>NC_087318.1:6885000-7510000 GCF_037043105.1 Vanessa tameamea | reverse complement strand
CCTTGCAATTTGCTAATAGCTCAGTTATTTTTTGTTCTGTTACCAGTTCTTGATTAATATATCTTCATTTATAATACAACACTTTTAATTTAACTACAACCTCTCTCATTCTCATTTACATAACATAATAACATAATCAGCCTGTAAATTTCCCACTGCTGGGCTAAGGCCTCCTCCCCCGTTGAGGAGAAGGTATGGAGCATATTCCACCACGGTGCTCCAATGCGGGTTGGTGGAATACACATGTGGCAGAATTTCGTTGAAATTAGACACATGCAGGTTTCCTCACGATGTTTTCCTTCACCGCCGAGCACGAGATGAATTATAAACAAATTAAGCACATGTAAATTCAGTGGTGCCTGCCTGGGTTTGAACCCGAAATCATCGGTTAAGATGCACGCGTTCTAACCACTGGGCCATCTCGGCCATCTCATTTATATTATTGATATCCTCTTTAATTTCACATCCAAAGTTCCGATGACAGTTTCGTGAACGTCGTAAACGCCATTTTTTGCAAATCCTTGAATATCATAGATTATTCCAGCTCGGTCAATGATATCGCGTCAGTTCAATGACACATGTTGTTTATTTGTGTTATTTCCTTTTGTAGTTCGAATAGACTATATATATGTCGGCGGAAATTAACGTATTTAAGAAAAACAAGTGCCCGGAAATTATTGATTTAATTATTTTTACAATAGAAAATCGTTTGATTATTAGATTAATAATATTTAGTGAATTTTGAGATGTTAAATTAGTTTGAAATATTTTACCGTCCATAAATAGGTGTTATATTGAATGAATAGTGTCCCCACTCATTTTCTTATAAAAGGCTGAACGCCCGCCGGTATCAGGAGGCTTGTTCGAGCCGTCGGAGCGATCGGACCTCCTCAGTTTGGAATAAATCAGAGAAGAATATTTCCTGAGTTTAATTTCATACCTTCGAGGATGAATAGAAATCCAAACCCTGACATTCGTGAAATGCTGACGTCATGTTTTTTTAAAAACAAGCAGGGACAGGTAATTCCGTCATATATAGAAAAATTGTAAACTGTATACAAAATAATTCAAAATTTTAAAAAGTTACTTCGATGACTATCGTAGCAGGAAAGATTCTGTGAGTTTTCAATTAAAGAAAAAAGTTATTTCTAATCTCCTAAGCCTCTAAGGCGTTTAATACGTAATAATATAATAGGCTTAAAATATTTGGTATCTTGAAGTTACTTTTAAATATTTTTTTATGTTCAATCTTTATCATTATTATTCTCTAACTCAGTAAATGACATAATTATATTTGACAGATAATTGTCAAATATATAAGACTATAAATGGAGACATCCGATGAAAATCGTAAATCGAAGATACTCGATTTTCTTTTTAATAAATTGAATTTGTAAATGTATCAAAAAAGATTTTAAAAAAGGTTTTATTTCAGTGATCTAAAAAGAAAAAAATAACTTATATTAACCTCATAATTTTGTTGCATAATATAATTTTAATTTGTTAAAAGTAATTCTTAATATAAATTTATTTATAGTTACTGGCAATATAGCGGAGCATCGCGTCTAAGATAGCGGGGATACAATTTTGATTTTGGTTTAAGAAGAAATCTGAATGTCACTAGCGCTCAGTCCTAGCGAAGGCCTCATTTTCACGGCAATTCAGTATATAATATTTAAATATAAGAAATAGATTTATTTTGTTGGTTAATAATTGTTACTGAAGGAAATATTATGAGTTTGATGAAAGTCATCTAATATCTGCCTTAAACTTTAATAAGTATTTTCTAATTTACGCTACTTTGTGCGACTGGAAAAAATACCAATTATAATATTGGAAAAGAAAGATTAACAAATGTCCATTACAAGTATCATTTTTAAAAATGGTTTTACAAAGTTAATGTCTAGTAGAACCAACTTCAGGCCGATTTTGATTGCCCGTTTTATACCTATCTGCACTTTGTGTACGTAACGTACAAAGAAATACATCAGCATTCACTTGAAAAAGTGATAACGAAACAGTAAAACAAATTCCTTTTTCGGTCACTCTCTGTGTGACCGAAAAAGGAATTCACATACAGATTCACTGTTTATTAATATACGTTCTTATTTTATTTCATCTTTTTTTTTGTTTATTTTTTGTTATACATAAATGAGTGCAGTGGGACGGAGTCGAGCAATGTCACTTAGACTATTGACGTGACAGGCGTGAATTTCAAGAACATGAAGGTTTAAACAACTGCACCACGTATATGTACTCGTATATGTTTAACGCGTTGCGTTGTCATTTATTCATAAAAAAAAATACTTTTTATGAATATACAAATATTTCCATTTATTAAAAAAATATTAAAAAGTTTTTTTTTTTTATAGAAAATTTATTTCTTTTTTAGATACAAAGGGTATTATAACATTGAATAAAATGGAAAACATTAATTAAAACTTGAGCAAAATTAGTTTTCGATTATCGTAATACAAATTATAAAGTCAAATATTAGGAATCTTATAGAAAACATAAGAGAAATTATAATAAAAAACTTTTTTTTCAACAATTTAAGACATTAAATAAAAAAGAGGAGAGGGAAAGAATATAAAATTATAATAAATTATTAAAATACAAACATCAACATATATAAAACTAAATAAATAAATAAAATACAATGAATTACAGCAACCTTTTATTAAAATATTCAAAACAGAAAAAAATTAAGAGAGATGATAAATGTCATTATTTATAAACAGTTTATTGTACTGGGCACAATTTCTATTCATAAACGAATTTATGGCAAATTCAGTTTCAGTTGGGGAAACATAAAAAGTAACTTTACGCAGAGAATTAATATTTCGTGAACATTTAAGAGAACGTCGCTTAACAGCTTATATAGAATGAGTAAAATTGATCAGTTGCAAGAATAATTTGAATGACATTGTTGTAACGTTCGTAAAGAACCAGTCGTATTTACGTTTGATTTTTATATTGAGTATTTCAAACAGGAGAATTATACAATAAAATAATAATATAAAAATGTTTATTCACCGAACATGACAACCATAAAAAAATCAAATAAATAATCTTACTTTATGATTAAAAAAAAAATACCGCTGTTGAAAATTTTGTGAACTGAGCCAGTAGTTTAGTGATTTTTAGTACGCACCTTAAGAATAATTTATAGCTGAACGTTTTCTAGAACATGTAATTACGTTACATTTGTTTTGAAGTTGTTAGAACTAATCGAGTCTTTTTCCAAAATTTCCTTGACTACGAAAACCGAAATCATTCATCTAGGTACATTTTACGATTGGAAATTTAATTGCATTCCAGTTTAAATTCGACTGTCTAGTGCAATGGCATATGATCCGTTTCCAATATTATAATTAGATGCGGTTTAGTCAGAAATGCGATTTTATTTTATACACGAGAATTATTTTAATAATTATATCATATAATCTCTAATAATATTATAATTGCGAAAGTAGCTCTGTCTGTCTGTGTGAATAAATTTGCTATGAAGGAATCTTGAATCCCAAAGAAGGATATAGCCTCCTTTTTAAGCCTGACGACGAACCCAAAACGTGAGGGAAGCTGCGGGCGACGACTAATATTATGAAAGTTTAAATGGTGTCATTTATACACGTCGTCAATTATTTTAGCATACATTTTATTTACTTTCTTATTTACGACGTGCTAAGTTTATTAAAAAGATATTTTTCTTTAACTGAAATTTGAAACGATGAACGTTTCATCGAATCAGTTATCTATATTAATATTATAAATGCGAAAATAACTCTGTCTGTCTGTCTCGCTTTCACGCCAAAACTACTGATTTAAATTAAATTTGGTACACAAATAGTCTAGAGCCTGAGAAAGGACATAAGCTACTTTTTATTTGGAAAGAAGTACTGTAAAGAGTTGAAAAGGGGGATGAACGGTTGTAAGTTGTTAAAAGTATTGTCATTTTTAGAACTAGAAGCATAAAACTTATATTTTAGGCTGTACACTTATAAACTAACATATCATGACACCCACTAAGGAGCGAATTTTGGAAATTCTACCCCTAAAGGGGTGAAATAAGGGATAAAAGTATGTATGAAAATCCGTAATTTTTTTAAGTTAGAAACATGAAACTTTATTTTTGGGATACCGATTAAAAATAAGTAGATATTTATTTAAGTGTTTCTGCATATTATACCCTACGGGGATGAAATAAGGGTTGAAAGTTTTTATGGGAGTCAGTCATTTTTTAAGTAACAAACTGAAACTTTATTTTTGAGATCCGGATTAAAAATGAGTAGATAGATATTTAAGTGTTTCTTGATATTCTACCCCGGAGGGGGTGAAATGAGGGTTGACAGTTTTTATGGATGTCGTCATTTTTTAAGCTAAAAATATGAAACTTTATTTTTGGTATACTGATTAAAAATGATTAAATACGTATTTAAGTGTTTTATATATTCTACCTCTAAGGGGTTTAATAGGGGTTGACATTTCTTATATAGATTAGTCTGGAAGTCAGTAATTTTTTAAGTTGGAAGCATAAAATTTTATTTTAAGGCAACTGATTAAAATAAGTAGATACGTATTTAAGCGTTTCTGGATATTCTACCCTAAGGGCTGAAATACTCCCCAATGTGGTATACAAAGAGGTCTTACAGTAACGTACTATTTTAAGTTAATTTGTAAATAAATTCATATTCTACGCGAGCATAGCCGCGGGTAACAGCTAGTTCTAGAATAATCTGACATCTAGAAAAATATCACTTAACGCAGGTTCGTTAAACAAATTGCATGAACTCTTTACTAAAATATCCAAAGCATATATACTATGAACTGTAAATACTTTTCAGGCATATTGTATGAACAAAAACTTAAATGAGAAAACATAAATGAAATATGAAGGATTTTAAAGTGAATTCGAAACTTCATTCATTTAAGATTTATATATTACAGTTTGTTTAAAAAAAAAAACAGTTTAAATAATGCAACTCGCCACGGAGGCGATTCAGAACATGGCTTGGCATGCGAACACTGGTGCAACTGAGCCAAATAGGTCATTAATTATTTTAATATTTTGCATATAGTTTGCTAAAATTGGGATATTCTTAATAATTAAAATATGTTCGTTATAGATATTTATGGTATTTGGTAATAAATTTATCAACGTTAAAAATATATCCATTTAATTAATTTTATGAACGAATGGCTTTGTATCTGTAGCTGTAATGCCCCTATTACTCGCGCGCCAGCTAATATACGTTGATGATATTACTATGACGAAAATTTTCACACTCGTGCCAAACATAACTTAAAGTATCAAATTCAACAAATATTAATTTTTCATATACATTTTTAAAGTTCATCAAAATACAAGATGAATATATTTCTTTAACTAAGATTCAAGTGGAATTTATCACCAATATTAGAAATAACAAAATCAATATTTATTTCCATCCAATTAACAATGAACTCCATAAAAAATATTAGTTTAATAAACAGCAGTAGTTAAATTATTCATACCTATATTCTACTAGTTCGTCAGTATTCAAAATAATGATACTCTATTTGTTAACTAATTATCGTAGATAATTACAGTATACAATTTACAAAAGAAAGTAAAACTATTTTGCAACATAATCAACATCAGAAATAAACCCCTATAAAGCATTTTAGTGACTAAAAAATTTAAATATAAATATAAAGGAGCGTCAGAAGGGGCCCCATTGAGGTCCCTGGCGTCGCCATCCATAGTGGGCGTTGTAACGGCAGGACTTTGATAATAAAAAAAGGCACACTCGTATTGTATAGTCTTATTATTTCACCGTTTTACAATTTCACACAAAAGGTACACAATCAACACTTTATTATAACTAAATTAGAGCCAATAGATTAGCACGTGTGCACCTCGTGCGGCAGCTGTCAAACGAATGCCGGCCGCTATTCCTCGAGGCGACACCCACTACTCTATTCGGAGTTACCCGCTCATATTTTTAATAACATCACATAATCAACTAAAACTAAAACATTATTAAAAAATCGTAAATAATAATTTCGTAATTTTTATCATGAAAATTAATCAAAAATCAGCGCGCCGTCAAATATTTATATTTTTTATCACTTTCATCATCAGTCAATCGCAATCTACTGCTGTACATTTGACTGGCCCGAAGTGCGCCAAGGCCCCCGGTTTTCTGCTTCTGCGTCCAGTCGGATCCCACCACATGTCATGGGGTCACCTGACTGGCGCCTTACGCTGCGTTTGTTGATCTGCGTTCTCCATTTAAGACTCGGCTGCTCTAATATCCTTCGACATACGTGACTAGCTCACTGACATTTCGGTCTGCTAATCATCCACGGTTCTTCTCCGGATAAATCTTATTTATAATTTTAACCTTGAATTTGTCGGCTGCTCTAATATTAACTGTACGAATATACAGTTCGTATAATGTACGCATTTATAGTTAATATATAGAAAGTATGGAAGCTCATAATATGTTTTCGTTGAAAAATACGTACCAATTTAGTCGGAGGTCTTTTACCTGACTAAATTGGTAGTTGAAATCGAACAAAGCCTGACAGGACCCATCACTTTGAGAAATTACATCAGACGTGTATATAATGTGTGTTCTTTTGTAGTGTGCGTTACGACTACGTAAATTTATGCATCAGAGATGGTATTTGCCCCGCCATTTTTAGATTATAACTCACATATAACCAATATTTTTGTCCGACTGTCAAATACAAATTACATTTATAGCACAAAAACTCAAAAGAAAGATCGTACGAATGAGCACTCGATGAAACGATTTGATCTATTATAGCGATAATTATTTTAGTTGACTACATTTTTAGGGTAATTGCATAAGAACCGTTAATTTTTCATGAGTTTTAAGACATGGAAAGTTAACGGTTCACATGGACAGGACTTTCCAGTATGTTCTAGCGCTTATGTATGCAATTAGAAAATAAGTTATGAAAATATTTTAAAAAAATAGATTATTTACGGGCAAAATACGACGTCAATTGTGCAATTGTTCTTACATTTAAATAAATAAATATAGTCATATAAATTAAAAATACAAATTTCGGTCAAGACGTTTCAAAATGACACCCTGAGTAGTTCACTCGTAATGGGTTTGTATTGGATATACGAATAGGAACTATACGAAACGCATACAAAACGAAAAAACACATTTTATCATATTAACACTATTTTTTGTTTATATTTATGTTAGCAAAACCTGGCCGACGTTGCTCTACTCGTATACCTGCATATACCATATAATAACACAATTGTTAGGGCGATCGGTTAAACGGTATAGAAGTTGATGTAGTGGAGCGCTATCTAGCGACAAATTACAACAAAGTTGTTTTGATTTTCCATGCAGAAAACCCGAACTTGACAACTCTCAGCATTTCAAAATCCCTCTATCGGTGTTAATACCAACATTCATAATTATATATATGTACATAAATAAGAAATATTAGATACACGCCCCTCGTAAGGGTCAATGTACTCTCAAACATGTATCAAGAAATAACTGAGAACTTTACAAGATCCATATGAAGATATAGTATATGAAATTTATTAATCTAGAGGCATTTGCAATTGCTTTCAATGTGATGAAAGTTTATGCGCGAAGTCCCATGAGGCATGTTCGTCCATTACGCAAATGGATGAAATAGAAACGAGAGGCCGTTTTTAATTTCGTCATGCAAATATTGTTTATAATGTGTCCCTCGGTACTCTGTTCTCATTAATTATAGCTTTCACTAAATTAAAAATGTTCGAATAATTGTATTTTTACTAAATATATTTATGTTAGTTTTGCTGTAACTCTTAGAAGTCGATTATAATTATGCCAACATTATCTTTAGGTAGGTATTAAATACGGTATTTTTATGGGGATATTGAGATCAAGTGCGACTATTGATCTTTTATAATATCGTTAATTTAATTAAAACTTAAAATGAGAGTTTCAGAAGTAATCTCCGAGCTTGTTAATAAACAAGACGTTTTAATTAATAAGTCTGACTTTCTGAATTATTCGAAATAAAATAAAGAGTTTAGCCTTTTTAAGAAATTGTTGTTCCTTTGAATAAGATATTTGAATATGGATGGCTTTAATTTACAGTACCCATCAACCCACATTGAAGCAGCTTGGTGGAATATACCATTGTCCGACAGTGGGACATTTAAAAGCTGTTACTTTATTTATTTAGAATGTAAATAATAAAAACATAAACACATTTACGTTTTCGGTTCAAGGGACTTAATATCCCGTAAATCTAAAACGAATATATAGTATGTCAATTTATTTAAAACTTAGATAACTTTCATACATGCGTTATCTTCTGAATAGTCTATGTAGTTAATATTGCACTCACTCACACATACACGATGTTATGTTGAACAGAGTTAATCAACGGCAAAGAAAAATGTCGTGACATGTTTATAATTATAAGATGTGGCTGTCAAAAACATTACGTACGTTATCACGTAATAAATGTTCTTTCTAATAATAATTGGCTTCGGACCGCTCCCTTGTTACTGTCACCTTGTTTCCAAAATTAATGACAAATAGTGCCCGTCCTATGTCTAAATATCGCATGGTGTTTTCGATGGCTAATTGACTTCAACCCTTTGTTAGCATTGTGAGAATAAGCCACTAAATGTGGAACGAATATTGGAATGTACGATATGATAGCAAATTTATGTTTCGTTATGTGTCAGGTTATAATGTCTTGACTAGAACAGTGTTAATATTGTAGTTCAAGTTGATTTGAAGTCTTGTATAAAATATTAAAACTTTACAAAAGTACCTATGGCGCTACTTGCAGCCAACGCTTTATAGTTAAAAAGCTAAATCGTTCGAGATTTCAGAGGACCTGGCAGCGCCATCAAAAGATCTGTTCCATCATGAGAATATTTGGTTCTGGAAGAAAGCCATGAACCAACTCAAGTAAAGCGTTAAGAAATTGCAAATCTTCGTATTTGGACCACAAGAGCAACCTTGAGGAAGTAAGAAATGTACAAATTCATGTATGGAGGAGAAGGTTTGTCGTGGCGAATATATGTAGTCTTTGTTCGCACACGGAACTAAATTACTCCGAGAGTATGGAGTTGCCAGGATATGCTTTGCTAGAATATGTGTGTAGACACGAGAAAACTGAGATATTATTATATATGAGTATGGTTTTTCAATGAAGCCAGGATATCTCTCTATGGTGAAGACCGACGTTGTCGAGTGATGAGTAGAACGCTTTGCAGAAGTATAAAAAAAAAGTATAGTAACAATAACATTGGTTCTTTGCTTTGGTCTCCGATTTTTTTCAAAACAGTTTGTGTATCGCGACTGTTTTAAGTGTTTGGGAAATTGTTAAAGGAACTTTAACGTTAAATATTTAATAAAATTCATCAACGACAAATGAAAACTGATCAACGCCACAGTTCCTCTAAGCTCTAGCAGTATTCAAATTTTCCGAACAAAAAATTAATCAGTCATAATGGGGTGACAGGGTGTTCCAATGAACAATCAACGCTCTAAAGCAAGATACGTAAAAATGTCTTTGAGATAGACAATCTTGTCTTAAATGAATTCCAGCTATTTCAAAGACTGGTCTTGATTAAAACTCAAGACAAAACAAAATTTATCAGGTAATTTCATTTTTCAGAACAAAAAAAAGCCATAAGCAGATGATATTTGAAGAGCTGTGCGCGTATTTTTTCATTAGTTGTACCGTCTTGCCTTTATTTCTTACTAAACAATTATAGTAGCTTATATTGGGTGCGGGTATTGTGTTTTATAAGTTTTAATTTCTTTTAAGGAGAGAGCGACGTAAAGTGTATTCATGCGCTGAATTTTAAGTGTATAAGCAAAATAAATGACAACAAAATAATTTGATAAATATGAGCGTTTGATCTTTAAATCGAATAACTCATTTAACTAAGCAAATTTCTTTAAATTGAACCTGAAAAAAAAATATTTGCAACGGATCGTTCAAGCGGAATCGAGGATTGAGGCTCGTTTGAAATAGACCTTATTAGAGTGTCTAACAGAAAGCTTTAAACGTACCGAAAAGTATTACGCTAGCTGGTCTCTGGGTCAGTGCATGATACCTATTTGTTGCAGGCTGTACTAAGATGAAAGAAATGGTTAATATTTCTTACTGCGTCATGGTCTGTGGTCGGTTGTGACCATTTATCACCGTTAGGCCTATATGCCTACCTATATCATAAAAATCAAACTATAGCATTATATAATAGTATGCATAGAAATATAATTTTATACAATTTTTAACAACGATATATGAATAATATTTTCGTTGTATTTTTATTTAAAAGCAAAGATGTTGTAATGCTGTTTTGTTGATATTTTTTAAATAATGTAATGTATTTATTTCATATCCAATATCGCTTCCCATGAAAGCTCAGTATCCAAGATATCCCTTGCGCTTGTTATACAGTCTTTCAAACCAGAACACAGACATACCAAGTATTAATGTTTGGTAGAAGAAAATTTATAATTTGGTGGTGCCTATGCATCGCTCAAAGCTTTACCATCAAGTATAAAATAAGAATGTTATGAAATTCTTATCATTTAAAATAAAAATATTTCTGGTATTTTTATTATAAATTATGATAAGTTTGACATTTGATTTATATGACGGGTTTTACTATTATCGTCTTCCTTTGTTTCATTTGAAACGAACACATTTAGGTTAATAGAACTTAACGACTCGTAAATTGTTAACAATGTTCACCGTCTCTACGAAATGGATAGGCATAGTTACTGTATTTTTGTGATTTTAGTGTGCCATTTGGTAATTATTAATAGAGTAGTTTTTGCCCGCGGGATTTCCTGCAAATATTTTAATTTTCTACGGATGTTTAAATATCTTTCGTACTAAAACATTTTATATTATATCATATCGGTTATTCTATCGTAGAGGATGTTTGCTTTACTTGTAAATGTAGCGTTTGTTACTTACTAATTGTTTCTGCATACGAGTAGCTAGTATGTAGGCCTCAAACCAATTTAGCTCTGCAATCAACTGTGGTTAATATTGTACTACGCTACTAGTGTCATCTAGTTACGCATAACGCCCTGTTGATTGTATACCCGCCTAATATCGTATTGTTCATTTCGTATTCTGTTTCCAATTAAGCGCTTTAAAGCGAGGGATGTAATGAATGAATAAATTTTAAGTTATGTCTACTTTAGCGTGATGTATGTTTATTAACCCGGGTTATTTGATAATTTCATAGCAATTATGTGTTGTTTTGGGTTATGTAAATACGTTCTTATTTAAATTTGTTCAAAACGTATGTATTTTACTTTATTATTTCAGTACATTTTATTAAAGGTTGAAATAAAAGGTTGAAAATATATGATTATTATAGTAGTATTAGTTTAGTAGAAATTAAATAAATAATTTATTCCGGTAAGATTGTATGGAATAGTAATTTTACAAAATGAATTGAATTTAAAACTTATACCACTTCGGTATGCAGATTCTACCGAAAAAAAAACGCAAGGAACTGGGTACTTATTTTTTTCATCAATGACATTCATGTCATGTCGAGTTGTGTCTACACCGGTTTTCATGGGTACGCCACTCCGAGGTCTCGGGTTCGATTCCCGGCCGAGTCGATATAGAAAAATTTCATTAGTTTTCTATGTTGTCTTGGGTCTGGGTGTTTGTGGTACCGTCGTTACTTCTGATTTTCCATAACACAAGTGCTTTAGCTACTTACATTGGGGTCAGAGTGATGTATGTGATGTTGTCCAATATTTATATTTATTTATTTATGTCATGTACAGTTATTTTCTTATAACCTATACACAATACTAATTCAAGTCTTTTTGTTGTCTATATTAGTTTGTACAATATAATATGCTGATAAATATACCATTGTCAACGGTACTAAAGAATAAATAATCAAATACCTTGCATCCAGGAAGGATGTATTAACTTTGTGGAATCGGCAACTCGGTGTAAAGAGTTTTTCTTTACTTCTCGTGTTTATACAAAGTGTAGCATTGTTTTTATCAAAATCTATTTTGTTCTTTATACATCTTGTATTATTCTGACGCTACCGTACGTATAAGCTTTGTTAAAATATTAAGAAGACTGTCTCTATTGAATTATTATAAATAATCTGAAAAACTCATTTTAGAAGAAGGAACACGAGTTTTTAGTTCTGAAATGTGTCCCCAAAGTAATATACCATAAAACGTGATACTATGAACGTAAAGAAAATCAAGCAGCATTAGACCAGTACAAATTGTAGTCTCTGTAGCGAAGCTGGAGCAAAGAATGATAAAATAAATACCTTTTTAATTAGAACAATGTAACCCCCATCACTATATCATAGCATTAACACTATTGAATTTTCTCATAAATAGAAATTCGACTCTACATAAACTAATTAATGTTAAGTCATGCAGTTATAAGACGTTATAATGGCGAACATGAGATTTGTGCGTGGGCGTCGCTAGGTGATAACGGCCAGGTACTACGATGATTTCCCAATTGGCCTTAATTGCAGGTATTTATTAAAATTATTTAATTTAATTTATGAACTATAAGAGATTTATTTGAGATTAATTTATATGATTGCTCTGATGTATATTTTAGTTACAATTTTATAATTGAAGTACATTTTGCTCATTTAATATCGGTTAAAACCTACTTACCGTAATCCATCATAATATCTCGTACACAATTTGGCAATTATTATTCGCTCATTGAGGATATATCAGTAATGAAGAAAAATATCAAACCAAATTAAAGTACGTAACAAAGGAATGTCGCTCTGTTAAGCTAAAATTTCCTGTCTTTTTCAAAAAATTTGGAGCTTATTCCACCACGATTAAAGCTTTGAATTAAAAAAAAATAATAGAATTTGTTATATTTGGCGTCCTGCTAGATTTTAATTTAATTTAACTCAGTTTTAGAATAAACAAAGCAACAGAACATTGCTACAAAATTTGAACCTTTAGAATTCATAATTATAAACTAGACGGTTTTGATACTTCACCTTCATCCCTTTTTAACATACCAATAGCTTTTTTATATTTATAGCGATGCATTATGACTAATATCTGATACCATGATAAACCTTCAACTGCATTTGGGATTTGGTAAAACTTGTTCCTAGTTAATATTTACTCAGAAAATGGATCACGCCTATCTAATTATAAGTCTCTTCGGACTACTTATATTAACCACGGAAAATTATGTAATAAATATATATATAAAACTTATCTCGTGATTGGTTCACCAGAAGACCAATCAAATAATTTTTATCGAGTGATTTTTTGATAAACTTTACACAAGCTTATCATTTATTTCTGACTGGTAATTATTTTCTTAGTGCTTTACATACGGTAAAGTGTAGTGAAGTGATCATATTATTGGCTTACTAATCTATACTTATATTAACATGTCTGTCTATTTGTTTACTGTCACGCTTTTACGTCTAAGCTACTGAACCGAATTGGATGGAATTTATACAAAAAACCTACGAAAGCAACACAGGGCAAAACTAGTTTTAAATAATTCTCTAATAAAACGATATAAATAAAAGGGTTTCTAAGAATAGGATAGAAGGAGTGAGTAGTATTATTATTATTATTTTTTATGGCATTGTTTCGCGGACCAGAATATGGGCCACCTGATGGTAAGTGGTCACCACCACGCGTAGACAGTGGCGTTGTAAGAAATATTCACCATTCCTTACATCACCAATGCGCGACCAACCTTGGGAATTAAGATGTTATGTCCCTTGTGCCTTTAGCTATACTGGCTCACTCACCCTTCAAACCGGAACACAACAATACTGAGTACTGTTGTTTGGCGGTAGAATATCTGATGAGTGGGTGGTACCTACCCAGACGAGCTTGCACAACCACCACCGAGTAAACGAAAAAGTAGTCAAAGGTATGTTAGAATCAATTAAGTTTTTTTTATTCACCATAGTTACAATATAGGCGCAGTAATTTTACAGTTTTACATTAATATGTACAGACGTTTTATAGATATTTTATTAACAATCGTGATTAACGAGACGTTAAGTGCTTGACAATTTGAAAAAATATAATTTTCACGAACCACGAAATGTTGAACAACATTAACTTTGTGATATTTTTCGGATGTAAATATAAATTTTACAGATCAGTTCCAGATATACTTGTCTTCCATGTTACACATGAAAAATAGATGCGAGAGCGGAACGGCGAAGTAAATAAATCACATACATTACTCTGATCCCAATGTAAGTAGCTAAAGCACTTATGTTATGGAAAATCAGAAGTAACGACAGTACCACATACGCCCAGACCCAAGACCACATGGAAAACTAATGAACTTTTTCTATATCGACTCGGCCGGGAATCGAACCCGGGACCTCGGAGTGGCGTACCCATGAAAACCGGTGTACACACAACTCGACCACGGAGGTCGTCAGAAGTAGTACTGGCTGAAAGACGACAGTAAAGCAGTATAAAGTGTTATGCGTTGGAGATAGCGTGTTAAAACACAAGATAGAACTCAGTTGATTTAATGTGTAGCACTACATTACCATCCAAAATATTAGCACTCAGTCTCAAACCAAAATATGACTATGATGAAATAATTCAAGCAAACATAATTGGTAACGATTTTTTGAATCAGACGATCACAAAAAAACCATATTGTAAATTGTTTTACACCAAAAACAAACATAATATTAAAAAGCGAATTTAAGTTTATATTGTAATAGTTCGGTATAATTTACATATTAAATAACTTCAACCCTGTTTGTTCGTATTATACGGACTTTACTGAAAAACTTGTAATATGAGTTTGGTGTGGATGTGTTTAAACTATGACGTGATGCTCAAATTAAAATAGTTGTTATTTATAATATTCAGTACTTAGAAATTCTGAATTTATGACATTATTCTCGATGTAATTCCTATGTAAAATTCCCTATGTAATTGCCCTGACTGTTGTCGCCCAATGTGATAATCGTCTTGTCTTATCTTATCAAATAGATCAACAGAAACTAAAACTCTTGTACATTGGTGGTAGGTTTGTGCAAGCCCATCTGGGTAGGTACCACCCACTCATCATATATTCTATCGTCAAGCAGTAATAGTTAGTACTGTTGTGTTCCGGTTTAAGTAGTTATACTGGCTCACTCACCTTGATTGCATAGTAGTATAACCGGTACAAGGGTAACATCTCAGTTCCCAGTGGTTAAAATGTAATGCTTTGATTTTAATTAAGGGAATAGATACTTCATTAATAATAATGGTCAAAATCTATATCAACAACCTGAAGTAAATTAATTACTGGAGACGAGCTAGCGCTTGCTGTGCTCATAACATCAAACATTCAATATTCTCGAATTTCACATATGTTGCATTACAATTGTAATCTATATACACTATATGTTGTGAAGATTAAGCATCACGGAGTAACATAATTATCTGGAGGACAACTGTATTTAACAGAAGCAGTTGATTGTATATATAGGTATTATTACAGAAAATACAGCTCATAATACATTTACAGCCTAATAATATTAGGTACAATTCACTAGACGATTACAACCACTACAGATCAGGGCTAGTCTTTTTACTTTTTTTATAGTAGACCAGTTTCAAACATAAACTATTGTATTTTTAATCTGTTTACACAATACCAAAATAAGATTGATCATCTGTATTATTGGATTATCTTAATTGGTTTACTTCTTAATAAATATAAATGAAAGTTCGTATGTTTATTCACCACGCACTCCTAAAATATGAATTTGATTCGAGCCCAAAAAATACAAGAAATTTTTCTTTGTATGTTTGTGCTCCAATATAAACGTTTTATACCCGTGCGAAGTTGGGACGGGTAGGTAGTGTAAACATACAATGTTATTGTATGTCACGTAAAATAATTGTAAAAATATTTATAAAACGATACACGTTCTCTTACGTATATTTTTTCACATTACTTGGGGTTCCCAATATTACAACATTGTTAATACATTAGAGAATAATAACAATTCGTGATAAAAATCCTTGAAACGTTGACACTAGTGTTATTTTGTTACTTATAAAAACGACAGGGATCACGCAAAAGCCCTCGCTTTTATAATAAGACCAAGATTTATATTTAATTAAAAAAAAATGTAACATTCTTGTTTCTCTTTTCTGTGGAGTCTAAATTTGGAATCAAATCACACATGACTGAAAAGTGGTTATGAAGTCATCTTTAAATGTACAATGAAAAAATTGCACACATACTTATGACGAAAACACTAACTACTGAGTTTCTTCCCGGTTCTTCTCGTTTAAATCTACATTTCGAACCGGCAGTAACTTAACTTTTAATACAGTTCGGTAAATGACGATTACAAAGCGCTTGTATGAGCCTTCTTGAATAAAGTATATTTTGATTTGATTTGACAGAGAATCACCCTTTTTGTAAAGTTAGGTAAAATCGCTTCTAATTCCTTTCAATTACATTAAATGTTTGTTTGGAATGTGTAATGGACATTCGGTGTTTTCGAGGACGTTTGAAGCAACTTAATACACTGATTTTGTGTAACTTTGTTTCAAAATAATTATCTTGCCGCTTTATAGAATACGTTGCAAGTCACACTTAAATTTCTGAGTCTTGAACGGCTATGTTGCTAACTTAAGAATAAAATAAATATTTAATGTTTATTTTCAATAGTTTTTTCGTCTTAGCGACTATAAATACAACTTTCAACGATTCCAGTTGTTCACGTCGGGTAAAATTTGGAGAAAAGTTAAACCTTGGCCGTAAAATTCCCACAGCTGAAGAAAGGCGTGTGAAAAAATTAACACGCGTGCATGTTTTTTTCACCGTTGATTACGAGATGAAAAACGCTCTTACGTTATTTCACCACGTGACATGGGATTGCCATTATCGGTAATTTGGTGCATCCCATAAAATACCGGAATACCCACTAAAAACCAGCGGTACCCACTGTATCTGTTCTGGGGGCATCACGGGATCGCTTGCGGAACTCCAAGCTAGAGGAGTTCCCAGGTTAGTATATTCTCTAGGCTAAGAGTCACAAAAGGACCCAGAGGCCAGAGCTGCCATAATATGTTGGAAAACACGCAAGGATCATAACCTTCAGTCTGCAATTTCCAAGTTAACTTTTATGCTCTTTACTGGAATAGGTTAATTGACCACTTAGTAGACATTTTTACTGATTCGAGATATCTGCTAGTTCTTGTAACTAGTTCTAAGATGATTCATCCTTTTGCCACTTCATGGTGGTCTAATAGACACTAACACAGAGAGCAAATATGTGTTGTTATTTTGGATATAAAATCATATAAACTCACAAATATATTATATAAACTCGCAAATATAACAAATACGAATACGAAGTATAGTCCGATTACATTAAGGTTATTACATCATATGTCAAGAATAAGACCTGCGAAGAATCTATGAGTAAATGGCAGTAGTGATATGATTCATTCGCTACAGTGGTAGACATAAATACGTTTATACTAGATGTATGTATTTTGCAGGCTACTAACCTTATATAGTTTTAGGCTAAAAGTAAAAAAAGAACGAGACAAATGATGTATCCGACTAGATAATAGTTATATGTATTTTTCATGACAGTGATTGATCTTAAATAAGTCACCAATAAACTTGAAAAATTCCTCTTATACTTTAATAAAAAAGGGCTACCAAAACGGATTCTACTTCGAAGTACTACAAAACACGATTGCATTAAATGTCAAGATATACTCCGTGACCCGGTTTTTTCAGAACTATAAAAAAAAGTTAAAGGCTTTGATATTTTTACTTTTAAGTAATTAGCCTGCTTTGAATATTTCAATGAACTGAACCAGAGCGTGACCAGAGCCCGAGATGTTTAAAACAAAGTAATATGCTATTTTTTTCTGAATAATTTTTCATTCAAATATCCTTGAAAATTACACTTTTAATTTAATCCCTTTTATGCTATCAGCCTTTGGAACTAAGATATTACGTTTCTTGTGCTTGTACACTGGCTCACTCACACTTCAACCCCGAACACAAAAATATAAGGTCTTGCTGATTAGTGATAGCATTAATTAAATGGAAACTGATGTTAGTGATAATATATATTATTATTAATTATATTTATGGCTTCTGTCAATAGGTTGACAATTCTGCCAGTGTCAGGGTTGAAAAATACACGTGGTTGCTTGAAACAGCACTTTTTCGTTCTGCCAAATGACCAGTAGTACGATCTAAAACAAATAGGACATCACAATATAATATACCAACACCAACACCCACTAAGATACAAAATAATAAAACTACCTACATAAATATACTAATTATATAAATAATATATAGTTAAACTTACTCAAAGTTTAATGTTATATCTTTCAATATACTTAAATAAAATAGTTATAATAGAGATTTCTGAAGAAGACAAAATACAGGACACGTTGAAAGCGCGAGGGAAAGTAGGGAGAAGAACATCATACAGTGAAACAGGAAATCTGGTGCAATCAAAGAAAATATATTCAACGGAACATTCACATAAAGAGTGGTCCTGATCTTTGATAAAAAATGAGGGCTGCAGTTATGGCCAAGACGCAACCGAATTATTGTCGAAGTAGAAAATTTAGAGCAGTTACGAAACTGAAAAAACCAGGTTTTTAATGGAATATCATGTTGCAAACTGCCATAAAATTTACCTTTTACATGACGGGTACAGTTCCATACATCATTCCAGCGCTTATTCAAATCAATTTTAGCGACAGAACGTAAATCTTGGGCAAAACAGTTAGCATAAGTCTCCGTACCATTACGAATAGACCACTTAGCACATATATCAGCCTGTTCATTGCCAGAAATCCCGGAGTGTCCAGGAATCCATGCAAGGGCTACCTCAATTCCAGCAGAGTGACACTTAAAAAGAAGCTCCCGAGTTTTGAGTTTGATTGGGTGAACATCTCTAGAACGTAAGGGAAATTTTAAAATATCCTCTAAACAACTGCGACTATCAGTAAAAATTATGGTTTTATTAAGGTCGTGGGATTGTATTAGAGATACAGCTTCATAAATAGCTATTGTTTCTCCAGAAAAAACAGATATCCTGGGAGAGCATTTAAAACTAAGGGTCAGCTTTATATCAGTAACCCACACCGCTGAACCCACAGGATCATCTGATAGTTTAGAGGCGTCTGTAAACATAGTTCGCCACCCGGGAAACTGCTCATTTAAGAGGTTTTTAAACCGAACGTTGGCTCCAGGATCTTCTTTATTAATACCAAAATATGTAATTACGTAAATATGTGCCAGTCATACGAGAGTCAAAATATACCCCCAAAACTGTTACATTATTTTTTACTTGAATGGTCTCATTTTCCAGAACAATATCAACATCCGGTATCAATCTTCTTCTGGAAAACACCGCTGCAGAGCTTTTAGGACCAGACAGAGATAAGCCATGATCTTCTAGCCAGATATAAAGATTTTGTAAAGTAGAATTAAGGCGAACAGAGCAATCTTCATTAGATTCTGAGGCATAATATAGGGCTATATCGCCTGCGTATTGTAATATGTTACAATCGGATGAACAAGAAGAGTCAAGTTCAGAAGTATATAAACTATAGAGAATGGGACTTAAAACCGAGCCCTGTGGTAACCCCTTCCATACTAATCTTGGCGGATGTATAGTAACTTGGACTCGAACAGAAATATAACGTTGCATGGAAAGGTTACATATGATATTAATCATCCTCGCGGGAGAACTCAGCTGGAGCATTTTCTGCCTGAGTAGCGGGAGGAGAACATTATCATAGGCTGAAGTGACGTCAAGAAAGACACCAATAAGATGGTGTCCCCTTGAGAGGGCCAGGCGAATTTCCGAAGAGAACACGCTGAGGCTATCCATCGTGCCCATACCTTTTCTAAACCCAAACTGTGATTTTGGCAAGATATTCCTGCTTTCAGGAATCCATTCCAATCTATTTTTTATTAAGGCAATAGGACGATAGGAGAAGGGATCTTTAGGATCTTTATGGGGTTTAAGGATAGGAATGATGATTTGATGTTTCCATGACTCAGGAACAAACCCAGTTTCATAAATTTTTCATCTAGTAAAAATTATTTAATTTTGTAATTAATTAATGTTTTTACTTTGCTACTAAAAATATTCAAACCCATATCGAACTAAAACATGTTATAATGTTCATTATTCAAATATACAACATCATAATACTAAGTAAATGTCAGTAAATTTTAATTTGAGATTTAAAGAGCATGGTTTCCTTTGTCAAGATATACCTAGTAATTGAAGGATGAAAGTCCAAGTGGCGTTACAGCGCTGGTTCAAAGCGCATAATTAATGCGAGTTTTGGTGATCGTTAGGATAATGGTGCACGTAATAGAAACAGGCTATTATTTTTACTTAAATGTAATTGAGAACATAACATGGTTTATTTTATATTTTGTATTGTTTTTTAAGAAAGACCTTGATATTCCAGAAAAGTCAACAGTGAGCTGTAATAACAATCATAGAACAACTAAAATCTTAAGCAAATATGTCAGTTTATATTATAGTATATAATAAATGGTGAACTGTATAAGTATTTCTCAGATTTGAAATTAAAAATTAAATTTAAGATGAACACCAATGTGTCTAATATTTTAATTGTATCTAAAATAAATCTTAGAATTAGAATAATTAATACATGAATTAACAGAATAAGGATTCAGAGATAATTCAGGAGTGACAGATGTCCAGACATTTTTTTCTTGCAAGTGTTTGTAGCTACAAACTGGAGATGCATAATCCATGTATTTTATTTACCATAAGTGGAAACATATTTAATTAATTTATTTGCATATTTGCTCGCCGAATGAGCATACCTTTGGTAGAAATAAACCGAATTTAACATTTATACAATATTTTCTATTTTTATTCATAACTCGTATTGTTTGTGTTCAAGAGAATAATAGGGGAACATGAGTTGTCTGAACGTCAGAATGTCAATCTAACCACATGTACTGGAGTATACGTAGGTAAATTGTGATATAATATGTGAACCTTGACAATTTACACAAACAAACGTCTTCGTCTCGCAATTTGCATGATTATCATCACATTTCGGGCTTTATTAACTTAGATCTAGATTGCGTGTAACCTAATTTCCAATATCTGGAGCACTAGGGCACTGGGAATATATAGTCAACAAAAATAATATCGATTTTTAAAAGAGCCATAATAAAAAAGCGTTTATTTTGAAGGATCAACATACAAAAACATATGTACATTTAATATATCTTCGATAGCATCCACAGAACTCGTCAAAGTTTCATCACTATTGCATACCTAAATAGTTTCAGAGAACAAATATAACTCTCATTTTTATTTATTCATAAGAAGAAAAATATAAACGACTTCCTCGTTTTTTTTTCTGTCGCTACTGTACGTTCAGAAAATAAATAAAAATAATATTCGAAAAAAATTGAAAAAGTATTTACTATTCGATTTTTCTGTATTGGTAGCATTTTGATATTTTATCACAGTCGTTGAAACTTTTTTGCTCACATTTGTTTGTATTGTAACAACTTTTGATTCTTAAAATTTTGCATCGCATTCTTTTGTTTATATTTCCAAGTTTATCTTGTATGTATATTTATATCATATTTATCTTTATCTAGGTATATAATTATATTTTGATACTATTAAGAGGAAAGCTCTATTTAGGTCATACTAATGTTGATAATACTGAATTCGTGAATTTAAGCTGCATATACCTATTCTGTTTACAGTCATGAAACTGCTTCGTCGATCTTGTAGCTAATTATATGGCTGCATATTCCGATGTGCAAGGTTAATTACAGGTCGGGTTAGTTAAAAGTTATTCGTTTTTCTGTCAACAAAGTCTCAGCAGCTGCTCGGAGATAGGAAGTTGGCAGTGCAATACTACTATGCTCCGGTTAGAAGATAAAGCTATTCCTCTGCGCCTTATCTCCCTCCGCCACGTAGGATAGCTGTTTCATCGGATTATCAGATTCTACTTGTGAATATCTGCTGGTTTATGGCTATTTATAAACATTTGCGACCGTGGATGAAAATCGTCCACGAGAAAGATATTATTTATAATTAGTAGTACTATGAGCGTTGTAATCGTAGTGCAATATATCGATATAATACGAAGAATATTATGCTAGCAATGCAAAAATAGAAAATTATTTAAATCTTAGGAATTTAATCTTTAACTCAATTTATAGCAACGACATTGACTAGCTAACTCTTTAAACATTTCGAGGTTCTGGGTCAAACACCAGCTACAGATGACTGCCTCATATTATGATTTATATAGTGCCTCAATATAAGATCGCAGATCCTGACGTTTACTGTTAAAACCCCAGATAAAAATGTATTGGGTTATTCTGTCAAAAAATGTCAGTAGCATTCTGGAATCTGAAAGTTTAAAAGTATGTGTATACACACTGCCAACTTTCAGACAATGGGGGTATTCCCGTGCCGTGTGTGTGTGTGTGTGTGTGTATGTGTGTATGTGTGTGTGTGTGTGCGTGTGTGAATGGTTTCCAGTCCTGTTAGATTGGCCATCCCATCAGATTATATGAGGGAGGGAATAGAAAGCGCACCTGGGTTTGCGCACACTAGTGCACTAAAATGTGTCCTAAATAGTTAGCCAATCCCCTTTGAGATTGGCCCCGAGGCTAATATCAATAATATGTATATCAGGGCTAATATATTTATATTTTATACTTTTCGCTTATATAGATTCTTATTATGAAGACGTAAATAATGCATTGATAAACTACAATAGATCATTTAAATCTAAAATATTGAAGAATAATGCTAATATTAACAACAGCTAAGGTAACTTAACCTTCTTTTCATTGTCTAAGACCAGTAGAAAATTTTACTTTTTTTTTAAATTGTATACTTACATAGTAATATATGTTTGGTTAATTTTCAAAAAAGCGGTTTAACTATTATTTGTAATTGTCGTCATGTACTTCAATTCCGTTGATATGTATTTTACTTTTAAATAAGCACGGTACATATAAAATGCGTAGAATCAGTAGCGGCTAAATTTGTTAGCTATAAATGAAGTATTATTAAGTACATTGAAAGCCTCTTTATATTTAAATTGAATAAAAGTTTTGTATTCAAATTTCCTCTTTTATGATAAAAGGTCGATTGAGAACCAAGTTACCTATCCATCAAACTAGGTTATTGTGCAAGTTTCCACTTTGTGTTGTTGCCAAACACTCGAGACCCGCAACAATTTCCTTTTTGATTTTTATTAAACTTGAAAGGATCGATATTAGAAAGTCAAACCGATTTCCCTTTGCTACTTCTTTGTGTTTATTCATAAGCGATTTTCTTCGAACGTTTTAAAATTATACGTTAAAACGGGATTTTGGTTTGAAAAAATACGGTCTAGTGGCTAGTTTAAGAAGCTGCAGATTTTATGTTCCTTGATTTAAATCCCGGGTACAACCATGAGTTTAATTACAGTTGGTTGGTTTTCTGTCGCCTGTATTTCTATCCTTAGCAGCACTAATCTGAAAATATTTTGGTTTGATCCCCTCATCATGATTTTGGTGAGAAAGTAGAGTTGCATCTCTTTATATACACACACATGGGCACTGTGATGATGGTTAGTTCATTAAAAACGACTGCCGACAGTTGTATGTATAATTAAATTAAGTATGAAAATGTTATATAATATATTACTAATAACAACATTGTTTTTCTTAATAGGTAAGTAAAATAAATATATATTTATTTTTGATAAATATTTTATAACTGTTATGTATGTATAATTGTACATACACGCAGTATATTTTTATAATGCAATTGTACATTACATTAAATACTGTCTGATCTATAACATTTCAAACCCAGGATATACAGTAGACGATAGTTCTAAGAGTACCTATATATAAATTGAGCGTCTATAATCAATCTTTATTTAAATCATTTTATTTCTGTCGCTCAGAATAGATAACTCATAATACGTTTGACAGCGGTAAGACGGGACGTAAGTAGAACATAATTGAATGTGTGAAATTAAAGATGATCACTAGATAAGTGATCAGGGTGGCCATCCATCATAATAATGCCATACACTATATGATATTTTTCGACGTGGCAATATTGAACTTTATTTTAATATTACTTTTTATCTGTATACAAAATAATAAAACATTATTGTATGTTATATAATATCTCCCGCAGCTTCGATTTGAGTACCTTTTATATAGTAGATAGCTGCAGAATTAATTAAGTCTTAACTAAACTCGGTATGGTAAACCCAATTATTAAAGTTATTTTTTTTATATAAAAAAAACAATACTTATCTCTTTATAAGAAGCATGTCTTTAATTTTGGCAACTTAATGTCACCTTTATCCCTACACTAAAATATACGAACATAATACCTTATACCGAAATATAAAGGCTAGGTTGACTGATTATAATTGAAAATAAAATAAAACAATACAAGAAATATTTCTAAATAATGTGAAAATAAATTAACTGGCTTATATAAATTTAAAGGTAAATAAATAAATTATCCGAAACTGCTTACACTCAGTGCAAGGCCTAACTAAAAAAAATAAAGCACAAATATGTACGTATAATTGTAGCCTAGTGTATACACATTAAGCTACAATTATTACGGAATATACCAAATTGTTAAAAGTATTTCCAAATAGTAGTAGTTAGCTTTTTAGATCTTTTGCAATTGCTATACCACTTGTAATAGACTAAAACATGAAAAGTCATTGCAAGTAGTAATAAATAAAATCGAGAGATATATTTACAAAACAATAATAGTCTGTTTATTCCTTCTGTAAGACTCAATTAGAATGTATTACGTCATATTAAATATTATATGAATTATTATTATCTGTATATTACAGATTTACGCTCTGTCTATTAGACTTTTATTAATATAATATAAATAACAAATATAATTAACATTATATTTTTAATTGTTAACATGAACACTGACAGATAATCGTCATGGCGGGAAAATTGATTTCTCGATATATGTATATATATATAACGACACATTGCCATTATCATTATTTTCTGTATCCATCTGTGGCTGCCGAGCGATCGTGGGTAGGCGGGCGAGGAGAATTAAAACCACGTGTTTGAAGGTTTTACAGTATAACAGTAATACAATACGCACTTTTGATATTATAATAAAATAACGACGCTCCACCAGGCACGTCTTGCTTACGACAAATGCAAATGCATTACACAAAAGAGCCTGAAGTTGCGTCAGAGTGAAGAAACGTCAAACCGCACTATATCCAATTTTACTGTCAAAAATGTCATTATTACTTTTTTTTCGTTTCTTGACACTCTCAAAACATAGTGGCCCGTCATATATATTTAACTGCGTATCGAGTAAAACATTATTTAAATTTCTTATCAAATTATATAAGAATACCTAATAAACATTTCTGAATTAAGACTAAGTTCTTATACTTCTATTCGAGTGAAATCTGACTGGCAACTATTCTTTAAAAACAAAAAGTTAAATCGATCTTACTGTACCCATAATGTTTTTGTTAATATACTAAAATAGTAGTGGAAATTGTAACTTGTTCAAAGAACTTTAAGGAGAAATCAACATTAATTTGCTTACGTCAAGGATTTTTTTTTAATTCGTTTGAACAGAAAGAAGTCACTACCACGTCGGAAGATATAATTATAAGTATCTTAGTAATGGAGTTAGTACGCAGTATAATCGCAAAATCACTTTTGAAAGTAATCCAATGGGGTGAGGCACGCCTCGAGCGATACCCTGGGCTGCTTCTGACTCGTACGCACCCTAAGTTTTAATTTTGATTAAAGCCTTGTTCATTATAATAAATATTCTTTAATATACAATATTTTAAATAACGTTACTAGGCATTTGCAAGAATAATGCTAATCAAACGTATATAAAATATCCTTAATAATACAATTGAAAAAGCTTTTAAAAATTATGTCTATTAAGTTCATTCAAGTAGGTCATTGGAGTAACTTGGTGGAATAAGATCCAAGTCGTCTTCTCAAGAAGAGAGTAGGTAATATCCCAACTGTACAGATAGGCTTTTTAAAATTAACTTTATTTTAAGCGGGTCTTTCGTCTTATAATAATTCATCGAATATCCTCAAGAATGAAAGAGACGACAGCTTTCTCACTGACTCATTTTCTTTAAATTTATGTATGTGAGTCGAAATATTAGGAGGATTACAAATATAAATATATAACATTATCATAATCAAAAATATATTATAATACAATTGAAAAATGAAATGAAAATAAAAGGTTTAGAGTAGGGATTCAAATTTGAGAAACAATTATACACATTTATTTTAAGATTTTTTTATCCTTTGCTTAATATTGCGTCAAATTCATATTAATGAATAATTTTAGAAAACAATTACGTTCACTTTTATCTGACAAGCGGAGAAAAATTGTCATCTTTTATTTAAAAAGATTTTGCTCTACGTGCAAATTGTTCTTTGTAATACCCATCGCTTTAGGTATCCCCCAGTGACTGTCGTAATTATGAAATACTCCCAGACCCGGCGCACCTGTCTCAAATATTAATTTAAAGTTACTTTGAAAAATTTCATAATTTGCTTTATTAGTAATTTTAATGACTATTTCTCGCTATAAATTGGCTTAGGAATAAAATATGTTGTGTCTTTAATTAACAGACTTAAAGAGATATTATTAAGAAACTCCAGTATCTCATATCGACAAATAAACTTAAAAACAATTGGCTAAAAATTTGTATTCCTATATTCTTCACCTAATTTTTATTTAAGTGTTTCTTATCGGCGCTTTTTGAAAATTAAAAAAAAAACAAAACACGCGTCATATTCTATATGAAGTGCGAGCTACCTTGCCATTTTGTTGTAATTGATTGATAGCAATTTACGTCTAGGTTAAGCCACATTAAAAATAATCTTTTCATCGTGTTTAAGCTTGTTGTGTGTGTTTAAAGCTTGGTTTTAATTTATAATTCAGTAAAATCAATTGTAAGTATCATATTATTTGTATATTCTATTTTTATTATTTGTATATCATAGTATTTGAAATGAAATTCGTATAACTTTTTCATCAATACTTTAGAGATAAATTAGATAGATTGGGGACACGAATTGAATTAACTCTCACAAAAAAAAAAACTTAATAGACAACAATCGATTGCACTGACAGTATATTTGTTTTTAATAATCTAGAAAACTATCTACTTAATCTGATATTACAAGAAATTAATGACCTCGGCTTGCTTTGGCTTTCAAGTCTTTAAATTAGTATAAAATTTAAAAGTCAAAATTGTTATTAAAAATTGTCGTAAATCAGATAACTAAATATTTCGCGTATCCTTTTTTCATATTTCGACTCGTAATGGAATGTTTTGTACATTATTGCCACGCTGGGCATTCGGTCGCCAACCAGCCACAACAGTGAGTCACTGCTCCAAGGTCTAAAAACATAAATTTTCAGTGCATCCTACAAAACGTCGTCAGGTTCAGCAAGTTCAAGATCGCTAAGCGAGTTATGAAGTGAGCTATGCTCGGAGTTTCTCTTAGGGATCAAATCCGGAGCGAATTTTATCGTCAGAACACCAAAGTTACCAACAAAGGTCAGCGAATTTGCAAGCTGAAGTGGCAGTGAGAGGTCAGAAAATGTAGTGTAGGGCGTCTGTAGCGTCTGTGGGTGGGGTAATGATATTCGTGAGGCGGGGGGCAGGAATTGGAAGAGAGTTAAAGATCCAGCTCTGTGGCTAAGGATGGCCATGTTCAGTAGAAGACTAACATTGGCTGATGATAATAAAAATCCTATTTTTTTAAGTCTGTTTTCCTTTATCATAATAACATTGACATACTAAAAATAAGAATTGTTATCAATTACAGATAGTTATAAAATAATGAATCTCAGCTTCCATATATGCTCTTATTAAACAATATGACTAAAATACGTACTAATTATTAACTATTTTTTATTACGCGCATTAACAAATCTTTTATATTCTTCTATATTCTATCTTCATTAGTGAGGACAAAAAACTGTTAAATTTACTAGTAAAATATGATGAATGATAGGTGAATGGCAGTTGGTCAACTGGGCCACCTTATCGTAAGTGATCACCACTGGCTATAGACATTGGCAGTGTAAAAAATATTAACCCTTACATCGTCAATATATTGAAATGGCACCAAAATTGGTGCCGTTTAATTTTTTTTTCTTCTGCAGAGTATTTCAATGTGATTTTAATTATTTAACTGACATGGTTACTATGAGATTTATTTTTGAGTAGTCATTTGAAATATTGTTTAACAATAAAATGACGATTAAAAACTCAGTGGTATAAAAACTTAGCGAAGCAAACTATCCGAAAGTTAGACGTAGATTCGTGAGTAACAATAACGCTTCACGCTTAAAATGCCAACATAAACTGAAAATTTATACATAAATAAATCTTATATCAATTATAGATATTATCTTTTCTATTTTCATTTAGAATAATAATTAATATTTACTAATTAACATTTTTCCGTCAACAGTTTAAGGTACGAAATAATTAAAGTTTGCTTAAGCGTAATTACTTTTACTGACAGCTGTATGAACAATGTTGTATAGGTCCAAAAAAGTAGGTTACACCGAAAAGGTTTTATTAAGTATAGGATTTAATAAAAATGTCAAGTCACACTGACTTTTGAATTTTATTTATGGTAAAAGCATATACACTTTAGGATCAGGGCTATCGCAATCCATTGCTGGACATAGGCCTCTCCCAAGGTGCACAAAGTTCTCGATTCGCCGCTTTCTGCAACCGGTCGGGCTGACTTGAGGTTGG
Source organism: Vanessa tameamea (assembly GCF_037043105.1). Taxonomy (NCBI): domain Eukaryota; kingdom Metazoa; phylum Arthropoda; class Insecta; order Lepidoptera; family Nymphalidae; genus Vanessa; species Vanessa tameamea. The sequence continues at coordinate 7,481,108 of NC_087318.1, read as the reverse complement.
CGTTTGCCACTGTCTCTCATCTAGGACTTGTCTGCTCAAAGAGTCATCGGTCCTTCGACATAAGTGACCAGCCAGCATCAAAAAACAAGCATTTAAAAAAGAATTTTTAATTAATTGAGGATTAGGAGGAAAATTTTACTGAAAACCCAATTATTCTCATAGAGCATCAGCGACACGGCTGCTCGTAGAAAGAGGTCTTGTTCGGTCCTCTAGGATCCTGCTCTTTGAAAGCCACGTAGGGCACATACTCACTTCAGAAAGGTAGCACATTGTCGTCGCTTTACATTTTATCTTAAACTAAAATATTCGCTATAAGATAGTAATTCATCGATGAGCGTATTCAGCCTTTAAACGCTAACTTGAAATGGCTTCAATCCGATTGTGCTCCTGCGTTTCTAAGTCAACTAATTCTATGTTATCCACTATAATCCTTTCGATAATGTTGTCATAATCCACTTTGTATGTGTATACAACGGATCAATTTCTAAGCTCTTTCAAAGTAGTTTTTAAATTACATAAAAAAAATATTATATATTAAATATATACCAATATTGAATGTATGTAAAATCATAAAATAAGTAAACTTCTTACGAAAACCACACTAAACAATAAGAAGAATAGTTTCATACGAAAGTATTTGCGATCTTCACGAACATATAACTGTTACGAACTATTTTATTGTTACATAGTTAGACAGCTTGGAAGCAAAATTTTAAATTCATAAATCATGTTATGTTCACATCGGGGCGTTGAAGAACTTTTGTCGCGAAATACAGTTATTTGAGTTAAAACTCGTAGCGGGCTACAGAACACGACGTACAGACGTTTCTTCTGCAGTAAAAACTTGCGGACAAGGACAATGGGTGTACATATATATATACTTTAAATTATAGTTCTGAACATTCTGCTTTATTGCATGCACTGGTAATACATAGACAAGTTGATTTCTAGGTAACCGAATTTGTTGTTGATTGAGCCTATTTTCTTATCATTCTCCACCTACTCTACGTCGTTACGATTAATACCTTTTTTTTAGTTTCTTTCGGTATAAACATATCTGATTAAATTGATTGTTGTTTTTACAAACGTTAGCCAAGTAACTCGTATTATTTTCATGTGTAATTAACAAAACGTAATGAAGATTTTTTAAAAAGTGTTCGCAACATTTTAATATTTGTATATATTTAAGGTTAACGAAAATGATCTGCGTATAATTTTATATTATTTTCTATATTATTAAAACAATTTAGCGCGATACGCTAATTACACGATAATTAATATACCTTATGATATGTAACATAAAGAATGACGTGAAAGTTATACGTTAATTCGATATTATAGATTTTATACGAATTCGCAAAAACTTTTATCCCCAAAATGCAATACTCAATATTGTTATGTTCCGTTTTGAAGGGCGAGTGAGTCAGCGTAACTATAAGCACAAGGCCATAAGATAGTGCTTAATTTAAAAATCAATAAGTAAGTGTAATGCTTCTTTATATTGAATCTTTGGAATTTGAGTTTAATCATAGCTCCCAGTTCGTGGCGCATTGGTGATAGGAGGGATCATTAATTCTTCTTATAGTACCAATGTCTATGGATAGTGGTGATCACTTACCCTTAGGCGGTTTATTCACCAGTCTGCCTTCCTATATGACCTTGCGTCTAAAATCTTTCTGGTCGAGTCGGATTTGCCGTCACCAGATTAACAGAGTGAGCGAATAGAGAGCTCACTTGTGTTTGCTTCCATATCCTATAATTATGCTTATTGATTATATAAAAAAATATTAAAGGAGTGTAGCGTCAAAATAACATCATAAGTCAGTTTTTAGTATTACTCGAGTAATATATCAAATGATTTGATACGGTACAGAAAATAGAAGTATATTCAAATAGTTTATATGTATATATTTGTGTTCATTCTTTGAAGAATAGAAAAAAAATACACTGAAAGGTTGCCAAAATGCCTAGACTAAAAATATAAGCTATAATGTAAACTAATTTTATCGTAAATGTTATATTATTTTTTATTTGAACGGCACAAAACATAATTAATTATTGTCTTTGCCAAGGTACAACCAAACTTACATCATACATAATAAACATACATCGAAGAGGTTAATATACAATATATTTTATGCATTGTAATTGCTTGCCGTTTCAAGTGTACTGAAATATTAATTGACACTAATTCTGCTTCGGACTTCTGGAAGGAATTTGTGCTATTAAAAAAAAAACAAAGAGTTAACGGATTCACTTGACATGAAATGTTAGACCAAAGCATGGTTCAGTATGAAAACTTTTTGATAACATCCGTATGTAGTGTGACTTTAATAATTGTTTTGTTCACTGTTGTTCACTGTTCTGTAAAGTCAATACTCTATGTTTGATCTTATGTTGCGAACTCTTATACTATAAATTAAATTTAAAATATTTATATATACATGTATATATGCAGCCAGTATTCTGAGTATTTATTGTAAAAGTAAATTATAAATTTAAAATCACACTAGAGCTTGCACCTCTTACTGGAAGCGATGTAATACAATTTTATAGATCCCTCATCTTTCTGCAGTGCGAATGGAGTTGGCAGAAAGCCCGGAAGTTGAATTTACACCAAACTGCTCATATCTTTTTCAGGGGTTAGTGCAACGAATATTTGCAAGCCGCGCCAATAAAAATACAAATCCAGGAAAATTATTATGTGATAGTTAGTTTTATAATTGCATTTTTTATGTTATTGTAGGCGTCTTTTGTATTTTATAGAAGGCTTACGCAACAGCGATCATTGAATAAGGTTTATGTTTGAGTGTTAAGTGATTGTTATAACTAAGATAATAGTATTTTTTTTTATTTTAAATTATTTTATTTCTTAATTTAATCTAAATCAAAATTATACTTTATTTAGGTGAAACGACTTTATAGAAGATTAGTTAAATTGAAAAAAACCACCGTTTCAGATTGTAGATGAGAAAAATAAATTCAGCTATCAAACTTTTTTCTCAACGAATTACAATATGTGGTAAACATAAACATTTGTTGTAAATATATATTTTATTTAAATAGATATTGTATATACTGAAATAATCAAAGAATATCATCGTTAAGCTTTTGCACCAACTATATGTTTAACTTTATGTATTGTACAGGAAAATTACTTAGCTATTATTAATATTTTTAATTAGCTTGTGGATTTACGTGATAAAGAATTGAGACGGAACATTGGTTAAAATACTTGCATTATTGCAGGTTCAAAACCTCATAAAGAAACACACTCGGCGGAGAATAAAAACATAGCAAAGCAACCTTGCTCCAGGTTACTAATAAACTGGTTGGGATTTTGCCACAATTTTCATTTTCACAATTTTCTTAAAGAAGGAGAGGAGTAATATATCCATAGTCAGCTTCGCTCGCGTTTTAGGGGTTAGTAGTTAGGCGTTAGGCATACAAAAGTAATATATTATAAAGAAGGGCTCTTTGGGGTTCAAGCTTGCTTCATACCAAAATTTTTCAAATTCAGTCAGTGGTTTGGTCTTGATAGAGTAACAGACGGATAGACAGAGTTACTTTAATAAAGTAAGTATACTGTGATGCTACCGTAAGTATTCCTACTTAACGAGATATCGATGAAAATCTTTCACTAAGATTACAAAAGGCCTGACCCGATTTCATATCTGAAGCGTTACCCCAAATAAATGATATTATAAGACATTATAAATATAATGTCCTATAAAGCACGTTTAAGCCCTAGACACGTATGATACTGTGTTATGTATGTACTTGTAAGAGGTAACTAATAAGAACTCCACTGGATCTTTGATTCTAAATTAATTCCTAAAAATAATATACTGTTATAAATAATGTTTTGTCTACATTATATAAGCCTATAAATTATTTTATATAAAATATTTATAAACAATCATTAAAGGTTGTATAACTTCTAGCTATTGAGTTATATTCAATCACAGAATTATAGAAATGTAATGAATACTTTTTGGTTTGACATTTTTATAAATAAAAGTAGAAGAAGAATATTTTTGAATTTGACATGGGAATTGTTAATCTGGGTTGAAAAGCGGAAGATAATGGATGATTGTAACATAAACTGGAAAAATAAATATTGTAAACTATATTAAATATTGTTAATTATTTGACGTTTCTGTTTACTTGAAGTCAGCTACTTAACATTATATTGTTTTGCATTTGGTTTAGTAAATACAAAATTTAATTCTTTTGACTTTTTAAACTTAATCATTTGTTGTAAACCATTGGGCTATTTGACAATGCGAAAAATAAAGTGTCAATCATTGTAATCATTATATATTATGAGTTAAAAAATGGTTATTTATTAACGAAAGTTGAAAAGAATAATTATTTTTTTAAAAATCAATAAATAAAAATGCATTTTTTTAAATGTTTGTCACATGACACAAAACGCTAACCTCGTTTACCGACTGTATTTGGATTATATGTGTCACAGATTACAATACAGGCAAGTGACGTCACCGACCCTATTGCAGCGTCATATTGTCAAAGTATCGTTTTCGCGCGCTATTTCAATATGGAATTTTTAATTTGATATTTTTCAAATATGTACTAGAATTAAAAAAACAACTTTTACTGGGTTCTTTAACCTCTATTAAATAATATAAAATGGATTTTAAAAACCAGTCAAATAGCCTATTCTGTTTTAGCGAGAATGCGTTGTTTACATCGACATAATTAGTGTTTGTAATTTTGTTATTTTTGAGCATATGTATCTAAATCTATTCGTATAGTAAAATTAATATTCTGACTTATTTATTAAATACTAAATAAGTACTATGTTTCATACTTATTTCCACTCACTGAACGAATTACTAATTAGAAATAACTAATAGTTATAATCGAAATATCAGTCATCTTGATTATGGAATCATTCGATTATGATATCTCGGGAGACATAATCATAATCGATTGATTCGATTATTATATATAATAATCAACTAATTTAGAGCCGAGATGGCCCAGTGGCTAGAACGCGTGCATCTTAAACGATGATTTCGGGTTCAAACCCAGGCAGGCACCATTGAATTTTCATGTGCTTAATTTGTGTTTATAGTTCATCTCGTGCTCGGCGGTGAACGAAAACGTCTTGAGGAAACCTACATGTGTCTAATTTCAACGAAATTCAGCCACATGTGTGTTTCACCAACCCACATTGGAGCAGTGTGGTGGCATATGCTCCAAACCTTCTCCTCAAAGGGAGAGGAGACCTTAGCCCAGCAGTGGGAAATTTACAGGCTGCTAATGTAATGTAACTAATTTGTTAACACATTAACGTTTTTAGTGTTATTTAGCTAAGAATTATTTGACATTCCCTTATTTGCTTTAAGAAACGAAAAGTTTTTCTTTACTGAATTTAATCATACAGCATAAAAGATACAGTTTCAGTCTGTAAAATAAGTGTATTTTACGCTCCTGCGGTGATTTGCAGATTCATAATTAATTTTATGTACTTACCGAACTGTACAGTTTGTCTCACGAAGTTGACATAATCTGTGTCATACAAAATTGTAACCAATGAATGTTCAATTTAGATTTTTCCGTTGTTTTTCTAGCATCAATAAAACAAATGAATGAAACATATCTCCGTTATAATATCAGTACAAGAGTGCAAGCGTACAAAATAGTCAAACCACAATAGTAACAGCTAGTCAATTATAAGAGATTTATTTACCAATACACTAAAAATACAGTTTCAGTGACAAACGTTTTGTAAAAAGTCATGAGAAATATAATTAATGTAATGTAAATAATATTGATGTCCATTTACTGATAGGCGGAGTATATACGTAAACAAAAGTACACTGTCTATTTCCTGAATCTGATGTGACTGCCAATTTGACATGACTGGAAAACATAAGGAAATGTCAACACCAGTGACAGCCGGATTTTGAACTGCTACTCATAATTACCTATATTCCTAAAAAAAACTATATTAACCCAATTCAGGTTTGAACACTGGACCTCAGAGTCTACGACGTTATAAGTTAGCCACTAGACCTATGAGGCATTATTATGATATGGCCGTGTCTGCTTAAAATATTATCAAGGTATGCGCTTAAGTAAGCCGATTAGCCTCAAATTACTGAAATAATTTTCCTTTAATTAAGGGAATAGGGATGAGGTATTTTGTAGAAGACAGGATTAATTTAATATTGCTATATAAATATTGCACAATATGAGGGTTAATAAAAATAAGTTTATAATTATCGTTGCAAACAAACTTAAGGTATAATATACTTTAAGAAAGATTTTAAGTATAGTAAGATTCATGCCGATTTAAACAGAATTAGCTTAAGAAGATATCGTTCCAATAAAATCAAATTATAGAAATTGACTTCTCAACAATACCATCTCTGCTTGGATTAATAGGTTGTTGGTGGTAGGGCTTTGCAAGCCCGTCTGGATAGGTACCACTCACTCATCAGATATTCTACCGCCAAATAACAGTACTCAATATTGTTGTGTTCCGCTTTGAAGGGTGAGTGAACCCGTGTAAATACAGGCATAAGGGAAATAACATCTTAGTTCCCAAGGTTGGTGGCGCATTGGCGATATAAGGAATGGTTAATATTTCTTACAGCGCTATTGTCTATTGACGGTGGTGACCACTTACCATCAGGTGGTCCATATGCTCGTCCGCCAACCATATTATGCCATAAAAAAAGGCAATTCTATAAACAGTGAACTTTTAGAAAATATATAAGCACTGATATTCTAAGTGATACCATAGAATCTTAGGTGTTGTTAAGCCTATTATTATATTTTCTTACTTACTCTGTAAGCCAGTACACGGCAATACAAAAGAGTATTTAGTTAGAGAAAAACTGATGAATAGTTCGTAACTCCCAGACAACTCTACACTTACTACCCTTAAAACCTACCCAATCTTTCCGCGAATGTTAATACAAATTTTTGGTGTGGGTGTGTTTCATTTAGGTATGCAATTAGCTTCCTATCAAACGTCCTTTGAATTATTATTTTATTATTATTATATTAATTTACTCGATCTGCGATATTTTGATTTACCGAATTTGTAATTCAAATTTGTGTAAAACTAAATTCATCCTAAACGCAATACCATAATGAGGATAAAATTGACCTTGCGTTGATACCATCACCGGATTTCTAGCCGGATTATTATTATTAACTAGAACAAAAGATTGCAGGTTCAAATTCGGGAAAGAATTTCCATGTACCGTGTACTTAATTTGTGTTAATAATATTATGCTTAGCAGTGAAATAAAACACCCGACACGATTCACATGACAATTATGTCTACGCCTATTCACTTTTAGCACTTTGATGAAACAAACTCTAACTTGAGAATGTTTGGAGGAAGGAGTGAAAACTTTAGCCCAGCCATGGACCAGGCAGTTGCCATATCATATGTTTTCAAGATATGCAAGATGAGTGAAACATTCAAGAATATCCCATAATTAAAAAAGCCATACCACCAAGTGAAGTTGATCATTTCCTCCATATTTAATATTGTTAATTTTAAACTAAAATTTTAAAAGGCATTCCTTCAATCGTTCATAAAGTAATTCATGCATAATATACTCGTACATGAATGGGCAGTGGTAACATTTCTAAGGCCCTTTAACCTACTTTCATCAAAGCTTTCGATCATTAATAATAATAATAATTGTTATTAGATGCCTCCTATATAGCAATATATCGTAAGTGCTCCATTTCATTAAGTAAAGTAAGTTCGAATTTCGTGTTAATAAAATAAGAATAGAAGTGGTTTTTAAAATATATATATTTCTCAGTACATCGCAGTATTTATTTTTATGTTTCTTAACATATTTAAGTTCTTTAAAATTAGGTTTTCACAGTAACTGTAAAAACAGCTGGCGATCAAAGTAAACTATGAATGAACAATGGTAAAAGTCGAGCTTAGGATTTTGTATTAAATTAAAAAGTAAAGAGCCTTTAAATGTCCTACTGTTGGCCTAAAGTTTCCTCTCTATTTGAGGATAAGGTTTGGAGCTTATTTGTATTATGTGGCAGATTAATATTCGATACATGAACGTGTTCCATCGAACACGGGATAAATTATAAACATAAATTAAGCAAATGTAACTTGCAATCATTGGTTAAGGTTCACGTGTTTTAACCATCACGGTTGCTTTGGGTAACTCTTGGTAGATACAACTCTTTCGTCATTTATCCTGCCGCCATATAGAAAACATTTTAATTTGTTTGGTTCTAGTGTTAGTCTCTATTTCCCGTTGTATTACATGTTCCCATGATTGCAAGATTTTTGTGGAGTGGGGAACGATTAATAGTTCCTAAATGTCTAAAATAAAAAAAAGATAACTTTAATTATGATTTCAAAAATGTGCAAAGACGGTATTTGAAGTTAATTTGGTATATTATTGTTAAGTGTAGTTCTATTTAAGAAGACAATGCAATTTTGCCTTTGATTTTTATTACATACCAGAAGATTCGTTTTTATTGTAATAATAAAAAATATGTTTTTTTTTTAACTTAAATATTAAGAATATTATAAGAATAGCAACAGTTTTAGCATACGTAATCCATACGGTCTGTTATAACCACTCCTACTTTAGGCTCAAATTAAATTACACCATGATAGTGTAGTCTTTTGTCGATAGGTTATTCATATGGGAGTGTCGATACTGCGTCATCAATATCATATTATTACACGTCAGGCAGCGCCGAACAAAGGGCTTTATTATAATGCGTCAAAAACGTTTTGTTCGAATACTATCGAAATTTTAAATTTCAGCGATAACGTTTTTGAACTTCGAATATTGTTTATTTTTAATTTAACAAGTATAGTTATATTATAATAAATATTATTGCAACATAAAGAGGTTTAATAAGAACAGCGCGTACGATAAATGAATAAATTTAATAAATATTGAATATTAAAATAAGGTTTACTTATTTTTATATTCAATATAAATTAAATTTAAAAAAATGCACAGGTCCATCTTATATATATATAGCATATCATAGGTTCAACTAGTTTAATTCCATTATTTTGCATTTGGGACATGGTTAAGATTCCTCCAACTAGCGAAGGATTTAGAAGTGTCTACAGGATCCAATTTTCATCACAAGTGATAATTCAATTCACAATCATTTGATTCACTTACACTCAAAGCAGCTGCTATCTCTGACGTTGATTGAATATGCATCCACGATCGCTTCCAATTCGTCTTTATTGACTTCAGTCTCAGACCATGGACGAGGCACATTGTTGAGGTCAAAATTTCCGGAACCAAAGGGATTAAATCAAAACAGTCTGTCCGTTCTTTTACGACGTTTCAATTCTGTGCAGCATAGGTTCTACAGCGGAACTCAAACTTAAATCTAAAACAAACTCTATTTGTTTTCTCATGTACAGATATAAAAGATAAAAACAACTTGAGTAGATACAAGTGGGATGATATAAGTGTTTAATCGGATGAACGGATGTTAACAGATGGCGTAAATACTGAATTGACCTGGATTAAATTGCTAGATTAAATTTTAGTAATTGTCTTCATAATAACATATAAATTTTAATAAAAGATAAAATATCTGCGTTACGTTTTTTTCTCTCTATATAAATCTTAGTCTAAATGCCATACAAATCAATAAACTAGTAAACTTGCGTTGTATAATAAAATAAAAGCAATCTAATAACAAATCTAATAAAGGCCCAAATGCGTTCAATCAAGCGTGTCTTGTGTGAAATCGTTGCGACTAAGAATTTTGCTTCAGCCGATTTTCTGCCGGCTTACAGTAAATAAGAAAATTCATCTGAATCGCGCCGTTAAACGTAATCGAGCGTTGTGGAAAGTATTAAAGAAGCAGACGCTATATTGCATAAGTTAAGATGTAACAATGAAAACTTTGAGTGTAGCGCCGAGTGTGCACAATTCCTCTTTGGCAAAATACGTCCAAACCATCAAGCGACTTTTACGTAACGTTAAATTCGAGACGAAATTTTGCGTTATCTTACGCTGAAGAATGATTTCAAATTCTTAGCCTCAATTTAAAGAAAATCTTTGCATTGTTCAAATTTTATTTCCGTAATTCGCTCGGAGGAAAACATCAAAAAGAAGGCCGATGTCGAAGTAGCATACCGCTACGTATTTTGTTGCTTAAATATTTTATTAGAAGAAAAGAAACAACAGGAACCTTCATTCTCGGTTAAGACACATCTTATTCTGAAATCTTTGTTTTTGCCATTGATGTGAGATCTGAGCCTGTGTGAGTTTGTTTCGCTACATTTAGCAAGAGAAGCCCGCTCGCTACATTTCATTAGTGCCCTCCTCTCTCTCCAATATTGTTTTGCTGTTTATTGCCTCTACCTACTTTAATTAATTTACGCTATCGACGTTTTTATTACCCAACCTTAGGTAATAGTTACAGAATCGAATATTAAATTTATAAATGTATGCAGCTGCGTTGTATGTAAATAAAATGAAAGGTATTTCTATAAACGAAAAATACTGCGTAAATTGTTAAATCTATTGGATTGATTGGAAAAAAATATATTTGTACATAGGATCTATTTCTATTTGGTTGATTTAAGTTCTTATATTTTATAAATTATGACAGGAGATTTAAATTGATATTAAATAATTGGCCCAGTGATAAATGAATTTTAACCGAGGATTGCGGGTTCAAACCCTAGCAATTACGTTTGTCTGTATTTTAATGAGCTTAATTCGTATTTATAATGATTTTCCTGCTCAGCATTGAATAGAAATATCTTAGATGTAAAAAAAGATAGGGACCCGTAGTGGGACATATGTATATATGCTGTTTCTGTATTGAACAAGAATTTTACAAATATGAAGAACTAGAAAAGTCATTATAAATAAATTACAACTCACATGTTTCCCGACATAAACCGCCTAGCTTAATACTATACGTATAACGGGCCCTAAATCGTAAAGTTGCTGCTTCGATGGTTTCGCATATTATATTGAGTGTATGTTAAGATTGAATTTATACAGAAAACTATTACTTATAGTAGAAACTCGCACAGGCATCATAATTTTATGTTTTCTTGGGTACTATTGGAGATTGAATTCTGATCTCAATATTTTTTATTCAATAAGGCTTTACCTAAAACTGGCTTACTGTTCTTTTCTCCCGTTCGCTGTTTGAATTCTCTTTATGTAATACCGAGGAGTATATAAATGTATATTTAAAGAAATTGGGTACGAAACGAGTATGGCTTGGTAAGATAATTTTTCTCAAAAGAATTTTTATTTACATATCCTTTAATTCACGTCTAAACTGAATTATACATTAGGAGGAATACCTTAATTTTAATGTTAAATATTTAAGAAAGTTCGAGTAAATCAATGATAAAACAATTCAACGATTAAACATGGCGCAAACAATTTTCGATACTGAAATCAATCACGTCGGCAAATCTCTTTGTTTGATTATGATGAAGGCATTATGGGGCTTAAATCGGCTTGTGTATTAATGAGGCTCTCCCAAATCGCCTATTAATCAAGTTAGAGCATCTGGTTGACAACCGACTGTCAACTTAAGTAGTGTTTAGTTTACGACTTTATGATCAGAGTGTGTATACCGGTGAGACAATAAAAATAAATATATTTCAAAAATAAATTAAAAATGATTTAATTTTGGTTTAATTCATATTATACATTATACTGTTAAATTAATATTATAATATAATATATTATATTCCTAATGTAACAAGTAAATATACTAATATTAATTTGTATTGTTGTGTGACCTTTGTAGTAAATTATTCTTCACAATTTTTTATCCATTCATGATAATATAATTGTTTTACATACGACAAGACCTAATTCACGATTCTCAATGGGTACCCATTGAGAATCGTTCAATTTATGTATTTCGTGTACGCAGACTCTTCTTGCAAAGAATCATTTGCGGATGATTTGCTTGTTGTATTTGAATACCTTTATTGTTTATTTGGTTAGTGTAGCAATTTAGGAATTTCTGTTGAATTATACGAATAGAATGACAAAGAGAATTTGTGAACAATACATTGTTATATTTCTGAAGTATATTTTTGAATATTCATTATTTTTTTATTCACGCGTTCGTGATAAGGAGCTTTCGTTTTGAAGAATACTTGTGTAGGGTCAGATGCGAAGGACAGGCATGAACTAATACACCGCCCAGCATATGCTGGATATGCGCGCCATCTCAAAGGCAGATTCAGATCCTCAAGGTTGGCCGAGACCTATTTCCACGAACAATTATTTAGGCGTTGCTCCGCAGGGAATGCAAGTACGAGAGCGGCATTGGATGCTTTACATCGACACGACACCACAGCCTCTCCTATCAGAGCCAAAGACGGCCATGGCAGAGATTTAATGGTAAGATATTCCACGTAAAACTAGGTTCGGTCGAAGTATATCAGTCAATTTCACAATATAACTTTAAAATCTATAAATTATACTATATTTAAAGTTTTTATACTATTTGATTGATTAATCTACTAAACTAGCCGATATTACCTCTACGACCTTAGCCAGGATAGGTTTTTAATTTTTTTCGTGTGGATAAATAATTTATTTTTAGCATTTAAGTTCAGCAAAGTTAAAACATTTACCTTAATAGTATTTAGCATTTAAGTTCAGCAAAGTTAAAACATTTACCATAATATATAAGTAAATAATATATAACACATAAGTAATTCTGTTTAAGGCGAGTTTTACAGCTTTTGAAGCTCGTAAATTAAATGTAATAAAAATAATGTTAAGGAGAATAGTTTAAACAAAGAAATAGAAAGTTTTATGAAAAGCAGTATTTTTTTAGGTGTATATTATAATATATTCAAAAAAATTTTACATACATTATATTTAAATAACTTTTACAAATACTTGAAATTATTTAAAACTAATAACATTTTAACGTAACCTCTTCATAATATTAAAAGCAAAAATATCTGCGAATAAGTGGTAAGCCGTTAGTGCGCAAAATAAAATGTATTCGGCCCACCGTATCAACAATGTCATTAACCCCCGTAGTGTGGCAATCAGGGAGTAAGTGGGAATTTCCGCGTCGTTTGATACAGCTCCCAGCTAAATGTTAAGAGCCCGACAGAAGTATCGGGCCCACTGCGGGACACACGGCTTAGTTGAAAAACCAACGTTTTGAGTGCGTTTCAAGTTACTTCTAGCGTTTCAAGCTCCATTCAACCAACTGAAAGAGGTCCGCGCCGGTGCAGGCAATTAAAAAGCCTCGTCTATTTTTGTTGAGAATTTTTTGTAAGCGGTGCACTTTCGCAAGATAGAAAGCGATCGTAAAATATATTATATATGCAATTAAAATAATTATTAATAATATTTTTGGTAGTTAGTAAGAGATAGTGTTAAATATATGTAATAGTAGCAACCCGTTCCGACTTTGTCCGAGTGAAATAAGAATTTTATTTATTTTCCGAGCGTAGCACCGCCTACCGAGTTCAATTTAAACCATCGAGAGATACTCAAAAACAAACACACAATAAATTCGTCGTAATCGTTCAACTGCTTAGGAGGAGTTCAGTTATATACAGAAAATGTATGTAAAGCGATTTAACACAAAAATCTATATTGTGTATACAAAACTTTATAATAACGTAGTAATTAAGAAGAATTATTGTTTATTTTTTCATTATTTAGATGTAGGACCTAAGGACGTTGGGGTTGAGAGTTATTTTTAATACACCGAATATAAATTTCATACAATTCAATCATTCTGTTCGTACAGCAAGAAGTGATCAGTTATTCGAAATGCTGAAAAATGGGTAAAACGGTTCATACTCGAGCACTGCGAACGTACTAAAAAAATGTAGAGTTTTTTGAAAATTTAAAGAATATTCTAGAAAGACGCATTCTTTGATTCACAGTTACTTACTTTATTTCAGAATTTAAAAGATTAGAATATATGGACTTGAGTCTTATTTTGAGCGAACATTGAACTTTTAATTGGATTGATAGATAACAGTTAACCATTTAAGGTCATATGCTAACCATTTCGTTTGAAATCATTCAATCCATTTTAACTGATGCATTGGAACAGAATGTTTCGATAATATGGGTATAACATTTCAATGCGGCAAAATTGAAATGTTCCAGTCTGATTAGTATCTATTTTGTTAATGTTTTATCGCAATTAATAAAATGAGAATTTAAAAGATAAAGAAATACCTACTCAGATGGGCTCAGTAACATAAACAAATGAGATCCGCGAATTTAACAGAGCCTTGTAAATTTGCAGAAGACATAAGTATAAAATAAACTTCATAGAACTGTTCAGTATACAGGTTTTGAATCCTGTATACTGAACAGATTGAAGCCGAGATTGATCTCGGCTTCTCTCTATTTAAACGTACCTGTATATATATATATTTATACAAATATATTACATAAAAAAATATCTTGAGCAAAAACCCATTAAAGTCGGGTTGGATAGCTGTAATAAGAAATGACGTCTCCAGTTTTATAGCAAAACGTAATATATTTATTATTTTTAAGGCGTGTGTGTCACAAATAAATACATGGAGCGATAGTTCCGTTTCTATTAATTAAATGCTTCTGTATTGTTGAACCCAGACGATGAAGATAGTTTTTAGACTCCAGCAGAATATCATTATGAAATGTCAAATGATTAATACACTCGTTTAATTATTTTGAATTGAATACATTATTTTTTTTGTATACATTAAATGATACTATAATAATTATAAGACATACGAAATAGCCCAGTGGCAAAAAAATATTAATCTTAATTGAGGATCGCTGGTTCAAACGCGGGCAAGCACCAGTTAATTTTCATTTCATGTAATTTCCATCAACAATGAATTTGTGTGGTGAAATACGAGTAAGTTCCTAATCTTAATAATCTGATCAAGAGTAAAGAAGGGAGTCCCTCATCTGGAGTGGTATTGTTGTTTTTTTTTTTTAATTAACAATTTTTATTAATTTTTGGTTTTCTAATTGATCAAAATTTCTATTGTAATTGTAAGTGTACAACTCCAAGCCGTATGTTCTCTAACCAAAGGTTGTCTCAATGAGAAATCTGTTTTAACGATAGGGCATTTGTTGATATTATTTTCTATGTAATGTATGTTTCTATTATATTATCTTTTTTGGAAATATCTCGTTGGTAATAATAGTACAAAATTACTCAATGTTAAATGTTATTAAATATAATTAAAATTTATTACTTTCATATAAATTTACTGCCCTTGTTGCTACGATTATATTTATTTGCATTGGTGTTGTAATAAGAAATTTTAACTCATTGATAAGCTCAAGTTGAAATGCGACGGGATTTATTTCATTATAATTTCCAATAAGTAAATAATAAATCAGGTTCTATGAAACTTTGTACATCTCGGTAGTCAAATGGCTAGATATGAGACAGCAGATCTTGAGGCTTTGATCAAGGACATGGTCCTGCAACTTTACTGTAGCCGGTCGTGTCGGTTTTTTGTCCCATCGGATTATGAGAGTGTATGAATAGAGAGTGCACCTGTGTTTACACATTCATTTGTGCACTATATTATGTCCTGCATAGTTGGCTAATCTCCCTTTTGATTGGTCAAAATCTACTCAGGAGGATTTCCACCTGTATATACAAACGTATCATCGTAATTATTCAATGAAATTTTTTTAGAAATAGAATTATACGAATAAAGTTTAAAATTATGTAATCAAATTCCAAAAACACGATTTCTTTCAATAAGTTAATTTTTAAAAGCGAAGTCGGACTGCATTAAAATATCCGTACGTATAGTTACGTGTACTCGATCCATATTCAAACATTTCCAATGTTCGAAATAAGAGCTGCCAGCGTTCATTCCATACGATAAATCTCCATTTCTGATAAAGAGGTTGTTCACGTAGATATTCAGACTTTTTTAACTTCCCATTTGGTGTTTGATATAATCAGACATTTCTATGGAAGCCCCATAATTAAATGAATTGTTTTTTATATGCGTTTTTAACGGGTGTGTGTGTATGTATATGGGTCGGTGCGCGTGCATACTTGTGCGTGCGTGATGGTTTGATATCAATTCTAAACTTATTTCATTTATTGCCTCGTTGCATATTGAATACATAATATTTTTTTAAAAATATTTCGTAGTCTGACATGGAATCTGATTATTTTGTTTAAGGGGAATATCAATAATGTGGAATTTACTTGAGTATGCAGGTATATGTTTTAATAGATTCGTTTCGGTTTTGAAAGACATACTTTTCCTAAACCATTAATAGTTAAACAAAATAACTTTGCATATAATCGCTCTCATACAAAATTGTCTCTATCATATTCTGTTATTTATTTATTTATTTATTTAATTGGAGAACATTCAGCCGTTGATAAACAAAAATAACAAATACTTAATAACTATTAGGCCAATAACAGTTCTCACATTAATCTCCATGAGAATAAGAAATAATCGCAATGAAAGTAATAATTTTCTGATATTAAATATTTAAGCTAAAGTATTTCAAATTCATTTTGTAGTATAAGACTTAGTATTGTTGTTTTCTGATTTGAAAAGTGAGCCAGTAACTTTAGGCACAAGGAACATCACATCTCAGGTACCAAAGTTGGTGGCGCATTGGTGATGCAAGGCAGTAATGACCACTTACCATCAGATTACACGCTTGCCAGTTCGCCTCCTTATGCTATAAAAACAAATTTATTGTTTCCAATTACAATTATACATTAATATATCATTTCATAATATTCATCTTTGGTAATGCGTAAAAGGAATGCGATAGGAAAAATGATACAAAAGGTAGAAAAATAAGCCTTAGCTGAGCGAAACCTTGTTATTATTACAATAAAAAAACAAAGGAAATGCCAAAAATGCGTTATCGATTACATTGTTTTTGTTTTTTAAGTTTTAAATGTTAATATTGGCAGTATCAATATAATCTTTGAATTTTTTATTTTATTTTATGTATTCGTAACATATGTTATGTATGAATTTTAAATTTCTGTATTCCCCTATATTATCTGTGCCAAATCTCACGCTTCGGTACAATTTCTTCTCTTCACGTATTCATATTTATTTATTTTGTTTATTGAAAAAGTTACACCATCATCTTATCACTGAGCAATCAAAAATTAACGACTGATATAGATAACAACCGAGAGGGCCCAGAGTTTAGAACGTGTGCATTTTAACCACTGATTAAGGGTCCAAGCCCAGACAAGCACCACTGAATTTTCATGTGCTTAATTTGTGTAATGTGCTCGGCGGTAAAGGAAAATATCGTGAGGAATGCATGTGTCTAATTTCAACGAAATTCTGCCACACGTGTATCCGGCAACCCACATTGGAGCAGCGTGGTGGAATATGTTCCAAGCCTTCTCCTCAAATAGAGAGGAGGCCTTAGCCCAGCAGTGGGAAATTTACGGGCTGTTATTATTATTGTATGGGTAACATTTAAAGTGATACATCTTTAAAGGTAGACAACATTGACCTTCAAATATATAAACCAAACTAACCTATAAAATATATTCGGTGACTGTTACGTGTGTTACAGTGTTTACAATATTATAAAAATAAATCAGTAAAATCGCAATTATTAAAACTGCTCATCGATATATTGTAATAATAACAATTAAAACACAACCAAAATCATATACTTGGTGTCCACGTGCACTAACAAACACATTTTTGCGTTTGCATCAGTTGAGTAAGTGATGCTCGTGCTAACATGTCTTAGTGTGCGTAAGACGAGTAAGGATAAAGATGGCAAAAAATACAAATTAGATTATATATGTTAAGCTTATTTTATAAAAACGCCGATCATTTACCGTGCGAACGTGGTCTACACACACATGAACATACAATATTTTCTATACAATTGTATAAGTTTTACTTTTGTAAATATAAATATAATTGACAGATAAATGTTGTACGAAATCGATATCATCACTTTTCCTCACGATATACGAAGCGTGAGAATCATTTACGAACACACATTACATTACGTACGTGCACATTACACACTTCACGGACCCAACCGAAGACATATACGCGCGCATTCACCATAGACACACATATAAAAATTATAAAAAAAATAAATAAATAAGAAAAGAATAATTAATATAATATTTACTGCTTTTATCTCGGTGTTCAGTAAATCAGTTTCAAAAGTGCTTAAAGAGTGTCTTCTATTCTAGCAACGCGATTCTGTTGAAATTCACTTCGTATTTTACTCGTGAAACGTTGACAGCCGACTTAAGGTGATACGCCATTTAAATACGCGTATCTTTTAATTGTTTTTAATATTTATAGTCAATATCGCATATTAAATTCTGACATTTCACGCTCGTGTTCTGCGGTGAGTTTCGAGTTTCTTCTTCCAGTATACCTGTACTGATTTTGAACGCATTTGTATCTATTTTACAATAACATAAAATTGTGTAAATTTAATTTGATGAATGTCGAGAATATTTTTTAAAGGAAAAACAGAAAACTGTTTTCTTTAATGCAATATTTTCTTTAGGCCTTTATTGCAGTTTATATTTATGTATATATTGGTACAAAGTTCTTATAGGCGGCTTACAGTAGAGTGAACTGGCAGATCATTCTTTATCTTTGTATTATACACGGTTTTATAAAATATTGTTTTTATTCACACGGAATTTTAATAGATTATTATTTTTTGTCGTTTAATTATTCTCAAATATCGTTAATTTAATTCATTGCGTCTGTCATTTAGTAAATTATATATATCGAAAGCAACTCCGTTCCATCCGAGTGTCCAACGACAGCTCTCTTTTTTATTTATTTTTATTAATAAATTTTGTACAGGAGGAAATGTTACATTGGAAATTCGACTCTCGTACGTCTCGTTTTATTTAATAGCCTGTTGTTTTTATTCATGATGTTGAAAAAAATATAAAAGAAATATTTTCAATGGAAAGTCTTAAGTCTGTAAGTAAATTGGTTTCACATTGTAAATAAATATTATTTTGTTTTAGATAAGTAACGAAGATAATTTGCCAAGAACTAAAAACTGTCCACATTTTCCTTTACAAAGCTTTTCTCAGGTCAGTTAGATTCTGAATCTTATGTTGGCGTCCAGCTAGTAAGAATATTTGTAGTAACCCGACTGAAAATATTCAGGAATCTTTTAGCCGGCTTTCACCTTCAGTGTGCATTTTAGTGGCAAAATCGAATATCAATTTTAAATTGAATTTATTGACGATAACTCAAGTGACTATTTTGAATTATTATGTCTAAGAAGCTGCGATGGTCTAGTGGTTGAAATATGTGCGTGTTAACTGTGAGGCTTTCATTTAGTGGTATGTTTTGTACAAGGCTGTAAGGGTAGGTACCATATTGTACTGCCCAGCGTTATAATTTGTTATTGTGGTATGAGGAGTAATTAATATTTGTTACAGTACCGACATCTATATAATTATAAAAATAAAAATATTTATTATGTTATATACAGTACTTAATCTATAACTGGATAAGAATCAAAACCTAGTAACTTACTACTAAGGACTATTACTTGTGTTAAGATGTGTGGGCAGTAGTGACCATTTATAATCGGGTGGTCCATTTACCCGTGCGCCTATCAATGTTATATCAAAAGGAAAGCGCGTTTAAACCCGGTTAAGAATTTATTTGATGTAAGTAGATGAACAATTAATAGCATATTTTTCTTATTTGGTAGTAACTGGTCTATATCTATTGATATTGACACTGCCAGAAGGTAAAGTTGCACAAAGGTTTCCACAATAAAGAGCAGGAGGTAGATAATGAAACTTTTAAATGCCTAATTGCTAAGACCCTCAAGTTTCGGTTTATTTGTGGTATCAAATAAAATATTCATGGTTTAATGTTTAGTATGATTAAATAATATTAATTAGTGTTAAGGAGATTAAGACATGAGAACAGCTGGCTTAAAACGATATATTTCTGAGAAATATGTTTGCATTTTAGTGTTAACACTCATAGTAATTACAACGGCTAAATAACAAATGGAAATAGCGTGCAACGGCGTGCGTGGCTTTTCATCGCCCGAACAAAGTCGCCGCGCAACAAGTTACATTTCAACAACCTCAACCTAAGTACGATCTAAGATTTCCCTTTTTTTCACCTACATATCTTTTCATATACTTATATTTATTCATACTTTCAAAATAATAACGTAATACGTTTCAATGTTTACTTTGGGACTGTAATCTGATTTTTGATATTCACAGCATCTTTTTTTCTTGACAAACAGATCGTATGAGTTTATTTACTTTCCGCCACTTTTAAAAGAGAACGACAGGGTAATGCGCTTGCGTGAGTCAAGAGCGAGAGAGCGGAGAGTAAGACAGGAGATAGTTGTACTAGCTCCGACCAATCGATTAGTCGCATAACGATAGCGACTTCTTAAATGCAGATGTGTCGTGTACACCAACGTCAGTCGGTGAACAGAAATCGCCTAGACCACACGACTATGGCTCTACGTGGCCAGTGTCGCCTTATTCGCGTTGTCCTTTGTAATGATCGCATTGTTAAACCAGTTTAAATGTAACGCAATTGTAAGTGAATAATATTAGAAAGCCGGTTATCAGAAAATAATTATTAAATGAACGCACTGACATTTTAATAAAATTTTAAGTTTGAAACTTTGTTGACATCGAGACAGTTGTTAAGTGTTAAGATAAAATGATTTTACAAATTAAGTGAACAAAGGAGGGATTGTAAAACTGGACGGTAAAGATAAATATGTAAAATTAATTTATTTTTATTTTCGTACACTTAATTACAATAATGTTTATTATTTTCTTTAGAGTTTTTGTAAGTATATAATGTATCTATGTATGAATCAAACGTATTGTATTTGTGTATTTATTTAAACAACCATTGAATTGGCAAATTGAATAAGAAAGATGAAATATCAATTTTTAAAGTAAATTTAAAAAAAATTTTAATCGCCCAGAACTCGTAGACAAATCTCGTAACACCCGTTTTAAATTAATATAGCAGTTTCGTAGCATACGTAGAGCTTGTAGCGGATGATAACAGAAAATATATGTGATATGCGTTTCATATTTTAGTGGGTTCTACCATATTAATGGTTGAAGAAATTTTAGTACACACTTGTCACCCATTCATCCATCTCGTTCTTGACTGATCCAATGGTATTGAACATTTTATTTAACGACCGGCACGTGGGATTGCGTGTGGAAAGATAGCATACTAATGACGTTATTGGCCATATTTTTTATTACCAACAAATTTCGTTTAGGTACTTTTTTATATGTGAACGTTTCCCGACGAATTTTAGGGATTTTATTTACGATCGGAAACCCTGACGATGACTTTTTTTTATCAACGCGACTTTTATATAGAGAGAATAAATAGAATTTTACACGGATTGTATATTTTAACTTTTTTTATTAAACAATCTTTTAATTATTTCTTATAGACGTACAGAGAAAAATGTTTTTGTTTACCATTTGACTAAATCCGTTTTGTACCACAGTAATAGTACGTATTAAAAGTAAAATTATTATTGTATGATCGAAGAGTTATATTCCAACTTGTTGACAGTATTCGAATTTGTAATAGCGTTGCTTTGCAATAAACCTTCATTTGTAGATTGGCCTTTGACGATACCATAATTAGATTCACCATTTCATGTTTGATGACCGAAATAGAAATGATATACGGATGATTTTTGAATGGTTTGTTATGTATATAAATTGTTTAACCAATGTGTTTTACGCATTAGTCAAAAGCAAATCGTTAATTCCGTGAAAGCAAATACATATATTAGTTTAGATATGTATTTTTTTTTCATATAAATGGACCTGTTATAGTCAATAAAAGTTTATAATAAATACATGTCTTATATTTTAATATTAATATTTAATAATTACATGAAAAAGTATGAAGCTTATATTCCGGCTTAATATCGCATGTTCTGTTTAATGTGATCTCAGTTAATTCCGTATTTTTTACTATTTCTATTATTATTGTTTAATAAAGAAAATATAACGTTTCTATTCGAAGTTTAAAACATTAATATCAAATATATTTTTTTATTTATAAAGAACAAAATGTATAACATTTTGAAGTCTATTATAGTTTGAAAATTTGAAATGTTTTTTATAGACACTTAATTTACTGCTAATATGTTTCATGTGTTATAAAAGTTATATAGGTGAAAATTGGATTTGTATGTAATACAATAATCCTCGAATGAATTTAAAAAAAATGTCACAATAAGGAAAATATTAATATTTTTTATTTATTAATTAAAATATCTACTTAACATGTTTTATATATATATATATGTTCTATTTAAATTACAGATCAAATTTAAATTAAAAAAGAAAAAAACAACTTAGAAGACTTGATGATTATTGTAACGGTACATATGGATCCATATTAAAAATAAATAAAAAATATTTGTTTTAAATATTGGTGGTAGGGCTTTTTGCAAGCCCGTCTGGGTAGGTACCACCCACTCATCAAATATTCTTTCAAAGGTCGGTTGCGTTTTGGCGATGTAAGGAATGGTTAATATTTCTTACAGCGCCATTTTTTATGGGCAGTGGTAATTACTTACGATCAGGTGGCCCAAATGCTCGTCCGCCAACCTATAACATAAGAAAAAAAAATGATGAAAAATTTCAATTTAGAATTGGCGGTTTTTTAGAATAGAATTACGCTTATAATAGTCACTTTACTTGTATATCTAGTGCAGAATTCATTATATCTATCTGTTATCAATTGTTTCAACAAATTTATATATAAATGTTATATTATACGAGATCTCAGCGAGCTACGTACGAAACTAGAAATCTATAAGCTTGGCCGCATCTAACCTTTATCTTCAAACCCGTTGGAGTTTCTCAAACTAATTTTCGATAAATTTCTGCGTTCTCGCAGGAGTAACGAGCCATCGAAATTTATAGCCTTTGAAATGCCGTTTACCTAAGAATTGGGCGCTAATCTTGTGTGAAAGAGTCGCGGCCCCATTGCTATGTATTCGTGATTTTGATACTTTATTTATTCGATTCTACACCGAGACTCAGTGAATTACAATAATCAAGATTGAAAATATTGTGGCATACTTTGTTTTCAAATATATCTTATGTTAAATGATTAATGTGATTTGATATAAGTCATTGACTAGATAGTGGTCGAAATTCGATCATAATCGTTACTCTGAGAAGATTTAAGGAAACGTATATGAATTTGCGAGTATCTATTTTTGGCGTTATTTCGAATAGTTTTCACTGCAGCTTATCAAAAACATCTATTAAAGAAAAAGAAAATCTGTTGACCGACAGGCAAGAAAACGTATTAAGCTGTTTTGTGTATGTAATTTCGATAAAATCTAGACACTTTTATTACTCATTCTTCGCAACAAGCGATTTCAACATCTTGTTTTTCTTATCAATAGTTGTTAACTTATTGTTTCGAAGTTATTGTAATGGATCCGAATTTTTGGACGTCCAATATTTTATATAAATGTTTTGAGCACTCCAGATTTCAAAGACAGATGAATATACTTGGGTGCAACTTACAAACTTCTTCCTTCGTTACATTAATATTAATACAATGATACAGCATTCCTATTTCAAATTGAAAAAAATAACTAACTAAAAAAATAAACTCACATTTGTTTTCCCTCTTGTCAATGAGTAAAGTAATTTCAGCGCTTTGATCAGATTTAAATCACGTTAGATAAAATTTACAATCAAAATAATTAACATACTTCCTGCTGACTTCAAAATTAAAAACTATTCATATAATAATGTTTAGGCTTGATCGTTAAACGTATGATGTATCCGAAAATGGAATGTTTCATAGGCAACCTTATATTTGTTTACGACCTGATATTTAGTGTAGGTAGCGAAATAAAAATTGGACGTTTATAGCGTTTCTCTTCTGGAACATCACTATTTTTTAATATTATTAAAGAATTTTCTATACGGTTCTCGAGTGCGGTTTGAGTAAACAATGCTGTTTTCGCTCGGGCCAACCTTGAGATAATCGTGGATATGCTTACCCTGACGAACTCTAGCGGGATTATTTACCTGTATCTGATTCTTTGTCTATTTTCGCTTCACAAACTTCGTTTTATTTACTCTAGTCGATTGGTTCATTCTGCCATAACAAATGTACGGTAGATATTTCTCGTTTGTTAAGATTAGCTTCTTCGCGAAATAGCTTTATTGGTAAGTTATTTTTAAGCGACTTCTTGAAATTGATTTACGATTTTATTTATATATATAGTGTTATACGTATTTGCGGGTAATTTTATTTATTATAAACTATACTATTATTTCTAAGCTAGAACTAATATTTACAACATTAAATTTTAACCTATCACGAATAACGTAACTAACTTCTGTCTGATTTCTGCAAGAACCTACATCAATTTCTTCTCTTCAACGTTTAATTAATCTTGACTCGTTAAGTTTAGGATATTAAATAAAGTTCTTTCAAGAAAGGAAGTATAATGAGGTCAGATTAAGGAGGTCCTTCATATCCATGCTTTTTATTACATCTGAGTTACATACCTATATATTTTAGAGAACAATATGATTATGAGATTTTATCTATAAAATATAAAACATGCTTGTTATATCAACAGTCTAAATTTTTAATCGTGTTAAACTGCGAAGTGCAGCTTTCTATTTAATTATATTATTATATACTATAAAACCTTTTCCGCAAAACGCTGTACATTCTGGTATAAAATATTGCTAAAGGTTATATTGGTATTATTGCTATATTGGTTTAGTTGTTTTATCAGTTAATAATTACAAAAATACGTCTTCGCATTAATTTTATATGTATATAGTAGGATTGACCCTCGAAATTGAATGCTTTAAATTTAAAGTGATCGACGCGGTTCCGTACAGGATGTGGACTAAACATAAATCTCGTAAATGTGATAACTTTTGTTCCAGTACGGAGCAACCGGAGACGCAAGATAGACATGACGTCGTGAAAAATGTTCGAATAAGACCTGATTCGTAATTTAAAGTCACATTTGTTATTTAATACAATTTCAAAATTGAAAAATCCTTTAAAGTAATGAAGTTAAAGCGGAGCGTAAATCTGCTTAATGTGACGACGTGAAAAATGCTTCGAATGCGTACTTTAGAAGATTGAAAGGAAATTTTTATATATTTTTCCTCAAGTTTTTTGTTGAATGAAATATGGAAGAAATGTACATTAAGTTCAGTTAAATATATAATAGTATTTTATAATTATAATACATTTCAAACACTCTGTCTGTGTAATGAAGCTTAGTTTATTATATTATTATACTATAAATTAATTTAAAAAGCTTTGCAATCGACTTTTAGTTATTTTATTTGTTATAATAACGAGTTGGTTTCTAATTAAAGTAATCCTATGTTCCAAATTTTACCTTTCGAAACACCATACTTATGGCTGTGTTTATAGTCCGTCAGTATATTATGCAAGCTCGTCTGGGTAGGTACCACCCAATCATCAGATATTCTATCGCCAAGAAGCAATGCTTAGTATTGCTGTATTTAAAGGGTGAGTTAGTCAGTGTAATAATGAGTCTAAGATAACATCAAGGATCCAATGTTAGTTTCTACTAACTAAATACTAATGTTCTCATTAGCCATATAGAATGGATAAAAAAAATTAGGGTGCCATTATCTATGGGCAGCGGTGACCACTTACCATCAGGCGATCCATTAGCTCGTCCACCTAAATGTTATAAAAAAGTATGGATATAGTTACAGAATCCGTTTCCGTCCGTACTTTGAATACACTTGTCTTACGAATCAGTTAGTTATGAATGTTACCCGACTTTACAGGATTAATATTTATTTTGTTGGTTAATGTATACGCTTCAAAATTATTCAACTGCAAATCCAATCGTTAAGGAACGTTTGTATGTTAAAGGCTATTATAAAACCAATAACTTAGATAATTACACACCTTGTAAGTAAAACGACCCATTTCAGATAGAAATATGACAATTGCATCGTAAATTCAAACTGTTGAAAAGAAAAGAATCCCGCTGAGGTTCTTTCGCCGTTTCTTCTTAGGTCTGAGGAGATTTTTCCGAACCGGCGGCAGATTTTTCTTGATAATCAATAATAAGTGTATATCGATTTTTATAATCTTTTTTTATTATCTAATCCTATTTTGACGAAGCATAAAGCCAATTTAGCGTCACAATTGAATGATTCTAGCAAATAGCATGAAACAAGAACATATATCTACATACTACAGTTTAACCGCGGGTCCCAGCAAACATATGCTATACAGCTGGAGAGTTTGAATGGTTGAAAAATTTTAACTTCGAAATCACCCGTCCGATTTGTTTAATTCTTTTTACATTGAATATTTCGTTTATATACTAAACCTCATGCCTCCTATCGAGCAGAGTAGTCGTAACTATAAATGTAAATCTATTTAACAAACTGTACAATCCAAATGCACCGCGACTAAAATCGCGGTATACAATATAGTCTCCGAATGCTCTTAATTTGATTGTATATCTATCATGGTATAAAGTATGCTCCTTAGCCGAAAGGAGTAGATTGTGGAATCTCGTTTTAGTAAAGCAATGAAAGCAAATACAAGATCAGAAGCGAATGTCAATTCCCGGTTGTGTGTTCCCGTTCTAAGTTTTCATAATATGTCAAAATTACTATCAGTTTAATTATAATGATTGACGTCTTAAGAGAAGGACGCGTCATTTTGCACTACATTGAATTTCCATTCGCTTTTGATTTTATATTCGCTTAATCCGAGTATGGAATATTTCTAATACTGAGCATTGAGAAGGCACAAGGCTCAACGTAAAAAAAACATCAGGAGGAAGCTTGTTCCTCAACACATTGCGCCTCTAATTTTGACATTTTTTTGGTTATTTTGTTTGTTTGTTATATGTATGTATGTAGAGTATGTGTGTGTTTTTATGACAGCTGGAGGCTGATGGGCAAATTGGTCACTTCATGGTAAGTGGACACCACCGGCTATAGACATTATTATTATTAATTCCTTATATCACCAATGTTCCTCCAACTTTAGGAACTACGATGTCATGTTTAAGTGTAACTAGGCTTAGGCGCTTATGTGCCTGTAGTTACATTGGCTCATTCAAACCAGAACACTACAGTAATAAGTGTTGCTGGCTTAACGGCAGAATATCTAACAACTAGGTGGTACATATCCTGACGGGCTTGCACCACTAAGTACGATTTCATTATACTTCATTCAAATGAAATTCAGCCATTCTTTCGGTGTCATACACACGGCATATCACGAATAGCGCTATACGGCGCTGATAAAGATTAAGTTTCGGACTCTTTTTCTCAAACATACAATATCTACAAATCTTCTTATATATTCATAGCGTAAGCCGATTTGTGTCCCAGTGATTATGGGACGATGGCTGCATATAAAAAATCGGTAATAGCCTTATTTTGAAGAGCTTCAGCCGTAGATGTGCAGAAATTTATAGAGGATGATTGATTACAATTTACTGAATTGTTACGATTTCACAAATAATCAATTTTAGAGAGCGGAAAAAAGTTACTGGCCGCTTTGAGAGCGGTCCTACGGCTGTATAAGAAAAAAAGTGATAACATAAACATTCTAACTGAAATAATATATTATACATTTGATGTTAAAAAAATCATTTAAAAGAGGTTTTATTATTTTGGCGCCAAATGTAGATGATTTACTTGCAGCTTACAATGAAATAAAATCAAACAAAACCTGTCATAGGTTTCGAATTTTCTAAAAAATCTTTTGAATAAACGCGAAGTTTCGCGGGAGACCCACTAGTATACAATTAAATGTGTATATATCCTATGTGGAAAATCATACTTTTTATCATGTTTATACTATCATGTATCGTGTGATAAGCTTCATCTATTAATGTAACGTAACGGTTTTTTTAACAAAAGTTTTCAATTTATTAAATGGATAAAGTTAACATGGATTAGAAGTTACTTGATACATTAGTCGCTATGGAAACATTACCATATAATGTTAATATGAGTATCCTCTAATTAAATGTTATCCAATATACATATACATATATATATATGTATATAGTATATAATTAGCAACCAGAAGAGAGGTATCACACATTTTTATTAAGCTTGTAAATTAAGTATTTGAATCGGGATATTTACCATGTTTTTATTTTTATTTGGTGGAGCTCGATATTTCGACATTGACTACGAATGTCTTGTTCACTTGTAAATTAATCTCATATATTTGCTTGGTGGTAAGATTTTGTCCAAGCCCGCCTGTGTTATATTTTACCGAGAAACGACAATACTTACGACTACGGCAAGTGACCTAGTGTAACTAGAGGTAAGGAACAAAACATCTTAGTTCCCAAGGTTGGAGGCGCATTTGTTATGTAATAACGATGTCTATGGGCGGTGGTAACTGCTGTCCACCGGGTACCCATTTAAACATATAAAAGCACTACTGGTAACGATGTTGGGTACTTTGTTTGTAAATATCGTTCATATAACTTTTCAATAAAGTTTTTACAGGCATAAGCCGTTTGTAATTTTTTATACGTTTTATTTTTTATTTAATATTGGCATACTAATAATATATACATATGTACGTATTAACAGATTATAACTGTATTAATTAATGGAAGGTAGAAATACTTTTATTGTAAAAAATCGTATGCAAATATTTTTTTATTTTATATTGCCTATTAAGCCTTTTGCGTGTTTTTAATGAAATTCTGAATAATGGTAGCTTATAGTTTGGATGGTAATAAAATATATTTCACTAGGATACGTAGGACAATCTTTCATAATCTCATCTTTGAAAAGAAGACGAATGTTTCTTGCAATAAACTGCAAAATGTTCGCTTCCTGTTGAGGTTTTAAATAATGAAGTAAATGAATTTTATGTAATGAAAACAATTATACTTATAACTATTTAAAACTAAACAACGAACCAAGTCTCAAGAGTCCCAAGTCGACTAATTATTCATTGAATACTTTTGGTTTGTTTTAGGATGATGTTGAAACAGCGCTGATGTAGCAGGCGCTAAAATGGATCGGTGGGTGACGGCAGCAAGCTCGCTGTTGGCGATTCTACTGTACTATAACACACTCGACGCTGGTTTTGTGTATGACGATAGGTAAGCGTTAAGTTCACTAACACAAATGCGATTTTAGATATAAGTAATATTTCGATAATGGTACAGTCACTTCGGCTATTATTTAATTGTATTTCTAAAACTCTTTTACGTGGTTCATTTCCTTGATTTAAATTTATAATAATATTAAAAAATATATTATAAGCTTCAATAGAGGAATCCTAATACTTAAATTGTGATGCTGTCTGGTAATAAAAACATGCAGGCACTCAATAATAGAAACTAAAAATAAGAATTACCAAAAGCCTGGAATGTGTAGATATAAAATAATATCACAAAATTAAGGCTCCTAAGATAGTCAGCTACATGATTTAAAACAATTTTAAATTACTTTTTATCTTATTATTAGTAAACATCTACTTATGAATTTATTATTCTGAAATGGATTTATGATTACACGGACTTAATGAAAAAGTTGCGATATAATCGTATCCTTTCCTTATAATATAATCCTTTAAATACATAATAAAACATTTTAAATTAACATGGTTATTTTTATTTTTATTCACGAGACTGAACAAGACATTCGTAGATAATGTCGAAATATCGAGCTCCACCAAATAAAAATAAAAAACATGGTAAATATCCCGTTTTAGATACTGTTCATAATAAAACAGCTTAAAATAATACAGTTTCATTTTATAAATAAAATTTATTTATGATAGACTTTATAGGTTTACGGTTTTATTTGTGCCAAATTAATTAATTGGTTATGATAGAAAAATAATTTATTGCTACCTATTTTGAAGGACAACATTTCATACATCTTGGAAGAGCTTCAATTGGACGCTTTTTTATCATTAGAATATAATATCTTTCTGACTAATTTCGACCAAGGCGTCCTTTCTCATAATTAGCCTCTGTCAGGTTCCTCCACCTTTTTCAGGTCATCGATCCACCTGGCTGAACGGCGCCTTATGTTGCATTTACCGAGCCACGATTTTTACTTTAGGTCTCGTTTGCTCCAACAGCCATTAGTTCTTCGACATAGGTAACCAGCCCACTACTACGTCAGTCTGCTTCGGTTCTTCTTTGGATAATCTTATTTTCGATATTATCTTTCAAAATACTGTTTTCATTGTAATTATTTGATTTCTGGGCAATCCCGTAGCTAGCGTCCGCGTTCGAACATCGTATGTTGTGGAAGGTATCTAGGTATATACGTAGACATTGGCAGATGCAGGTTTCCCTTTGGTGTATGTCGGTCCCAGCACGACATTCCTTTTGAACATGACCAAGTTCATACTGAGACCAAAACGGAGAGAAGAATCGCTAAGACTATTCGTCGTTTACATTGACATTTTCAGGGCGCTGAATTAACTGGATATGGATCCACTTAATTCAGCGCCTTGAGGATGTCTTCCAATGCGTCAGTTTCGGGATATAACAGTCTTGGATTTGGACAGTTATTATAGCGGCGTTTAGTAGACGTCTCAGTAATTCGATATATGTATATTCAATCGGTATGATATCTCAGCAGTACTTCGAGCGCTGCCCGGGTTTCGATCGTAGGTTTTCACGTAATCCAAAAAAGCTATACAGAGCGATAGATTGCACTTTTAGGATTTTTACAGAATACTGTATCATCTGCCGAACTCTATAGATCTGCTCTAAGTTCCGGAACTCCTCAAGTTGTCAGTCTAGACGCTTGATGACAACTTTTGAGAACACTTATATACGTGAATCAGGAGGGAGGTAGAGGAGATTTTTTTTTTGCACCTTTCTTAAAAAATTGTGTCAGCTCGCTTATCTTGTTGTATGCGTCGCTGGTGCCACCCTAATACCGTGTAGGTCACCGTCCGAGCGCCTCGATTTAATGGTTCGTGAGATTACCAACAATGTTTTCCACTGGTTTCTTCTAACTTGGAAAGTATAACTGCCCCTAAAGGTTTTCTATTTTATTGACGACTAAATGGATATAACGACCTCTCTCAGGGGAGGCTATATGTGCTAGTTAAAGAGACAAGTGTGCACATAAACACAAGTATATTCTCTGTTCTCTCCCTCTCATGATCCGACACGACCAAAAAGATTTCAATCGCAAGTTTTTTTCTTCAAGCGGTTTTGGGTTGCTTGGTTTCATAGGTAAGGGACTATATGCCCGTCCAACTTCAAGAGGTACCAGACTGAGAATTTCACGGCAGAAAATCCTCCCAATTTCTTATTGTTCCGATTGATTTGAACCCACTAATAAGGAATCTGCGGCCTTATAACATTCAGTCTATGGTATAGAAATATTAATGAAACAGTTTCAAATATTTTATTGTATGTATATTCGATTCGATTCGATCCATTTTAAAGTAGTTTATACAAATAGATTTTTTTATGAAAAAAAATCTTTACAAATATTTGTGCCTAAAGTCATAAAAGACTTACGTGCCCCACTTCTCAAATTTGCGTGTATTTTATATAGGATTCAAGAACCACCGTCCGGACTCGGGGCGAGTTGGATTGTATTGGATATTTGAACCATTATACACAAAAATGAAAAATTCCAACAATACATTCTACATTCTAATAATACAACAGCTTGTTTGTGTGCTTCGATGATTAAAAAATGAGATTGCTTTGGTAAAGAAATAAATATTCAATAATATTTCTTATTTTGTTATATGTATATATATATACACATACATACATATGTTGAAAAATAAAATAAATGTAAACATTACGATTTTGTCCCTTCTACCTATAATTTGGCGTAATATGTTAATATCCGATATTATTTTTGCTTATTTACTTTCCTAATAAAAAAAGATTTGAGTAAATATGTCGAAATTTTCATCTTTTTCGCCTGTTACATTTTTATCGTCCAGTTAATAATACCTAAAGTAATTCATTAATATTAATTTGCAAAGTTTGACTAAAATCGCCAACGCAAGAACATATTTGTACATGTAAGTACGTACACGCTAGTGTCATGATTACATAGCTGAACTATATACAATGAAAACTTCTATAACTGTATACAATGGTAGGTTGATATGTGGACTCCATCTGGCTCGTTGATATGCACAACTCCAGGCTTACAGCAATGTGTCCGTTTCATAATCCGCTTCCCATGCGGGTGTGGAATTAGTGTTAATTCGAAAGCACCGTAAGCACTGCTTAACAACTTCTATTCCGCTTAAACATTTCTTTTTTAGTCCAACGATAAATGCACAAATTACATTTCGCTAAATATAGTGTATTTATTGGATATTGGTGAAGTTATTTCTAGATATGTTATATAAGCTAAACGCCGTGCTTACTCTATTAGGGTACATAAACTGTACATAATTTATCCAGATTTCAATGCGGTATTCATTAATAAAAATGTAACTTTTAAAATGGGAAGGTTAATATGTATAATAAAAAGGATTTTCTTGTTATGTTTCTTTTCAATCAGATATGTCTATATATACACTTAATGTAACCGTAAGAAATCGGGACGAACAGTTAGTGGATACGTTATAAATATATGAACAGGAGTTGAAATATATTTATTTTGAACTGCTATAATATTTGGTGATTTATTATTTATGTGTTACGGTTGAAAATGATTGTTTCGTTGAATGGAATAAAATATTTATAAACAATATTTTCAATGAATATAATACCGTTATCCACATAGAATTATATTTTGTAGTATTTGGTAAAACTGAAAAAGAAAAATTAAATATATGTAATCATTTTATCCTACAATAATTACATTAATTTTCCCTGTATGAATATAAACGAAAACTAATTCATAGATCTTTTATCATTTATATAATCTTGTATACAATAATAAATCTTATGTACATTGTATTCATATCTGTATCTACATATACATGTAATAAAATTGGAGGGTCTGTTTGTAATACTAAAATAACCGCTTTTTACTTAATGCATATGTGTGTTACGGGGTACATATACCAAAATATATTTTTTTTTACAATTTTTGTCTGTCTGTTTCTTTGTTCCGGCTAATCTCTGAAATGGCTGGACTCATTTTGACGGGACTTTCAATGGCAGATAGCTGATGTAATAAGGAGTAACTTAAGCTACTTTTATTTAAGAATTATTTATAAAATATTAATAAGGTCACGCTGCAATGTCCAAATACTGTCCAGTACTGCGCGCAGCCCTCGCACCGCCATCAGTCCGGGTGCCTCCTACCAACGACTTAATATTACAAAAGCTGTCTAATATAGAATTAATAAGTTATAGTAAAATCTGCGAACTGAATAATAACTTTTTTGTTAAATTCAAACGCGCACGAAGTCGTGGCCATAGGTAGTTGAATATAAATCAAAATATAAAATGAAACTAGTAATAGTCTCATATCCAGAACTATATTCAAAAAACGATTCGTTTTACGTACAGACAATACAGGTAGCATTTCTATTGGTGTTGCCTATAAGGCGTAATTCAGAGGCAAGCATTGACGTATACTTACTGATTCTGAACGTATTTAGGCTACGAATAACTGATAGAAGTGAATAAGTATGAAGATGTCAGATTCTAGTATTTCAATTATAAAATTTAAACGTCAATTAGGCGATTCTGCTGTCCGTAAGCAAAACGAGTGGTTTTTTTAATTCGTGTCCGCTTTAGAAAAAAAAAGAGAATTTAAGTACTGTTCAGTTAATTCGTTGAAGGAATATCTGTTACTTTGATACGCTCAGTTCTCAGGTTTACCGCTGTGTCGTCGTTTCATAATCCTCTTTTCTTGCTGGGATTAGTGTAAAATACAACATCGCCAAAAGCATTTCGGTTTTCATCTCGATACGAATTTTTAATCGCAGAATCGTGTGATTCTTTTGTTATCGCGTTTGTAACACAATAATAAGTGATCGGTCTTAAAGTATCGGCAAATACATGTTTCATGAATTTTAATATCAGTGCCTTTATAAATTTGATTTGTGTTTTAATACTTTTATGGAAATAAACTACTACTATCTACTATACAATACGTTTCAAATAAGAATAGGAATGTCAATGACCTCAACTGACCGCGATTTAAAAAAAAAAAAAATGATCTACCTTTTTATATAATAATATATTTATAAAAAGTATAACCAAATCTACTAGCTAATCTGAGTAATAATTAGGTTTTTAAAATAATATAAAACAGCTATGACGTCATAAGTTGCCGTGAGTTCATATGAAGTTCTACCCGCATATAACTACAAAGTTAGTTTGTTTGTTTTATTCGTCTAACGCTAACGCTAATAATTAATAATTTTTATCTACAATTGAAATCTGAATTGTTTTTATAAAATGAATATTTAAATTAATAAGCACGAATAATTAGGTTTAAATTACCGGTTAAAATAGCAATAGCTACGGGTTCAGATTACACATAAGTATCTTGTACTTTGAATTAAATCTTCACAATATATTGTAAATTTTATATATAGGTTTTGCTATATATACCTTTTATTTTCTCGCTGGAAAAACGCATTAGGCGTTTCCCCCACGTGAAGTGGGGTGTATGTGGGACCGTCGGGATCGCTGGTGCCCAAACCTGCGCCCTAGTAGTCCGGAATACCCACTAAAAAACCAGCGGTACACTCTCCGTCTTTTCAGTAGGCGCCACAGGATCGCTTTCGTATGCTACTACGACACCTTGACGGTCAGCCCGCCTATACGGGCCTCAAATTCCCAATGGGGGATTTCCGGGGTACTGAGAACCCTCCTAGTCCCTACGGCGCCTATAGAGGCGGGGGGGAGAAGGTACGCGTAGTGTTGTTTCCTCCTCCCCGGTCTTCTTCGGCGAATTCGGTCTGCAGCAGAGTCCACCTCCCGCTCCCGTTCCGCTGCTTTATTCTGCGACATGACATTTTAAAGAAAAAGCACATTTCCGACCAGCACGCCTTGCTACTCGGTATCATGGGATTGATGGCGCTCGGCAGCGAGAGGTTTCCGCCGAAACTCGTCACCAGGGAATGTCTCCGGGGCCCTCACGCAGCACATTCAATCAGGGTGTGGTACGCCGTGGCTACTGGACCACACCTTGTAAGTCCACTCAATAATAACAAACAATAAGAGTATTAATGGTAAGAATAGACAAATCTCACGTTTTAATTCGATTACGAATTCCATACCTACTTTGATCCATCCAGATTTTGATTTAAACCGCTCTTAATTTATCTTTTATTTCGCTCTCGTAA
Organism: Vanessa tameamea; assembly: GCF_037043105.1. Taxonomy (NCBI): domain Eukaryota; kingdom Metazoa; phylum Arthropoda; class Insecta; order Lepidoptera; family Nymphalidae; genus Vanessa; species Vanessa tameamea. The sequence continues at coordinate 7,445,773 of NC_087318.1, read as the reverse complement.
GAGGTATCTTTAAAAATTGTATATCGAATGACTTTTACTTATATAAGACACAGATTTCCATAGTTTTTCTTTGTTAATTGATGAATTAAGAATGAAATCCTCCGTCTTTAATTCATTAACATAATCCTAAATCCGATTTTCATATTCCTAAATTCATGTAACGAATTTATATACAAAGTAACATTCCAATTTAACCCTATTTAAAAAATCCTTTTAGTGATCTCCTACATTTTAAGGAATTTCTATGCGAAATTTTATCCTGTTAGACCCTCCGGTTTAGGCTTAAAGTCAGACATTTTTATCTAATCAAATTTTTGAAGTACTTAAATAATTTTAAAAATTTATTATTCAAATCTTAATTCAATTAATAATCAAATCTTATCTAAAAAATAATCAAATCTTAATCAAGTAAATAATTTATTTACTAACACATTGACATTTAAAAATATAAAATAAAGATAAAGAAACCACATTATTCAAAATAAGTAGTAAAGTTAAAGAGAGCTACACACAAACATACCCACAAACTAATAAAACTGTAAAATCATCTCTAACGCAAAATACACGAACATCGTATGTTAAATATTTATTACGATCCTTGATATAAGTCTGTACAACCGACAAATCTCAAAATTAAGGAAAGGTTACCTTATATTATTTTCCCTTGCAAATTCTATCGACGATAATGATGATAGAAACGATGAACTTTGTTCTGGATTGCTGCAAACCACTTCAGTGTTTCGTAATTGAGGGCTTACGTGACGGCTCTACGCCGCAGCTGCCTCTAACTTTCGCTGCAAAGAGTTCCGGACTATCCTCAACTTTATCTCAATCTAAGTTTTGGCACGGCTAGAAGTGGAAATAGTTTTTATTGAAACTTTTCCACAATCATAAAACATGTTTCGATGTTTCTTTTCGTTTCGTTATTACTGAGAGTCCTAAATTTGTTGCCACTAGTTCGTCACAACATCTTAAATACCAATCTTAAAGAAGAAATATAAGAGAAAAATAAAAATACCAAGTTTAACAATACGAAAATACAAAATTGGGTTATATAAAACAAGTATAATCGGTATTAATACTACGGATACAGATTTACCAAAGTGATTTCTGATCTTCTTGTATTTTTATTTTAGTGAATAGTTAAATTAGTAATAAAAACTTTTTGGTAAACTTTAAGTGTGAATCAGTAACGGATTAATTTACAATAATTACCTTAATGTACGAACATGACGTTTTTAATTATTCGTTGTCTCAATGTGTTGTATGTTGAACATATAACTTATGATATGAAAAAATATTAAGTTAAATATAAAGCGTGCATGGGCGGCCTTATCGCATATAGCAGTATTTTCCAGCAAACCTCCATTAAGTAGTAGGGGACAAAATCAGGAATAGATGTTTGTAATATAAAAGAAAGAGTAAAGAGTCTAGTATCGATTTATAAACCATCAGCCTACGAAGCAGGTTTAATCTAGTTGTGTTATTTTCGAATTCGTCTCCAATCGTTTGTAATTTTGCATTTTGTTGTAGTGGCGAATTTATAAATTGATAAAATTGCATTTTCGCTTACTATGTACCTACGTCTTGTACATGTTTGAGGGATATTTGACGAAAATGTAATTATTTCGTATTTATGTATTCGTCGAGGACAAATGACATAATATATAATACATAAGACATATAAGAGATAAGCCTCAAATTTCACTTCTAAAGGAGAAAGAGCCTGACCCCAGGGCTTTGGGCAACCCCTACCACCTGGCTGGGCTGGCTGGTTAGGCACACACACACACACATCAGCCCGCATTCGTCCACTGCTGGACATAGGCCTCTCCAAATGCACGCCACTGTGGTCTTTCTTCGGCAACTCGCATCCAGCTCCTGCCAGCCGTCTTGCGCAAATCGTCACCCCACCGTGCCTGAGGACGTCCTACACTACGTTTGCCGAGACGCGGTCTCCACTCTAGACACGTTTTCCCCAACGGTTATCGGTTCTACGACAAATATGGCCAGCCCACTGCCACTTCAGCTTACTAATCCGGTGGGCTATGTCGATGACCTTGGTTCTCTGACGGATCACCTCATTTCTGATGCGATCCCTCAGAGATACTCCGAGCATAGCCCTTTCCATAGCACGCTGAGCGACTTTAACCCGTGGACCTGGTTAAAGTCGTTCAGATAATATAATAAATAGTCTGACCTGGGCTGGCTGGTTAGGCATCACCCACTAATTATAATAATTATAGTTCCGGTTTGAAGGGTGAGTATGCCAGTTCGATAGGCTCAAGAACATAACATCTTAGTTCTCAAGGTCTGTGGCACAATGTTGTAAGGAATGCTTAATATTTCTTACTGCACCAAGGTCTTTGTGGGATGGTAACTATTTGCCATCAAGTGGCCCATATGTCTGTTCACCCATGTTTTTTTTATAAAATAAATCAAGAAATGATGTAACTATTTATTATTGAGGAAGTATAGCTGTTTTAATAATTACTGAATGGAGATTCGCTGAGTAGACTGATAATTATCGACTGTTAACGCTTCGACACTGATTTTCAAAGGTCTCCAATTAATTCTGTAGTATTACCGGTAATGAAAAGGGTTCGAATGACTTTCTCGCTGGTCTAGTATCCTATTGTCGCAGAACCCGAGTGGTGAATGTTTGTAACTCAATCAGTCTCGAACAACTAGACGTATCTTAAATTTGATAATCAGTGGAAAATTCATAGGCTGTTACATTGAAGATTGCTACCAGGAGATATGCCGTATGTATATATTTTGACAGCGTTCATCAGAAAAGCGCGTTGACAGGCTATTTTCTAATTAATTTCGATGTTATGTCATCAAATAACTTTAAATTATAAAATATGCAATATTAAAATGTGCTTTGTACATTATGTCCATCAAAGAAGTTTAAGTTTCTCGCCAGTTCCCGTTGGTAGCTTTAATTTTCTTCGGCAAATTCAATAAGTCCCTCCTGCGAGGTATTCGTTTCTATAAAATTTTGCAGAGATTTAAACTTTATCAATCAAGAAATTTAAATATTATGTTAAAAAAAATATTGATAAATAAGGTATAGTACTCAATACATTATTAGTTATGTAACATAAAAGCGAGTAGGTATGTATAAATTTTATCGTGTTTAATTGACACGTAATTAATCATAAATGGGAAAAAGAACTTACTGAGTTCTCGGTGATTATATTGGTAGAATCTATAATTATATATTGCGAACCGTTAGAAGATTAATATTTGCTATAATCTTATTAAATTATCATTCGAAAGTGTTTGTTAGGGTTGCCAGACTAACGTATATTGTTATTTTGATTATAATGCATGACATAAGGGTTAACACTATTTGCTTTAACTAAAAAAAAATTATTTATATATTACATCTACAACTCTTTATAATATTTATATTATTCTTATTTATTATAATTATATTTATTATATCATAATAAATATGTTCATTCTATAACAAATTGTTAATAAATAGACAAAGTCAGACTTATCAAATATCAATATATTATCAAAGCTACGAAAATATTCTTTTCTCTTTTTCGTTCATAATTTATTTCAGGGCAGTTTATTTTCCTTTTAGTAAATGTAACGCTAATGCCGCTATTTCCTGCAAATAGGACTTAAATGTTTTAATGAAGGAACTGTTTTAGCGAAACCGTAACATCAAATCTATTCCATTCCATCGTTATTATACATCCCTCGAACGCAATAAAAGTCATTTGCGAACAAAATACTCGAAAAAGTTTTTATGTAAATAAGTAAAAGGAAAGGCGTCTTATTCACAATTTGCAATACAATGGCCGAAATGCTAGAGATGATTTTTCCTTCTTCGCATAGTAAGCATGGCTTTGGTATAATAAAAAAATATTATTCAATCGCTTATTTTACTGACTTTACACTTCAAATCCAAGGCAGGAGATTAAATATATGTAGGTACAGTATATAAGGATAAGTAGGTCTAACAGATGTAGGTTGAATATGAATTCATAATTTTATTTGTCTAAGAATTATCCTGTAGTTTACGCGTGTGATGTGCCAGTTATGTTAGTTGTGGAGTGCATTGTGAGAAAATCCGTTAATTTAAACTTTATTTAAATTTAAGTTTTATCTGAATGGGACAATTGTGTCAAGAAGTAATCGTGATAAAGCAAGGCGACATACTAAGTCAAGACTTCATAAACTTTGTATATCGAATGGACACGCGAAATTCATGAACGGTGAATGAAATATGCTTACCAATATTATGTTAGCGAAATAAATTCTATTTTTGAAAGTACTAATTTTGACACATATATAATTTTTAGTCCCCATAATTGTGATACCCGGAAATGTCTCGTGTTAACCGAGGCCAAATAATAATGTCGCTATGAAATATGATAGATTATTTTAAAGTATTATTTTTAGTCAAACCGACTCTCACGCATTTTTGTATTAAGTAATCGATGTCGATACACTAACGATAACAGACGCTATAGAATACATAATACGCTACGACTTCCTCTCTAGCACATTTTCTCGAACAACTTTATCTTTCTTATGCAACATTGTAGATAAATAGGTGACGAGTGCCACAAGGTCCTGATCTTATGTCAGATCCGGCCATAGTGTTTATTCAGAATAGTGCTTGATTTTATTTAAAATGTCTAATTTTCGTTTTCGATTTATATACTGTAGCACCCGCAGCGGCTCCAAATGGGTACAATTGATTAATAAAAAATATGTATACAGCACTTAGGAACAATGCAGCTTTTACAAGTAAAAATAATATAATTACTTAAAATATGTATGCAATTTCACGGTCTATCATCATAAAATTGCTATGTTGATTAGTTAAGACGTGAAAGCTAACTAAACTCTTTTGTATTTATAATATAAGTCACAGTATGTCAGATAAAACTAGAAACTAAATGAGAAAACCTTTATAAATAAATGCACCCGCAGCTCAATATAATAAAGACGATTTCAAGAATAGCAAGAGCGGAATACAAAATCCAATAAGAGTCGAATATACGCTTCAGGAAATCAATCTTAAAGAACGATGGTAAGCGTTCACCATTATTTAGATGATATTGTACTCGGTGTTGAAGCGCTTGAGGGTTGAATCGAGCGGTCAAGGAAAAACATTTCGATACATCTAAGCCTGATTACCGAATGACGCTGACCTAACGGTCGCCGACCGAGTAGAAGTTTCCTGTCAGCTTATGTCGAGAAATAATAAAACTAATTTATGATTTATTTCTGTGATATGTATTAAATTTTGATAAGATTGTTTTCAAATAAAATTTATAAGAAAATAGCTCATAAACGAGACCTTAATGATTGATTTTTAGCAAAGTATAACGTTCAATAATAATTAACAAAATATTAAACATAAACATGTATAACATCAACAAACTTTATTAATACGAGTAATTTCTTTGTTTCTACCTATAAAATATTTTAAAATTATTTAAAATTTTAAAATCTGTGAATGTTGTGTACATATTGGAATGCCACGAAGTGATTACGAACATGATTATTAAAGTAAATATAGTATTGTGAAATTCATCTGATTCGGTCTGATCCATCATCATCCTCCTGCTCTTATCCCAATTTTACTTGGGGTCGGCGCATGTCTTCTTCTTCCATACTTCTCTGTCGGACGATACTTACAATACTTCTGATTCGGTCTGATCTGGACGCGGAAATACTGCTGCTTGATGTTAATCTGTTTGTTCCAAATTTCCATTGACACCAATATCAACATCACATGCTAATGCAAAGTTAGCGCAAACGGTCTCCTTAAATGTAAGTTACCATCGTCATTACAATCGATATCTGGCGATGGGATGCTTTACGATTACGTTTATTGCCTCAAAGGGAATTGACAAGAATTCATATTTTCATTGTCTACTTTATTGTTAAACGTTATAAGACCATAAGTTGGGAAATTTCGTTTAAAAACAGAATAGTGAATTGTTGAATATACCTTTATTTTTTTGACTGGTTCATTTAATACATACATATAGCCACTCCAAATTTATCTCGGAGGGTTCAAAGGTACATAGTCCCACAATTTAACCTATCGATTAGGGCAATGCATATTCATGTCTGACTCTTGAGCTATTCTCGCTTCTATTGCTAGTGAAACATAAGTTTAAGACATTTAAAAGAGGAATTGTTTTATCAATTTAATATCATAAAATAAAAGAAAAGTAAAATGTATCGCACAGAAAAATAAATGCTTACAATCAACACTTATGTTTAACAAATTTTTTACATGTATATTGTTAACTGTTCTATTACAACTATAGTTATTACTATATTCTATTCTAGAAGAATACTAGGAATTATTAAAAGTGTAAACTTTTATGAAAATGTAGCACTCGTAATAATGTTTGAATTTATGATTGACACAGCAAAACTCGAATCGAAGTAACGTTAAGAGGATAAATATTGGGTATGCACTTCGACCTAAGGATACATCAAATTCAAACGTTCGAAACCTACTTTAACACGGAAAATAGGACACCGACAGTGGTTCTCGATTGTAACAACGAATACTGTAATAAGAAAAAGTGATCATAATTTCACCCTATGAGAATTTTTCATCTTTTATGGTATTCACTTTGCCTGTTAGTGAAACTATGACTGACGGCTATAATGATTGCAAATAATAATAATAATAATAAGATATCATAGATGAACTTGTTCTAGAGAATTGAACAAGGGTATGTTTTATGCACTTTGTGTGAAAATAGAATCCATTTCGTGGCCTCACACGAACTTTGAACAATCTAGGTCACAAAGTTTATCTTATTACAAGAAACTGTAGAGGACAGTCGATCAGATGTCAAACAGAAACGGATGGTATCAACTATATTATCCGTTTTTCGTTTTAAATGTAATATATATATTTATGTAATATGTTAAATATCTCATTTTAAAATAATTTTAGCTTATACTGTAAATTGCTCTACTTTTTCATTTGATATATATTAATAATAAATAAAATATCGCAGCATAAACGTTAGAAAATGCAGCCAACTTACTAATATTAATAGATACAGCTCAAATTGTTTATTTTCATAGTCTTTTTTACGGTATATAAGCTGACACTGCGCTGACACAATGACACTGTTTGCCTACGGAATACAAAAAGTGTTTAGACTATTTACAATCTTGGGTATTTAGATTAGATACTACACACAAAAGTAATTCCATGTGTAGTGTCCAATGGTACAATGGTATTACACACTTAGATTTAGATATCAATGTACATACAGAATATTATATTCGTATAAAATTTTGTAAAAAAGAGTTTTTTTTGCCTATTATTTCTAACATATTCATTATGTTTAATTAATCATTAAATCAAGTTTACAAGTACATTTTAGTACTTGAAAAAAATGTGATTTTGATTTATATTTATTATTTTGTTATCTGAAGAGAAATATGATAGATTTTCTGAAACTCTTTATAACGTAGATATTTTATTTTCAGACGGGCGATACTCTCCAACCCAGATGTCATTGGCCACACACCGATAAACGCTTTGTTTGAAAATGATTTTTGGGGAACGCCGCTCACCGACCCCGGTTCACACGGATCATATAGACCTTTATGTGTCGCCACATATCGCCTAAACTACATCTTCAGTGGATTTAAGCCGTGGAGTTATCATTTTTTCAATATCCTGCTTCATTCTATAGCGACTGTGCTCGTAGTCACGACCGCACGGCGGCTATTACCATCCCATTGCAGAAGAGTCGGGACTGCGGTCGCCGGTTTGAGTTTCGCTGCTCATCCAATACACACAGAAGCTGTGGCCGGAGTGGTCGGAAGGGCCGATTTGGCTGCCTGTAATTTATTTCTTCTCAGTTTCTTATTATATACAGAACACGTACGGCTCCGAATTGATAATCAGAAAAGGAAATGCCGACATAACATTAAGAGTAACTTATTACGTCACCAACTGACAACGAATAATCAAAACTTTCGACTGAGCTGCCACGGGTTGGTGCAACAAATCATGATAAACGTTCGAAGGCTGCTGAAAGCTGGTAAAGCGGGACCTTTGAGAATACTGAACGCTTGTGAAGTAGCTACTGATGCAGTGAAACTCAATAAGTGCCAGTGTAATGGTAGTGTTAGTGAAGATTCAGGTGAACTGTTGCAATGGTGTACATTAGCGGGGACTCTTATATTTGCTGTGGCAGCTACCCTTTGCAAGGAGCCTGCCATAATGATTGTTCCACTCTGCATATTTTATGACTTTTTAAAATATACCCGGCAAGAGGAATCTTATTCAAAGGTAAGATGCACTACATTATCTACCGCTATTTGTATCTAGACTGAAAATAATATTATATAATCAAACCATAAAGAAGGTAAAGCGTCGTAAAGTTATGAGAAATCGTACCCGAAGAGTTCGAGATTGAAGGGTTTTTGCTCGGAACTATAAGAGCGGTTATATGAAATAGATATTGCTTCATATTCGTATGTAACCCTCGTTCCATAATATTTTGAATTTATTCTTGACTATGTACGTTTTGTAGGTGTGAGTCAGTATGAACCACGTATGAACGTATCGCACACGAACATTTATTTCGAAAATATTTTTTTATTTTGTAACAAGACAACGCTTGCTGGTGCCATGTAATTTAGGTTTTTTTTTACTTTATTATTCCTTAAAAGTATGTCACGATATAAGTGTTTATAAGCGAAATAGAATAAAAATATATCGATTGTGTTATTATCTTGAATACATTGGCCGTATTCCATGTAATTATTTGTGTTTTTTTATACAAGTATCTCGAATTATATAAATGAGAGAACGGATTTTTTGTTTCACTTTATGTAACAAACAAAACTAAAATAGTTACTCTAAAATTTTCATATTATAAGCATATATTTATCGATTTGCGAGACTTATAATTATATGGTAATTACCACCCTCGCAACATTTATTCTACCGCTAAGAGGAAACTTACTTACAACTTAGTATTGTTGTGTTTCAGTTTGAAGGTCGAGTTAGGCAGTGTAATTATAGGCACAAGAGATATAAATAAAAAAATCTTATTTTTATTTATTTAGTCTTGTGTATACCTACCTTATATACTTCTTAGTCATATAGTTATTTTAATTTTTGTTTAGCCTTAATAGCGTGTTGGCCTTGTAAGGAAAGGTTCATATGTCCTATATGTCCTCTAACAGCACGAATGTCTATGGGCGATGGTGACCACCTATATTACAAATAAAATAAAACGAAAAAAGACCCCGATGTAACAACAAATTTATGCTTTTCGATTTTTTCCTATACTTGTGCTACAAGATATTGCGTCTTGCCAAATTTCATGACTAGGTCAACGGGAAGTACCCCATAGCTTTTGATTCCCTTTGCGAATGTATGGGAAATGCGCCATAAAGGGCCATATTTTATGATTACGTAGACTTAGAGGTTTGATTTTTCACAGATCCAAGGAACCGCAGAACTCAGTACTTGGTATTAATTTTAACTTTATATCTTTACGTGTTCCCGAGCATAAGGGTCTTGATGGACAGACAGACGGACAACAAAATGATACTCTATAAAGGTTCCTTTTTTTTAAAGGTACGGAACCCTAAAAAATATTAAAGCTTCAATTTAATCTATGAAGATTTAGCTTTTATCTAAATTTAATCCGTTATGGTTAATAAAAGTGTTTTGTTGTTAGTTTCATATCAAACTTCATGCCGAAAGGCTTAGCTTGATAGTTGTATTTATATTGAAAGGATTAACGTGCATTTGGTCAATATTCAATACGGATTATGTTGTTATTGTGATTATTATTGTAAAAATCAATACAAAGATAATTAAGAGGTGTTTTTTTAATACCTTACTAAATAAATAATGTATTTAAACTGATACATACAAAATATGAGAACATGCAACGCTTTTCGGAGAAGATTTTAATGTACAATATTATTATACGAATGCGATTCGTAGTTTCTACTGTCGTGACAATAATGATTTTCGTGTTCTTGTATTGTACGTCATTATTCATTATTATTTTAAGACTGCAGACATTTACTATGAAACACTTGAATCACGTTTGATTCCGGTCTCAAAGGATTCCTGTGGAGATTGTTAAAATTTAAACAAAATTATTTTAGTTTTTTGAAAAAAGAATGCTTTTAGTGCTAAAAAGTATTCAGTTTTATTATGATTTATTTTTAAAATAAAATAATATAAATATAATCGAATTGTTTTCAATGCAAAAAGAGATAAAATATTATAACCTCATTTGTGCAGGGGGATATTTGAAACTTTATTAACACACTGAATATCATACGATGAATATAGACCTGAGTGAACAATATATTTATATCGTATTGTATCAATACAATTATGTTTGTTTATGTTGATTACAGAACACTGAAATAAGGGAAAACAGGGAGATTGTTTTTCAGGACCAGTTAATTAAATCTAATTTTCGGGAGCAGGTAGCCGTGACGGAAATATATAGGTAATGACTGGCGCTTTGCAAGGTGGACACGGGCTGTTGCTAATAATAAAACTAAATTCAAAAGCAAAACAAGATGGAAACGAGCATATTGTGCGTATTTGTATTATACACGAGACGTGTCCGCGACTTCGTGATTTTTTCGTTCGTAGCCTAAGTTAGTCCTTATTTCATCAGCTATCTGCCAGTGAAAGTCCCGTCGAAATCGCAACAAACAGACAGACAGCTGACAAAAATTGTAAAAAATGTTATTTTGGTATATGTACCGTTTATATGTACATATGAATTTAGTAGAAAGCGGTTATTTTAATATTACGAACAGACACTCCAATTTTATTACACGTATAGATAGATTAAATACAAAGTGTCAGCATGTAAATGTCTCACTGTTTTGATATACACATTTGACAGACAAGTTTTCTTAAAGTGTTAACCTTCATTGTCGAGCACGAGATGAATTATAAACACACTTTGATCACATTAAACTTTATTAAACATTAAAAATTGCTTGGGTTTGAACTCGCCACCTTTATTTAAGATTTACGGGATATAATCATTGGGCTATCTTGGTTCTTGAATTTTAGATTTTAAGTTTTAAATTGAACGGTACTACGGTTAGCAAATCTTTTACTAGCTACCTAAAAAAATTAAAATAAACCAGAATGCTAAATTTACTACGGTGTCTAACCGGATTGCGCTAGTATGTTGATGTCCTGCAGCCGTTACCTTTTTTTAAATATAGAACGAAATATGACGTGTTGAAATGAAATGTTAATTCATTGCATTTTATGGAGGTCTGTTTACTTCTGATCGATGTAGGCGTGCTGCTTGTATTAATGTAACAATACAATATTCATTCCAAAAAGAAAAGGGCATAACGCATTTTAAACATATAGCAAAGTAACTATTTAACAAAAAAAAAATTATTTAACATTAATCTACATGAATAAAAATATCATGTATTTGTTAAGTAGTAAATTGGGCTGAGATATTTTTTTATACGAGCAATACGTTAATGATATTTATATTTTGTCGCTTACTACTTTTAGAATTAAAAATAAAATATTTGGTATTCGTAAAAATATTGGGTTATATTAAATAGCAATCATTTTAACATTTATATCGGCATCTTTTTCTCACTTCATATTCACATTCGAATTCTCTAGTCACATTCACCGTTTTGGTGCACGTAGGCTGCACTGCTCTGACAACTCGTTTTCAGTCCTTCAACATCCAAACAACAAGTACCGTGTAAACTCTTCCGTCTAATATAACGCCTAACCGTATATCCAGCCCAATGACACTAATCTCATAATCCACTTGCTCCTGTCATGGTCTTTAGTTCTATTTTCAAAATTAAATTATGAAATTTAACATTTTGCAGGGAAAATTAAATTTTAAATGAAATTTGTCGTTGATGTCGAAGACTATTCTATGATGATATAAGATTAATATGTGCTTTTATCGTTACATAATTATTTTTTTACTAATAAACTATTTGTAGAGAGAAATAGTTAGATTGGAAATGTTCTCTTTCTGACATCCTAAAGTGGCATTTGCAAGAATAAGACAAAACATGTACAATATTTATTAGTAACGGGTGTATATATTTACGATAAAGCTACTTGTATTTGGTATCTACGATTGACGATAAGACATAAATATCGTTTGTAATATTATAGTATCTACTTAATTCAAAAGCAGGCAGTTAATCTTGGATAATATTTGTTAGTAATCCTCAATTTTCAGTCACAATAATTATTCCTTATTGAGAAATTGTCTAGAAAAGTTTACTACCTACTTTATTTTACTTAAATAATCCCACTTATTAGACACCATTATTAGACAATTCGCACATATTTTTAATTTATTTTATAATATATTATAATAACTCGTATATCTCGTATCGATATTTATAATATCTCGTTATTCAAAATTGGCAAAGGTTTGAATATCAAAGTTTTTAATTAACAGAAATTATATAAAACTATAATATTATATTTCTCATATTTTTGCCGATTAGGAGAATTTTCTAATATCCTTATTTATTTAAAGTTGCTCTTTATTTTTCTACTCATTTCCTATAAATAAATAAAAAACAGTACACTTTTATCCATTGTTGTCCATATTTATTTCTATTATATATATATATATACATATATTCATTCAGTCAATTTGCAGTAACTGAGACGCATAAAATTGCAAAATATTAAAAAAGTGAATATTGATCGGATGTTATTTGTAAATAGGTCAATCATAAATATTCAGACAAATATAGTTTACTTCACCGGGTAATAACAAATGAAATGATTGTATATATTTTTAAACATTTTTTTTATCTTATTATTAATAGGCGATTTCTATCCCGATATTTATTATACCATTAATATATCGATGCATTTTTCTTTCTTTCTGTCTTGGAAGTCTGAGATTTTTGGTACAATCGAATAGTTGGTAGATTTTCAATATTCAACAAGGGCTTTTTTTCCATGTTTAATAAATATTTTAATTTTAACTTGATTTGAAACAAGCCTTGCCTTTGTAATGTTGCTTGATTTAAATATATTTAATCATTATTATTTATCTTTTAATCATAATATAAATTATACGCCATGTTTATTCATAATCTTCAGTCTAGATTACCTGGTTCATAGGTTTTTGAAGAATTTCATAATAAAACTCTTACAATACATATTAATGGGAATGCTTACTCTAACACTCTGTTATTTTCCATTAAAATGTGTATAGGCATTCAAATAAGATGGTCTTTCTAATGACCCTATAAATTTTATGTTTATAGAGTGAAGAAATATCTTAAGGTTAGGTAGATTTTTATGAGGCGATCGTGTTACAACCTTAATACTTATTTTTACATTGCTTCTGTTCAGTTCGAGTGAACCTGTTAACATTTATTTTACGGTCTAAATACATTGATGTATACTATATACTTATATTTAACACATTTAAATAAAGATAATTCCTTTTAGTATATTCAGAAAGGCAAATTGATAGAAATTCAAATTTATTACAATAAATAGGCTCATGAAAATGTAAGAAACGTCGTTGTTTCAAAATAAATAATTCGTGATTTTAATAAAACTATTTGAAACAAATTTAAGTCAAACGTTAAAAACACGAAATAAGTATGTCCCTTCTATAAGATCACGTGAGTTTTAACTATAGAATGTGGTTTCATTCCCGTGAATCAACCCCGGGCTAGCAACTCTGAATTTTCATGTGTTTAGTTCCTATTTATAATTCATTTCGTGCTCGGCGATAAAGGAAAACATCGCGAGAAAACGTGTACCTATGTCGGATTAAAGTCTGACACATAACTGTCTATGTGACCCATCAACCACCAACTCCCGTTATAGCTGGGTGGTGAAATAAGCTCGAAATCTTTTCCTTATTATTTTTTACTTTTACTTTTTATTGATAAAGAATTGTTTCTTATTAATCCTGAATGTAATCTATATTCTAAACTATGTGTTCAAATTAATATATATATAACATTATTTTTCGGTCCAACTTTCCTTGAATCATAGTGCCTTTTAATTAAAGAAACTAGTATAACCAGTAAGGTGTTAATCAGTCTATTTCTTTATTTTTTTTATTTTTTTTTATTTTATTATTAAGGACAACTTACAAAACATACACCATATATAGGTATATATAACCAAAATAAAGGTAATTACATTTTTAGTTAAGTGTTGTTTCAATTAAAGGTTATCACGGCATGGAAAAGGACAGTTTTACCTATTAACCTAACACAACTTTTTTCTACTATATTATACAAAAAGGGGAAAAAAATACTAACAATAATAAAACAATACAAAAAATGCAAATTACAAAAGACAAGACAATTACAAATTACGAACTAATTACTAAACAATTAAAAAATAAAAAAAAAAATACTAATACGTAACCGATATAATATATAATATAAACGTGATCGATATTGAAGAACATATTGATCTTTATTTTATTTTATTATTTATAATTCATACTGGGCGATTTAAAGCTTGCTACAATCCTACTTTTAAATTTTGGCAGACTGTCCGAAAAAATGTCTACATAATTTTTTCGATTTTTTATAAGTTGGTTATACTGTCGAGGTAGCCTACTTATGATAGCATTCTGTCCCAAATTCGTTTTTGAACGTGGAATCGAAAAAGGAGCGTATTTACTTACACGAGGAAACCTTGAGGGTGCATTAATATTAATTTTTTCTACGAGGTTGGGACAGTCTAATGTACCGTTAACTATTTTGTGAAGAAAAATCTGATCCAACAAATGTCTCCGATCGAGTAAGCTATTTAGCTTAAAGTATTCTAACCGACTATGATATGTCGGCAACTGTTTTACCTTATTGCATTGATATGCAATGTGCCATAGGAAACGCTTTTGAACCCTCTCGATACGTTTGATGTGTACTTCATAGTGTGGATACCAGACCTGAGTACAATATTCTAGACCAGATCTTACCAAGGAAGAATAAAGGCCAATCTTGGTCTGTGGTTTCTTAAAATCTTTACTATTTCTTATTAAAAAACCCAGCATTTGAAACGCCTTAGATGATATTTTATCGATATGTGTGTGGAATTTAATCTTACTATCGAAATCAACCCCCAAATCTTTGATATAGTCCACCTCTTTCAACGTTTTATTATTAATTTTATAAATCTGCGAGTTTGGATGACTTTTACGTGAGAATCTTATGTATTTACACTCATCCGTATTGAGTGCCAAACCGTTTCTTTCACACCAGTTGAATAAAACGTTTAATTCCTCCTGTAGTAGGCAAGCATCATTTTAGTTTTTTATTTGTTTTGCAATTTTGAGATCATCAGCGTAAAGAAAGCATTCACAGTGCTTAAAAATTTGCACAACGTCATCCATAAATACATTAAACAAGATTGGCCCCAGCACCGATCCCTGCGGGACGCCTGATTGGGTTAAAAATGATTGAGAGGAGTATCCACTAACAACCACCCTGGAAATCCGGTTGCTCAGATACGAAGAAAACCATTTTACCAGGTTACCTGTTATACCAAAGGTTGAAAGTTTGTGAAGAAAAATACTGTTGTCCACGGTTTCAAACGCCTTGCTCACGTCAGTATAGATGGTGTCAACTGGTATATTGGAATCAACCGAATCGGTCAAAAAGGTTCCAAAAGAAACAAGGTTGGTTACTGTGGATCGTGCCACGAAGAAACCAGACTGCTGTGACGACATCAATTGCTTTGTATGCCAGACAATTGAAGGTTTTATTAATTTTTCAAACAGCTTACCGAAGACAGGCAAAATTGAAATTGGTCTATAATTTTTTATTGACGTAATATCCCTAGACTTTGGGATAGGTACAACCATAGCTTCCTTCCAAGCAGTAGGAAAGAATCCGGACTTTAATGATTCATTGTATATTATCGAATGTGGTAGGGAACGCGCATCGCAACATACCGTCGCAAGCAAACATGGGATACCATCAGAACCCGCGCCCTTGTTTCGATCCAAGTGTTTCAGTCCATTAAATACGACTGTGAAAAGGATAAGTCTGATAAACAATTTATAAGCGAAGTCGTTGGGTATGCAGCCGAAAGAAATGCTGAATTAGGAGATGGTGACTTATAAATGGATGCGAAAAATGACGCAAATAGATCGCAAATGTCAGAGCCATTAGAGGCTCGTTTATCGTCTAGGTGCATTGATGATGGGTAAGTACTTTTATTCTGACGCTTATTTTTTATGTGAGTAAAAAATAGCTTCGGATTTTTGGATAAAGAGTCCTCTCTCTATGTTGTTAATATTACCTCTGTAACATGTTTCGATTAATAATGTACAACGTTTTTTTAGCAATAAAAAGGACAGCTAATCCAAAGGATTTTTATATTGACGATACCTTTTACGTAACTTAAATTTTTCTTTGAGTAAATTTATAAGTTCTTTAGTGTACCAACAGGTATATTTTTGATGTTTAATTTTGCTTAAAGGAACGTATTTTGCAATTGTCTCTCTGATAATTTTATACAGAACGTCCACCATATCATCAACACTCGGTAAGGCTGAGAATTCGTCGACCCAAGAAATAGAGTTGAGTTCGTCCACAATCTTGTCAAAATCGGCCCTGTGAAAATTATACAAATATGAAATGTATACGTAAACCACTAACATTCTGATAATATATGTTTAATGAATAGAACTTTAACAAAACAATAATAAGGACTAAAGGTCAGCTAACCAAAGAGTAAAAATCAAATAATTACGAACTAGATAACTTTTCCAAAGTTGCAATATTACGAACAAAGATGTATTCAGATGTGTCAGTTTTACGCATATATATACGACCGCTGCGCACCCACACATGCTTGTAGTTCAATTCCTTGGCTTCAAGTCGCGCTGCGGCGTGAAGTGACTTGTTCTCGGGAGATACATTCTCTGTTACGTATACCACCGACTTCTTGCCCTCACCAAGACCTAGATGACTTGAGTTTAGTTTATCGTTAGGATGTTGCTTGTTGTACTTTATAGTTGCCGCCAGGAGCGTATCACGCAGACGGGGGCTACTCAATGTAATAAGAATAGCACGAGGGCTTTTAGGATCTTAAAGTAAGATCTTACAGTAAGATATGTCTGTTTCGTTAATGGGGCATGCTACCACTTTACCCAGCTGCTTAACAACCGCAACTACGTTTACCGTTCTGTGTTCAGGTACGCATTGAATTTCCAGGTTCGAGGAACGCACTAGTTGGTCTAATTGAATAAAGCGAGCAGACACAGCCATGAGATCATTTTTAAGAGATATATTCTCTGTCTTAATACGTTCGATATCACTCTTGTATGCATCTATTTTAGTATTTAGTTTTTCAAAATGACTGTTCATAAAAGTAATCGATTCATTAAAATTTCTAATATCGTCTTTCATTTCACGAAACTGATTGTTAATATCGCTTCTTAAATCGGTAAGACAGTTTCGCAGTTCATCCTTTATAATGCTACGAAGATCAGAATGTGACAAACAGGAGGGTGTGCAGTAAATATTATCGTCATCAATGCCGCGAAGCTCAGTAGTACCGCGCTTAGAAATATTAATGTTAGAACGGAAACTAGGTGATAACGTCGGCCGTACTTGCGTGTTTGAGTTGTCTTTCTTAGGAACTTTAGAACTGCAGTTAGGGCATAGCCACAGTTGATTGACACGCAGAACAGAGCATTTTCGTTAATTGTATTGTATAATTAAATAACTTATGATTCTCAAAATGATGGAGGTAATTAAACTTAATATTTTTTCATATTACAACGATATATTCTACAAATAAACAAAATTTAAATGTTTTAATACGAGTATAACAGTATAATATATTCATTACATTTCTTAGCGCAAGCGTGGGTCATTTTATAGTTGGATAACAAAGGTTTTTAAATAATACAACAGAATGCAGTTATATAAATGCATACATATTTTAGACAATTTAATTAAATAATAAGTATATATCGGGGCCATATAATATTAAATTATATATATATATATATATATATTATTGTTGTTAAAAATTATTTCTTTGTTTAAAGGGAAACATTAAAAGGAATTAACATTTATATTTGGAATATCGTTACGTTCTGGTATAATCAATAATTATAACCACTGTCATCATTCTCTAAGTGAAAAGACTCGTTTAATATAGAAAAAAAAATTACTATCAGATGTATCGATGATGTATGTATATATCGCGTTTCGGAGATAGTTGTCGAACACGATGTCTGTTTTTTTTCTTGCATAGTGTAAAGCATTGTTACTTTCAATCGGGCTTTGTGGAACCCCGTCCGGTTAGGTTAGGTTACCACCCTCGCAACACTTATACTACCGCCAAACAGAAATACTTAGTATTGTTGTGTTCCAGTCTCAATGGTGAGTGAGCCAGTGTAACTAGCATCTTAGCTAAGGTTGGTTGCGCATTTGCAATGTAAGGAATGATTAATATTTCTTACTGAGCGGGCGGTGGTGACCATATACCCGTCCCCCTACTTATATTATATTAAAAAAGTTTACACTTTAAAAAAAACACCCAAAGTGAAATCCTGTAAATATCGCAATGCAAAGGCTTCCCTAAGGAAAGGGGTTCGGAGTTTGATTCATAACGAGGACTGGTGGATGTGTGAAGATTTCATCCGCTAAATGCGGGGGTTTACTTATAATGGTTTTTACATTGCCAAGCAATAAACTGATGGTGAATCTACTTCCATTTAGTCTGAAGTCTAGTATCCATAGATTTTTGAAATTGGAGTAATTATTCTAATGACTAGTCCGTATTAAAAATATATGCATTATTTGTATGTACTGTAGTTAATAATCATTCATCACTCACTCGATCACTCATATTCACTTATAATGAAGTGAGAACAACTTGAATCGTAAAACATGTTTAATAATATATATGAATATGCACATACGTGTAACCTTTTAACTCCAATTTATGAATAATTTATAAAGATTATACTTACTCTATTTCAATAATTCCATGAGTCAACAAGTCCCTAAAATAATATTAATATTATGTTAACCTTATATAATACAAAATGATATCGGCATATTGCATATTAACCAATTTAGAAATAATATTTGCTCGTTATAATTTAGAATTAACTATATTTCAAATTAATCTTAGACTGATAAAAGAAAATTAATTTGAATGCTCGATGTGGCTAAAAGTCACAGGTTGTAATCCGAGCAAGCTCCATTAGTAAAGTTCACCATTAACATCTATGTCGGTGGTGAAGGAAAACACGAGTAAATGGGAAACACTTTTATGGGTGGTTTTTTTAAGCCTCAATTTATAGCTAAGTAGTAAACGGTCTGACGAAATGAGCTTCGCAGGTTCGAATCTGACCCCATTCGCTATTGTCGTACGCATTACTAATGCTTAACGCGTTGAGCGTTAAGGAAAAAATTGGAATTTGGTAATTTCTTATTAACACGCATAGTATATTAGCAAACGAATGTCTTTAAGAAACCAGTGGTATTGTGCATATTTTCGTTTAGTCAGAATTGCTTGAACAGAAATTGTATATTAAGGTGTTAAGTGCTCGTGGTATCTAACTGTCATTTTTATTTTGTTTTATCACAATATCATCACGTGAAAGTTTATAGATTCTTACGTTCGACGTTACGTAACCCGCGGCACACAGAATTATCCTTATTGTAACATTTTATTGCCACCGACTTCGCAAGTTTATGCGATCTCATGCAATAAAGTGATAAAACAGTTAGCTCGCACAACATTACCAACTCGCGTTAGATATATTGACGCGAACAAATAAAACAGCCATTAGAAGAGCAAACTTGCCCAATGTTTTGTCTTCTCTTTTCCATATCGCACAAAAATACAAAATAGTGTTATTTTCAAAACACGATTGGATAAACTCATTGTAAAATATTTTCAATGGTATAAATATCGTATCGATAAAATATCTATGACAAAATACCAGAATCATTATTCGGAGATAAGATTAAGCAATGGAAATTTTTGTGGACCTCTAATTTCCATGATATCGTTTTTAGGCTAAATAAATGTACGTTTAGTCAAATGAATATCGATTTCCCTTCGCCTTGCCCTCGGCTCATTTACCCTGCATAAAATTAGTGTTTGGACCTTTTCGCGGATGGCGGCCAATATTTCTCCTATCTTGAGGACTGAAGCAATTTCGTGTAGCTCTCAACATTAAATTAACATTTGGGCTTTTTCAGTCCTCGCTTGCCCTCCATTCTATAACATCCCCGGCCCAGTATATTTCAACGGTCGCGTAATTTGTGGCGCGTAAATGTTCTGAAATTGGTCATCCCTTTGGTTGAGGTGAATTTATGGCCTTCTCGGTCGGTCTGTCGAAAGGGGAATTAATAAGACCCCGTCTAATGGTGAAACGTACCCTTACCATCAATTTGAATGTCCCAAGATCGCAGTGGACCAATGAAATGGGCTTTCGGATCAGGAATATCTCACTCATAGATTTTACTATTTCTAATTTAATATTACATTGGATTCGATATTTATGGCTTCTTTCCATAATATTGTTAAAATAAAATCGACGAATAAATTATTTTTGATTTAGTAAATATTTTATTAATTTATTTGAATATTTTATTACTAATTTGTACATTTCACTCGTGTTATACAGGTTGTACTAGTTTTTATAAAATTAATTCGTGATGTAAATAGTACAAAAGATGAGTTCTTATGTAAGGAACTTTAGTGCAAAATTTGTATGTGTTAAATTAATTGTGATAATTAAACATACTTAAATAAAATAAACATTGGCAAAAAAACCTTTACGAACAAATGAATACGACAAACAATTTAAGTATTTAATCCAATCAGTGATATTGTTTTATCTCATTTCTAATAATGTTTTAATGTATCTGTTTTCTTATTGTTGAGACTTATTTCGTTTACAAAGCCAAAAGTCAATCGTAATTCACACAATTTTACAACATCGTTCAGACAAACAAATCTGGCTGTAAATAATAGTGCTTGAACGCCTCCTTGTCTCGAGCAAAAGAATAATGGTATTTTCTATTTCGTTAGACCGGCTATGTATAGTTACGTCCGCTCGGATGGCTGCCAGCTGCGACGGTGGCCGGACGCGCCAAGATCTAAAGTTAAGTGTCGCTAGAAACGTCCACAATTTATGTCCCCTTCACACGGCTTGTCACGTTTTGAGTGCCACTCTAGACACAGGAAAGAATGGTTTAGTAGTCAGCGAAAGAACAAATATTTACAACTTAAATATTGTTACGATCTATTGGACCACCAATATATGGAACAGTAAAATAATTAACCAGTAGACTTTAAAGTACCATTTACTTCTATATATTAATATATTTTTATTATTATATATAATATATATATATTATAATAAGATAAAGTGTTTTGTAAGTTATACGTAATTATAATAAATTAATAAATATAACGTATTTCGTAATCGAGATATTTGTATGAACATATTATATATCATTATTATTAATAAAACTTAGTTGACACAATTGTTAGCTCCTTCCATTTTTTTATTTACGTTAGACGTCTTAAATCACTAAACTCTCCCTGCTCTTCCATATTTTCGCACCCCACAATGTCGTTTAATGGCTATTGAGCAAATTTATTGACTTTCTTGTCATATTCCAATCTATTATGAGCTTCGAAAATTGGTCGAATTAAAGGTAAAAATGTGTTTTGAACAACGCAACATTTACTATATATTACGCTTGTTATACGATATGTAGACTATGAGATCGAAAGTCACGCATCAAAATAACATACTCAAAGTTGCATTACAATTTTCAAGCAATTATGGACCAAGTTTTTTCTAAAAATTGTATCATTGTTTACAAATTAGGAATCAGGCCTAAGTTTTATCGATATTTGAAAATATTTGATCGATAGTATAGGGAGTCTAGAGTTAATCTAGATAGTGAATTTCTATAAAGAACAATATCATAAGGTTAATTTTATCTGATCGAAGTCGACCGGATTGCTAGTATTGTATAATAAGGGAATGCAAACAAGAATTAATTAGGGCAAATATATCAATTGAACGAAATAATCATTTAGAGTAGCGGTTTAAATTATTCCAATACATATGCATTATGAGTCGATCAAGTACATTCAGTAAATTAAACGCTCACGTTACAATTAAGAACCTAATTAGCGTTGGCTGAGGTGATTACTAACCAAGTTTTTTTTAAGCGAATTAAAGCGACTTGCACGTGATCCGAGTGCTACAAAAACGCCTTAATGCTTTGTTAAGTTGTTCACTCACGTATGCACCTATTGACAAGGCTGGGTAACTGGCATGAGCAATCACAAAAGAGCGGAAACGAGCAGCGCAGAAACACAGTCGTTAATAAACGTCCTTTCCCGATGTCGTACGCCATCAAGTTTTTAGAAACGTTTTCGTTTTATTCAAAAATCAAGTTTTATGTCAGCTTTATAACGCATTTTAGCTTTTTATCCGACAGTGTAATTACGACACACGGTTTTATCCATTCTTACACGTATCATTTCTTTTACCGCGTGTTTCGTGTCAGCTAAAAAACTCTTTGATATTGGCTTTAACTGATATTTTTCTAGATCGATTTTTGAATATGAAGATTATCTTTAGGACCTGTCTTTGAGTCATGTAGGTTTCTTTTAATCGATCACAAGATGAACTATAGACACAAATTAAGCACACGAATACTGCGGCTTTTGCCTGTACTTGAACCAGTTAATCATTGGTTAAGATTCAACTGTTCCACCAATTGGGCCATCTCGCTACCTTGAATATATTATAAAATATTAATCTTTTATATAGGGTCTCTAAAGGTCTTATGAGTTGAATGAATGTTTGTTTACATAATTTCAAATAGCTTTAAGGGAGACAGCTGTGTGTACCGATCAATAAGTTAGCGGTATTCCAAACAAAGTCGTTCAAAAGCGACGAGAAAGAGTATACAGTGAATCCACAAGCAAGACGACAGGTGAATGTTCCTACCTCCAAACTTGTCAATACAAGAAGCCGTTTAAATTTACGACAGTTACCGAACAGTATTATGTTTCCATTATTGTTTCTAGTTACTTTTTATGTATATATGTACATGTTTCATTATATTTTTCATCATAAGTGCTAATTTGAAGTTATAGATTTATTTTTTTTTCTAGTTTTTATTGTATTGTATCAAAACAAAATATATTTTAACATAGCGTGAATATATTCATTACTAATTTGTACTTAGCTACATTCAGTTTTATTTCTGATAAGAATTACCTTAAGTTCAACAAGTACTATAAATATTTTCTTATTAATATTTCTTATTAGTTCGTTCTCAGCTGTTTGCTCTGTTTAATGCATTATATGTAATATATGATTTCTAAATTCCTCAGAACGATTAATATTGAATAAAAAGTATGTATTCAACTACGAAGTCTTAAAGTTTGCCACCAAGTTGTATAACTATGTCAAATTTCTAGTTGATAGCAGTAGGGAATCGTACAAGCTCTCGGCGCACAAGACTAACTTGCTTTTTGGTATTTACTGCTGTAGCACGAAGTTGTTGAAGTTAAATTGTTAGTTATAATTTAAAGTAAAATGCAA
This sequence comes from Vanessa tameamea, assembly GCF_037043105.1. NCBI lineage: Eukaryota > Metazoa > Arthropoda > Insecta > Lepidoptera > Nymphalidae > Vanessa > Vanessa tameamea. The sequence goes on along the minus strand of NC_087318.1, from coordinate 7,422,146 downwards.
CCAGCCTAATTTGTGATTATGGAAAAACTAAGGAAATTAATAACATGTTTACTATCTATTTATTTAATCTCGATGTTGAAGGGCATTCTAGAATGAGTGTCTTATCATTTAGTCAGATTCTATCATCTTCTTCATGACATAATATTACGTAGTTCTAACTAAAAATGTCTCTATGTTTGCAAATACTCGGGCTTCACACACTAAACGCTTTGGTGAAGATGTCTCTTCTCTTCAAATTTTGCAGTATAAAAAAAATAAATGGTAAATAAATTTACAAATGCATAAGCTAAACGATAAACGAACTCTTCAATTGGTTTCCTTTTTGTGATTGTTTCTTCTCAGCTAATTGATCCGTGCAACTTCAAAAAGTATGGCATATATTATGTTAAACATGACTATGAGAACATATGAACTATGAGTCATGTTCAATAATCTAAGTTCATATCAAACGCACGCCAGTAAGACTTATTTAGGCTACGTATTATTATACCAAGTTATTTTAGTGTTTTTAAAATGATGACGATAATGTCGGCGAATCAAAGGTGATGTGGTTAAAGATGATGCATTGACTTCCGAGTAGCCTCGATACTGAGTCAATGTTAAAATAATCTTAACGAGGTCTTTCAATATTCTTGAAAACAAATAATATCTCCTTGTCTAGTCCATTATCGTGCAGTACATCTGCCTTTATACGTTTTAGACGAAGGCATATTCAAACAATTCAGGATTAGGTCAGTGACTGTAGCGCTGTTATATAGATATGCCTGCATCTCTGTTTGATTCTATTATGTTGAGTACAGAATGCAGTTTTGGCAGGTGTAAAGGTAACCAACCACGTATTATAAAAAAAATACATACAAATGAAATACACCAATTGATTATATTATTTAGACTTTAATTTGTTGAATAATAAGCGCTTGCTTCAGCTTTCTGAGGGCTGAATCTCGTTAAGTCGTTTGGCGAGGCTTTTCGAAACAACCGTTGCTTGTAATGATTAATTAAAAATGAAGCCGAATATTATTATTATGATATCGTTGATTGTCAAGTGTCAAATCACATCGATGCAGCCTCGTGGATTAAACTGTACTTCTTTCTAAAAGAAGAAGGAGAACTTGCCCAGCCATGACGTTTTTCTAGATTACTTTCTCCATTACGTAACAAGCTGTTACTGGTGTTGTAAATTTAGGCTATATTTTTTTTTGCAGGTAAATATTTTCCTGAATATAGTTTTCATATTTTATTTTTTATATAACATTTTTAAATAAAAAAATATTGAAGCACTTTAATTATTTATGACTTCACATTTTAGAAATTTTCATGTACAAACCTGTATTAGAATTTGATTTACCGAACACTGTTGTTTTAGTGGTACAGGTAATTGGATATACGCGCTGTGAGCACCATCAAATATGCACAAGTGAGCCTCGTATGCTTCATCGAAAAGTCTGAACAATTGTTGTGTCGAAGCCAACTGCTCCGATATAAAAAATAAATGTGTATGTAGCTCGCGAATACAAATTGGGTTAATCAACTTCAAATTGCGTATAGTTCTTCTAATTGTTTTACAAGTCAAAATATTGACAAATATCGACCTTTTGACACTTTTAGACTTCTACGTTGTGTTTTTTTTTAAAACAATTTTACGGATGCGTATCAGTGCACAATTAAAAAACAAAAGAAATGGAAAAATTTAATTAAATTTGAAATTGGATTATTAAAAAAAAACTTGAGTATAGATCTGTAAGGTTCTGTTCATGAGAAATGACAAATCGATACAATAAGCGGACCAACATGTATCCCGATGAACCAATTTATAAAACCTGAAATCAATTTGACTATCTGTAAAAAACAATAATTTAAATTATTGGTACAATTAAAGCTGAAACGGTTTGTCTGAGAATGCTTTGGAGTTGAAAATCCGTGTCCTACATAAATGAAGGCGAGGAAATTTATTATGGAATGTTTTTAAAGGCGTTCAAAGTTCCTTAATCTGAAATCGATAGAAACGACGTCGAACCAAGTTGTGAATAGTACCTTAAGTCGGGAATTGAAGAAAGTCGGTTCTTTTGCTCAACACCTGTGTAAAGATACGGTCGGTTGATAATACTAGTAGTTCCCATACATCAAATAAGATAAAACCAAACGTTTTCCCTGTAATTTATGGAGTACTGTTTGAGAGTTTTTGATAGAACGCTTCATGCTACATTTACTAAGTTGATAAGTAACGATGTGGTTCGGTCATTATTGATAGTCTTCCAATTCATTTGAGATAGCATACTCTAAAAATAGGTTTGAATTAAAGTCACTACTGTGTTAATTGTACTCTTCGCTTAGATTGTATTGTATTTACATTTAAATCCAACGCATTGATGTGAGGTAAAGCGGATAGAGTTTATGTCTTGTCATCCGCAATGCCTGTTTTCGATTTGCTTGACATCACGATGTTTTGTATTAAATCAATGTAGACAATAATATTGCAGTTTCGAGCTTTGTTCAGAGATTATTTATTAGTTACGTATTACTAAGAATTATGTATATATAATTTTATATACGCTGTTTAAAACAATGTCTTCCGGTATGTTAAATATTTCTAGATCAATTGAAACAAAGAAATTCAATTACATTTTTATTACCCTTTGTATATCTAATGTCGTTTTTTTTTTGTCATAATTGTTAAACAATCCACCTATTCTGGGGAACGAGCTTTCGCCGGAGGTTTTTCCGAACTGATACGAATTGGATGGGAATTTTCAAGAAAAGAGCCTACACATTTCTTAAAGGCCGTCAATGCACCTGCAAGGCCCGCGGTGTTGTCCATGGGCAGTGGTACTCACTTTCCATCAGGCGAGCAAGCATAAAATAAAGTAAGCGAACAAACTGTAATTAACGAGAAAGACAAAATGAATCTTTCAATATAACTTTTAACTAAATGCAATACACTGTGGATTGATTGTATTTCAACGGAAAAATAAAAGAGGATAAGGTTTCGTTATGTTCGACGGGTAGATTTTTTTCTAATTTATAACGACTAAGACAAATTTGATGTCTCCAGACATTTTTGATGTACTTTATTAATATAACACTTTGAAATATAAACGATCGACACGAAGTAGGTTTTGCTTTTTGTAAATCGGAAGCTGTTCCTAAAAGTAAAATCATAATATAGTTAGTATAATGCGTTCTATGTATTTTAACGGTAAGAAAAAATATACAAGTGCGTTAATTAATATAAGAAGTGCATTTTTATGATTTGTTTTAAAATGACTATAAAAGACACGGGTAAACGAAAAATATTTACACTGGTGTTACTCACGTGTACAAAACATATTTACAACAACAGTAACAGCCTTTAAATTTCCCACTTCTGGGCTAGTCTCCTCTCCCTTTGAGCTTATTCCATCACGGTGCTCCAATGCTTTGTTGAAATTTGACACATGCAGGTTACCTTCATCGCCGAGCAGGAGATGAATTATAAACACAAATTAAGCACATAAATTTCAGTGGTGCTTGCCTGGCTTTGAACCCGTAATCATCGGTTAAGATGCAAGCGTTTTAACAATTGGGCCATCTCGGCTCAAAACATATATATCTCAGAAGAAACACGCTCAAACATTTACTGATAGTGATTATTTGTTTTCTTCGTCTCTTTTTCTACTATTTTACTTTCGTCAGAGTGACATTGTTCAATCTATCACGTCATGGTATTTTACAATGGAATATTGTCATCTAAATAAATTCTATAGAATTTCTGTTTTCCATTTATACTCTCAGAGAACAAATAACACCCTTTTTGAATACTCTGCCATTCATCGTTTTTGTGCTGAATAAAGATATATTGTCCATTTATATCAATATAGGATGATTCCTACCCTTTTCAACTTTGAAATTTCGAACATTTTTTAATTAATGTATTTAAAGCTGAAAATTTTCGTGAGAGCTTATTAGGTTAACATTTATGAAATATTATTTACTACGAGATTCGAAATTTGATTCATTGCTTTAATTATCGTCACATATTATCACATAATAAGATTATAAGGCAATGCCAATTGTGCCAGAAATGCTAAGGCCAATCTTAGTGACCTATCTTTAAGGTAATTATCATTATCATTTATTTATTTTTATCCTATTTAGTTGGGATCGGTGTAGTATGTTTTTATAACATGGCCAGAATTGAGAATACTTAATGAATCCCTCATCGAATTAACCCTGGGAATGCTTTCGCTGGTAGTTTTGTCTTGGTCACCATATGGTTGGTTGAGGTGCTTGACAATTTACTCTTAATCGGCTCTTACGATATCCACGATTTGAGATGGAGTAGATTTATTCTTCTCTGTTACATACTTTGTTAAGAGAGTAGTGACTGCAAGTTTATATATAATTAACAGACGGTATTTTTCATGTGGAATCTGACTCTCTTTTATGCCGTCATGCTTCTCTCCTTCATCGCTCTTTGCTCCCTTGATTGTGTGTGTCGCGTATACTGTAACTGTATATTCGTCACTATGTAATGTTATAATGAAACGAAATATATCTTTATTTTAGTAAGAAAAGTTTATCTTAATTTACTTTTTATTTATACATACCTATATATTATGATTATCGGTTTATTTCAATCATTAATTTGAAATCCTTTAATTTCAATGTTTTAGTTCTGACAACTACAGTGAAATGATATATTTTAGTATTCTTAGTTTTTATTAATAATCCATGGATAATGTCAATATGCCAAAATATATTTTTTTTTAATCTTTTTCGCGTTTTAATTAACTCTCGAAAAAATTATAGCCATGTGATATTATTTTTATACCAGCTACGTATTCTGAATAAAATATACCGCCAATTATTTAAATTCGATATTTAAAATTCAAAAATATGTTTAACATTCAAACGCGGAAATCAGTTTATCGATAGTTTTTACGTTTTCAACAAGACTAAGCACTGTATCTCTGGGCACTTTTATAAAATGAAATGACAAACCTTACACAACAGGAAAGGGTTCAAGTGCAAGCCTTTCGTGTTCTCCGAGGCACGAGAGTGTGAATACTTTCTACTCACAGACTACGGACTGCTACTGATAATTCACCGACAAAAACCCAATAACGTCAACTCTGGATCTCGTGATTTGCGGCCTTATAACCTCCCACTGGATAGACGAGGTAGACGAGATATATTATAAAATATTAACAAAAATAATTGACTGTCAGTTTAGTTTTAACGACTTTGCGTTTTTTTATTTCTCGTTCTGTGACACGTATAAAGGAATCAGACAATTCAGTAGACGACAAGATCGACGCTAGTGATGTCCTGAATAAGATTAAAGCTTGGAGATAAATCTTTTGTCCATTATGAATTTCATGTCGTTATGTCAGCATCAGATTCAACAAAATATATGTAATCTAAATGACAATCAAATAAAGAATTTACATAATAACACGTCATGACTTTTCACCATTATTACATAATTGCAAAGTATAACAAATACCGTGTTTGAGTGGCGGTAATGCTCTTTTGAAGTTTGTGACACAGATTGTTGAAACGAGACAGACATAGGTTCCCTTCACCCAGATCGAACGTGATGTACAAAGTAAAGCAAGAGACATACAGGATAATACAAAAGCGCGTGTTTTGTCTGTTAGTAAAAACAACATAAGATATTTTAAATTACCGTTTTTATAAACGCTTCATGTGTTATTTACGACATCGGTAGGCAATGGTAAGTAGTCACTGCCCATAGACATTGGCACCGTATGTAATTGTAACCATTTCTTATATAACAAATGCGTCACTAACCTTGGGAACTGAGATGCTGTCCCTTGTGCCTGTAGTTTTACTGACTCTCTCTCTCTTTAAACCAGAATACAACCATACTAAATATTACTGCTAGGTGGTAGAATATATTTATTATGAGTGGGTGTTATCTACCTAAATCTACTTGCACAAAGTCGTATCACAAGTAAAAAAACAATATTTGATATAAATACAATTACAATGTTTACATGTGATTGCATGCAATACATGAATTCTATGTGTCCTGAAATTTAAAGAGTTTATGTAGACACTGCACATAACTTCAAGACATTTAATATTAATTAAACACTAAAACTACCATAATAAATAAAATAATTTACTTTAACTACTTAAAAGGTATATTAGGTAAATATTAAAAAGTGAACGCGGGGAGCCTGCACGACTTGGTCTAGTGCATAAGGCTCTTTAGTTAGAGTAGGTTTTCCATCAAATGTAAAATTAAATTATCATTTGCGATAGTTTCCAGATGACATAAATTATTAGCAACTCAAAACACAATAGATACACCAATGGTTTATATGGAAGAATTTTTAATCTTTTATGGATTTTACAGAAGAAAAAACTGTTTGTTGTAAATATGCACGAAATATGTCCAAATACACCCAGCGTAGATCAGCTATTACTGAGCTTTTCAAATTAATATGCCCGTAATTGAAGTCCTCCGAGAGTCTCGTTTTCCAACAAAAATAATGGCCTTAAGCGCATCATAAAGCTGTCCACATTCTTTTTATGTAAGTATTAAGACTTTTTACCGAACCAATAAATAAGATCTAATATTTTTTTGCTTTACGAGGTCGTACGGTACAATAAACTTTGGCTTTGTAAATTTTGATTCCATTTTAGCTGTATAAATAATAACAATAGCTACTTCTCGGTATTTATTTCCAAAAGTTACGCAAATTAATCGTTGATTATTGTTTAGTCACTTACGTTGAAGGCTGACGATCGTTTTCAAATTGTCAATATTTATTATCTTTTATAGCCTTTATTATCTAGCGCTCTATCGTGGTTATTCCTGATACAAAAGAGATAGATAAACGAATGATCAAGTGTTTTTTTTTAAAGTAATATTTAATTTAATTTGAATTTGGAATATAAAATAAAATATAGGATATGAAATTTCAAGTATTTTTCTTATAATTATAAGAACTATTTTATAAAAAATAAATTGACAGTTGATTTTAACAAGAAGAACTGTCAGGGGACAGTTTTCCTTAAATAAAATATATTCATTTATAATGTCTTGTATGGAAAACAAATCATTTTTAAAATACGCTTTTTTATCATCTATATATTATTAGATTGTGTTACAAGCCTTATCACATAATGATATTTCAACATGAGATTTTTTAATAGGCAAAGTTAGCAATATCTGTGGAATCATATTGTAGCATCTAACACGATGCCCCGGGATGAATTAAAGATAGACTGCGCAATCGAAAACCTAGTGATTAAAAGTTAGATTAAAGGTACAAATGTGTTTGTTCCATAGTAATTATAAAGGGAAATAAAATTATTATTATATTAATTATTATTTATATTACTATGTTGTATATATATACATATAGCATAAATAGTGTCGGGATTTTATTATATGAAATAAATTTTAATTATAATTTGACCGTGTTTAACTTTATTATGTATAATATTATATGAAAACCATAACAGAAATACATTCCAGGGGTTATTTATTTATCAAATTAATATGCTAATAATTACAATACTTAAAAATTGTGATTTATTCATGATTACTGGTTTCAATAAATATGTTTGCGATTTAAGAAAATATCATAAGAAAATTTAATGAATACGGCATTCTTATTCCATTCAAAATAATTTTTCCTGTATGCCCGTAGAGCTTTTGGTAAATACAAATTACATATAAACATTTACTATAAGGAAAAACAGATAAGCCTTTAAGTAGTTTTATATGTCCATACACGAGACAGAGTTGTTAGGTATTTTTTTAAATATTTTGTTTGAATAACAATATTATTTATGCGGTCATTGACTACGTGTTTGATTTTTTTTAAACGCCTTAAAAATATATAGCTCTTTTAAAGATCGAACCGTAAAATCATAAGGCTTAAGATTTGCCAAGTTGTTGCACAGTTAAACGAACGATAGCGTCAGATGAAGCGTTAAAAATACTCTTAGATATTTGATATGATACTTATTTTTGTTTGTTTTATATGTTACTAGCTGTTACCCATGGCTTTGCCCGCGTAGAATATGAATATATCTACAAATTAACTTAAAATGTTACGTTAATGTAATACCTCTTTGTATACCACATTGGTGTGTATTTCAGCCCTTAGGGTAGAATATCAAGAAACGCTTAAATACGTATCTACTAATTTTTAATCGGTATCCCAAAAATAAAATTTCTAGCTTCTAACTTCAAAAATTACAGACTTCCAGAATAACCTGTATACGGAATGGTAACCCTATTTCTCCCCTTAGGCGTAAAATATCCAGAAACGCTTAAATACGTATCTACTAATTTTTAATCAGTATCCCAAAAAACTGTTTTTTGTTTTTAATTTAAAATATGACGGACTTCCATAAAAACTTTCATCCCTTATTTCACCCCCTCAGAGGTAGAATATCAAGAAACGCTTAAATACGTATCTACTCATTTTTAATCAGTAGACCATAAATAAAGTTTCATGCTTCTAACTTAAAAAATTCCATACGAACGTTCAACCCCTATTTCACCCATTTAGGGGTAGAATATCCAAAATTCCCTCCTGAGTGGGTGTCATGATGTGTTATTTTATAAGTGTACAGCCTAAAATATAAGTTTTATGCTTCTAGTTCTAAAATTTCTAAACATGACAATACTTTCAACAACTTACAACCTTTACAGCACTTTTTTCCAAATAAAAAGTAGCCTATGTCCTTTCTCAGGCTCTAGACTATTTTGTACCAAATTTCATTTAAATCGGTCCAGTAATTTTGGCGTGAAAGCGAGACAGACAGACAGACAGAGTTACTTTCGCATTTATAATATTAGTATGGAAGTATGGATTGTTATTTCCCTCGCTAGAGAGCTCCGATAATAACCGCATCCGATCGCTGCTAAATTCAAAGTGATACAGGGAGAACCGCGGCCTCCGACGCGCCTATAGCACGCTCCCGCCGCCCCGGCCGGCCCGGCCAGTACCACCGCAAACGCTACGTTCCGCAATTTTTAAATCTGTAATATCTTCGAAAATATTCATTTAAATCATATGCTGTAAAGGGCCATATGATCTATTAAATCAACAATGTATTTAAGGTAATTCATTGGATAAAGATTCATGCTGTATAGGTTAAAATCGTTTCGAAAATTAGCCAATATTTGTGGTAAAAAATAAATGACAAAAAAATGTTATTGTGGGTTATCACTAACAGATAGACACATACCATGGCGGACATTTTTGTAGACATTTTTGAGGTGTACAATTTTGTAGTACATTATTTTGATCTATCTCATAGTGTTCAGTCAGCGTTTGCAATATATGCGCAAAAATGTGTCTTTTTACGACATCACATTAGAAACCTCTAAAATTATCAGTGTTTATCTACTATATTGTCCACGTATTATACATACAAAATCATTCTCTTTAAATCACTCTATCTATTAAAAAAAACCTCATCAAAATTCGTTGCATAGTTTTAAAGATTTAAGCATAGACAGGAAAAGACAGTCAGCGAGAAGCAATTTTGTTTTATACTATGTAGTGATAACAAATAGGTACAACGTACACAGTTTTCACTCATTAGGAAATACAAACCGCTATGTCCCTGCGTTTTAAAACTGTAATATCTTCGAAAATATTCATTTAAATTACATGCTGTAAAATTCCATATTGATCTATATTGAATGCACAATTTATTTAAGGTACCTAATTGAATAAGGATTAATGCTATATTGCTTAAAATCGCTTCGAAAATAAGCCATTATTTCTCGTAAAAAGTAAACGATAAAAAATGTTTATTGTGGGTTATCTTTAAGAGATAGACATATACCACCGCGGACTTTTTTGTAGACATTTTTGAGGTGTACAATTCTGTATTACATTATTTTGATCTATCTAGTAGGGTTCAGCCAGCGTTTACAATGTAAGCGTAAAAAATGTATAAATTTACGACATCACATTAGAAACTTTTAAAATTATCAGTGGTACTGAACTATATTGTCTATGTATTATATACAAAAACCTTCCTCTCGAATCACTATATCTAGTAAAAAAAAACCGCATAAAAATCCGTTGCGTAGTTTTAAAGATTTAAGCATACAAAAGGACATAGGGACAGAGAAAGCGACTTTGTTTTATACTATGTAAAGATATAAAAAAATGTAATACCTCCTTACATTTAAACTATCCAATTATTTTTATTGATCAAAGAATTTAATGTGATAGAGTTATTATTAATTACTTTGTTTAGCACTATTTGTGAAGTCCGAAAATAATACATTAGTCATACAATGACCATCTACTAACACGACATTCTATATTAGATTATATTTTTAATATATGTTTTTTAACAAGGTAAAGCATATAATTTAATTTAATATACACTCGTCTTAAATATAAGCTGCGTAACGTAATGCTTAATATGCTGAAATATATCATTATAAATTAATATAAAAATATACAAATCATATTAACCTTTAGTGTTAGTGTAGCCTGTAAATATCCTACATTACAAACAAAGACCTTCTCATGAGAAGGTTACCTTACTTCACCGATGCAGATTGTTGGATAAGCAGGCAAGATACCGTCCTTTACACACAAATTGTATTAATCACATGAAAATTTAGTTGAACTTCCCCGGGAGATCCTAAATCTTCGGTAAAGGTTCTTGTGGTAGCCACTAATCCATATCGACAATCTGTTGCTTTAAAGTTAAATACAGGATCCCAAGGTAATTAAGTCTTACTTTTTACCTTAATTAGGGCTTCTTATTTTACCGGATTACCATAGGTAAATCTTTTTGCAGGTTTATCGATGGGTATTACCTACTTATTAATAATTCTTTTCGGACAGTAACACTTTGTATTACGTTTCATACATTTTATATTATTCCTTTTTTATTACTTTAACACGACTTTTCAACAAATTTCACCTGTCATGGTCACGATCTAACTCAATACTTTGTATTGCTATGTTCCGGTTCAAATGTAGTGAAAACGTAATTACTGATACAAAGAACATAACATCTTAGAAACGTGATCTAAGAAGTGGCTTAACATTTATTACCATGCCAGTGGCTTCACAATCACAAATCAGGTGATAAATTAATACTGCATTTTTTAAATGAATTTATACAAAAATATGACGAAAGATTTAGTATATGTTTTAAATAAAAAAAGTAAATTTAAAATATTTATTAAAACATCCATATTTGATGTACTCAATAAAAGCATTCAGGTTAATGCGTTTGATTAATATTTTTATGTAAAATTCCTAACAATCACTTAAAAAGCATTGCCATTTTCTATACATGTAATAAAATTGGAGTGTCTGTTTGTAATATTAAAATAACCGATTTTACCAAATGCATATATATATATATATATATATATATGTATATATATATATATATATATATATATATATATATATATATATATATATATACATATATATATATATATATATATATATATATATATATATATATATATATATATACATATATATATATATATATATATATATATACATATATATATATATATATATATATATGTATATATATATATATGTATGTATATGTATATATATATGTATGTATACACGGTATACACCAAAATAACATTCTTTTTTTCAGTTTTTGTGTCTCTGTCTGTCTGTTTGCTCCGGCTAATCTCTGGAACGGCTGGACCGAATTTGACGGGACTTTCACTGGCAGAAAGCTGATGCAATAAGGAGTAACTTTGGCAAAGATACTTTAACTAAATAATTAAATTCAAACGCGCACGAAGTCGCGGGCACAGCTAGAAATAATATATATTTAATATTTAATCGTTATTATATGATTGATAGAGATACGATTGTCACTTAAAGTAATTTACGTATAAGATTATAACTCAACTTTGTTTTACAAAAGGGAATGTAAATGGATTCATAATTATATATATCGAAACGACCAATGTTGAGAATCTTTTTAATACAATTCACCTACATCGTGGCGTATAGGTCCCTATAACTGACTGCTGCGCTAACGGTCGTGAGTTCAATCCCTATTCATGACTTATATTTGCATAGGCCAATAGCTTTTATTTATTTTATATTCGCACGTGCAAATATTTGGCTTACATTTATTCTATAACATTTTTCGTTCGCGAGCTGTGACTGTGAAATGTTTTATGCTGACTTCGGGCGTGAAAAAAAATCTCGAAAATGTTTTTATGAAATGAATATTATTTTCAAATTAAAGAACAAATCGCTAAAGTTATAACTTAGCCATAGGTTTCATTAACATGCTCTAATTTACCAATACTTATTTACGATTAATTTTACACATAGATCTCTATTCATACACATGGTACTTACACATATAGATCTATTCACTCACAAAGACGCGCCCCTCCAAGTTAAAGTAATTAATTATAACCAAATTTTATTCTTCGTCGTCTGTCTTTAATCGTCTCACGCACACAGACATATTGAAAGCACGATCGTCACTCAGTCTACTAATGCAGGCCTATAATAATTTTCCTAATAAATCATCCTCATATACAGATACAGACTTAAATACTTTTATCATATCAACGTCGTTACAATTGCATATTTATATTCATTTCTCCAATCGGCTGCAGATTCAAAATTGCACGAAAACGTTATTTTTCTAGTAATTTTGATAAAAAAGTATCAGGAGGTGCCTCTATACCTTTGACATAACACACAACACTGAAATACCCGAAATACGAAAGCGTAGAGAATTTAACATTGTATTTAAAGAATGTAAGACCCCGTTTACCCTCTATTTTTCTTATTTTTTAAAAATTATAATCAAAAGTATTCATCCGTTTTATTTTACATATTTTGTAAATTATCGAAATGGCACTGAGCTCAAAATTTATATTATACGATAAAACCTTTTTCATATCAATTAAGAATATATCTATAATTATGTATGTATTTCATTTAAGTATGAAACTAAATAAAAACCTGAAGATAAAAAAACACATGACGTCCAAAAGATCGATCCCGCTTACTCTTACTTTTAACAATTTCATGTTTGTCATTATTGTGATAGAATTTCATAACCATTGGCTAATAACCACGTGTCATTAGCAAATCTAATAACAATTGTATATTATTTTCTCGCATATAAATATGTTTATGCGTTAGAATTATTATTACTAAAATAAATATTTAAATGAATATCCTATTATATTCATAATAATTATATTCATAATATATTCATATTTATATTAATTTTTATATTCATAATAATGAGTAATATAAAAATGAAAGCTCCATTTTACATCTTATTTTAATTTTTTACGACATGATTAGAAAAATATTTCAGGAACTATCTGTGTTTGGTAGGATAGTAAAACAAGAAGGCTAAAAATATTCTTGAAAGTAGAATACGAAAGAAATTCTTAGACGTTTGGCTTCTTGTAATTTGCGGAATTCTATGGTAGGCATAGCGTTGTGTAGCGAAGTGCATTGTCCGTTCTTGGTATTTTTTATTGTAAAAGCAAAAAATGATCGAAAGTTTATTTTTAATGAAATCTGAACATCTGAACTGAAAATCTCAACTTTTTGAAATCCGGAGAAGCGGCACTGAGTTTTACATTGTTAATTATTATTGACAATTCATTTCATGCAAATAAATTTAATTGAAGCAGCTTTCGCAAATCTGCTTGATCCTTTTGTGATAATGCTATTGCTGGATTACTTGACTACATGGTTTTTTCGAGCTCTCACGTACTTCATTGGATGGAATTAAAGAAAAATATCTCTTGTCCTTATGAACCCATGAGATAAAAATTACGAGCTCATAAATATTAAACTATTATGAAAGACTTTGACATTATTTTTAAAGTACAGTTGAGCTTCTATCTAAATAGTTGTGTGTGTGATTGTGACTTAACAAAATTAGAACCATCTATTTACTATATTTTTACTATTTATGGACACAATAAAAAATATTGATCATATATTGTCTGTCTGTCTGTGAGTCTGTAAAATGTCTAAGGAACACAAAAAATATTGCGTTGTTGTTCTTTCTGTGCTTGGTCTACGTTGACTTCCAAGATTCCAAAAATTTATCTTGATAATATTTGAACATACTATTTGCCTTCCCAGTAAATACTAACATATTATTTATTATAGGTAAAATATATTAATTCATTGTTATTAAATTAGCTAACTTTGATTGATTATTAATTTTCGTACCTTTGTTATTACCATGTTTTATTAACAAGCTTGCAAGACTGTGAAGGCTTAATTTTCTGATTAATTTTTGAATAATTTCCTTGTGTTAGAGACTAGAGCCGAGATGGCCCAGTTTTTAGAACGCGTTACATCTCAACCGATGATTTCGGGTTCAAACCCAGGCAAGCACCACTGAATTTTCATGTGCTTAATTTGTGTTTATAATTCATCTCGTGCTCGGCGGTGAAGGAAAACATCGTAAGGAAACCTGCATGTATCTAATTTCAACGAAATTCTGCCACATATGTATTCCACCAACCCGCATTGCAGCAGCGTTGTGGAATATACTCCAAACCTTCTCCTCAAATGGAGAGGAGGCCTTATCTTAGCAGTGGGAAATTTCCAGGCTGTTAATGTAATGTAATGAGTCTTGAAAATTTGAATATAGTTCATGATTTGATGACATTGCTATAAAATATATAAATTTACATGGTATATTTATCAATAATTACTTATAATTGCTTAGTGGTAGCATTTGGCGAAAGTCCGACTTGGTAGACCACTTCATCATATATTCTAACGCTATGGTTGGTATTGTTGGGTTGCATTTTGATTGGTTTTGTACAAGTAGATCTGGATGGATGTCACCCGCTTATTGTAATTATATTCTAACAACTAGGAGTAATTCGTCGTATGGTTGTATTCCAGTTTGAAGGGTGAGTGAGCCATGGAAACTATAGGCACAAGGGACATAACATCTTAGGTCCTACTGTTGGTGGATTGGTGGCTGGGTTAAGATTTATTAAAGGACCAATCAACCAAGAATCTATAGGCAGTGGTAACCACTTACCAACATTCCGTGGCCTATTTGCCAGTCCCGACTTATATAATGATGCAGACAATTAATCGATATCCTCATTTTTTATCTGATTTCAAAACGGAAGAAAAACCGTCATTCAGATTTTTTGTACGTATTTCAATAGATAGATATTATATTCGCTGGTTATGAACCTTTTTTAATAAAACATCATATTCAATTAAATTCATATCAAGGGTAGTCTCATTCAAATTAAAACAGAAATAAGGGTAGGGTAAGGATGGAGTACAAGGATGAGTGGTCATAATATTGAAAATGCAAACATGTAAAATTTTCGACAAAACCAAAATATAACAAAACTTCGTCATTAAACTTTATTTTTAAAAATATATTTTACATTTAACGAATAACTTGGTTTAATTATTTCGAAGAAAACAAAGACTTACAAAATATATTTTTTTAATGCCAGTGTTTTACGGGTCGCAATGTACGAGTAGGTACACTACAAAGTCAGAATATTCCGATTTTAAAACTTTTAATACTGTATTATAAATGACTTCTATTTAAAACAACGTTATATAAATAATTAGCAACCTGTCCTTTACCGGCTCCGTTACAATTTATTAATAAAGATAATTAATTGATATAGATATAAGATATGCCCTATATCAGGAATAGTATAGCCATCTACCAATGATAAGATTTTTAGGCTTGGATTATTAGTTTCTGAGATTAGCCCTTACACACAAACAAACAAATTGTACCGCTTTATAATACCATTAAAGAACATATATTTGAATGTCGAATTGAACTATATTAGTTTACTAGTATTATAATGATTATTATTTTTTTAATTTCAAATCGAATGAACTTACTCACTAAGAGCCTGTCGACATATTATTTAAACTTATTACCCGAATTATTATTTGAAATAATAATTAAGGAAAAGACAAAGCTTTCCTATAAATTCTTGAATACAAGGTGTGATGCTTTAAATATTACTGTTTACAGCCGTGCGAGTACGACTTACATATAAAAAAAAGAATACTTCAGTTTTATCGATCTCCAGTGTAAGCTGTTAGTAAGCTGTAAGAAGTATGTCGAGATAGCTCAGGAAATAAACCACCACGGGGGCTACTGATGTTTTATATCGACGCGATCCTGCAGCCTCTCCGATCCGTGTCCATGGTCATCGCAGTATTTTTAGTGGGAATCCCACATAACCCGATCGTCCAATAGGCCCGTGTATATTTCTGAAGGTGTATGCAAAAATGGATGAAATTACGGAAATCTTAATCTAAAACTTAATCATTAGAAAACCTATATGCATCGGATGAAACTTGTACATTCACATGTGTATTCATTAACTTGCATTCAATCGGCGTAGCGGAATAAAATCCAAACCTTATCCTCAAAAATCCCAGTCCATGGGTCTTAGCCCAGCGGTATGACATTATCAAGTGTTAGTGAGCCTTTAAAAAGATATAGCCCAAGACACATACAAAACATATTACCTTTTTGAAGCTAGCTAAATGTTTAAAGACTGTAACAAAATATAAGTAGATTTTTTCTTTCATCATCTTGATTATTAAAATCTTTGTCCTCGCGTAGCGAAATCTCAAGCCTTTTCATTAGCAATCGCTCTAGTGTTCTATTAAAATTCGAACACGAATAATGTTCGTTAATCAATATCTAATGTGCATGTTGCCATACAAACATTAAATTCTACGCTTCATTAAATGTATTTGTTTAAATTTTCAAGAATATTCATTTATAAAAATATTTAGTTTCAAGCTATTAATATTAATATACAAATTCATATAAAGAATTAATAAATATGGTTTCGTAATATTTTTTATCAATGAATCGTATTCAGTTTTGAAATAGAAAATAATAGATGGAACACAATTACTTAAACAGTACTCGACAGGAGCGTCCTATTCCTCTCTCACTACAGTAATAGGTTTTCCGTTCCTCTCACTCCTCTTGACTTTGCTTCCAGTGGTCCCGCCCTCTCTCCCCTCCCCTCGGCCTACAACGTCGATGCCACCAACAATGACCTCGTATTTCAGAAGGAATTGCTCAAACACGGAACAGAGAAAACGTGGAATAGCTAAGGTCTTTTATTATGTACGCACGTCACAATGAACACCTCAAGCCACTATGTTATCCGACCTCTATAATGCTACGAATGGGTTTATTCCTGAAGAAAAACTAATGTTTTTATTTACTTGTATATGTACCTAGATTATAAATGCTAATAAGACGAATTTCTAAAGTCAGTCTTTTATTAAGTTTTTATTCCACCATGTTACTACATTGTGGGATGGTGGACACATATATAAGAGTATGTCATTCAACAGTTCATGTTTTATGGCGATTTTTTCTTTCACCGCAAATTAATAGATGAGATAAACACATGAAAATTAAATCGTAACTATCTGGATTCGAATAAACGAACTTCAGTGATAATTTACGTTTTCTATACTATTGGATCATCTCGGGTCTTCTCTCCTTCAAACAAATATACGCAGTATTATCGAACATAATATTATAGTTCAAGATAAATGACGTTCTGTTAAGATATACAAAAAAATAACATTAAGTTGTTAAACTAACTGTTTTCATAAGCAGCTCCATAGTACATTGACCTTGTTATTGTAATGTGGAACATATTCGGATTCGGCATTACTGCAAAGGTAGCATGGATGCATTTCAACGACTATGTATTATTAGCGTCTGCCAAAAGGTAACCTAGAAACATTTATTGACAAAGTTGCATTGATAGTTACTTAACTATAGCGGATAAGGAGTTCTAACGGTCTTGGGTAAAGCTACTTCGAAACTTAAACTAATAAAACTAGACACGAAATAAATGAAAAGGAAACTTTTGCAACATATTTTAAACATGGAATAAATATTTTTTCATAAAAAATCTGCTCGAGAATATACGTTCAGTTTAAATGTGGCTTATATATATTGCTTATGTTAATTTCTTGTATATTTTCCTTTATAATTCAACTACCGTGATGTTCCTGGTTATTGAAATTGTATTCGTAACTATCTGTGCCCGCGGCTTTGTGCGCGTTTGAATTTAACAAAACAGTTATTGTTGTAGCCTTAGTTACTCCTTATTACATCATCTGCCAGTGAAAGTCCCTTCAAAATCGGTCCTGCCGTTCCAAACAGACAGACAGACAAAAATAAAAAAAAAATGTTATTTCGGTAGATATAAGTGCATTTAGTAAAAATCGGTTATTTTAATATTACAAACAGACACTTCAATTTTATTATATATATAGATATTCGTTTATAATATTCTAATATTTCTAACTCATGAAAGTAGATCACCCACCCAGTACAACACATACCTTAGTCGAAGGTGGTTCATCACGAGAAGGCGGCACCACAGACTATTATTTATAAATCACCTGGTGCTCAGTGGTGAAGAAATTCTTCATGTGGTTCTTCAGGCCTTTTGAGATATTTACAGTTTGATTTTACTTTAGTATCAACATCATAAATGTAATAAATATTTGTTTGTCATTCAATCATAGATGAAATCGGACTTTCGGATAGATTACGTCATGGATAAGGCATGAGACACATTTGCTATACTATAGGTTGCTTTTAGTTTTATAATATATTATAGATTCTTTATAACTATAATGGATAATGTAATGTAATCAGTTATATGCCTCGTGTTCATAATGTATAATTAGATATTATAATTGATATTCAATAATTATAACGTAATTTTATCAAAGTCTGTTGACGATTCATATGTACATTTAAAATTAGACAAGCAAAATGCATTTACTACCTAGACATCTGCTGTGGACGGGTTTTACAAAATTCAATTACACAGAGGGATTGCGTGGGTGTCAACGCTTGAAAAAAGTATATATTTTCGCATAATCCTATAGAATTGATACGTCGAATCGATGTTCCTTATGTTACAAATATACACATGAAAAATGTTTCTCCGAAATTTAATCCATTTTATGATGAGGAATACTCTATAAAATACTACGGAAAGTATTGTAGTGTATATAGGTAATAAATGGTACATAACAAACTGATATTACATAACAATTATCTCCTAAAGATACGGATGCAGAAGTCTACGCAGAAGAATAATAATAATAATGATCATAAAAAACTAAAAATATATTAATATTCTTATACAAATTATGGTCTATTTTGAATAGGATTTAGAGTTTAAAATTTTCCTTTGACAGGTTTATGTTATAGCAATCATCATAATAGGATACGAATTTAACATAATCCTTAACAGCTATTTTATATCTACTTTATGTTGCTTAAGATGTTAAAACTTTGCATTTAATATTAGAACTGGCTTAAGTTTCAATTTTTGGGATTTAGTTAAAACTAATATTTAACATTACCCATATGAATAATTATATATATAACAAGCTTATATTATGTTAAGAATATATTTTGACGTAAAATCTCCATCAGTAAAATGCAATAACGGTAACAGACGCGTGAGCGCCCATAATTTGCAATATAATATAACCCGAAAAAATTAAACTCATATTCTGTGACGTGATCCCATCGACACATTTTCTCTTTTAATAAGTCAGACTTGTAATCCTCAAATCAAGTAATCGGATTGTGTCGGCATTTATGTTAAATTTTGTTCAAGTCAAAATGAAAATAATAACTTTTGTAACATATTATTGTACTCGTATATGACGATACGGGGATTTGTCCATTGTTTCTATTGGATGTTATAGGTAAAATGGAGTTCTCTACCAGCTCACTTATTCCCCTGTTCTTATAACCTCGGTTCCTTCAAAAGAGGCGTGAAGAGGCATTTTGTGGGACGGCATGGCGCGAGCGGCTAGTCTAGTTCATTCTCCCTGACTGTACTGGCTGGCTTCGCGCTTGGACTCCACTACCATTTACCATCACGTGGAGTGGAGTCATATGCCTACCCTGTTTATTTATAAAAGAAATGGATTAATTTAAATAATTAATCATATATATATATATTTAAATCGTTGATTTAACAAAAATTACACTACTAAAAATGACACTTACTATTTACAAAATATCATAATGACAATATTGTGAATTTAAAAAGTGTACGTTTAGCGTCGAGAAGTTAAGAATATGTGATCCCCACTCGATCACAAGCATGCTCCTTAATAAACGTCGCCAGTTACCACATTAAGACTTTTAATACTAACTTATAAATGTGAAAATTAGTGTGTATATTTCGCTTTCACGTCTTAGCTACTAAACCGATCACAATGAAATTATGCATATCCTTTGTCAGGGGTACCGAAAAGTACATTGCATATAGTATCTCCCCCTTACCCCACACGGCTGAAACTCCGAACGGAAAAAGTAAACAATAATATTAATAACATTATATAATGAACAGGTTCGAATGTTATGATTAAGTACAACGTTAATTGCTTTTTTGTAATATTGTAGTGTAACTCATGTAGTCATAGAAGTTAAAATTATAAGATTTTATCTGCCAAGTATTTTATTCTGATTATTAAATAGATTTTCTCAGAAGGTGGTTATTTAAAATTAAAGATACTTTAAAGTACAATAGGTACAAGAGCCGAGATGGTCTAGTGGCTAGAACGCATGCATCTTAATCGATGATTGCAGGTTCAATAAGCACCACTGAATTTTCATGTGCTTCATTTGTGTTTATAATTCATCTCGTGCTTGGAGGTGAAGGACAACATCCTGAGTAACATGCATGTGTCCAGTTTCAATGTAAATAATTTGTATGTGTATCGACTAACCCGCGTTGGTGAAGCGTGGTGGAATACACTCAAAAATATTCTCCTCAAAGAGAGGGGGGCCTTAACCCAGCAGTGGGACATTTACGGTCTGTTACTTCACTTTTTAATATAAGTATAAATAATTCGATGGAATAATAATGTGAAGCAAGCTTTATCGATAAGTCTGAGAACAACACAAATTTAATAATTAATTAATTCTTAGTTTTATTTCATTTTAAAAATATGATTATTTTAATCTGAGATTGAAAGTTCTCTGACCTTCTTATCTTTTGCTCTTTAAGCCCCTGTGACCGAGCTAACAGCTTGTTATTTTTTAATTAGATCTTCCAGTTATATTTCTTTCAGATTGGAATTGTTATATGTCAGTAATAAGTGTCTACTGTGACGTGAAAGAAGCCCGAGAAGAAAATTCGGAGCGAAATACTTATTTTACGGCCAATATAAATGATTAATTAATTATAATCTAATTTGTGAACATGTACTGTGTGAGAACGAGGTTTTTCATTATAAATTAAATAAAGTCCTTTAATATCCCACTGCTGGGCAAGGACATCCATTTTAAATAGAGGCTTTTTGTGTTTATTTCAACAAGCTTACATTAGGTGTCTGGTGGATACACATGACGCAAAGTTATTTTCATTCGCACCATAACATTAGATTTATTATTATAGTAAACATTTTTTTTTTTATTTCATAGGTGGCAAACGAGCAGGAGGCTCACCTGATGGAAAGTGACTACCACCGCACATGGACATCTGCAACACCGGGGGGCTTGCAGGTGCGTTGCCGGCCTTTCAGGAAAGAGTACGCTCTTTTCTTGAAGGTTCCCATGTCGTATCGGTTCGGAAAAACCGTCGGCGAAAGCTGGGTCCACAGAGTGGTTGTGCGAGGCAGAAAATGTCTTAAAAATCGCGCTGTTGTGGATTTTCGGACATCTAGGTGGTGCGGGTGATATTTGGAATTTTGACGAGATTAATCCGAACAATTCCTCGGAACATTCCCCGTGATAAATTCTGTAGAAGATGCAGAGCGATCCAACATCTCTACGCAAATCCAAAGGATCAAGCAGATCGGAAAGGGCTTGATCGTCGATAATTCGAGCTTCTCTACGTTGGATACGGTCAAATGGAAGGAGCTGGTACTGGGGAGCACCCGCCCAGAGGTGAGAGCAGTATTCCATGTGAGGCTGATTTGCGCCTCGTATAGTCTTAGACGATGGGCCGACGTGAAATACTGTTTTGCCTTGCTGAGCACACCGAGCTTTTTTGATGCCAATTTGGCTTTGCCTTCCAATTGACCGCGGTACTGAACGAGGCTCGAAACATCGACGCCAAGTATTCCGATACTAGCTGTTGCGGCTAACGGAATGTTCTCGAATCGTGGAGATACGACAAATGGTGTTTTTTTAGCAGTTAACGCGCAAACTTGCGTCTTTTTGGGGTTGAAATGGACTAGGTTTAGCCGACCCCAATTCGAGACTTTGTTTAACGAAGACTCGATTTCAGACACAAGTTTGTTCCGGTTTTCTTCGACGTTTTCCCGAGAAATATTAACACGGCCGGTGTATGAGGTGTCTACGGTGCTGTCGTCTGCATAGCAGTGAATGTTACTGATTTGCAACAAGTCATTGATATGCAGAAGAAACCGAGTGGGTGATAGAACGCAGCCTTGTGGAATACCAGCATTGAGGAATTTTAAGTCGGAGCATACACCGTGGACAACGACCTTGATGCTCCGATCTGCCAAAATACTGGTAATCATAGGTAAAGGAAGCTTTGAAAGAAGCGCTTTGTGCCTCACGCGATCGAAGGCCTTGGCTATGTACAGACTGGCTGCTAATGCCTCCCGCTTGCTCTCAACTGCTTCCGCCCATCTATCAGTAAGGTAAACTAGCAGATCACCGGCTGAGTGACCCCGACGGAAATCATACTGGCGGTCGCTAATCAGCTGGTACTCCTCTAGGTACCGCAGGAGCTGGCAGTTAATAATGGACTCCATTACCTTGGAGAACAAGGAGGTGATGGCTATAGGCCTATAATTGGACGGGTCTGAGCGGTTGCCTTTTTTAGGGATCGGATGCACCAAAGCAGTCTTCCAGGAGTTCGGGACGACGCCGAATGCATAGGATTGCTGGAAAAGACGCGTTAAGACCGGCGCCAACTTGGGAGCACAAGTCCGTAGCACGATTGGAGGGATGCCATCGGGTCCACTCGACTTATGAATATCCAAGGAAAGAAGTGCTTTACGAACTGCACTTTGCCGGAATTTAACCTCCGGCATCGTGGTATCACACTGCGGGATTGTTGGTGGTGACTTTCCTCGGCAATCCAGAGTCGAGTTCGCAGCGAAGAGAGAGCCTAAAAGATCAGCTTTCTCCTTCGCTGTATGGGCCAATGACTCACCGTCCTTGTACAGAGATGGTAAGGAAGGCTGACAGAAATTCCCTAAGACAGCCTTAGCGAGAGACCAGAACGCACGTGTTCCTGAAGGGAGGCGCATCAGTCTCTCGCCAATTCTGCCAATGTACTCCGTCTTCGCCTTAGCAATCACATTTTTGAAGGACCTAGAGGCAGAGTTATATTCCTTTCTGAATGCGCTGGTATTTACATCACGAGATGCCGATGCGCCAGCCCAGTCTTGATAGCGTTCCCATTTTCGGCGTGAAGCCGTTTTGCAGAAACGAAACATAAATTGAGTATACGAAGACTTAGCGATGCTTGCCCGGATTTAAATTATTTTATCTTCGGCTTAGCTCTGGTATAGGATTAAAAAAAAAAATACAAAATAAATGAAACTGACACTATATTTGTCACAATTAATTACAATAAAATTAATAAAAAATAAAAATAGCGTAAAATGACAAATATATGTTTTGACAATTTATTAAAAATTAAATGTTATTAGATAAAGTTGTTATTCTGTGAATTCGTAATTAGTTATTTTCATAGATTTTATTAGAAAAAATAATTGGCTATTAAAAATTCTATCTTTCTCAAAACATTGTTTTGTAGGAATAGATGTTTTGTTTTTATTGATATTAGTTTCCATTAACGGCCATTTCGAGCGGGATTAACATAGCTCCGCCATTTTCTTTTGTTACGTGTTGGCGTGAATACTCTTGCTTAGAAAATAACAAGGAGTTACTTAATTTATTATTTTCCTAATAATAATGAAAGTTTGCTATTAAGTTATGCTATTTATTACTTGAATTTATAATGAATTTAATTTCTGGTGTTTTTATTCTATTTTATTCATAGAAGAAAATAGTTAAGTTAAATTTATCTTTATATGTAATTAAAAAAATGAAGAGGCATTTTTATTTTTTAATGCCCAACTGAAAGTAAGCAAATACAAAAACATATAAAGCTTATACTAGAAGATGCAGCTCGCTTCAGAGAAGGTTTTAGTATATTATATTATTGTATAAATAGCAGTTTCATCCGCTTTAAATATAGACTATTGACGTGACAAGCTTGAATTTCATGACGTATATAAAATTAATAATAATTCTTATAACGTGATGTTAATATTTTTCTTGAAGGCTAAAAGTGTAGTTTAAAAGATCAGCTACATCAAAAGTTCATCTAATATTAAAAATATAATAAAAAGTAAAAAAACTGTTTATTTGATTTAATAAAAGTTATACCTATTAATCTTATTAAAAATGTATGTGCTTATTTTGTATTTGTTTTCATATTCGTTTTACAAGTTAAAAATTAATTTAGACGCTCCAAAAAATAGCAATTAAATATTTACCTGGTAAGTAAGTACTTTTCCATGCAAGAAATCTTTTAAACTTATCGAAAAACCTACCCCTTGTGCTTATAAATCAGCCTCTCCCCTCTTTTCCATCGGTTTCGATTAAATAATGATCATTGAATCTCATTGAAAATGTGTTCCTTATAACGCGGTAAATTGACTGTCATTATAAATACGTGAGGAAACTTTGAGGTTTTATATATTTTACATTTTGAATACTAAAAGATTATATTTTAAGTTAATTAAAAAAAAGAGTAAAAATTCGATTATGGAACTTCAAAAATGTTGACGTTTTGATCTGTCAATTCTTTATTTAAAAAACTAGATTACTTTATTATATTATAATGCGTATGAATAATTACCGCAAATAAAATATCAGACTTTAATTATTTTATTTATATATTAAGGATCGCCAGCAAAGCTTACACGCTTACGAGTACATTGTATCGTGCAATAATACTTTACAATGTATTTGGCTTCAATAATAGGAGATTAATTATATTTAATATTCAATTATTATAATTTAAGCATAAACAATAATATTCGCATAATGAAGACACATAGGTTTTAATACTTAACCTTAATAAATCCTTCAAATTTTTTAACAAAATATGTAATAAACTTCCATTTTTATATTCATCGTTTTATTTCCAAGCGCTTTGGCTAGTACTTAGTATAAATTAAAAAGTAACATTTTTTAAGTAACTACGTGATAATTTTACGAGCATTTCACACGGAAGTTCTACTTTATTGGGGCATATACTCGTAAATGCAATGTAAGCTCTTACTAGATATTAAGTATTTTGAAAGATTAAAAGTATTAATTTTTATTATGTATAATTATTTCTTGCGCCTTATTGATAGAGTGGCTTGTTTTCACGCAATAAATCCGCAGGTTTTGAAATCGAATTCCATTTAAAGGCATTTAAATTTATTGGGTTTGTCTGTAAAAATATATATGAAAAGCCTTTGTTGTCATCCTATTACGAAAGTTTGCTTGTGATTGCGTACATACTTGTGCACTTTTGTCGTTGGTAAATGTTTTGCTTAAATGTATATAAAAGTAGATTGACAAACATATAATCATTATAGAAATCTCAACTATGAAAAACAGTAAACATACAAGAATTTTTATTACTTTTTTAATTTCATTCTAAAAGACATTAAGCGATTATTGTACACTATAGTCGGAAAGAAAGCGTACGCAGCAGTCTTTGTATACTAGACTGGCTTTGTATTATTTAAGTTGCAATATTAAAACCTCTTTTGAAATGCAAGTGTATATTTGTTACTGCTAACACAAAAATTCTATTCTTCCAGAATTTAATCATAATAATATATAGAATGTGTATTGTTTTTTCTTGGATTTTCCATTATAATTGGAAAACCTCCTAATCAGATCGAAGAAATCTTTCAATGTAATTTCAGATATATGCGCAGTCGAGTTTATTGGCGGTCCTGAAGCAGTAGAGGTATTTTATAAGAATATTCGAAACTCACTGCAGAAAATCAGTGAGTAATGTCAAAATTACATTGGTGACAATAATTATCAAATGCATAGGATACATTTACCAAATTGGCGTATCACCTTAGGTCGGTCGTCAACTTTTCACGAGTGTGATCCGAAGAATGAATTCTTACAAAATCTCGCTGCAGTGGTAAAATACAGCAAATTACATCCTTCTGTTTTAAATTTAACTGAACAAAATAGCAAAGACATGTAAAAAAAAGCATTTATTGAATCATATACAACAATAACATTTCACTCGAAATGTTACTTTAATGTTATATTTGACTAAAAGCTAAAAGTTAAATTTAAATGTGTGTGTCACGCAACGTTCCCTATTTTTAATTGCTTTATTAAAATTAACCTTTCATATGGCTATTAGTGTTTGTTTTCACCGTAAGTATGTAATCATGATTTGCATATCTCACCACGAGACGACACTCTATGCAAATAAGATGTGCCTGAAATCTATAGTCTGAAAATAGACTAGCAAAGTCACTCGTGAATCTCATTTTAATACAAGAGTGCCCTAAATATATTTTAAGGGTGTTAAAAAGTTGGAGAATCAAAATAATAGGAGAAATTGAAAGTGTGTATGTTTGTGTATCAGTAAATGACGTACAAACGTTTGAACATAAAAATCGGTATTAACTTTGATGATGTTAGAGTATATAAGGGTATATATTGGACAACATCACATACATTACTCTGATCCCAATTTAAGTAGCTAAAGCACTTGTGTTATGGAAAATTAGAAGTAACGACAGTACCACATACACCAAGACCCAAGACAACATAGAAAACTAATGAACTTTTTCTACATCGACTCGGCCGGGAATCGAATCCGGGACCTCGGAGTGGCGTACCCACGAAAACCGGTGTACACACTACTCGACCACGGAGGTTGTCAAAGATGAGAGATAGTATTTCATATAAATTGAAAAAATAGATCGTCTAAAAATAACAAACACATTATACATTGATAAAAGCATTATTGCGCTCACATACATACATAATAACTAGTTTAACAGAATATATAAAATTACATACAAAGCTGACGTTATCGTTAATAGCGATCTTACAGACAAGCTGGAATGTAGGATTAATGTAAAATAAAGTAATGCACATACTAAAAAAATATAAAAATACCTACCTATTCATTATTGACATACCTAACAAAAAATATAACCTAGATTTTAGTTAAATAAAATTTAAAAAGAACAATAAATTACAATAAACGTTGACGGAAAATAAATAAAGTGTGTAATTTATTTTCGGGTAGATTCCGACACGACCGGTCGGTATACGCAGCGTTAAACGTAACTTGCGCGCCAAGCAATAACGCCGGTCTCACTACGTGAAAGCATCCACAAGGCGACCCTAACGAAAAGTATTTTTAAAAGAAAAATACCCTCACGATAAAAGAACATTTTTGTTTACATATGACCCGATAATTAAAACGATGGTAATATAAATAAAAATAAAATAAAACTTAAAAATAATCGTATAATACAATGTTAACAGTCTTTAAGCACGAAACTTTGCGGCATCGCAAATGTGAGTCGGCGAATTAGATTTTATAGCTTACTAAATAAGATCTATTATTTCAAGTTTTTGTAAAAGCAATTCTGAGTAAAGTAAAACAATAATTGACCACAGATAGATAGACGAACAATTGAGTTGTTGAAAGCAAAATAAAGTACTCTCTAAATAGGCTTTTACATTAATATCATGAGTAAAAATATTAACGGTTGCCCTAAGATCGTTCCAATGCTGCTTATAGCCACGAACTATTTTTGAAGTGATTTATCAATTTAGTGAAAGTCAAAATCTTTCTTCAAAATTTTAATTTTAAATTTTTTTTATTGAATATTTTACAATTAGAATTACTTGTTCGTACTATAAAGATTTCAAAGAAAAAATGTTTACAATTATCTGTTTTATACGAAATAACCTAAAAGCGAATGTCGTGGAATTTATTTTTGAAGAAAATTTTATTCCTTAACAGGACAGTTTTTCATTTACATTTCACAATAATCAAGATTACGAAAAAATAAATTGAATGGTTAAAGCTCATTTCCTAATTACAAGCGTGTTTTAATTTTTTTTATTTTTATAATACGTAGCCGGACTGTTAAATGGGCCTTCCGTTGGTTAGTTCCCGATAGATATTAGCGCTATTAGAAAAAATTAGCAACCTTGAGAACTAAGAAATTATTTCCCTTGTGTCTGGGATTATACTGACTAACTCGATCAAACCGCAACTCAACAGTAATACTAGTGTTGGTTAACGGTAAAAATGATGAGTGAGTGGTACATACCTATCTAGGGGATCTTACACAAAGCCAAGTAAAATATTACTAAGTAATATGATTGGAGATGTTTTGCTCACGATTGCTCACAATTCATAGCCGCGATTATATCCGATCATGTGTAAATTAATCATTAATTACATATACATATCTAGCAACATATAGCGATTTACCATCATTGTATTAGCATTATAAAGCAATGGAAGGCTCGTCAATGCCGCGAACCGTAAAGTCAATTACGCCATTACTAGATTATCCGTTAATATGCTTCTCGGGGATTGTTATATTGATGAATAATATTATATAATGATATCGATTCTATTGAAATAAAAGGCTCCAACCAACAAAACAAGTATATCTCGATATTCTTAACAATAAATTAATCGAGTTAAGCTAAACTAAAAACGTCAGATACATAATGTTTTTGAAAAATATTGTCTGCATATATACTTTTTTTTTTTTAATTTAAATACTTTATTGACCACCACAAAGTAAATGGGACAAAAGGCGGACTTAATGCCTGTAGGCAATTCTCTGTCTATACTGAGATATTAAACAATATATGATATTTATTAGGTTAAATAGTACGGACCGTAGAATATATTTCTTATATTCAATTGATTTTAATGATTACGCTCAAAACATTTACCTACAATTTTTATATTTTTGCGTCCTTTACCCGCAACGAACAGTTGTTGGTGACCCTAATTTTAAAGACAAGCTTATTTTTATTAAGCTTGTATTTAAATAAAAATAAATGCGTACTTATTTTGAGTACCTAGCTTGGCTTAAAAAACGTTTTTATAGAAATATTTTAAATTATATTTCGTAACTGATTCTTCTTTTTGTAAGCAAAACGGATCACTTTTAAATATATGCATGTAGTAATATAAGTCTTTAAAATTGTGACTCTTTTTCATCAAAAATTATACCTTTTAGTTTAAAAAACATATTTCTTTAATTTTATAATTTATGAAATTGAATCTTTAAAAATATAAATATAATACAATTTCCGTTATGAGTCCGTAATTGGGTCACCTCGTACTGTAGCGTAAAACTTTAACTTTTTACTTCGAGTTGGTGCCAGGATCATAGATATGCTGATGCAGCAGTGATCTTAAAAAAGATTCGAATCTAACATAACCATTAAAATTGACGAAGAAAGCATGCCTGCCCTTTTAAAACAAGTATAGACATTTGTTTTAATTTTATCTTTAGCAATTAAAAAAAATGTGGTTTGATAAATCAGTTATATTTTAGATGATATGTAGGCATGACGGACCTGGCGAATAAGGATTTAAGTGTTTGGGCAATACATAATATAATTTTAAGTACAGCTTTCTGTATTACCTCTAACTAGATTTTTTTCTTAGTATTATTATGTAAGTAGATTGAAAAATGGGTTGGCTAGTGATAAGGGATCATAACCTCTAAAAAACATCGGTAGAAATACTAAGCCTCCTTTACATTATCAAAGCGCCACCAACAGCGGGTACTATGGTGTTGTATTCAAAACGTCATTCCGTCTTCATACCGGAATCCAACAATTAAATGCTAAATATTGCTTTTTGTAGAACATGTGACGTACTCAAATGGATTTAGACCAGATTTAATTGTATCAGTACGCTGAATTCTGATTGCCGCGTTTATCTAGTGGATAGTTTATAAGGCTACAGTTCTTCTCGCTGGAGGCTGCTTTCTGAAACGGTGGTAGTATTTAAATATTGACGATTAAAAAAAGGTTCATTGTGATGTTTACTTGAATAAAATTGGTTTGATTTGATTTGATACTGAGGTCGTGAGGTAAAACCCCAATTTTGACCAGTGAAAAGTTGTTGGGTTTTATATTGAGAAAATCTCAGTAGCGTATTCTGAAACTTGGTAATTTTTACACTCCCGTGCCTTGAAGTAAGTAAAGAAGTTTGTCCTACTCCTGAACTCTTTCCTGTCGTGTCGAGAAGACTTGTATTTGAGCAAACACTAGTGAACAATGATATTAAGTCTTTGGTTAGTCTCTCGTAATAAGCTCTTTGCTGAAATCGGTCAGGAGGATATTACCCTAAAGAGAGACTAAACTCTCAGCATTCCATGGATTCACCGTGTCAGAAGTAAAAACACCAAGGCTTACCAGGCTTACCAGGTTGTAGTTTATTACTGTTCGTATTGCCTGCATAGCCGAATTTGGTAGGAACCTGTTAGCGCAGCTTGAGTTACTCGTTCTAACATAGAACTCACTTTTCATAAAATAAATTCACCGTTCTCCTACCACGTGTAAATGCACATCTAAGTAGTTTTTTTTTAAATCTTTTTATTATATATATATATATTAATTTACTTACCAAGAACTCTGCCTAAGCTGCTTGCATGCCAGCCAATACTTTATTTGCACGTGTTAGATTTATTTATAGTGACTTAACACATTACGTTAGAAAGTTTTAAGAAGAATTACTATTTCTTTATTACTTTATAATATTTTAAGGTTATAAGACAATAAATCGCTGAATTCTGATTGCCGCGTTTATCTAGTGGATAGTTTATAAGGCTGTAGTTCTTCTCGCTGGAGGCTGCTTTCTGAAACGGTGTTAATCTTTTATTGTCTATTGCACCAATAGTTATTTAACGATTATAATAGTTGTAGTAGAACTGTATTAAGTTGCGTATGATCTATTTCCAACGCCCAAAAATGGAACACTGCTCGATGAAAAAGCGTCGTTTTCTAAAAACGCTGTCGTGAGAACATATACTTGGGAATGCATTTGCTGTATTTGAACGCTTTTTTAACGTCTGTTAAAAAACTCTAGTGCGAATCAGTCCTCAAAGTACGCCTTATTTAATGTCAATGTTATCAATTCAAAAATAATTTAAATTGAATTATTATTATTACAGAATTTATTAAAACATACAATAAATAATGTAAGCCTTTTTTGTAATCATCTAATTATTAGGTCCTTACATATGAAATTAGCGTTTTGTCGTACTGACCACTATGATCTGAAATATGTCCTCTTTGGTTAAGAATTCCAAATTCAAAATATAATGAATATTATAAATTCATTTAACTGGTACATTTGAGTTTTGAAAACAGTCATTCATTTTTTTTTCTCATTATTTTTTTCTTTGGCGTCGCTTATTACCGCCCAATGGAAATGAAATGAAATTTCGGTATATTTACTAGTACTAGTTCTACCGTGGCACCAGTGCTGCAGAAACAGCTCGAAAGATTAATGATACGTACGGCGCTGGTGTCGCAAAAGAAAATACGGTACGTTTTAGTTTCAAAGTTTTCGTTCTGGAAAGTTCGACCTTTAGAACCAACCCCATAGACGGCCGGAGACCAAAGTGGAAAATGAAGAATTTAAGGCTATTGTGAAAGCTGATCCATCACAAAGCACTTCAGAGATAGCTGTAGGCTTCGGGGTAAGTGATAAAACTGCATTAATCAACTTGAAGCAAATCGGAAACGTAAAAAAACTTGAACGATACCTCATGAATTGAGTGAATCGAACTTGCAAACACGCGTCGACTGCTGTATTACTTTGCTCATCATCAGAATCATTACTTGTAATGAAAAGTGTACGATGATCGGAAGAGCTCGTCGCAATGGCTGAAACCTGGAGACCCAGCCAAATCCTGGCCTAAACGAAAGAACGCAGTCCAAACCGCTTTCAAAGAGTTTATTGATTCTTGCCCCCATGGTTTTTTTTAGTAAAGGGATCAATTAATTGCGAATGAGATGGCAAAATTGCATAGATAACAATGGTTCATACTTTGATTAGTTAAATATATTTTACAAAAAAAAATTGACTTTATATTCCTACCGTACGAAACGCCAATTTCATATGTAAGGACCTAATATTTAATAATTTCTTACTTAATCTGTCACACGCGTAAATAAAACTCATGGAGGCGCAAGGATTACCTATAGGATTACAAGATTAAGTAAAATGTATTATCAGTAGTGAATATAACAAAAATTGGGAACGAAAAGGAGTTTTTT
This sequence comes from Vanessa tameamea, assembly GCF_037043105.1. NCBI lineage: Eukaryota > Metazoa > Arthropoda > Insecta > Lepidoptera > Nymphalidae > Vanessa > Vanessa tameamea. The sequence goes on along the minus strand of NC_087318.1, from coordinate 7,389,767 downwards.
TACCAACTCGAGACTGCAGTTAGCAGAATAAATTATAATATCCTTATGTCTATCTGTCTGTCTGTATGAGCCGCATGGTATCAATTTTGAATAAATCTGCATGAAATCTGCAAGACAAGTTTCAGACAAGTATTAAATTATCTTTTTTTTACTACGAAATAAAACAATACAAAGGAATAAAATAATTTCCTGAATTGATTGCATCAAAGTAGGGATATAATTCTAGGGAAATAAACAAAGCTATTCCTTGCAATTACTAGAAAACCTATCGTTTTAAAAAAAAAAATAACTTGTAAGCTTCGGTAGTTCCAGATCCAATCTTGTGGCTTTCTTTTATACGCATACGTACTTTATACTTATATATAATTCGTGTCGGGACATTTACTGTTTCAACTAAGTTACTTGGACTTCATCGTGTTACTTGAAATATTAATAACTGTACAATAGAAGCTGGATGGGTCACGTAAAAGCGACTTTCAATTAAACTCAGGCTATAATTTGGTAAGATAAAATGTATTTATATTATTAGTAGAATTAGTACACAATGTTTTTTCGAGTCATAGTTCTTTTTTTAAATAAATCAATTTAATTTGAACCTACATTATGCTGCTGGTACGAATATTAATCGAGTTGCAGTTGCGTTGTTTTATTAGAAATTGTATTTGGAGTATATGTACCTGTATATCGTTTAAAAAATCTAGTGATGTCATATTATTGTATACTCAGATTTTTTTATAGTGAATAGAACATGATCTATCTAGCATGATAATCGAGCTAAGAGGAAGCAATGGAATTCAACTTAAAAGATTTTCAATTCAGCTTCCGATTGTTTCCGAACCAAGACGATGTAATTTTATGAAAATAATGGCGGAGTCGAGCGGATGTCAATTTATTAACGATTCATTATTTTGCTTAACGTAACAGGCAAATTGTGTTTTTTATTTAAACACGAATTTAAAATGGGTAACAGTTTTTGTTTAGTCCATTTATTATGGTATATTTATTGTACATCTCGTAATGATATTGCGTCATATTTTCCGATGGAATTTAAATTAAATTCATTAGCTTATTTTTAGGTTTTAGTTATAACAGTGTGTTGGTGGACCACTTGACCGTTTCTGTTTTTTTTTCAATTTTTTTGTCATAATTTTTACCTACTCCAATAACTGTCAATATAAATTAGTAGGCATTTGGATTCCTTATTCAAATTGTCAAGTTTAACCTTATAAATTATATTGTATTTTTTAATTATTTTGTCTTTTAGCTTCTCGAAGTTACCGTAACATTATTTGGTTAAAGCTTTCATTTTGATTTTAATTGTACACACATGATACTTATTACTTCATTCAGATTAGATTTAGCTTAACTTTAAAAACGATTGCTCTGTGGAGTAGATAAAATACGTCTAAGTTTAATTGTCGGTATGGTTGACTAACGGTCGTAATGTTGTGAACATATTAAATTTTATTGGATAGTATGTTTGCGGTGAAAAGGTATTTATTATTATATATAACGGCGAGCCGGCAATATTGTTTGGTTCGGGGTCATCATCTTCGTCATACATATTCACAAATAATACAACAAATCGATAGCTGGATTATCGTATATTGATTTTTACAATATTTCATTGGCCGCGACCACATCTGTCTTCTCCTTCTTGACAACTGACATTTTTTGTTTTTCTAACGTTCCAAAGAGTTATTGACTTCACTGGCCATCCAGAATCAAATCTCAAAACTTAGAGATTACAATCAAAGTATTTAATTATCTGACGCTGCGACACGGCCGTCCTGCGCCTCACACGTCCTCGTGTGGTATATCTGAAATAGAAATAATTTGAGGTACATATCCACTATCTCGGCCATACCTGACCAATGGGGTCAGTTACAATCATCGCTTAACCAGCGGCTTCGCTTAACCAGCGGCATCGCTTAACCAGCGGCTTCGCTTAACCAGCGGCATCGCTTAACCAGCGGCTTCGCTTAACCAGCGGCATCGCTTAACCAGCGGCTTCGCTTAACCAGCGGCATCGCTTAACCAGCGGCTTCGCTTAACCAGCGGCATCGCTTAACCAGCGGCATCGCTTAACCAGCGGCATCGCTTAACCAGCGGCATCGCTTAACCAGCGGCATCGCTTAACCAGCGGCATCGCTTAACCAGCGGCATCGCTTAACCAGCGGCATCGCTTAACCAGCGGCATCGCTTAACCAGCGGCATCGCTTAACCAGCGGCATATGTACAGTCAGAGTAAGAAAACCTTCGTCAGTTTTCAAATTCATTCCTTTATCAAGTCATAAACTCTTAGTACCTTTTGAATCTAAACAGACACCTGCATATAAAATTAAACTAACATAGTATGATAACTTGGTTCAAAATAGTGTTACATCTTTGGACTACGTCTAATGTCATATCAACATAAAAACTTTTTTTTATGTCCTAATTAGTCATTACAAGATTTAAATTAGATATGATATCTTCTACTGAATTGTCAAAGTCTGTCATTGTCATAAATTTCTTGCAATACTTGCAATCTTAGAAATAAAACTCTTGTAATATTATTCGGCCGCTATTTTAAGTGACGGTTAATGTAGTGACTTGACGTGTGATAAGTGGTTTCATCGGCACCGGGAAGTGATGGTGATTCCTTGGCCGGAGTGTTCCAGGGTTCTGATGACGCAGACATCTACACGCCGATCTACCAGCTTGATAGTTGAGGAAGAGGCAGTTGAACCTGCGTCCGTGTTGGTAGCTTGAGGATATCTCGATGCATAGTTTCCCGTGCCCCGGCAGTTGTAGCAAATTATGTTCCAAGCAGTCGTTTTCTAAGATGTCGTGGCCTTTTTTTTTTACTTCTCCGTGAATTGTTCCGGTAGGATGGTTACCCTTCCTTCTTTTGGCAAGCTGTTGTAAAGATTGATGAGCGTTAAGGTAGCCGTCTCTGATGTATTATAGCGAGCGGTGAAAACCTCTTGGAAATCCTTCCATGTCATAACGGGGAAAGATACCCGGGGCAGCCAAGCCGATGCCTGTACTTTCAATATATTGCTGAGACCTATCATTAATGATGCTCCAGATAGCGGTTGATCAGCCATACATATGTCTGCGGTTGATAACCAAGCACGTGCGTCTACACTTGTCTTCTCGGGATCAAACAGAGGGAGATGAACACGACCGCTTGACGTCGATGCTTTCATAGCTTGAATTAGAGCAATAGTTTCGATTTTGCTGTTCCAATAATGATTTCCGTCTGTCTTTGTTACCATTCGTGGTAGGCTGCAGCTGGTGAGGTGGCTTACATCCCACTTCTGATAACGGCGAGCCGGCAATATTGTTTGGTTCGGGGTCATCATCTTCGTCATACATATTCACAAATAATACAACAAATCGATAGCTGGATTATCGTATATTGATTTTTACAATATTTCATTGGCCGCGACCACATCTGTCTTCTCCTTCTTGACAACTGACATTTTTTGTTTTTCTAACGTTCCAAAGAGTTATTGACTTCACTGGCCATCCAGAATCAAATCTCAAAACTTAGAGATTACAATCAAAGTATTTAATTATCTGACGCTGCGACATATATAATAATATGCTCTATATATGGTGTTTCTGTGCATGTGACTAATATATTTTTCGTCATTGCATTCAACTTATAGCTTGGAATTTTAATAAATATCTGGATTCCAGTTCATACATGTTTGGTAATATTTATTTAGAAAACAATGAAAAAAAGATTTTTAATTGGATAAGATATAAACGTGTAATGAAACAAAAGATGAAGCTCTCTATTGCTTCGCTTCGCAAGTTTGCAATACAAGTCTTATTTTGCAAAAAATATTATAAGTAAGGAATATTACTTACTATAATCGATATATATGATAAAAAAGTGGACATTTATATATATATATACAGTTTTTTTTTTTTAATTTTGTACGGCTTACATTCAATTAAAATTCTAGAATTTTCTTAGTTAACTGTTACAATAACCTTGAGTATGTATATTTTGGATTAGACTTAGTAAATTAGCTATTTGTATCTAATCTTATATCTGAAGGTTTAAAGAACGTTATGCCGTAATCTATTTTATATAAATCTCATACGCTAAAGTAATACGTCAACTCGGAAAATAAAGGTATACCGAGTATTTACAGTGACAGTCAATGTCAATAGACCGTTCGCTTTGTACAGTCGGAGAACAAACAAAGGTAATCCTTACAGTCACGAGATATTCTCAGCGGATATTGAGAGCTGAAAAGGGTTAGGGTGATCGAGAAATAATGTAAATTGCATTACTGATACCGTCGCACAAATTTCAAGTACACCTACCTACGTTCATAAATACTACGATTTGTTCTCATTTTTGCATTGGTGCTGGCCAGTCCTATGTTGCTTTAATAAGGATCCTACTTTTATTCTAGAAGTAAATTGTCGTAAATTAAAAGTAAAGCCACCGGGCAACAATGATGCATTAATTGAATCGAATAGAAAAAAATAAATTTAAAACAAGCTTTTATACAAAAGAGCAAAATATGAGAACTTAGACTTGGAATCATATCAAGCTCAATCATTTAATATTAATAGTACATCGTAGAATATATATAGATCTTCAATACATCATATATAATAAAACCATAAATACTACTAAATACTATAAATATAAAAAAACAGCAGATCAATAAATAAAACTTACGTAAGAAGTTACGGTTTGTTAGTATTTTGACGGTTCAGCTCGCTCTAATTTCATCATTTTTTTCCACTGTTATGTCAAATCTCCTGCAATTAAAAGCTAATTTACTGTAAGTTTTACAACATACAACTTTAATCAAAAATATACTCGATACTCGAATCTCGAAAGCATATATTGTGGAATATGCTTTGATGTGTCAAGAATCTGCAATTATCAAAATATAAACAGAGATTTATTATGGCAACAAAAATGATTACAATATATTACGTTACGTGTTTTCTTCCTGATGGCTGTTGTGATATCAATGTAAAACAATGAATGGCATTTAGATTAATTATCGACATTTATATTACTGTTATTGCTTACAACTGTTAATTATAACAACTTGAATATATATTTTTATGAAGAAATAAATAGTAAAGAAACTACATCTGGGAAGATTTTAAATTAACATGGTTATTTTTATTTGGTGAAGCTCGATATTTCGACATTATCTATGAATGTCTTGTTCACGATGTCGAAATATCGAGCTCCACCAAATAAAAATAAATGACATGGTAAATATCCCGTTTCAAATACTTATAGTAATACAGTTGGGAAATTTCTGCTTCTACTTTTAAGGCGATGATTTTAAATGTACTTCAACGTGTTAAGCGACTGTTTTGTGTATTTGACCAAATGACTTTCAATACATGCAAGGGACCAATTCTACTGAGTTCAATCGAAATATACTTTATTCAAGTAAGCCTACGAATACTTTTAAATCGTCATTTTATAGAATTGTGTTCATCGTAACGCTACCTCGGAATTTAAATTCTGCTTACATGAACCGGCAAGAAACTCAGTAATTACTGTTTTCCAACCTTTGAAATACAAAATTATGCCAGTTAAATACAAATAATATATTCTGTCTGAAAGTCAACAAGTATGAGTTTAACAAGTATTTACTTGCCCAACACGAGATACATTATAAGCAAAAACAGTCACTCACTTGGTACTTTGCTTGGATTTCAAACCTCGATAGTTTTGAGATGTAGGCCACATATGTAAACATTACCATTTATAAGAGGGTTACCTCGAAAGAGAAAAAAGTAAAAATTTATAAAAGTTGCAATTTTTACAATCGTAAGACATATTTAATGTTTAAAGGTAATAAAACAGTTAATTTTTCTTAAATTCAAAAATATTTAGAATAAATTAAAAAAAAATCGTTAAAATTAAATTTAAAAATGATATTTTTCTTCTTTTCTTATTTTGGTCAACTGCGTCGTATATTAGGAATGTTGAATTTGCGCAGGATAATGTTTTTTTTTTGTTATGTATTAAATAAAAAATTGGACGAATAAACAGCTCACCTAATGATGAGTAGTCTACATTGCCCGTAGACATTGACGCGGTTAGAAGTATTAACCAGTGCTTACCACACAAATGCGCCACCAACCTTGGGAGATAAGTCGTTAAGTCAACTATTTATGTACGTACAGGTATGAAATAGTATGTAGTTCATAATTATGTATATATACTAATTAGGTAGTCATTAATAAGATAATATATATTCTTATGTATTCAGCCTCGTTGGTCTAGTTACTAAAAGGCCACAGATTCCGAAAGTATTGGGTTTTTTATTGAAAAATTCTCAGTAAAAGCCCAGAGCCTGGAAGTCGGAAGTACCTCGTAAAGCGCGTAAAGCCCTCGGTTCTGCGTCTGAACTCTCTCAGGTCGTGTTGGATTTGCCGTCCCATCGGATTATAAGAGTGAAAGAACAGAGAGCGTACCTATTTTTGTCCATACATTTGTGTATAACACAAGTATGTAATACAATTATAATTGTTCGGCGATAGATTGGATGACTAGATGGTGCTTACCCAGGCAGGCTTGCAAAGCGACAACTAAACTCGCTGTAAATAAAAAATAGGCATAATATTTTTTTCTGTGTCTTTATATTTCGAGAGCAATCTGTTTAAGTGTAAAGTCAACTAGCTGTCCTAAATAAACCAACATCTCCCTAATTTATGAAGTAACTGTTTGTCAATAGAACGCTTAAAATAATGACAAATTAAAATATTTTTTGTTGACAGTGATTTATTAAAATAACTATAAGAGAACTAGGAAATGCTCAATTTAAGAGAGAAGTGATTTATTCAATTTACGTTATAAGATAGGGAAATCATTATTTATTATAAAATATATTAAAGATATCGAAACAGATAATATGCTCACATAGGCTATAAAGTATATTGTACATTTTATGTGATATATATATAATTTATATATATTATAATAATCACAATGTGATCGGAGAGATAAACATCAGTTAGCAAAAACCGGCCAAGTGCGAGTCGGATCGCGGACGAAGGGTTCCGTACTATTATCTATAAAAACAACACGTCACGAAAAAATCATGTTATATGGGAGCCCCCTTAAATATTTATTGTATTCTGTTTTTTTTTGTATTTGTTGATATAGTGTGAAAATTTCAACTGTTTAACTATCACGTTCCATGAGATACAACCTAGTGATATACGGACAAATAGAAGAACGGACAGCGTAGTAATAGAGTTCCGTTTTACGTTAAAATGGATGTAATATATAAACCCAAATATTGGTTTACTACCTTTATTTTTATTAGAGGTAGCAGCTGGCTTATAAATCGAAGACTTGGATACTATAACCACCTTGGGCCACTAAAATGTATTGAGTTTTCTTTAACGGTCACGACGAATGTTTTGAAATCTTTTCTTGGAACGCACGGCCGGATTTTTTCATTCGCTTTTGATTTTGTATTTACTTTTGTTTGTTGCTTAACTATGATGCTCCACGCTATCTCTATTTAAAATAGAAGATTCTTAAGTTATGAAATTGACATTCAATTGGATTATTAGTGTAAAGGAATTCAAAGTGCAACTATATCTGTACACAGAGTAATATATATATATATATTATCATTAGTGGGACTAATACATCTTTGATATGAGCCGCTTTGGCTGAAATTCGGTCAAGAGAACATTAACATTTTGTCTTTGACATTATCGAAGGTACCAATAAGTCTTACGAAGCAATGTCTATGATCCGACTGTGGCGTATGACGACGGCGATCGTCTGATTATCACTGTATATGTATTAAATGGAAAGGTTTATGTGAATAATTTACTTATTGAATAGTCCGTAGATGAAATGTCAAATAGAAAAATGTCAAACAAGAATAATTTCTTGATTTTGTACTTTTCATCGCCTCGAATTTTCCCGAGTTTTTTTATTAAAGGTATTTTTCAAGGTGGAGGCAAATGTTTGGCCATATATATCAGCTTTATGAAATTGTAACTATTTCTTATATGACCAATGCGCCACCACATCTGGAACTGATATGTTATGTCCCTTGTGTCTGTAGTTCACTAGCTGATTCACCCTTTAAACACAAGAGTACTAATGGTTGAGTGGTACCTACTGAGATGTGCTTGCCAAAGCCCTACCACTAAGTTTAATATAAATAGGCATCAAAGTGAAGCAATACCGTGAACTTCAAATGATTAATATTTTAGACATTTTGTACACGCTAATCCTTTATATATGACAAACGTCTGTTATTTGACAGGATTATAATCACATAAGCCTGTCCCGGATTTAGTGACATTCCTCTCTCAAGGAGTATTCATTTCTAAACATAAATGTTCGAGAAGTGATATGTTTTTCTGTGTATACTTCTTTAAGCACTTTATAATTAAGCGAAAGGACGTATTTGTTTGAAATGATTTATGTTTCAATATTGGAGGTATATTTTTAGAATCTTATGTTTTCAATTGGCATACACGATTATATATTGTTTTATTGTAAAGAGTAAAAGAAAAACGAATGTTATATAGGCTGTTTTTTCTTTTTAATAAAAATATTTAAGGTAATATTTTATGATTTGATGCCAGTAGTATATTAAATGATTCACTTGTTTTAGAGATACGTGGAGTTATTAAGGTTAATGAGTTTTTTTATCATCCATGGGTCTTTATGCAAGTTGCATTAACATTTAATTTTAGAGATACAGAGCATAAAAAATTATGAGTAACAAAATTATGTTCGGACTTTTTAAACTCGATTCTCGCATAGATGACTTCCTACATAAATTAAATTTTAATTATGAAATAGTAGGTTTTTAAAAGGACTGATAAATGAGCTAGTATTTTCGAGGCGAGGATCGTAATGTCAGCCAGACAGTAAATTTTCCAGATAAGCACCCTCTGACGTCTAGGCCGAGCTCACTCGCTTATTTCATTAGTTGTTTGCTTTGACTTCAACTCAAAACTTTGTTGAATAGACAGCGAGTTTATTCAATTACTATTTATTAATATGTCGATGCTTAACTCACTTGTTTATAAAAATAACATTTTCTATTTTTAAAACAGCGTTTTTTTTTATGATATCGGTAGGCGGACGATCAAATGGGCCACCTGATGGTAAGTGGTCATCACCGCCCATAAACAATGGCGTTATAAGAAATATTAACCATTCCTTAAATCACCAATGCTCCACCAACCTTGGGAACCAAGTTGTTACGTCCCTTGTGCCTGTAGTTACACTGGCTCACTCACCCTTCAAACCGGAACACAACAATACTGAGTACTGCTGTTTGGCGGCAGAATATTTGATGAGTGGGTGGTACCTACCCAGACGGGCTTGCACAAAGCCCTACCACCAAACGTAGACATTGTATAAGTTAGTAAAAGTTTTTGTTATTCTTCCCTGAGGAATATCTTCTAAGCCTCCTGCTCGTTTGCATAAAACATAAAAAAAAACTTTTTTCAATAAAGTATCCTTATATGTGCACATATAGTACATAGATATATTACATAACAAATATAGCAACTCAATAATACTAGTACTATTTGAAATCTGTGTTTACAGTATCGTCCACGATATTATACATACTACAATCTCAAAGTCCCCTGACTGTGGTCATAATCTGACCTGCCATGTGTCATATACATTCAGCAATCCTAGAATCGAAACAATAACTAAAGTCATCACTGACTTTAAAATATCAGGCGTTTATGATTTTAACAACAATACAATAATGAAAAGTAAAGATAAACTTTATAACACCAAACTTTCATTTCCGCAAAGTCAATACGTCTTGCCTGGGGCAAGTTATTAGATTTTATAATTAAATTCCGCAGATAACAATTGATAAACTTAAAGTTAATATTAAAAAACAATAATTCACATATAGAACATCGATTAGAGATGGAAATCCGTATACATATACCTACGTCCCTATATGTTAATTTTGTTTCAAGTTATAATTAAATTGTGTATTATTTTTTAGATGTAACACAAAACACAATACAAATGAATGATGACAAAAATTTACTAATGAGTTTCATACCGTTTCTTCTTACTATAATCTGGGTTCTGAACCGATAGTTTAATTAATCTTACGAAATTACTATTCAAAAGTGCTTGGAAGAGCCTATTCAAATAAAGTATATTTTGATTTTGATTGATTCATTATTCATGAGCCTTTACTTGATGATGATGTATCCCTTGTATTACTCTGGCTCATTCACCCCCTTCAAACTGGATCAATACCAAGTAAACAAACAATACCAGGTAGTGCTGTTTAGCGGTAGAATATCTGATGAATGGGTGATACCTAACCAGACAGGCTTGCACAAAGCCCTACTCGAGTAAATACAATACAAAATAATAAATAATTCATAACTTATTTCGAGAATAATTATAGTCGTGAAGCAATTAAATAATTTATACCTCTATATTTATACCGCTATTTATTTAATATAAAACGATATCGGTCCTCGAGTATTTTTTTATCACGAATACTTATATTTGTTTCCGTCATATATTTCGTAACTGAGAACATATTTATGGTTTGAAAGAACATGATTTATTAATTTATACGTAGATGAGTAAAACAATCGTTTTTATAATAGTGTAGGAATTGCATTCTACATTATTGTTCATACATGCGTCGACGTCCAGAGACGCGCTCCGACTAAATTAAAAACCTTTTTTTTTGTATCTGTGGTTGTGTATTGCTGTTGGCCCTACTGGCCTTTACAGCGTCACCGAACGTTGGGGCGAGTGCTAAGACTCTGCCTTGAGGTGAACCCTTTTGGGCTCGAAAGTGACGTTCGTCCTGAGGGTGTCTCCTATGAGATCGCACCTCGGCTCAGAACGTAGTCGGTGGGGTATTAAAAACCAAATTCGGGAGCTATTTATACTACGCGAAAATCGGCAAGCGCATACGGCGCTTACCCAGCGCGCTCTATCGGATTTTCGTGTCAACACACGAAATGAACATACGAAATTGCGGCGTCGTCATTGGTCGAAAAATCGAACATTTAATTCGTAGTTTAATTTCCAAAATATTTTCAATTCTAATGTATAACTTTTAATTGGCTGAATCATAATTTTTATCATTGTAAATTGTGTAACTTTCTATTGGTAGAAAAGTAAGCGTTTTCTTTGGACGAAAGAATTTGTAAATATGCATTGTAATTATTTCATTGGATAATATTATTCCTAGTTTCTGTATATATATCGACACATTTTTAAAATAAAATCATTCCGATCCGACCAGCAAGAAAGTGTTCTTTTACTCAAGAAATATCTACGAATAGTAACAACAAGTAAGCTAGGGACCAGTACCCCTACAGTGGTGACCTGCCGACTCATAATGGAAGAAAATACTGCTCAAGACTGCAGAATCCCTGCTGAAGTGGACCTCGCTGCAATCTCAGTCCAGTCAAGGATCCTACCCTTCTGGCGAGACCTACCACGAGCTTGGTTTATACAATTTGAAGCAGTCGTCGACCCCTTGAAGACATCTGATGACCAGAGGTTCAGATACGTCCTGCAACAGCTGCAAATAACAGACCTACAGCACGTCACTGACATACTGTATGAAACGCCCGCTACAGAAAAATATAATACATTAAAGAACCGCCTACTCGCGGTATATGAAAAATCTGATGTTAAAAACTTCCAGAAGCTCATCAGCGGTCTACAGTTAGGTGATCAAAAACCTTCGCAGCTACTGCGCAAAATGAGAGAGCTCAGCTCCGGAATGATCACCAACGACGGTCTCCGGATCGAGTGGCTCAATCATTTACCCACTCAGGTACGCGTCGTACTGTCCGTCAACACGGAATCGTCACTAGACACACTCGCGGCCATGGCTGACAAGATGGTCGAATACTCCGAGCCGACGACAATAGCTGCAATCTCAACATCAACACCGACAAACGATGCCGTGTCTACTCAGTTTGCAATATTAACAAAACAATTAGAAAAACTATCACTTGAAATAAACGAGATACGCGGTCGCTCAAAATATAGACATCAATCAAGACAACATTACAGCTCACAATCACGATCTCGTCCTAGCTCGTCATATCGCAGTAAATCAGCTGTGAAGCCCGGCGACGCAACATGGGAATGCAAATATCACTACCGATTCGGCGACAAAGCAAAACGTTGCGAATCACCTTGTTGCAGGCGAATGAAAAAAGATACTACAAATCATTTAAACTAGCTCCGACATCGACGACGGCGGATCTCGATGTCCCCTTCACAAGCAACCGCCTATGTGTCTACGATCGCAACTCAAATGAACGTTTCCTTGTGGATACTGGCGCAGACATATCTGTTTTAAAAGCAACAGATTGGAACAAATCACAAATTCAAAGCGCCTGCAAATTATTTGCCGCAAACAATACACCAATCAACACATATGGTGTAAAGACTGTCAAACTCGACTTAGGCTTGCGACGTAATTTTCTATGGACCTTCATCATTGCCGACGTTAAAACATCGATCCTGGGAGCAGACTTTCTACGTAATTTCAAGTTGCTAATAGACTTGCACAAAAAGAAACTCATAGATAAAGTCACTGATCTCTCAGTTGATGCTATTGAAATATCAACAGGCGCTGAAATTGAAACAAGAACATTACACGTTATCGGGACTAACCAAGCCTACTATCATATATTGAAGCAATATCCAGACGTAATTCGACCGATGTCTCTCAATCAACCTTCGAAACACAACGTCGTCCACCATATAGAAACAACTGGCCCACCTCTCTTCGCCCGACCACGTCCGCTTCCGCCGGATAAGTACAAAGCTGCGAAGACTGAATTCGAGAATATGTTGGAAATGGGCATTTGTAAACCATCTAATAGTCCGTGGGCTAGCCCGTTACATGTTGTAATGAAAAAGGACGGCGGTTTAAGAGTCTGCGGTGACTATAGGAGAATAAACGCGGTCACTCAACCCGACCGCTATCCAATACCACGCATACAAGATTTTACCTATCAACTGCATAACAAAAAAGTATTTTCAAAGCTTGATCTAAAAATGGCGTACTACTGGATACCAATCGCTGAAGAAGATGCACAGAAAACCGCAATTATAACCCCGTTCGGCCTCTTCGAATTCAACTGCATGACTTTCGGACTACGCAACGCGAGTCAAACATTTCAACGATTCATGCACGAAGTTCTCAGAGGCGTGAAAAATTGCTTTTGTTTTGTCGATGACATTCTACTATATTCAGAAAATGAAGAAAAACATATTCAATTATTACATGAAGTATTAAAACGATTACAAAAATTCGGAGTTACATTGAAAATCGAAAAATGTGAGTTTGGAAAAAACAAAATTAATTTTCTCGGTTACGAAGTCTCGGCAGAAGGAATAAAACCTACTCAAGATCGCATCGAAGCTATTTCAAAATATCCGAAACCTAAGACCATAGTCGAATTACGCCGATTTCTCGGCATGCTTAACTTCTACCGAGACTGTCTACCACATCAAGCTGAACTTCAACACCATCTCAATAAGTACTTACACAACCGCAAAAAGAACGATAAAACACCGATCGACTGGACGCCGGAAGCCGATGCAGCATTTGAAAATTGCCGCCAAAGCATTTTAGAAGCTACAACCCTGACTCATCCAGTCCCCGGTAGTGTTCTCAGTATCATGACGGACGCTTCTGATCATAGTCTCGGCGCCGTAATACAACAAAAAGTTAATAATAAATGGAAACCACTCGCCTACTTCTCAAAAGCAATGAGCGCTACACAACGCCGCTACAGTGTATATGATCGCGAATTATTAGCAATATATACAGCTGTAAAACACTTCCGACGACTCATCGAGGGATGCGAAGTAAACGTGTACACAGATCACAAGCCGCTCGCCTACGCATTACATTGCCAAGCTAAGAGTACCGACACACCACGTAGAGAACGACAACTACATTTCATCAGTCAATTTTGTTCAAGTATTAACTACATACAAGGCGAAGAAAACAAAGTCGCCGACGCTCTTTCTCGCATAGAAGACATCCAGTGTCCAACCATAATTGATTTTACTCAATTAGCAATCGACCAGAGTAATGACGAAGAATTAAAGTCAATTCGAAATCAACCGAACTTACGGTTTACAACTATCGCGATGCCCGGAATAAGCCAACCAATCACGTGCGAGCTGTCTACCGACACACCGCGGCCGTACCTGCCGAACACATATCGCTATGCTGCATTCAAAGCGCAACACGAACTATGTCATCCGAGCGTACGGACCACAAGAAAACAACTAACCACGAAATACTTCTGGCCCAACATGAATAAAGACGTCGGAATATGGACTAAAGCATGCATTAATTGTCAACGAGCAAAAATACATCGACACGTCGTAACACCCTTAGGCCAATTTCCACCGTCGCAGCGCTTCGAACATGTACACATCGATATAATTGGACCGCTACCACCGTCAAACGACCATCGATACTGCGTCACTATCATAGATCGCTGTACGAAGTGGCCCGAAGCAGTGCCGGTGCAGGAAATTACCGCCGAGAATGTAGCTAAAGTTTTTTATGAAAACTGGATCGCACGATTCGGTTGCCCGCTACGCATATCTACGGACCAAGGCCGCCAGTTCGAATCCGAGCTATTCAAATCCTTAATGAAAAAATTCGGAATAACAAGAATTCGAACCACTGCATATCATCCACAATCTAATGGCCAAGTCGAACGATGGCATCGAACATTAAAAGCGGCACTGATAGCACGAGAAGCCATAATACAATGGACGGATAAATTACCCACCGTGCTATTGGGCTTACGCACGGCGTTAAGAAAAGATAATTTTAGTCCTGCAATAATGACTTACGGAACAACATTACGAATACCTGCCGATTTCTTCGTGCCTACACAATCAAATATAAATGACACAGAGTACGTACGCCGCCTAACGGAAACCATGGCAACGCTACAACCAGCGCCACGCAAACACACTTCTCAACATAAACCATTCGTGTACAAAGACCTAACAACGTGTACGCATGTGTTTGTGCGCAATGATATGGTTCGAGCTCCGCTTACGCCGCCGTACGATGGTCCTTATAAAGTTTTAAAACGCTACGATAAATATTACAAAATTCAATTGCCCTTACGCACATCAGTCGTTAGTTTAGATAGACTCAAACCAGCCTATTACAATACGAATCCATCACCAGAAGAACTACCTCGTCAACCCAATACGACATCTGAATATACAACAAGATCTGGAAGAAAAATCAAACCTAAGGTACGATTTTCTTGAAGGGGAGTGATGTAGGAATTGCATTCTACATTATTGTTCATACATGCGTCGACGTCCAGAGACGCGCTCCGACTAAATTAAAAACCAAATTCGGGAGCTATTTATACTACGCGAAAATCGGCAAGCGCATACGGCGCTTACCCAGCGCGCTCTATCGGATTTTCGTGTCAACACACGAAATGAACATACGAAATTGCGGCGTCGTCATTGGTCGAAAAATCGAACATTTAATTCGTAGTTTAATTTCCAAAATATTTTCAATTCTAATGTATAACTTTTAATTGGCTGAATCATAATTTTTATCATTGTAAATTGTGTAACTTTCTATTGGTAGAAAAGTAAGCGTTTTCTTTGGACGAAAGAATTTGTAAATATGCATTGTAATTATTTCATTGGATAATATTATTCCTAGTTTCTGTATATATATCGACACATTTTTAAAATAAAATCATTCCGATCCGACCAGCAAGAAAGTGTTCTTTTACTCAAGAAATATCTACGAATAGTAACAACAAGTAAGCTAGGGACCAGTACCCCTACAATAGTATTGAATTTCTATTCATAATAAATACGTACCAAACATTAAAACACTAGACATTACCTTTCAAACTCTGCCTCACCTCGTGTAAATTACGTTGGAAATCTTACACGCTGTCGTTTGTTCTACAGAGGTTTCCCATGGGTCAGGTCGGAAGGGGAGGAGGTAGTTACCTTCATAAATCTTTTCTTTTAGCTCCCCACAACTAACAAGCCAACGAGAGCCCGCAGCCACCTCTTGTCGAACCTTATGCCAGTAAATAATGGCATAAACTTTTCCACTTTACAAGTTTGCTTGATATTTTAAAATTATGCTGTTAGTGACTTATATACGTTTTTAATAAATGCATTTTGCGCAAAACTAAATCAATTTTATCGAGCTCTCGTCGTTGCGGATTAAATCTATTAGCTTTTACGTGAACGAGGCCAGTCCCAAACGTATAGTCGTAGCCCTGAAATATATATTACAAAAACTTTCAAGCAATGTTATAAAGTTAGCAACATAAAGTTAATTATCATACTAATATTATGCAGCGGCAACACTTGCTGTTTTTATTACTTATCCGACTAGTAAGAAACTTTCACTTAATTAAAGGATTATGACTGATATTAATATACTTAGTACCTTTATTGTTTATCATGTTTATTATTATCATTTAAATAATAATATTAACATGGTTGGACAGGAAATCCTCGGCCCAGATGCCCTGACGGTCGTTAATATACCATAACCACATTATACCGACACTTTTTAGCACTTTATGGGATTTAAAGTTTTACTTTTAACTTTTAAAAAGTAACGCTTACAGCTTAATAATATTTATGCGGTCGTTTATAATCGAAAGAAAAAGGTAATACTAAAAAAAACACAGCACTTAAAATTATTTATTATTTAATTACAAACTTTGATAATAAACTTCTTGAATGTATTTTTATAGCCCTATTGACCTTTGGCATATTTAGTTTGATAATTTTGTACAATTATATCTAAGCTTAATAGAGCAAAACTCTAAACATTAAACTTGAGGCAGTGAGTTCAGGAAGCTAAATATATTTGAAATAAGAACACATTCGAAAAAATCGCATTTTTATTTTGAAGGGACGATGAAAAATTCGGAATGTTATCCTAATGTTTCACAATAGTTTGTCCTTGCGAAGATGAGTCGGATTACTAGCAGTATAAATATGCAGTTCGGTTTTCAATATTTTTTTGTCTTTAACGTGCCTTTATTTGCAAAAAAATCAATTTCTTATGAGTAATATATTAAAGTTTAAGTTCTATAAAAAAACATGTAATCAATTAACATTTTCTGATAAGTTGCGGCAAATTTCGACAGCTATTAACGATTTTTTGCCTAGTGGTGATCAATCAAAGTTGGCGAAGTAATAAGCTATAGAATATTTAAAAATAACGATACCATCGTTTTTCTGGAAAAAAATAATAGCAAAATTTATTATATAGTTATTTACTGTGTGCCAATCTGTCTGGGTAAATACCACCCACTTATAAAATGTTCTACCAGCCAACGGTAATACTTGGTAGTTGTGTATGTTAGTGAGCCAGTGTGTCAGATACGAGGGACGTCATATCTTACTTTTTAAAGTTGTTAGCGCATTGGCTTTGCAAGAGATGGTTAACACAATATTGTCAAAAGTAATGACCACTTACCATCAGCTGGCCATTACCCAAATCATTTCAAAATAAAAATGAAACAATAATGGTTATATATTTGTAATCAAGTTTACAAGCGATTAAAAATTTAGGAACTTCAAAAGTGGCAAAAAACTTTTCCTTTTTAATTAATTTCTTTCTCGCGTTTTTCACAATATTAATATTTTCTTTTTATAATGCCTTTTTTTCCTATTGAATTCAGGGCTCTGTATAATGCTGGTGGCCCACGCGGCTGCTTAGTTCGCTTATCGTTAAACCCGTTTTGTTCGTAATACGACAGGAATATGTATTATTGAGCTTCAAATAGATATTTCATAAGAAAATCTAATACAATATACAATGTGATTATTTATCATTCATATTTGACTACCGACCGCATCTAACTTTCAACGTATAAAAATAAATCATACTATGTGATTTTGAATGAATGAAGATATATAGCTACCAAATATTTTTATCCATAAAGTTTAATCTCGTCGTGTCCCGGAAGCATGCAAAAGTGATCCCGTGACGCCCCCGAAGAGAGGGAGAGTGTAGCGCTGGTTTTTTTAGAGGGAATTCCGGTGTACTAGACGTCCTGAGAACCGGTTCTCTCCGGAGAAACTCACATATTTCCTCTCATTTCATGTGGGGGATACGCGTAAACTTTAAGCGATTTTCCAGCGAGATAAAAGAGGCATCTCGTCGAAATATACCTAAAACAAGAAGTCCTAATTGCAAAGTCTATATTTCAGAAAACCTGTAAATCCTGTCTCGTTTGTAGCCCTAAGAACTAGTCACTATACCAAATAGACGAGTTAGTATATATCTATCTATACTGATACATCATTGCCGAGAATAAACTATTAAAGTTAGGGCCATCTAATTTGGTGAGTAGCATCGTTTTATTGAGTAGACACTCACTAACAAAGGAATTTTGAAAATTCTACCTCTAAGGGGATGAAATAGGAGTTGAAATTTTGTATGGAAGTCGGTAATTTTTTAAGTTAGAAAAATTAAACTTTATTTTTGGGATACTGATTGAAAATGAGTAAATACCTATTTAAGTGATTCTGCATATTCTACCTCTAAGGGGGTGAAATAAGGGTTGTAATTTTGTATGGAAGACCGTCATTTTTTAAGTTAGGAACATGTTACTTTATTTTTGGAATACTGATTATAAATATGTGAAGTACACACCAATGTGGTGTACAAAGAGGACTTAAATTAACGTAATATTTTAAACTAATCAGTAAATACATTCAACTTCTACGTGAGCAAAGCCTTGGGTTACAGCTACTCTATATAATAAACTTACATAATAGTACGTACAATATTCGTACGTAAAATGTAGTCGCCCTGAAATCGTAAACTAAAATAATATTATGACAGTTCCCTATTCATCGGATGAGCGATTTTTGGGTGAATATGAAAAAACAATACTTATATACCTAGATGTATATACAATATCAATTGCTTACGTAATATTATTTGTTTTTAAATCTGTTACTAGTATTTTGCGCGTGTTATTATGCGTCAAAGTGTTTTTTTTTTGTTTTCAATAAGACCAGTTCATGTTGAATAATATATATGAACAAAATTATATCGATGCTAGGTAGGCAATCGTTACTAATCGACATAATTACGTAAAATAAGCTTTAATATAAATATTACAGAATGAAATTGAATTTTATTCTATCAATAAATTTAAATTAATGTCTGAATTTTATTTCGCACACGCATTATATATTTATACATACGAAGTAATTATTCAAAAGGCTTCCTTCGAAGAAAACCTATTTGTACTTAAAGACATTTTTATTACCCTTTTGATGAAAACCGAAACACAGAAGATAGGCGAGGGTTATTGAGGTTAGACGGGCTCTGCGGGAAACACTGATCGGGCTATTATTCATTCATTTCGAACTCGGATGTTCCAAAAACTACTTTTGTTGCTTTAAGGTACATTTTCCGCTAGGTAAGAGTACATTTTTAAGTTAAGTTTTTGAAAAAATAAACAAAATAATAATTAATAATAAGGTTATAAATTTGACTGTACGTATAATAATTTTAAGATACTTTAATAACAATGCAATTTCTTTGCTAGACTCGTGGATTTTTCGAAAACACGCAATTCAATATATTATGTCTTAATCGCTTAACTTTCTGTTATTTGAAATAAACATATTTTTTTTTGTTTCAGCATCGATGGCGAAGTATCTGTGCGCTAAGCACAGGGGGATTTGTGCTACTGTACTGGCGCCTACGACTCGCCGGCGCACCTTCCGCTTTTGCCTCAGCTGATAATCCCACTTCTAGAGATCCATCGATACTTACTAGATTTTATACCTTTACCTACCTCCCAGTTTTTAACTTCTTCCTTCTAATCTACCCCTTCCAACTGAGCTTCGATTGGTCAATGGACTCCATACCACGAATAACAACTTTATTCGACATAAGAAATCTTTACTCGTTAGTTTTTTACGCAATTATATCGAAAGTAACATGGAAAGCTTTATCGCAGGAATTGAGACTACAACAAGAAATCAAAGAAAAATTTTATAAGAAACAAAGTAATAAAATAAAACAAAAATGGAACTACAATTGTAAACATTTCAACAGAAGACAGGATTGCAGTGAAAGAAAAAGTATAATATTGCACAAAGAAAACGCATCGTCTAAGAGGTTCGTGTGTCCGTGCAACGGCTGTAAACACACACTCAACGAAGACCATACGAATGTGTGTCGAGCTATTAACAATAACAATACCATGATGCATCTTTCCACTTGCGTTTGTCCAATAGCCCAGGGAAAATCTAAGCCACATAACACGATGAAGTACGTGTATCGTAGTCCTCAAGTCGCGATGTTATTATTCACGGCGTTTATGGTGCTACCGTTCGTGCCAGCCAGTAATATTCTCTTTTACGTCGGTTTCGTAGTTGCAGAGCGGGTGTTGTATATACCCAGCGTTGGTTTTTGCTTATTGCTCGGCTTGGGTGCGGGTACATTGACGAGAAATTGGCGTCGATATGAAATGTGCAGTCGTGTCTTTATGATTACGCTATTAATGACTTTACTTGTTATGAGCGGGAAAACTTTACGAAGAAATATGGATTGGCGTGACGAAGAAAATCTTTTCAGAAGTGCTCTACTCATCAACCCACCGAAAGGTAATATTGAAATGTTATACTGTTAATCGTTTATTCGACTGTTCAAAAAGATGCTAAATTATTTATTCATGAAGAGTACTGTGCTTAATTTTATATACATGTCCTTCAGATATGTCTTATACATCATACACTCGTATTGCTAGCCATTTTATTTACAACTAATTTCTAAATAAATATATAAAACAAAATTACATATCCGAATATTATAAAGCAGAGGAGTTTATTTGTTAATTTGGACACGCCAATCTCATGATTTACCAGTCCAATTTGTAACAATATTTTTGCGTTAACGACTCGCACATTTATTGAAAGGAATATAATTATTTATAGAGCCTATTTATTAAGGTTATTTTTATTAGAAACTAAAATATATATATCGTAAATTTTAACTAATTATAATTTTATAAATTACGAATCTAATTTTCCAATAACAATGGTGGTACCTAACATCTTTCATATTTTACTAGTATCTATACAAAACTTTACGGTAATCTTCAGTTATTTAAGTCTACATATGATAACTAATTTTTGTTTAAGAGATAACTACCACCTCGAATTAGTTCTTCAAAGTAGAAAGGAAGGCTGTCACGGGTCACTTATTGCATATTATTTGAGAGCATGTAATATATTCACTGCCTTTTCTCGTAGTAGTAAGGCTCTTGACCTTTCTAGGGCATCATTAAACATGCATATACACAGTCCCAAAGGAATACCCTGCCTTCTGTTCGTATCCTAACTTTCATGCAAAAAGAAAAGTTAGACCCGATAGCTCTCATTTGAACTCACTCCATTCACGAAATGTTGCCCTTAACCCGAGTATTGAATTACCTGTGTATTGAATTGCTTCATATGAAAATTCGAGATAAGCTTGTTTGGTTGAATATATAATATTTAGATTGGGACGCTGTCTGGCAATATATATTTTTAAATTTCATGCAGACACATTAAAATAACATAAATGATATTATTAATAATACATAACAACGTCACGGACAGCATGTCTGTTAGGATACAATAATATTATAATAAATATAATTATGATTTTGTTTAACCAATAGACTTTCTTTTGCGTTGTTTATCATCATTACATAGTATTAAACAAAGTCGCTTACCGTTGTCTGTCCCTATGTATGCTTAGATCTTTAAAATCACACAACGGATTTTAATGCGGTTTTTTTAATTGATAGATTGATTCAAGAGGAAGGTTTTTATGTATAATACATGCCTCTAAAATTATCAATATTTCTCTACTACGAGTATATGTATACCACATATAGTAGAGAAATATTGATAATTTTAGATGTTTCTGAAGTGATGTCGTAAATAAACACATTTTTTGCGCTTACATTGCAAACGCCGGCTGAACCCTACCAGGTAGATCAAAATAATGTACTACAGTATTGTACATCTTAAAAAGGTCTTTAAAAAGTTTGCAATGGTATATTATATATATGATAGCCCACAAAAAACATTTTTTATACTTTTTTTTACGAGAAATAACGGCTTATTTTTGAAGCGATTTTAAGCAATACATAAAAAAACTTAATACATTGTGCATAAAAGTCTACAAAAAATACCTTTACTACCAATACGAAACAAACACTTGTCACGACAAAAAAACTATTTGCTAAAGTAAATTAGGGAGCTCTATCGAAAGGCGTTCGGTGTGAAACTATCTTTAACTTACTTTCGGATTCCATATAGTAACGTATGTAACTTTTCTCCGATTGTTTATTTCTTATAACAATGTCATTTTTTCGGTTTCTTCTGAAAGAGCTTAATAAATTCTAGTTCAGATTACTTGGTAGTAGTTCAGATTAGAATATTGATAATTGTCTTACAATCATGAATTTATTAGTATTGATAAAGAATTAATATTCCTCAAAATATTTGGAGTGACAAACAAGTTAAAGTGAATTTATTATAATCTAATTCTGATGGACATATCCTTCATTTAGTGCGATTTTAGCGTGACATTTTTATATAATACCAATAACTCGAAGCCATATTTTGAACAGCTCTGTTGAAATAATTTTTAAGAATGATAATAATTAATTTGTTTAATATAATAGTTTAAATATGTTTTTTTTGTTATTATTTATTTATTTCAAACGTATTATTAATTTTTTTAATATTTTTCATGTCAAGAACTTTGCAGTAGCGGCTCGTTAGGAGGTATAGCTAGCAAGGTGCACATCCTGCGCGTTAAGAAGAATATAAAGCTGTTTTTCCTGCACCTGATCTCTCAGATCTGTTTCGGGTTGCTGTCTCGTCACATTCTAAGAGTGACGGAAAAGGAAGTGCACCTGTATTTGTGCACAAAAAATAGAAGGCCACTTATGCCCTTCTATCTTCTACGCAACCGGCTAGTCGAATTATTATTAGAAATATTCTTATCGTACCTAAATAAGTAGATAATATAGTAAAAAGAGGCTTTGATATAAGTAGAAGATATGTCAAGTTCAACTACGCCAAACACAGCTGTAGGTACCGTTGATAAAATTATAATTTAATAAAATTCTTAATTTCATTAAATATTTTTTAAGCAATTTGAGGCGTAAAATCAAATCCTTTGAAGTGATAACGCAAAGCGATTTAAGTCCATTTACGCTAAACCGAATTCCATTTTACAGTTGTCTATTTTTTCATAAAAGGCAAATGTTTATAAAGTTTTTAACCTTTTTTTGAAATTGTTACCGAAAAGTAAATCTCTTTTAAGATTATCCTTACTTCTAAGCACTTTAGATTTTATAACAGTGGCTTAATCTTCTTTGTTATTTGTAATGTGGTTTGTTAGGTGTAAAGGATGAAATATTGTCAATGTTTAGCTGTAGAATAGTGTGATGAAGGTAAACCTGCCACCATGAATCCGTATTCGATTTTGATAATAATTATCACATTCTTTTAAAGCTGATGCTGAAGTAGAATTCTATGACTTATGTAGTCAACAATAAATATTTATATACGCTGGTGATGATGATGATGTCCTGACCGATTTTGGCCACGGCTATCAAGAGATACTAACTATTGCAGATATTCTTGTGCACAACTTGTGCCCAAGCACAGTTGCTCTCTCTCTTTCCTCACACTCTTATAATCCGATGAGACGGTAAATCCGTCATGATCTGAAAGAGTTCATACGTAGGACCAACGGCTTTATGTGCTTTCCGAGGCACGGGAATACTCACATCCAGACATTTACTTGATGGTAGGGCTTTGTGCAAGCCCGTCTTGGTAGGTACCACCTATTCATCATATTCACTATCGTTGTGTTCTGGTTTGAAGGGTGAGTGAGTCAATGTAACTATAGGCACAAGGGACGTAACATCTTAGTTCTAAAGGTTGGTGGCGCATTGCCCATGTAATGAATGGTTAATATTTCTTACAGCGCTATTTTCTGTGAGCAATGGTGACCCGTACCATCAGGTGGCCCATTTGCTCGTCTGCCCACCAATAAAATAATTATAAAAAAACACATCCTATTGAATTTACACAACCCCAGAGTCCGGGCTGTTACTGAGAATTATTCGATAGAGAAACCCAATAACTTATTATCAGTCCGACTTGGGGTATGAACACAGGACCTCGGGATCTCCAGCCTTATATCATGCCACTAGACAAACGAGGCAGGTATATATACGCCACAATGTGTGTAAATATTCATTGAATTTCTAGTTCAAATCGCTCGTTAAAGTAACGTTTACTCAGATAGGTTATAGAATAACCAGTTATATAGAGAAACTTTATCTCTTTGGGGTGGAATAAAATTGTGCTCTTCTATTAGCGTTACAAGATTCAGCGATGTTTTAATTACAAACAATGTAGCTAAACATTATATGCATGAGTGTAGGGAGGAGTGTGATATACCCAGTTGCATATATAATATATATAAGGTATACATCTTATAACGGTCAAAATGTTGTATGTATGAATATGAACTACGGGTTCAAATTCAGATGAGCACCACTTATATTCTATACGTAGCGGATGGATAAATGGGCCGTTCCTCATATCGCCAATACCCAACCAGCCTTGGAAATTAAGATGTCATATCCCTTGTTTTTGGAGCATAACCACAAAGCCCTTTTGCCTATTACACTGGCTCACTCACTCTTCAAACCGGTACACAACGATACTGTGTGTTTCTGTTTATGCGGTAGAATATCTGATGAGTGTGTGACATTACACCGACGGTGACGGTGACATCGCACAAAGCTAGAACTACCCTAGTAGTAGTTTTAAAGTATATGAATAAGCTTAAGAATAATAACATGGAACTTGTAATATGTACACAGTACAAGATAGATCACTTGGAACAATAATAATGGAAAAATAATAACTATACTTAATGATATAAAAAATAATTACGTATATTCCTTAATATTACCTCTCGAGCCATTAGTCCTCCCTCGTGTCGGGTCAGGTTCTCGTTCTCTTGAACGATGAGAATAACGAAATAGGAGGGTTGTTAGTACGCACGCACTTAGCACTAAAATATGCCCTTTGCAAATTGTCAGTCTATATCGAGTATTGCCATCACGGCCAAAATTGTGCAGGAGTAAAATATCAGTATACAGTTTCATTTACTAAAAATAATATTCATTTATTTTATAAATACAGCGAAAAAACAAAATAACAAAATTTTATAATAATTCTTAAAAATATAATTGATAGTAATTTTCTACAAAACATTGTTCTACTAAAAATTTATTCATTTTCACGTTCAATTCCTAAACGTCGACGTAAATAGACATGTGAAAATTAAATTTGAAATTCCATTATTCGTTTAAAACTCTTCATTGCTTAAATAACCTTGCGTAAAATTCTTTTACTATCCACTAAAGGGACGACCCAATTTGTCTCGGCGTGTTTTCGAAATCGAAACAAGCCAATCACTGGTCCCCTATTACGATTCGCTGGAACTGGCGATCTAATCTGTTAAGCTTCAAGCTTTATCAAATACACCTTTTGCCGTGATAACTGCACTATTGAACCTAATTAAGTATAATTTATTTACGTTCCATTTTTGATTTGATCATAATTTAATTTCTTAGTAGATTGAAAAAGGGCGATAGTTTAATGCATAGTATTTGTCATAATTTAGATACTGGAATGATGATTATGGCAATAAATATAAGTATATATTTGATAATCGTATCATTCCTAAATTTATACCATATGCATTTGGATGATATTTATAATAATATAGAATTTAATTTCGTAATTTAGACGAAAATAAATTGTATCAATACATAATAATAACACGGATTTTGTTTATTTTTTCTCTTGAGACTATAGAACAACCTTCGAACAAGAGATACTTGTGTTACCAACCACGGATGTCTGTCAGCTCCAACTCAGTATGTGTTACAGTTCTGCGGTGATGTAAAGCAGATTTTCGTAAATTCATAACTTCAAAAGACAGATATCTCTAAAATAAACTAATATGATGTAAAATAGATTTTTATTACTTTAAACTGAGCAGTCAAAGTAAATACAATATGAAAATCTTCCATAGTCATATGTTTATAATATACCCGTATCTTATGCTTGGTATAAAAAATGTGGACAAACCCGTACCAAGAACGGGGGATTTTTCAAGATAACAACAAATGTTACCGTATTTTAAATAACTTAAAATATTATATTAAATTGCATTGATACAAAATATGCAACACAAAATACATTTTTCTATGGAAAATATTTTTTATATTTAAACTCGCACCTGATAAAATTCATGTACACGAAGCGAACGAAATTAATTTAACAAAAATATTGTCGTTTTTAAATAAATCCACGAATTGAAACATTCCGTTTACAAAAAATATATTTATATATTAATTAACTATAATAAATTAAATTAATTTTAATAATTTTAAATTTTAGGTTACACATTCAAATTTTGAATTGATATAACATCTGAATAAATAAATGTATTCGGGTATTTACTGAAATTATAGAATAATTATAGAAAATTATTATTATGAATAATATTAATTTATTACAATCTGTAAGTAATAACTTATTTTAATTTATTTTGTCTTTGATACAAAAAGTTAATGAGAGGGTCAAATGTTACCTTTAATTAGGGCAAATCCAGTGATTGTCTATAAGCGCGTAAAACATTTTGTCATCTATTGTTACAGAAAGACCGGTGACATCGTTCCGCTAGATTAAACACCGATCCGTTCTTATTTACTCTACTAGATAAATTAGAACGCTGCTTCTAATAATTTTCGAAGTATATTGCGAAAATGTAGGATTATTATATTTTATTTAGAACTCAATCATTTAATACCGTTCTAGAAACCTATATTTTAAATATCAGGTCGTGAAAGTGGCCTTGCCAAGATCAGTGCGGAATAATTGCGGAAGTGAAAGCTATTAAATATGTTGTATACGATGTACGATGTGTCGAACTACAAGTTTAATGAGTCGCAGTCTATTAAGCAAGCGGGATTCTGGATAGGATATACTCGTACGACACTTGGTCATATTGCACAATAACACATGACGGAGAAATGTCACGATTACAAGTCTCTTGCTCTAGCTTTCGTAGACCCTGAAAAGGTATTCTACAACGTGGAATAATGGCTTGTATTCCAGGCACCTCGTCACATTGATTCACAAAACAGTATTGTACGTGTATAGCTATTTATTTAAATATATCGTGTATCTTTCGAGCGGCTATTCATTGTTAAGGTTTTCAAAATGGAAGAAGCAATACACACCAATACTATCAACTTGTATCAGTTACGTTTTGGCAGAGACGATTTATTTGGGTGATGTTTAAGATTTTCAGTACATTACAATATTTTGATGACTTTTCTCGATAAAAAAAGTACAGTTTTTGTCAATTTCCATATTATTACGAATCAAACTAAAGAGAACATAGTTACTCTGTTACAAGAAAATAAACGTCTGAGGAGATTTGATCAGTATTATAAGATATTATTTATCACCAACAAATAACACAAAAAATTTATAGCTAGGATGATAGCGTTGGACAAGCTGATATTCAAGTGTCTATAAAATCCACGTTGACTTAAAATGCCAAGTTATGGAACCTTACGTACTAGATTACAATTAAAAACCTGATATTCTTGACGTCCAACTTCACTAATATGTTCAATTTAAAGGGAAGGCCTTAATAGCATGGGCTCAATAGCATAGGTTTTATAACATATCAGACAAACTATGCATATATAGCTAATGTTTGTACTATATTCAGCATGGGTGTCCTACAATTCTAATTGTTTCCGTGTTGGAGTAAAATCTTATAATAACGCAAACAGTTCATCCATTAGATTGGTTTCGACTATCTTCGGACATTTTTTATCATCATCCTCCTGCCCTTATCCCAATTTTACTTGGGGTTGGCGCAGCATATCCTCTTCTTCCATACTTCTCTGTCGGACGTCATCTCACAAGTAACATTATTTCTAACCATATCGTCTTTCACACAATCCATCCATCGTTTCTTTGGTCGTCCCCTACCTCTATATCCATCCACATCCATTCTCAAAACCTTTCTCACAACATGGTCCTCATTCCTCCGCATAACATGCCTATACCAAAACAGCTGGTTTCCAGATAGCTTCTCGGTTACCGGTGCCAAAATGTGACTATTCCCTTCCTATCTTAGTTGAAATATAATTTTACGTTTATATTTCTAATATTTAAATATCGGTTTGGCTCGTGATTTCGTCTAGTTAGTTAGGATCCATATAACGTTGATTTTGTGTAATAACCGTGTTCTTTTAGAGCGTCAGAGATTATAAGTTCAATCGACTATAGAGGAGTCAAATAAAACCAGGTTTATCTTTTAAATGCTTTTTTAATATAAATATTTTGTTTAATTATTTTAATAAGAATAATCGCATGTATGAGATACCGGTCCCATTTCCTTTAACACCTCTTACGAGTAGCTGAAGGATGTCGCTCCTACCCATCTTTATATATTTAACTGTTTTGAAAAATATAAAAGGGGGAGGAGGTTGAATTGGCCCCGCGCCCGCCATCGACTGTAGTTTCCAACGATAGATCGGCGAACCTTCCTCGAACATGGGAAGTGCAATTTTATAGTGTGCCAACACTTTGTTAAATAATATATGAACTAGAACTAAAGTCCAGCAGGTATCACAGCCGTAGCTGAGGTGTATAAAAGACTAATAGTCTTATTAATAAACTAGACCGTAGTAAAGAATGTTGATTTCGACCGCTACGTATAGAGGATGTAAGTTCGTAAATTTACATCCGTCGATCGTCAGAGTTTTACATGAAGATTGTTGATTTCGACCGCTATACGAACTTACATCCGTCGATCGTCACAGTTTTATATGAAGATTGTTGATTTCGACCGCTACGTATAGAGGATGTAAGTTCGTAAATTTACATCCGTCGATCGTCACAGTTTTACAAATTGATTTTGGGTAATTTCACTCTCTTCGGACATTTTTTATAATAATTATATATTTTTTCCTATTAATAATACATTACATATATAAAAAAAAACGAAAATGAGCATTTAGGTTAGGCAAAATGCATTTTTAGTGCATATGTTGCGTATTTGAACTATTACCAATAAAGTTTAAATCATTTGAATTCCGGATAAACTACATTCAGTAAATTTGGTTCGTATCAGTTAAAATGATTTATTTAATTTTATTCCAAATTGTAGACGTCATAATGAATGAACAAGAATTCATTAGGAATAGTTTTTCATTAATTTCATATAATCTTTCAGCTGGTTTATTTAATAAGAACTCTCGTATATAGTTGATACATAAGTAAGATCAGAGATAACCTTTAAATACTAGATATAATACAATTGTCCACCAAGATAAGTTTGACACTAGATTGACCGTAGGAAAAGCGATTCATTAGCACATCATCGACATATTTGTTTTTAGTATTTCGTTAAGAATTATGTATCAATTTTCCTAGAGTACTTGATTTCTTCACTCTTCATTCGATAATTATTGGAATGTTATTGTCTTTCCCAATACTTTCTAATTGTATTTAATGTATTTAAATGGGTCATAAATCTGGTATTCGTAACCATGGCTTCACCAACCTCTTTCTTAAAACTCTTCTAAAGCGTGTTTGTGTCCATTGTTTGAGGACGCTGACGTAACTTATATTGATTGGTAATATTGGCCATTAATCCGTCAATCCGCTTACTTTCAATAACTTTGGTACAAGGCTGTGGCCAACTGATGCCAGATTGAGCGCCTAATGGTCAACATAGAAATATTATATAATTTAATTGAAATCGATTTATGATTTGTACATATATTTTCTATTATTTAATAATAATAATACTTTGAATAATAAATTAAAAACATGTCAATAACCGACTGTTTCGTTAAGGTCTCCTCGTCTTTTAGGAAGATTTGAAGGTTATTCCATACCTATGATCCAATGCGCGTTGTTGGGGATACACATATAATGTTCCTTGAACATTCAAAGCACTATAAATTATATATACATAGAAAGGAAGTAACCAAATAAATATTGGGAGCAGCTTGCCCTGGTTTAAACTCACAATTGTGTTCTTACCACTGTTTCATTTCGGGTATTTTGAAGTCTTACATTAAGATTATAAGAGGAAGTCTGTAATCAAATTACGTCTATCGTTACAATGGGTTCTTCCACACCAACGAGTCACTCTGAGTCACTTCATATTGATGGAGATTAGCAGAGCACCTCGGTCGACTCGTTAAACGCTCCCATGACATTTCCATTACGGCGTCATGAGGAAAATAGTATTTGTTCAAAATAAGGTGTGAATTATATGTTGAATGCATTTACAGGTTATTTTAATTTATTATTATTATTGATTAATTAAATTATATAACTTAATTGTATTTTCTTTTTATTATAATTTTTATATTACGTTTCAATAACCTTTATTATAATCGTTGTAATAATTCAGGAAATATATAAAAATATTATATTTATATCTTGTGCAGCTTGATAAAGTAATACATAATAAAATTAATGTGTACAAAATTAATGTGTACATTATAAATAACTTTTTTTGCAGTAATGAGTATTGCGTATACGTATTGCGACGAAAATGTAAATAATAATATGTCGAATACAGAAATCCCACAGGGCGAAATATCTCATTACTTTATTAAAGCTTACATTTTATCGAAAAATATGCCCACAGCGGGTCCTTGCGGTTTTATTTGCTTTGGAAAGACTATATTCTAAAATTAAGTTATCGATATAAGTAAATATGTTCGATATAATGAAATTATGAATATGAAGTACTTAAAATCTTAAAGGGGCGTTGATTCTTAGTTATCATTCATGTATATCTTGGAGCAATAGAGTTAATATATTTCTAATAGATATAACACCTTTTTTATTGCCTCCGGTGGAGATGGCTGGTACATTTTTCATTCAGATAATCGGAATTGCGTTTCAACGGAGAAATGTTACTATTAATCTTGACACCATTCCACGTGGATATGATTTGTCATGACTGCGAGAATAACAACAAATACAATACCTATTTTTAATTTTGATATCTAAGGTATTTTAATAAAATTATATACGAGTATATACATATAAATAAATATATTTTTATCCGATTTAAATTTATTTTAAAGGCTATAAGACATTATCTATGAGTTACTGATCGTATAATATATATATCATAAATATTATATTATATCTTACTAGCGACCCAAGTCGGCTTCGCACGGGTGCAATGCTCGCTCAGTTTTTTGGTCGTTAGACAATACAAACCGTTATGTCCCTGCGTTTTAAATTTGTAATATCTTCGAAAATATTCATTTAAATTACATGCTGTACAGGGCTGTATTAATATATATTAAATGCACAATGTATTTAAGGATATTAATTGGATAAGGATTAATGTTGTATTGCTTAAAATCGCTTCGAAAATAAGCCATTATTTTTCGTAAAAAGTAAAGAATAAAAAGTAGTTATTGTGGGTTATCCTTAAAAGAAAGACATATACCATTGCGGACTTTTTTGAAGACCTTTTTAAGGTGTACAATACTGAAGTACTCTATTTTGATCTATCTCGTAGGGTTGAGCCAGCGTTTGCAATGTAAGCGCGAAAAATGTGTTTTCTTTCGACATCACTTTGCAAACCTCTAAAATTATCAGTGTTCCTCTACTATATTATGTATTAGACATATAAACTTTCCTCTTGAATCAATCTATCTATTAAAAATAAACCGCATTAAAATCTGTTGAGTAATTTTAAAGTTCTAAGCATACATAGGGACACACAGCGGTAAGCGATTTTGTTTTAAAGTATGTAATAATATACAGTGTGTCCAGTTACGGACTAGCGATATTTTAGATACTAATAAAACAACTATTTTACTATACAAATACAGCTTAAATTTGGGTTTAACCCACCGCTACGATAAATGGCAGCCATTTTGATTTTTTTAATGAAATTTCTCTACGTTTGTACAAAAAACATCATATCTGTAAAAGTTGGGGTTTCACTGTGATAAAAATAGTTGTTTTATTAGTATCGAGAATATCGCTAGTCCGTAACCGGACACACTGTATATTAAGTAGACACCAGTTGAGCTTTTGTTGATTATTTATGTGATTGGTTCCGTGTAGACAAAGACGTTCCTTAAAAATTTCGAGAGTAATAATTCTATAAAAAAAGGTTTATTATAAATTTAACATATTTTTTTTTGAATATTAATGAATGATTGCGTATTTAGAAGCTGTATTTTTCATCGTTAACATATTTCTTGATTTTCAGCATTTGGAAACTTGGGTAGCGTTTTGACAACTCAAGGAAGACTCGCCGAAGCCGAAGTAGCATTCGAGAGGGCTCTGAAACATCGACCAAATATGGCCGACGTGCACTACAATCTGTAAGTACATTATAATAAATAACATAACATTTATTACACGAAAATACGAGAAAGCCGACGTGTGCTTTTCGCGTGTATTTATATTCATCGCATAAATTTCGATTTCACGCTACGTATGCGCGAGTTATGGGCATAGCGCGTTATGAAAATTGGCGGAAAACACGTCCCATTATCAAAACAATAAAAATAATATGATCATTTTTTTATTTTCACATTTATTTCAATTGTTTTATTATTAATTTAATGATGAAAATTGTTTACATAATTATAATTTAACGTGTATCATTAGAATTTTCCTATATTATTAATAATATAATAATGAGAAAATAATTAATTATATTTTGTAATTTAATATTACGATATATTTAAAAAAGTTATTAGAATATTTGTTTTTGAGACAAATTATTAATAAAAATTTGGTACAAGCCTACTTTAATGTTTTAAATGGCTTGTAAAGTAATAATTAGAATTATTTTTAAGCACACCTGAGTGCTACTTTATGAATGTCTTATTTGCGGTTACTATATTCAAGAAACCACTTATTTTGTCATACGGATTGTCGAATTGTCTACGAGGCTTAATTCAAAAGCGTCTCTTGTATAAATAGCGTACTGAAGTCAAATATGTGTCACGTAGAAAAGTGTGTTTAACGGTTCGTAAAAACCGATCGGTTTCTGATGTATACTAACGATTCGTTAATACAGGGGATCGGTATTCGATAATAATTATATTAAATAAAATCTACTGTTAGTTAAACATATGTTATCTGTATGGTTTTAACTATTCTATATTGTATTTGGTTTTTAACCGCGATCGTACTTTTTTTCTCCTGACGCGACATTTCGACAGACGCATCAGCGGTGGTCACCAGACCACACGAGAATATAAAATAATTAATATAATTTAATGATAATCCACTATTATTTACGTAAAGTTTGTTTATCGTGTATAAATTATTTTTTTCCTTTGATACTTTTTAAATTAAATTATATAGGTACAATATAATCGACCTATTTCTGTGTCGAAATCGGTTTCACATACTTTCAATTTTGCTTAAGAAACAATGCATCAAGGTAAGTAATATTGTATTATATATACAAATAATTCACAACTCGGATGCTTTGATATAAAATTAACTTTAATATTAACCGAAAGTTAGTAAAGTGTAAAAATAAAGGAAAAACTATTGAGTTTTTATGCGCTTTACATTGTGTTAAAGAAAACATTGTGAGGGAATCTGTATGTGTCAGATAACAGTGGAGGCAATTGGTCCAAAAAGATTCATATATCCTCCTTAACAAGAGAGGTGGCCGTTGCCCAGGGAGAAATTAATGATCTTTTTCTGCATTAAGCTTTTGTACATAAATATTCATTTTTTTATAGCAATATCTAAGAAACGAACAAGAAGTGGATGATATGCGTAAGAAATTAATCTTTCAGATTTCCTTCCGATGTTTTCCTTTACTGCTACCAATTCAGTAGTGCTTGATCAGGCTCTGAATCTGTAATCTTTCGTTAAGAAGCAGGTGCCACCAAACATTTGGCGCTTTTTATATGCGACAATTTAATGAAATCCCGAAAGATTCTAAATGAAAAATCTTTTATAACAGCTCCATAATGAAACTGCGAGCTTGGTAATCTTATCTAATCTCATCAATTTATATTCTAAATTAATTTAATACGATTGGTATATCCTTTAAATCTCTCTTGCCAGCGAATAATATTTATATTGAGTATGATACTTTCAGCATTATTGGAAACATTATTTTAAAGATATTCTAGGTACAACAAAACTAGGATAAACATGAAATAAAATGAATAACACTGCAGTTCGTTACAACATTTTATTAAAAAATATTTGCACGTTGAATATTATTACTGAAAATGTATTCAATATTTTAGTACGTGTTCGGTATTTTGTACATTGAATTCGTTCAAAACGACACAATCAATAGGGAGACTACCGGCTGGCCCATTAATTCACGAGGCTTCGAGTTCTTGAATTAATCGGATACGCTCCTCTGCCACCTAAGCGTTGGGTTTCCGTGCAGTTTCACAAATTAACGTCAAGCCATACGATCACACAATGTAATTACTGGCACGACAGCGTACGGTTAAAGTTTTTCCGCAATAATTTGTATTCCCCTTTGTATTGCTTCAAAGTTATTCCATTTCCTAGACATACAATCTCAGTTCTTCGTGGTGACTCATGCATTTTATTCTGTAAGCCTATAATTTTTATGTAATATCTTTATATATCATCATCCCCGGATATTATTGTTTCAAATTTGTAATAAAAAGCGTGGTCGTGATCAGGTAACCAGCAATTATGTACATATATAGAGTGCCTGCTTTGTTTTGTTTTTTTAATATCAATATATGTTGTATTCTCATGTCAAAGATAAATCAATTTGTGACTTTTTGTTGTTGAAGTTGCTTCAAATAATCCAATGTATTTATCTAAGCGCGCAGAATTAAGACTATATATATACGAATACAATAAGTAAAGATAAATACATATAAAATAAAACTTATCTACTATAACACTAATTTCCCCGTAGATTCGTTTTTCTCCCCCTGGGAATGGATGTTCGTTAAAACCGTTGCAAGCAGATGTTTATACAGTCATAGAAATATCTCTACCAAATTAGAAATCTGTAGTTTTTTAAATTGGATGAGATGGGATAGTGGGTAATGATGTTATGGCCGATGTAATTAAATGCAAGATGACGACAAGGTTGCAATAAGTCAATCGAAGTTGGAACAGACCTTTCTCATTACGTCAGAACCGCTTCGAAGGAAAGTGGAATGGACGAATGTATTCGGTGGTGTATTCGGTATATAGGAAGTGTTTGAGACTGCTTTGGTCCAGAAGACAGTAGTGCGATAATGAAGGCTTAGGTTAAAATAACCCCCGTATCTTTCTCTCTGAGGAAAGGTTCGCTAATACACGAACCCCTGAGACACTGATCTGACAATGACTAGAAACTAGGACGGCTTTTTCAGAGCGTTTAGGGGGAAAGCAAGGACTTTTTTTTTTATTTATTGGAAGTTTACAATTATCATTTCTTATAGCTTAAATAGTACATACAAGTTATTGTAAACTCAACAACGATGGTCACATTATACATAACAAAATAAAAATGATGTACCTGTTTAAGAATTAAATATTAACAAATTCAAACAACACATTTAATCATTATAGTGAAATGATATGGCAGATGAAGACAGTAGTTTTAAAGAAAAAAGAGAAAAAAAAAATAAAAATAAAATATAAATATTTATTCAATATACGAGTACAAATAAACACATATATACAAATACATACAATACACATATTTTTAAATACACATATATCTACTACTTATTTATGCATGTTTAATATGATTATTATTATAATAGTGGAACACCAAGCCTCCAAACTAGAATGATGCGTGTATGAGCGTATGTCCGTATTTAAGTTATAACTTGGAATTACTGTTGTTCATTTAATATATCAATAACCTTGGAAAAGGAATTGTCGGATTTCTTTTTTTCTAATACTGGACAGACTAGAAACGTTCTATTTCAGACAGAAAAAGACTGTATACGACATTAATGACGTATATGTCAATACGCGTCCATGGTACCAGACAAAAACCAACGGTGCGTTTCACTTTGATCATATCTGCCTTCACGAACAACCTAATTGTTAAATTCAAAGTGTTATTGACATCAGATAAATTGTAAATAATGTTAGATTTATCACAATTAGTAGGTAGCAGTACCTAAGTGACAAAATGATACGACTTCATTATCAATTTTTAAAAGAAATAAAACTCGTTAAATGATTATCTACCGTATGACCTAATTACTACCAGTAGTTAACTAATAAGGTTCGTTCAATGGGTGAAAGAAGATAGTTTAAGTGATCAACCTTTACCGGCGTTATATAGAACATCATCTTTAGATCTGGCACATCTATAGCCGCTTGTAGTATATTGTAAGAAATGTGAAACAATTACAGGTAAGCTTACTTTCAACTATTACCGAGATTTGACAATAGCACTTCTCGCTAAACTTCGATCTTACTAATTTCAATTTTTTATATTTACAGGAGCAAAGTAAGGTAAATAATACTAGTTACTTACCTGTACCCCTGTAATACCCCCCCTTCTTTCGTAAATAATACTAGTTAAATAAAATAATTGGTTCTCATTCGCAAAAAATACATTTATAAAATACTTAATTAAAATTGAAAGTATAATAACAGCCTTTTAATATTTCCCTATTAAGCAAAGGTCTCCCCTCTTCTTTTGAAGAGGGTTCTGATCTTATTCCACTTTCCCAATATATCCAGGTTTTTTTACTACACTCTTCAACTTCGAGATCAATTACATACACAAACTAAGCAAAGGATATATTAGTGTTGCTTGCCTGGACCTTTGAACGCGGTTTATTTTTGGTTTAAGATTCACGTGTCTAGAACACTTCTGGGCCAAATCTGCTCATTATTTTTACTGCTCGGTGTATTGATATGATTCATCCAAAATACTTAATTACGAATATTTGTATTCGAGTGTTGTAAATTAGTCAATAGATTCAATTCACTTGAATAAGATTTTTATTTATACGAAAAGAGTGACCCTAAAATATTTTTTAATAATATTATACTATTGTTAATATATATTTTTGAACCTCAAAAATAATATGATTCCGTTGGTTTTGTAAGCTCTTTCCGGTCATGTCGAATTTTCCGTCCCATCGGATTATAAGAGTGAGAACTGAAAAGCCTCTTGAGACCATATCCCTTGCGTAGTTGGCTAGAATCCCTTGTGAATGGCCACCACTGTTAAATTTTTACAAGTTTTGTTATGAAAAAGGAACAGCGTGCTGAAGTAAAATAGATACTAAGAAAATTAATTAAACCGTTTTTCTTTCAAATTACTGAGGTAAATTAATATTTGTATCGGTTATGTAATAATCACGTCATGTAATATGATTCGAATGTAGTCAAACTCAGTTAATTTAATTTTATGTACGTATTGTACGTATTTTCTGATGTTATCTTTAATAACAATATGTGCTTCGAAAAATCAAATAAGCCCGACCAGCTGGGATTTTACGATACTTGCTGTGTTTCCCTTTTTACGACAGGGAAAATTTATTAGCAATGGAATCTGCAGATATTGAAGTTGTTGGATTTACATTCAATTAGTTTACTTTTCATCTATTTCTTACTGAAAAATAAACAAATACGATTTATACAGTTGAAAACTTATGGACAATAATTTAATAGTAATTAAATAATTGTTAATATATAACAAATTTACCTTATGTAAAATAAAATCAATACAACTTAATTAACAAAACTAAACTATGTATCATATTATCGATATTACTATAATTATAATATTACTAGAAATTACCAAAGCCTTTGATAAAGTACAATTTAATAATCAATAGTAAATAATTATACGGAACTAACTGCCTTTCCGGCTTCGTCTGGCTGAAATAAGAATTATATTTAATTATTTTGTTTCACATTAAAATTGCGACCTATGTCAATTCTAAGCCGAAAATAAATACACAATAATAAATAAATAAACTAGATTAAACTTCAATATTACATCTCCCTATTAATATTTTCTAGTTGTTTTAATAAATTGCACCCGTGTCAAGTCAGGGTGGGTCGCTAATATAATATAAAACAAATAATTGTAATCGATTAAGTATTTAATTCGACAGTGAATAGGATTAACGCACATAACCTTGAAATTAATTGCTCTGTAATCAATTTAATAATATTATTTCCCACCAAAATATAGATTTCACTTTAAAGGGATCAAAATGAGAAATTGTTATCGAATCTAGCTTACACGGCTTAGCCATATGAAAATATAGTTGGAAAATATACTAGGTTTTTCTTATTTTTGAGTTGATGCGGAAATTAATAAAAAAAAAACAATCTATATACTGGGCTCTCTACCTACTATGGCTAAGGTTGATATGCACTTTTCAGTCCCTAAACAAAAAGGAAAGGAAATTGGAATTTTAGTAAGCATAGATCAAACTGGCAAGCTTCATTTTCAAAATAATGTTTTTTTTCTAGTATATACATTTTACAAACACCAATAATTATTGTTAAGCACAAAAATACATACAAGTCATGATTATGTGTCACCAAGAAACACACACGAAGAAACATCACGGTGTGAGTGTACTCACACCTAAATATTTGTTTTTTTTTATGTTCTTTGTATTTTTTCTTAGTTCTTTCTTTTTTCTTTAGAGAAATTCCAGGTGGTGGTGATTACTTACCATCAGATGGCACATTTGCTCGTCCAATGACATATTTATGAATTGTATTCAAACTTTCACTATTTTCATTGTTTTCATAGTCTCATTTGAATATATTTTTGATTTATTGAATATTTACTCACTCACTCTTCACCTCTCTAATTATTTTGGCATCGCAACTGTAATTTATGTGAGAAAGGTTAATCACCCCAGCAAAACAAGATTTGCCTCACCCATGAAAACTAAAGCCATTTCGAATAGAGTAGACTCTTGTTTGCGTATCTATAGCTAATCGTCAAAAATAGTTATAGTTATGCCAAAATATAAATAAGCTACTACAAAATATGAAAAAATATGTATCTTAATTATGATTTTCTTATCGTTGGAATTAATATGCTTGAGATATTTTCTTCACCTTAGTTGTCGGGTTCGGTTCAGTCTTATAATGATAATGTGTCAAAGCCTGCAAGACTTGGACTTTTTGCTTCTTGGACGTTGTCCGATGTGACCGAGCTTGTTAAATTGTTTAACAGCTTTAGAGACTAATAGACGACTCACGACGAGAAACTTAACTATATCACACTGACTTTTTCCAGCTTCGTTTAAAGAAATAACTGTGTCCTCTTTCGAAGACAATGAAATGAAAAGGATAAAATCTGTGAGATTTAAAATGAACTATGCTTAAACTGACATAAATAAACATTGATATTTTCATTTATTTCTCAGCTTAATCTGACACCTTAAAGTATAATTTACCAAATTTCAATGAATATGTCAATTAAATAATCTGATTATAAGTACCAAATTTACATAAATATAATGAAATAAATTAATTGAATGTACCTATTAATGCTATTTCCTATTTGTCCTTTTAGTCTGAAATGGCTTTAACGGTTTATAAGAAGTTTTACAAGTTGTCGAATTACAATTGCGAATTATTTTGATTTGTTTATAATGTAATAGTATATACTGAAAATTCACATTAATTTAGGGATAGAATTTTTACATTACATTACATTACATTAGCAGCCTCTAAATTTCCCACTGCTGGGTTAAGGCCTCCTCTCCCTTTGAGGAGAAGGTTTGGAGCATATTCCACCACGTTGCTCCAATGCAGTTTGGTGGAATACACATGCGGCAGAATTTCGTTGAAATTAGACACATGCAGGTGTCCTCACGATGTTTTCCTTCACCGCCGAGCACGAGATGAATTATAAACACAAATTAAGCACATGAAAATTCAGTGGTGCTTGCCTGGGTTTGAACCCGAAATCATCGGTTAAGATGCACGCGTTCTAACCACTGGGCCATCTCGGCTCGTTATGTTATATCTATAAAGTAGAAAAATGATAAAGCATATATCAATTCAAAGAAAACAATTCAGTTAATACATTCCATTTCATGAACTCTTACGCAAATGGGAAAATAAGATTAAGCTGTGATTTTATACAAAGATTAGATTATTCCAATTCTAGCGGTAAGAAATCACTTGAGCACGTACGTGTCGCCAGATTTATGCACGGAAGACCGGGGTTACACAGTTAAGTGCAGACAGAAAACTTGTTATCAATAGTGATTGAACTGTGTAAGCAGATGACGTTCACCGTGAACATTAGACTCGTGAGAATATTTATTTTTAGTTAATTTCCTTCTATATTTAAATTAATTTAAATAAAAATACTTTTTTCATTCATATTCTAATAACATAATTATGTTATTAAATCTTGATGTAATGCATCTGAAGCTACAACTACAAGCAAGTTACAATTTTGATTCGATT
The DNA here is from genome assembly GCF_037043105.1 of Vanessa tameamea. NCBI lineage: Eukaryota > Metazoa > Arthropoda > Insecta > Lepidoptera > Nymphalidae > Vanessa > Vanessa tameamea. Next base: position 7,349,149 of record NC_087318.1, on the reverse strand, counting down.
GTTGAAATTGTGTATTATGTAAATATTCAATGGATAAATTCCATTACTAGCTCTGCAAATCCATATTCACTCGACACCGTTTCCATTACGAGGAAATGGAAGTACTTATAGTCATATACCGAACTTGGTACAGTCGTGCATACGTGCCTAGTGACTGTAGTTGTGTGAGTACAGGGAATAGCGCACATGTGTAAATTGTAGGTAGTGGAAAATGAGGCGAGGCAAGCGTAGTAGTGAAAGTGGTAGCGTGTCCCGACGGCGATAAGGCGTAGATTAAACTCATGTTTGCTCACACACACATATTTAACATTCTCGCCAGCTAGACTCGCGACAACACTTGCGAGGTATTTTGCATATCGTTTGTTTGCAAAACAATTTGGTTTGAACGTATTTGCGGGCTTCAGGGCTTGATATCGTCGGTTTAAATGTTGTTACTCATTATTTAAAGTTAGTAGTCTATTTAAAATATGGTATGTTTATTTCTACGATATATTATTATCTTAGATAGTTTGTTAATAGGGTTGTCGTTGTTTTCTAGAGGATTTTTATTATTTTTATTTAGAACCTATATGTATTTTTAAGATACGCTTAGATATACGAAAATATGACCCGGTCACCATATAATTAAGGGTAGTCGACAACGCTTGGAGTTGTTGAATTGTGGCGTACCACAGAATAATCATAAAGCCCAACTGAGTCTGTGTATATTAAAAGCTTATGAATAAACAATTCAAATTAAAAATAACTTAAAATGGTTTTATATTAATATTTATTTTAGCAATATTTCGTAAAGGAGAACGTACTTTTTCTATTTGTTGATGAGAGCGAGAAAAAGATACCTATTCGATTCAAATTTTACCTTAAAAATTTCAGCTTCAGTCAAAGTTGTTGTCCAACGGTAATTTGACGTAAGAGCAGTCTATCTAAGTTAAGTCTATATTTGAGTCCGTTTGCCTTCAACGTGACTACAGATGTTCAAATAATAGTGCCGAACTTGTCGAAACTTCTGCGTCTAAAAACAGTTGGACTTATGGAATTGTAGCCTGAAATAGAAACAATATAGGTTCTATTTGAGGATATAATAGAAAGTATTTTCCAAATTTCATTACGCCGTTTTATATTGAATGGAAATAACGATATAAAAAATATCCTTTTGAATAACAAACTTTTAGGTATTTATATTTCCTTCTTTCTTTTTTTTGTTTACATTCTTTTTATTTTAAGTGACTGTTTTTGTGTGATATATTGAAAATATGTTTTAAACGAGTGGATTCTAATACAAACTTCTTAATATTTTTATATTTATGAATATTTCTTACAGCACTAATGTCTATTTGCGCTCGTAATCATTTACCATCAGGTAGCACATTAAGCTGCTAGTTTTAGTATAATTTAAAGCACCAATAGCTCTATTAAATATGGACTAACTAGCAATGTAAATATCGCGAGTTGATCTTCACCTCTGGGCTCATTCGTCCTGATGCCTTAACTGCCGGGAAAAATAAAAACATTAGTGATTCATTGAAAATAGGCATTAATAGACTTCTTTAAAAAAATATTTTTATATATATTTAAAAAAAAGCTAGAATAGTCAAAAATTATAAGAATTCATTTGTTCATTGTTTTTAAAATTAGAATGGAAATATTTATACAATACGGTCCATGGGTGTGAGATAGATAGTATATATAGACGGTGCCTGTATGAACAACACAAAGATTATTTGATGCAGCTAAGCGCTGAATGTTGTCAAAAGCTGAGAACTGTGTCCTGATAAAGTGTTTTCTTAACTTGTGCCGGCTACATCGGACATCATCAAAGGTTATACCGGACAAGTGCACTCTCTATTCCCTTAATCTCATAATACAATTGGACAAGAAATTCGACTTAAACTTATTTATTTTATCTACTTATAGATTATAGTTATTTTTTATTTGGCCTATTAGAAAATTTAAATCTCATTTCAATACATTGATAAATAAGGCAAATTACCCAATAGAAGATTATATTAATGACAAAACAGCGTGGACTCAGTATTTGTTGATTTCAAGGAAGGAGATATATAAATTTAATTGTACTATTATACGTATAATTAAAACAGTCGATAAGATTTACTGTTCAGTTACTTGCCAGCTCTTCTCGATATAATCTACTTTCCGAATCTGTGATACAACTCTATATAATGACGATTCAAAAATGATTTTATGCGCCCTACATGAATAAAGAATATTTTTTTATTTTATTAACCCATGATTTTGAGGAATGCAGCCTTATAAGCTAGGAACTACTCAGACGATGATATTGGTATAGGGAGAAGCAAGGGTGTTACTGTAACTGCGAGTGTTTTGGCTCGCATGTTTGCACAGTGATCCGTCACCAGCCTATGACTGATGCATATTTAGAGCACGCTGTAGTATTTTCTTTACATGCAATCTGTATTCCAGATGAGTCGTTAAAGTATAAATCATAATCATACAATGCTCTTTATGTATACCGTAACACTGTATTTAGTATGCTGTTGAAATTGCCTCGATTTTCGACGTCAACGATGACCACGACCGCATTAATCGATTGCTTTAAAATTATACCGTAAGAGATTTCTCGTTTGGAGGTGACTCTGGTTGTAGTCATTAGTTACTCTTCAACATTCATAAACATTAGGTATTAAATTCATAGACGAACTTTACTATATACATATAATATTAAAGAAAAATCTTCGGTAGATATCGTCTGCAGTGTATTCTATACTAAAACCTTCTCTGCAACGTGCCACATCTTCTAGTATAAGCTTTATGTGTTAAATAAACACAAAACTTAACGTATACTAGAAGATGTATTTAGTTATTTTTTATTCAGTTAGGAAAACAACGTCTCCTCTTAATATAAATTATGTGAAACGTCCTCCATTGTCAATGCACTGGATCTGCAATTGTTCACGTATAATAAGATAAAAGATTTTAATAACACGAATTATGATAACTATATTATTAACAGCAAATGTTTTTTTTAATTTGAATCTAACCCAGGTCACAAATTATGTGATTAAGATTATATTTATCTACCCAATAATCTATTGTAATTAAACTTCAAAACAAGCACATCACTTATGAAATCAAATTTCAACAAACAAACCTAAAACTAAGTTTGCATTTTACAACTATCTAACATAAACTATAACGAGAAATGTTTCAAATTAGTGATGTTTGTAGTTTTGGATATTAGTTAAAAGGTAAACATAAATTAAATTAACTATTTGTCACATTTTGAATACCAGAATGTTAATATTGCGTGACTTTGTGTATAGCGCCCGGCGGAAGCAGCCGAGCTCTTTCGTGAGCTTTCGGTGCATAAATTACTTTCAATTCATCCGCCGAGTTTGTGTTCAAACGTCCCTCATCAAACAAATAATTTGTCAGCGCCATTAATATTAATGCATCGTTAACATTAAGAAATCGCTACTGTTTTAGTAATGGAGGCGATTGTTGTGAGTCATAATGCTGTGCCTTGTGGTAGTTTCAGTCAGACCTAAAGGTCGCCACGGTAGGGTGAGCTAAACGAATTATGTAATTGAACACTATACGTTAGACATATTTAGTCGTAACAGTCTGTAAACGTCCCACAGCTGGGCTTTCAACTTTTAAAGAGAATGTGAAGATTTAAGTGTTCTATCCACCAGGCCGCCTGGGCTCATCTTAAGTTATCTCATATTTAATCTTAGTTTCAGTTTACAGAAAACAGAATTGAAAATATATCTTCAGTAGAAGTCAATTCTTGTTTGCACAAAATTTCTTTGTCAAAAATTCATATTTTTTTAAAAATATTATTGCATATAAATTTAAACAAAACTGAGTCAGTTTACGCATAAATAATAATGCATACTATATTGCAACCATTTTATTAGCTTAAAAGCTCTAATTACATAATGTATGAACATGAAAATGCTTTTACGTTTTCGTAATTTCACTAAATACTGAAACAATTTGTTTTATTCAGTGATGATATTACATCGGACGTGACTACTTATTTATAACAACGTGAAAACTAATTAATTAATGATGTTCTGACTTATTTTATAAAAAAATCGATTTAAATTAAATTAGCGTATTTATTCAACGTCGAACGCAATACAGCTCAGAGAACATCACTATAATTAAAGGGGAATTAGTAACAAATTATTGCTGATGTCGGTGGGGTACAATGGCCAGGGAGGGACGCCTCTCATTAGTGCACGCTAAGCCCACGTTGCCTCGATCCAGTAGACTTGCATTATTCATGCAGGCATATTGCATCGTTGCGTCTATGTATTATTAAAGTACGTTTTTTATCAGACCAAACAAATGACAGGCTGTCGTGTTTAAATCGCTCACATACAGATTCTGCTGCACTTTTTGCTCGTTGGTAATTACGACTGATAAAACGGAATATACATTATTTTAGTATAAAAAAAATTTATACGGAAAAACTAGGCAGCATAATGCGATATGCAATTATGAATAATTATTTAAAGTCGATATTATTTCGAATAAACGATGTTTGAAGATTTATAATATGATATTCATGATTAAATACGAGTCTTTTTTTAAATGTTACATGAATGGATAAGCATTGAGATATTTACTAAACACTTTTCAATTAATTTCCACGTGCTTAACTCAATGTAATTATTAAATTTTTCTATTGATTGATCAAAACCATTGAAAAATAAGTAATAATGGATGTACAATGCAATCATTGACTGTAATTAGATATAAACTCTTTATTGTTTGAAGATTGTTTATGTGCTGAAAGAAGAGACTCATACTAACATCACAATAAATGTTGTAAGAGTTTTATAGTTTATATTATGATGCCGTGTTTTTTTCTTTTGTACGAGTAAACTTTGGTTTGAATTTAACTGCTATATAATATTGCTAACAGGAACGTGAGTGTTGACCAATAGAACAATGAATATTCATATTCAAATATTTATTTATATAAGTTTATTTAAAACTGTACTTTTTTTTCTTTTTTTTTTTACTATTTCCCGGCTTGATTTTCGTAAGTCGTTATGCGCTCCACTGAATGAGTCTTAAATTCAAAATTCGGAAACTCAGATTTGTTTTTTAACTCTTTTTACAAAGTTTCATTCCCCATTTACCCTTTGGGTTGATGAGTTTTTGAAAGCATTGTAACATCTGTCTTTTACTCATAAACATAAGACTAAATATGGAAATTTATACATCTAAGTTTTAAAAATTAGAAATTTCCGTACAACGTTTCATACCAAGCTTCACCCTCTTTGGTAAAGAATTTTGAAAAACGCTTTGATAACTCTGAAAAACAGTTGCCAAAGCGTTTTTCCAAATTCAATTAATCATCAGAAGCCTGTTGTTCATACAAACTATCATTCTCCACTTAAGCCTCTTAGGAGATTAATTATTATACATCCTTCCTTGTACTTGCAACACCCCCATTTCGTAACTAATCTTTGCAAAATTTAATCGTATTTGATCATCTAAACTAATGCCGTGAGTTATTTAGCTGTCAGTTAATTTTAAGATGTATTAAGAAGATTTTTTTTTTACAATATAACAAATTTTATGTCTAATACCTGTTTATCCTTAATATTCGTTTTCGTATTCGATTTGGTACGAGTTCTCACTTTGATTTTTAATATTAGTATATCTCAATATCGAGTAATGTAAAAAAATGATTGTGTATCTTTTTAAGCTATTTCTATTTGAACTTCTTTTGAACTTCAATAGAAACACGCTATAGAAACCAATTATTTTGCTAATTCTTAATATTTAAAATGATTATTAAAATAATAAAAGTAAATAAATTGTTAAAGATAGTAACATGCTTCAATTTTAAAAGGTTTTAAAATTAGAAGCTATTACGATGCAACATATCAGACACAGAATAAACAGCGAACATGGCAGTAGTAATTAGTCTATACCTCGGATGCTTTTTCAAATCCAACTTGGAAGCAGAATTATTGTACACCATTTTGGGATGCGAGACACGGCGGTCTGCAAAATTTTTTTATTCATTATTTACACATTACTATTACTGGGAAATCCTTGTGTGCGAATTTTGACTATTTTTTACTTGTAAAATAGTTTGAAGATTTTTTATTTGTTTTTAATATCGGATTTCTTTGCATACATTTTTAATATCGAATATTTTTACTGTACCAAAAATATTCTATAACATGATTGTTAGTATTTAGAGATAATTTATTTTCAATTTAGCTATGAATTCTTGAAATTAATATACCTGCAACCACTTCCTAAAACCTGTCGTTTGCCCAAAACTACTACCTGTTCCTTCCGCCATTCGGGTAAAATAAGTTTATCGCGTGCTATTTTTTAATCAATAACCGATTTATTCTTCTAACTTTTATTTAATCAGCTAACCGAATTATTCTTAACTGTGCTAAAGAGTTAACGCATCTTACTATTCTGCGTATATTTATGCGTTTAATTCAATATTTCCATAAATACTAGTTCAAATTGAAAAGTGTTATTGTTAGCAATATTTATCTACATGAGGCATTTGAAATTAACGATATTTATTTTGATAAGGATTTATAATCTGTGAAAATTAACTACTACTACTTTTGTTGTCAGATTTTTCCTATATTTCCTTATTCCAATAAAAATGATCATAGTGAGTAGGTTATCTTATAGAAAATATATATATGCGTTCACTGACTCTTTTGTATATATTTTTTTGTGTCCCACAAATCACCTCTATTTTCACGTATCTATTATATTCGTTTCAAAGGACCATTTATAATTATGTGGTCAATTTATAAAAAGAAATCGTGTCATTCAAATTCAGTTTTAGTAATATATTTTTATAGAGTCGACCTAAACTCAGAAACTAAGCGCCTAGATATTACGTTAGTACAACAGCAGATGTTAATTTAACATATAAGAATGAGAATGCCCATTTCTATGTGCATTCTGCCTTGCTTAATATAGAATTGTTATACTTTTGTATGGAACCCCTATCCAATAATCCGAATGAACGTTTAATGCTGTCAAATGGAAGAAGCATGTATTGGGTAGCTCAATCCCAAAAGAGAGAGCAGTACTCCATTTGAGATGTTGATGAATTAGCGTCTTGTTAAGGTTTAGGCGACGTTAAACACATATTGTTTCTTATTCCGCGAAAGATTTGGTTTTAGGAAAACTCCTCAAATATGAATTTAAATTAAATACGTAAGGATAAATGTGTTCTAAACTGAATACTTAACATATTTATCTTTATACTTATAAATTAAAACCATGTCGGTTGAAAAAGTTTCGCAAAAAATTTATTACTTTTCACTTAATATAAGAAGATAAAAATGTTAATGTTAAGGCTAGCTTAAAGATAAAGGTGAGCTACATTTTAAATTGTACGATTTATTGGACGAATACCATATATGTAGAAAATTTACGTTACATAGCATAATAGTAAATAGTTGAGGAGATAGCACTTCATTTACATGTAGTTGTATGCCAAATTACGCAATAACTTAAACTACGTCTTCTGTATGTAACTGAAATGTTTAAGTGGTTCTTAATCGAGGCTGTTATGTAGATTTAATAGGGTTAGCACTGCTAAGTTATTAAAGTAGTGAATTTGCGGTTACATTTCATTTTGTGTTTATCGACAAAACTTCGTAAGCAAATTTTCATGATTTGGAATAGTTCGACCCAACTTTAGGACGTACATAAATAGTTAATTATGTAAAATTAGATTGTACGCAAAGTGGCTGTTGAATATAAATAGATTTTTTTATTGATTTGATTTGTTGAGTTATAGTTATGTACAATAATTAGTGAGGTAATTACCAAGGAAATGTACCTTTTCAATAAGAAAACGTGTAATTAAATTTATTTATTCAAGCTTGGTCTTTCAGCGAAATCATCATTAAAATTATTTAATATATATATATATATATTTTATGTATATTATACAACTTATAGCCTTATTCATATAAATACACGAGTTTATGAAAATTAGATTGGCGTAACAACTTACAAAAATGATAATGATTACGCTTATAGTTATTTAATTAACAAATCATGTAAATACGAAAGCCTCAATTTATTCGTTCCGTTGTTTTAGGGGAATATTACATCAAAACCAAAGGCGGTACGGAGAAGCTATCAAAAGTTTCGAAAGGGCAATTTATTTTCGACCTTCCATGGCTTGTAAGTATAAATACGGAAAATAATGTACTGTACGTTTTTATTTATCAAAATATTTGATTTAGAACTTCATTCGGCTAAATTAATTGTCTTACTTTTTGAAATACTTATTAACTTTTAGTGGCATATGTGAATCTTGGTACATCATTAATGGCGGATGGGCGACTGGCCGAAGCCGCAAGTGCACTACGTGCTGGAGCACGTGCTGACGGCGTGCGCGTTCGGGATAGGCGCGAGCATGAAGCGGCCCGCGTATCTGCATTGGTTCAACTAGCATCCCTACATACGCAGAGAGGACACTGGCACAAAGCGCTCTCAGCTTACAAGGATGCTCTGCAAATATTACCCGACACGAACGCGCCAATAGTCGGCTGGACGCGACACGTATGTCCTATTGAAATCTTTGTTCTGGCTTGAAGCCAGAAAATTTTACGGCTCTTTTAATACAACAAAAGTTCTAGTACAAAGCTTAATTAGCGATTTAAACTCTTCCAGATTCATATTGTATGAAGCAGTTGATTTTGTTTTTGTTACCTAGAACGTGCTGTCAATGGCGAGTGAAATATATATGCAGTTGCATCAATGGCCGCAGGCTGAACACAGCATTCTATCCGCTCTGGCTCTGGCTCCGAATCATGTGGAAACATACATCACTCTCGCACAGATGCTCGCTAGAAATGTGAGCGTTGTAGTAAATTTATTAAATTTGAAATAAACAGTTCAACATTTTTCTTGAATGATCTGATCAAAGTCAGATTTACGAATTTGATTAAGCACTGAACGTTTATCATGTTTTCCATCATCAGCCTTAATCAACCAATCAGATTAAAGTAATAAATCTAACATTGATCAGCGTTTTAATTATTGAAGTTTAGATAAAAAGAAAAATAAATCTCATTCGATACTTGGTGATATATATAAGTATTTAATATTAAACAGGAAAGCAGAAGTTCGGAGGCAGAACTTTGGTTCAAAAAAGCACTCTCATTAGCACCTACAGACCCATTAGTTCGAGACAAGTTTGGTAAGAATTATTATCATTAAAATAAAGTATATTTCAGAAATTAATAACTTCATTACTTAGCTAAGTATTTGTTTTGCTAATAATGTTATTAAGTATATGGTAAAGTACTTTAATATATTATTTAATACTTTAGTATTTATTAGCAACGGTAAAGTAAAATAAAGTAAAAGGCTGTAAGTATACAAGGTACTGGAGCTTATTCCAAAACGACCCATGCTTTTACCGCTACACATGTGGCAGATATTCATTCCGTACATGCAATTACCTCACGCATTTATGCATAAATTATTTAGATTAGTCTCATAGCGAGCTAAATCTTAAGAGAGCTAAAAAAAATTTCATATTTGAAAAGTATATTTAAATGTAGTCGATAGTGATACAGATATATTATAATAATAACCGTCACAACACTAATACAACGATAATTATTTAATTAATTGAATCAAGAAATTGAAATGGAAGGAATTCTGCGGATTTTTATATAAAAAAAAATATTGTTAATCAGGCATGTTTTTGAGATCGCAACGGAGACTACGGGAGTCCGCCGAACAGTTTGTAGAGGCGGCTCGACTATCACCAAAAGACGGTGTACGAGCTGCGTCTGCGGCACGTGCGTTGAGAGATGCGCGACGTTGCCGCTCAGCGGAGCGGTGGTACGCACGGGCTGTAGAATTAAGTCCAGAGGTAGGTATTATTAATAACTCTGCAGATTTTTCGTTTGTCATTTGTTTTTGTAGAATCTGTTGCTGTATTTTAGTAAGGGGTTGCAAAGTTGAATTTAATGAAAATGAGTATAAAACAAATCAAAAATAAATGATAATATGAATATATATGGGATAATATTTCAATCAAAAACTGATGATTCTATTAATAATTACAGAAATCAAGCGATTTTTTTCTAATCTGCAATAGACAAACTACCATATATTTTCATCCCCAATTGAACCCCTTACAGGTAGAGCGCTGAAACGTCTTTTTGATAAAAGATTGATTTCACTTTTAAGGAATAAATATTCAAATACTCTATACCAACTATCCCATAATATATAACCATAAATAAAACCAAAACACCAGTTTTCGTATTTCAAAGATTGCAAAAATGTGAACTTTTATACTAACTTTCATCCTCAATATTGGGTGATAAATTTTCAAAAAATAAATAAATAGTATAAATATTGAGTTGGCGGAGACTTATGCCTTAACTTCGATTTCCATATTTTATACTTGAAAAAATGAGAATACAAACTTTAATCAAAATTTTCTCTCTTTTTGGTTGGGTTATGAATTTCCAAAAAAAGTTTATCTTTAATTCAAAATACAAATTTTAATATTTCTATCATCCCTAGTAAACATTGTCTATACAAGCCTGTAAACGCCATTTAGGAGATTAAATGATGGGGGATGAAAGTTTCCATTACGGAATTCATGTGTAAAATTTCATTCGATTAAACCAATCGGCTTAGGCCATGCGTTGTATGTCAGTCAATCATTAAGTAGATACATTTAGACATTTCGGACATGCCCTATTGAATTTGCAATGCAACATTTTTATACGATACATTCTTCAGGTGTGGCTCGCAACTGCTTAGGTTATTTTTTTTATTTGTTCTTTTAGATTAAATATAATCCGTATTAATATATTCCGTGTTATCAAAAGGTGAACGTCGATCTTAACGACTTCGAACGATATGGGTTTGTATTTTGAACTCTTCCATTATACAAATAAGCAACCTTGTTATAATGTATGATTTATTACAGGATGCGGAATATCACTCGAATCTGGGTGCAATCTTGCATCTTAATGGGAAATATGTGGCAGCCGCCACTTCATATCGACGGGCTCTGCAGTTGAAGCCTAATGATGAAATCACTATTACAAATTTAAAACGAGTGCGAACACTAATGAGCAATCAACGAAAGAAATAAATATAATATGTTATTTATCCTTTGAATATATTGCAACGTGAAATATAGGATGTCAATTGCCAAAACGTAGACTATATTTATTTTGTAAAAATATATTTTGTGTTATTTTGTCCAGACATTTTTATGAATATGTTTTTGCCTTGAGCAAATATATAATATGTCTTAATTTTATGGACTTATATTTATGCAATATACTCATCTTTGATTATAATCAGATAAGTACCAAAAATATCTTATTTCGTTTTTATTACCAATCTTAATTGAACTTTGTGAATGTCTTTGTCTCGTTTGCTTCGTATTACTATGTTGTTAAAATTTTTCTTACTGTGATATTTTTTGGTGATGTTATATAAGTAAATACGCTTCTTGACAAAATGATGTTTTGTGTGAAATGCCATTATTGATTTATTTTATTATTCTTTTACATATACGACTGGATATATCGAAACCTTTAATCTTAATTTTAAAACTATTCTTAATAAAAATGCTATTATGCAATATTACAATAGTTAAGTATGAGCATACCTTTACAATTATTTAAAAAATTCAATGACCACTTCCAAATTTCTAAACTTTTTTTTTATCTAAAATTTTTACGGTAAATATGTAACTATAATATTGGAAAAACTTAATGCCAAATACGTTGTACCTTTAAACATATTAACCGTAAAAGTTTTCGCGAAATAGTATCGGATCCCTATATAATATACTAAAGCATAAGTACCTATATATATACCATATAAGTGTTAAGAAACTGTATATCAAAAAGGAATAATAATAATTAGACATAATATTCAATTAAATCAATAATCTCCGTAAAAACGAAATAAATGCACCAAGGGATTTCAATTTTATTAATATGCATAATTTTTATCTTTACTTCCGATACATTTTATCTTGAGGTACTAAACTAAACAACGCTATAGATAGTAGTTAGAATTGTAAATAGACAGATAATGAGACAATTTTATACGCCTGAAATAAAGTATTTTAATGAGGGGTTAATTAATTCAACTGTTTCCTAATTACTGTCAATCAATCTTGTTAAGAATTTGTTTTGTCTTCCAATACGATTTGTTTTTGGTTAATCATTAATTTAAATAATGAAGATAAGATTTTATGTCAAAGACTAGTGTATATTTTGTTTCACATATAATGTAATTGTATATAAAATTTATTTGCGCAATCGATATATTGCTTAGAAAAAGTCATCGAGAAATTTTTTAACGACGTTGCTTAATAAAATATAAGATAACTAAAACTTTGTTTATTTAATTAAAAGTTTCGTGTATTGTCAATAAAAATATGATCAGTGATACTATTTCTGATTTTTAATCGACTAATCAATTTTTTAAGGTCAATTTGTATTACTTAACTAATTCACTTATTCATAAATTATACTTTGGTCAATGTTAAAGTGACGTTATGTATTTCGGTTAGCGTTTGGTTGCATCCAGTCTCGTTCACATACAATACTTAAGTTATCCCATCCTATCGCTATGCGAACGCACTATTTCGTACCGATCTACGATTGGTCCATTTGCGTTGTATATTTCCTATTGTATTGGTTTGACAGCTGTTATTGAGTATGAAGCAATTTTATGTGAGAATTTTTTAGAAGTTCAAACAGTTTAATTGTAATTGTGTAAATTATGCGATCGACCGCACGGTGAGTCTTCAAAGTATAGTTTTTGAATATGGGCCTGGAATAAATCCAATTTTTGCTTATATTGTGTGTTTATTATTTTACATGAAGTCTGAAACATATCTATTTCAAGTTTACTTATAGATAATCGACAGAATGATTGTTAATTCGTATTATAATTGTAAAATAAAATTGTTGTAAATAAATGGTGTTAAAGTTATTGTCATACATAGCTGATAAAGTTTAAATATTGATCTCTAATAATTCTATTTTTTGTCATTTTCTTCTCACACCTGTGACAATAAATATAAATTACGCTTTTTAGTAATAGATGAATGCCAAATGAAGTTATTTTCTCTGAATTTTCGTTTATAAAACGCAAATAATATCGTATTTATCTACTATCTTTGAAAGTCGATGCGATTAAAAATTTCTCTTTTGTCTATATATTTTTCAAACATTTTTTCTACCCGAAGACCGAATAAAATCGCAATCTGTTAAAAAAAAAATTGCTGTTTTTAAAAATCGAACATAGAAAAAGACTAATAATAACCACAAACTTATATTACATTCGTGTATTTTATATTATCGTCATCGTTAAGGAAATTAGATTTTGTTTGAAGGACGGTATTAAATGAATTAGTCTAAAACGTTTCGGATATAATTATTGATTGTTATAATTCGATGTTTGAAAAATGTATTTATTATATATTTGTTCGCTATAATTATTAAATGAGAAGCAAATAACGAAATAGCTTCCAAATTAAGTATTTAGAATGAATGACTGAAAAAGTCGAAGACTTGTTATTCATTTTAAATAGACAATAATAAAAGTGCTTAACCCAAACAATTTTATTTTAAAATTTCGTTTAATAAAAAACGTTATTTTGTTTTAAATAAATAATTATTCTTTTTTTCGCATATTATATAAAATAATTGGTAAATTAATAACTTCAGTCGCAATCTATGTACTATTATCTATTCAGTCAGTTAATATTTTGTATATTATCTATTATGTAACGTAAGGTTTATATATTACATAAACGATTTATTGAGGAATTGTAACCATTATTGTTTTTATACTAGTTATGTATATTCATGGTGTTATGCAAGTGAAACTGCGATTCCCAAAGTGATATTATATGTTGGTAATTTTGTAAATAAAAGCTTCAATATTTTATATGTTGTAATTATTTCATAAAAACATAATTTACGATTCGATTATTTATTAATTATAAAGCAATCAAGATAATGTAAAAATCTTCTTGACGATGTCGTGAGTATCGATTACAACGACGGTTATAACTAGAGTTCGCCTAGTGATTGTAATTAGATTATATAAGCATTGTTGAAAATTTGAGAAAAAAATGTGAGTTTTACAAATTTCGAACATAATATAACTTACTTAAAAAAAAAAACAGAAAATTGGTTGATAATTTAATCGTAACCTGTTCATATTCAGACAATAATTTATTAACAAAGAACATTAAAATATTATTATTAATATCTAATTAGCTAACTATGAAAACAAATATATAAAAAAATATAATCGAAAAATCAGTCTGAATTAGCAAAATTTTAATACAAATAATAAAATCGCTACGAATGCTGTTTTACATAAATAAGCCCATGAGTAAGTGGAACATGATAGTTTGGATACAAAGTTGTTATATATATTTTAACTACTTTATGATAATTCAATACGATACGTGAAAAGGTTTATAAAAATAACACCCCATAGATTCCAGCTCATTAAAATACAAGATAAGGTTTCTATTTCAAACAATGCGAATGTCAAGCACGATACGGAATAAAAACAATCAATCAAAAAAGATCGCTCGTGGTTAGAGGGCGTAGGGGGTAGCTAGAGGTGGTAGGGGAGAACTTTTTCTTTTAAATTTTAAATAAAACCCCGAGTCGTAATCTATTCAACAACAAAGACGTTATCAAAAACGGTTGACAATCGACTGAGATATCACGTAACTTACAAAAATAATAGCCCTATAGCGAATTCGTTTATAGCATATCCTTAAAAAGTCTACACCAACGAGGTCAATGACATCGACTAAGAGTGTACTTAGGTCTAATTATAAGGTATTATCTATTTTGGTATAAACGGCTAGAACTCGCTAATCATATAAACGAAGATTTCGGGTACGAACCCAGACAACAGCACTGAATTTCCGTGAGCCTAATTTGTGTTACATCTTGTGCTCGAAAAACAATATAAGGAAGCCTGCATCATTTGTCACATGTGTCTTTCTCCTTAAAGAAGAAGGCCTAGGCCTTATACTAATAGACATTTACAGGAATCCTTTTTTTACTCTATACTAGACACAACGTTTGTTTTATTTGTTTCTATTTTTAGTACACTGATTTTATTTTATTCCTGCGTGTACAGAGCATTTAATATAATATTTGCTGTTTTAAATAAACAGAACTTACCGCAGTAATATTACTGAATGTGTGTTTTTTCATTCGTCGTTAGTACCAACATTCATTTAATTTTATGTCAATGCATTAAATGATATATTCTATGTTATATTTTGAGCTTTTATATATTTTATATAAAGAAGAGCATTCTGTTTACATTTTTTTCTATACCAAGATTTCTGTGATGTATTACGACTTCCGAGATTTCTTCGCGATTAGGAACATTAACGCCAGACCATGTTCGCGTTTTTTGGTATTTTTTTGCGGTAAGATGTCAAATACGCAACCATGAAAAGACGCGTGGAATAAGTTGGAAAAAGGCACTTAGCCTATACGATGTCGGTTTTCTTTGTAGATGCGTCCTGCCTGATGCTCTATAGTAATATTCCTCAAATACATTATTTTTCACGGTTCGTGCTCTCCCTATTGCCATTTGCTTCACTCGTTTTTTCTAATTCGAAAAACGTTTTTTATTATGTGTATAATTTCCAAATGTGTGACATTTAGGGAACTTTTTGCTTAAAAGTATTTTAATACATCTAACGATTAATTTTTTTCGTACTTTGTCACAATAACATTGCTATAGGCATTGCCTTAAGATTAAATGACCATGAAGAATATTTGTTTAAGTGATATGATACATTCAAATACACCTAAAATAATTATGTGATATGTTGATATTATTTTGTGTCCATTACGTATACTCCTATTATTATTATATTATATTATTATTATTCTACTATTTATATTGAGTATTTTATTATTATTAACTATTATTATAAATTGGCCTTTGTATTACTCTTTATCTAGCATCAAGAATGATTTGTAAAGAAACCGTGTATACTTTGTTGTCTTCTCATGATGAATTTGGTCTTTATAGTCAAACCGATTTTTATAGTCAAAGTATTGGGACAACGTCAACATCTTAACATAATAAGACCTATCACCGCGAAAGTGTTAAAGTAGTTCCTGTATTTAAAAAAAAAAAAACAATATTTAATTTTGAGATATTACAATGTTGGTGATATACTTTTAGAATTTCTCATTTTGTCTTAGAGAAACTTTTTTTTTCGCGTCATCTTAATTTATTTTTTCTTTTAATTATAATACAAATTCCTATAACATTAGATTTAAATATTTCTATTGCATTAAATTATCTAAAGATACGATAGTAATATAATTGAATCTAAATTACTTACGGTAGGAGTTATATGGGTTAAGCCACCTGCAATTTGAAATAGGCAGGTAGCCAATATTTTAAAGCAGAAGCCAACTAAGGTCTAAAACCGATAGATGTTCTAGCTTAATTCTCCAACTAATGCTACTAATTTATACACTCCTTTATTTTATTAAATACATTTGAGGGTAAGCAAAACGAAAGCCTAACATATTCCTACACGAAAATCCTCTTCCAATTTGCTCAGAATGAGATGTTCTGGAACTGTTAAATATCTATCAAAATAATATATGTATGTTAAGCTATGATTTGTGGTTCAATGGACAAAAATAGAAATAAATTATTAGTCTATGCCGAGCACTTGTAGTTTTAGTAGGAACCTTTGATCACTTATTACAAGTATTGAGGATATATATATAGACTGGTTATAAATAAATTTATCTCATTTTAATTAAATAGTGTTAAGCCATGGTCAATATGCGATCCACTCCTGCCCCTAAACCTTATAAGACATATAATAATCAGTTTAATAAAATAATGATAAGTCATGATCAATATTCAATCCACTAATGCCCTTAAAACGTCTAACAAGCATACTCAGTGTAATGAAATGGCGACAAGTCATGGTCAATATGCGATCCATTAATGTACTTAAACTTTTATGATCTATCGTTATTTATGGATAGAAAAGTTGGAACATATATTTTAAAGTTGGAACATATACTTTATACACTGAAAAGTTTATAAAATATATGTATAATAAAATCATCTTTCGATGACAATACACCAAATTTGAATCCCCAGAATACTGGCAGCAATGACTGAAGAAGCTGCAGCTCATGGTAACTAGATAAATCTTTAAACAATTTTTACATCTTCTTAAATTATGAATGATATCATATATTTTTTTAATTAATTTTAAAATTATTAATTACCATTGTAGGCAAATATTAGACGACTTTATTGGTCGATACGCTGTTTGATGTCACCATTCGGAATTTGGTATTGGTGTATATATTGTACCTATGTACATATGTGAGCATAACGTCTTAAGAATATTTTATAAAAACACATACTACTGAATCAATAAATAATAGATAAACAAAATTATGCGTTATATTCGTAAAATAAATAATTGATAATTCTTTATATAAATATGATTGATAATATAAATTAAATGATTACATATTTAAATTAAAAGTTTCATTACAGCATAGATCACGACCGCGTGATATGGAAGTGAGATTGAAAGCAGAATTTTCAATAATAACTTTAATTAAAGCATTCGATGTTTATTAATAAGCTATGGACATGCAGATTGAACATATGAAATAATAATTTGATAGTATTTAATTCCTTTTACGTTTTTTTTCTAAAATTTTTTTGTATTATTTTAGTACAGTTGATGAGAAATACGATAAAACTAATCAAATCAAATTATAGTTTATTCTATATTAAGTGAAGCTACCACCGGTTCGGAATGTAGATTCTACCGAGATGAACCGACAAGAAACTCAGTAGTTACGCTTTTTCTACATTTAAAAATACAATGATAAGTAGCCTTCATCTTTAAATACTAGTACGCGAGATTATTTTTGATGTCATGGAACTAAGATGTTATGTAGATACATATATTGTGCATAAATTAAACTGGCTCACCCAGTCTTCAAACTCGAATACAACAATATCACACAATACTAAGTACTGCTTAACGGTAGAATATATACGGTATTCCCCACATGTCATTAATCTTCAAATCGTAAAGCCACAGAAAGTATTGAAACTTACCCACAGAATAAGTGATGAGTAAGTTGTGCCTTACCAGAGGAATCTTTACAAAGCCCTACCGGCAATCGTATAAACAATGGAAACAAATCTCTAGCTGAACTTTTATAAAACAAAACCAGTGGTTCTGTATAGTAAGCAACAAGTACGGGGATGGAGTCACGATTTACATTGAAAAGAAACATAGAAGCTTGACACTGCTTGGTAGTACGGCGTGACACAAGTTCATTAATATTAATCGCCGCGGCAAAACCGAGCGGCCACCGCGTTCACTTCATGCATAATTTCAGTTCCTCTTATTCTGAAAATTTTAATCGCGAGACTTATTTAACATTGCAACTTTGAGCAAACAAGCGACACGGATGTACTGTATAAATGTAATTATGAAATAATAATATACGTAACTGTTTGAAAAATCTGAACTAACATTCAATTTGACATTCGTAATAAAAACCGGTTTAAAAATACGTTCGTTTTTATATTTAAACATAAATTTTAAAATAAAAATATTAATTAACTTCCTAAAAACAAGTTACAAACCTAAGTCAAATTTTCTTCCTTGGTTCCATTTAGAGGTCGATTTTATTATTTAAATGTGACCAACTTTGATGTATCAAAAAGTCACCACACGATCGGCAAAGATGTCGAGAATATACACAAAAAAATGTTGAATCTTTAATCACCTTATTCTTGGAAGTCAGCTAAAACACGCTTTTAACTAAAAAGTACAGATAATTTAGACAAAAAACAAAATATATTTAAAAAAAATCTGTTAACTAATGTTAATGAACAATATCGAATTTATTATATTATATAAGATCATGACATTCACGGCTATATTTTTGAAAGGGTGAAACTGCAAAGCGCAACTTTTTTTATAATTATATTGTATAGAAAATATTCTCCGAAAGACGCTGCATTATTTGTTATAAATTTTATGTATATTGATTCAGTAGTTTTTCAGTTAAGCATTATAAAGAAACCATTCCCTCATTTACTTGTATACATTTTAATAATACTCTTACATATTGGCAACTTCTATTTCGTCTTTATGTAGTGGTGTTAACTTTTATAATTTATGGTATTCTAAAGAATAGAACATAGTTAATAGCTCATAAATTACAACTTTTTTGGTGGGAATGAGTACAGTCTAATAAGAAAACGTGAATCATAACTGAACTTTGAAGATTCAAGCCTCGATAATAATATTCATTTGCTTAGCTTGTATGTTGTATTATTCAACGAAATTTTGCCAGATGTATTTTGACCAATCCTTTGCTTTACTTAACACTGGAAACGCACTAAATAATGTTATTACGCGGCGAATTTGTAGGTTTAAACAAAATTTGGCAAGCGATGAAAAATTATGCAGTTACGCCTGAAATAGCATAATTAGGAGGGTGCGATGACCTTACTGTCTGTGTCCTTCTGTCGTTGTAAACGATTTCAAAAATAATTTAGTTTTCATATTACGCGATGTCGACGACGATTTTAAGCAGTTTTTTATTATAATTTTTTATTAGGATTTACGTCAAGTTTAGATAATTCCAAAGTGCTCTTAAGGCCCTAGAGATGTATCATTTTTACATTAAGCCTCTTTTACCTAGATATTTTAATGAAATTATATGTTAGTTTTAATTAATCTGCCCTAAAGCTACATAAAACAAAATAGATAACTCCGTCTAAAATATAATATGCATGTCTCTTACAACTGATATTTTTCTATACAATCCTGTGTCGTTTGCCTAAAGGGTAAGTTATCTGTTTATAACGAGGTTCAAGCACCGAAGGCAAAATTTAGTCTTTTTTGTTTACGAACTCACAGTTCACAATTTTAGCAGTTAGGAAGCTTCTAAAATTTAAAAATTTAAATCTAATTAATTATAATTTATTCAAGTAAGTTGTTACAAGTACAGTTAAATAATTTTATGGGAGTTAATTTAATATAGAGATCCTACAAGTTTTGGTAGAAGATTTTTCTAATACTTTTTCTTCTAGGTAATTCAGAAAAGAGTAATTACTTCAGTCTCTTGAAAGTTGGCAAAAGACTGAAGTAGATACTCTTTTCTGAAGCTTAAATTACATTATTATATTAATCAAATATACTTAAGTTTTTACGTGTGTATTTATTATCTAACACGCAGTTCGGTCGTACCAAAAAAAATACGAGTCCAAAGTTTTTCGAACGTTCATGGTAATTATTAATATGTTAACTAATTGGAGGAATCCTTCATATCTGCAATATTTTATAGAATTTAATATTTCCTCGGCGTTAGGAAATGTGTAATAAAAATAATCCTAAACGTAAGATTGTCCAATAAAAAATATGTTACATAAGTTAATGAAGAAGGTTACTTTTATTACATTTATATTTTGCATGATTATATTCAATTTGTTTTTAGAATAATAATATCTGTATCAAGAAGAATGATAAATAAATATACAAGGAATACAAAAACATTTGATATAATATTCAGTAACAATTATAATTTGTTTATGAAACTTTAGGCGGCAATCGTTTGTAATTTAAGATTTCATTGTAACAAATGAAAATCTAAAAGGGACGATGTGAAACTTCACTACTACTTTTGTAATTGCTTCAGAAGTTAGGAAATGAAAAGACCCTGGGGCTTGCGGGTTGAAATAACGGAACCGTTATGGAAGCAAGAGA
Source organism: Vanessa tameamea (assembly GCF_037043105.1). Lineage (NCBI taxonomy): Eukaryota > Metazoa > Arthropoda > Insecta > Lepidoptera > Nymphalidae > Vanessa > Vanessa tameamea. The sequence continues at coordinate 7,328,304 of NC_087318.1, read as the reverse complement.
AATTCTATATCATTAATACAATTAATTTCAATTATATGAATGTTTTTTTTTTCATATTACATATTAAGTAGTAGCATATGAGTTTATTTCCGTATGATAAGTATGAGCTTCATAAAAGCTTAGTCCGGCACGCTGCTACAATGCGGATTGGTGAACATATATTTGACTACTTTCAGATCCGACATACGAACGTGTCCTCGCAACGAATTTATTTACTGTTAAGCAAGAGATGAATTATAAGCACAAAATTATTAAATATTTATTTTTTTACTGGGTTTTAGTTCGCAATCTCCGGTAAAAGGTCACGTTTTGTAACCGCAAGACTATATTTCTAATTATGAAACGAATGAAACAAAATTCAAGTATAATCCTCTTTAAAGCCTTTCCAATCTTGAGTAATATTTCGAAGAGCGAAATAAATTAAAGATTTTCGCAATCACTACCCACTCTTTTCCTTTTTCTTGACTCGAGAATATCTCCAATCATCGAAAATATCAGTGGAATCTAAATGACTTCAAGATCAGTGAGAGCCGGTAAATGAGTTGCGCCATAAACCTTATTTTTTCGGTAACAATAATAAAACACAAACGAGATGGCCCAGTGGTTAGAACGCGTGCATCTTAACCGATGATTTCGGGTTCAAACCCAGGCAGGCACCACTGAATTTACATGTGCTTAATTTGTTTATAATTCATCTCGTGCTCGGCGGTGAAGGAAAACATCGTGAGGAAACCTGCATGTGTCTAATTTCAACGAAATTCTGCCACATGTGTATTCCACCAACCCGCATTGGAGCAGCGTGGTGGAATATGCTCCATACCTTCTCCTCAACGGGAGAGGAGGCCTTAGCCCAGCAGTGGGAAATTTACAGGCTGATTATGTAATAAAACACAAACGTTGACTGGGGAAAATAAATTATTCGTGACAATCCTGACGTAACATTACAATTGAAAACAAACAATTTTGTTTGTGTTCGGTAAATTTTGCAAAAAGTCTTACTCTCGGCTATCTTAATATTAAACAATAAATAGACCCGTACTGTTCTTTAATACATTTTAATTTTATTGCTTTGAACATAGAGCGGGTTTACACTACGGTCCACCAATCAACCGAAGACGACATACGAGTATGTTAAGTGTATTTTTCTACAGAGCATTTCGATCCATGCAGTTATTCCCGTTAGTTTTATATATTTTCGGAATATTTAAATGATAATTTAAATTGGAATACATAAATTTTAAAAGTTCATGAGCAGTCTTTAAAGTACATTTTTCCTATATGTAACCGTTATGCAGTCGTGGTTCTCCATCTTAATTTTTCACATTTTTAAGGCCTGTGACCGCGAGATGTGATGCTGAATTGAAATGGGTAAAATCCATAATTTACGCCTATTTGAAAAATGTATTCCGCATATACTTCAATTAACATTTTTCATGAACCTGCAATGAACAATGAGGGAATAACAGTAGTAACATTTATATTTTTATAGAAAATCACTCCTTACATAATCAACAATGTAAAAACATTCTATTATAGTTATTAATATTAAGAGGTTCCATTCGTTCTATTGAGTACAATTTCACCTCGCAGTTGAAATAATACGATATTCACTATGATCAAGGCGCGGATGGCGCGGTGTTATTGAAACGATGTATCTTTGAGTCATTATAGTTCCCAAATTGGAGGACAGATTATGATTTTTTGACAGATGTCTTATTGTAGTGCTTCGCCATCGATAAAAATCAAACCACAAACAACCGAACGTTTTAAATGTTTAATTTAATCTTGTAATATTCAAAAAATTATGATGTATTTGTCTAACTGCTGCCTAAATGTATCTTACACAATATTACAAGTAGTGCAGTCGGGGATTAATGTATACATTATTTTGGAGTAGCGAACATGTGACAGAGCCATATAAAGCTGGTCGTGTGCACCGTAAACTGGACTCGCTTAAAAGTAAACGAAAAGTTTTTTCGAATGACAAGGAACCGGGGTATAAACATAAAATCATCTGCTCCTCACCTATTTATACTTACGATATATTTCTCAAAAAAATATCTAAAAATCATATTTATTGATCTATTGCGTTAATAAATACCCCTAATAATATTTTTTCTTCCATGTTCAGACTTCGATTAGTTACGATTTTATGTTTTTATAAACTATATAAATTATTGTTGATTATGAAATATTTATTAAGTCATACGGTATTGCATTTAAATTTATAGTGAACAATGCAATTAATTTAATAATATTAAAAGAAATATAAAACCTAAACCAAAAACAGTCATATTTAAAATAATTAAATTTATAAAATACAATTCGAACAGTAAATGGATATCTGATTCGCGAGGGTGAAATCCCCCAGAGCCAGCCACGAGACAACTTTTTTGAGTCGCTATTTAATGAGCTTTGTGCCTCTGTGCTTTGCGCAGTCAGAAAGTATAAATTAAGGTTATGTGATTCTTATTAATTGCCTTTATATAAATAGTAAATGTAAATAATAGTATACACCCGAATTTTAGGGATTTTATATTTTTGTTACTTGATTCGCCTTCTAACTACGTAGCATAATCATCTAGTTTCTCCCGGCTCTTCGACTACGTTGAAATAATAAGCTATATCTCATAAAATATCCAATATATTGACGTACTTAATAGTTATCTTGAAATTATATATATTAAATTTGTTGCAAATAAAATAACTTGTACTCGTACGTCATAACGGTAAGATACTATGTTAATGTAAACAAATCAATTGTTTATTGAAGATAATTAAATTGTTTCCAAGGGTGGAATAGCCTTTAGATAAATTATTAAATGTAATCTCGTCAAATTTATATTTGATTGTTAACTAAAATAGTCAAACTTAATCAAACTGCCTCGTTCGTTTAATAGCTACCTTACTCAGCTGCAGACCACAAGGTTTGAATTCGGGTCAGCCAAATAAAAATCATGTGGTTTTTCTGTCAAGATAATCTTTCTAATAGCAGAAACTGGCCTTTTTTAAATCTCGCGCCTTCTAAATCAATTAAAGTTTTTGTTAGCGTCTGATTTTGTGGAAGTGTTGATGGTGAGTATAATAACAACAATAAATAATTAGTTCAACAACTTAATTTATTTATTAGTTTCAAGGAGAGACTAGATTATTTACGCCAGAGGCAAGACTGTATATAAACGATCATGTGGCCTAATATCTTTTTTGGGAACGTGAAAAGTTGGTATGCTCGGCTCGAAAAGTCTTCCACCTCTGTTGATTCTGAGAGTGTACTTGAATGTTCAGAAGTGCTAAGACCAGAGGCAATAGTGTAGCGATACTGAAGAAGTCATGGGAGACGAAGGAAACCGAAGAGTGGTGAGTTCCGTGATTGTTGCTTAATTAAAACGAATACACGGGGCATGTGAGGTAAGTCTCTATATTTGTTTAACTTGATTTTTGCTATACATATTTCAAGAACCTTATTTACTAATATTATTTTAATTAAAAGGTTTTGAATGTAACCAACATTTTTAAGTGAAATTATTTAAATATTCTTTTGTAAAGTCTTTACAAGATAAGAAACTTATTTTGCAAAGTTTGAAGATGTTTTTGGGAATTGTCAATATGTTTGTAATATCGTACAATATTTACGCTACTCATTATTATAAAAAAAGAGATACACAGCTTATTAAAAATATTATAAAAATAAATTAGCATTGCAACTCTTGGTTTAATAAATTTACTTAGTTGCTATTATTTCAGCAGAGTATTATACGAATATTTATAATAATTTACAAAATTACACGGATGATGATACGGATAGATGAATTTATACTAGGCACTTATATTACACTAATATGTGGTTAGTTATCAAGTCATCATCCTTCTGCCTTTTCCCAATTTTGCTTGGGGTCGGCGCAGCATGTCTTCTTCTTCCATACTTCTCTATCTGACGTCATCTCACAAGTAATATTCTTTTTACCCATATCGCCTTTCAATCAATCCATTCATCGTTTCTTTGGTTGTCCCCTACCTCTATATCCATCCAAATCTATGCTCAAGACCTTCCTCACAACATGATCCTCATTCCTCCGTAATTATTAATATATAATTCCTCATTCATTAAGTAAGCATTTAAAATTTATTTATTAATAAAGTTAATTACGATTCAAAAATTGGGGATACTAGAAAAAAATTGAATGATGTATAAATAACTGTATGAACTATTTGTAAGGGTTATTAATATTTTACTTTTACATATGGCTCTAAAAATAATATGAGAAGATCAAAAATATTTTCTCAATAAAACTTTTTTTGAGGAAATCTTTCTTTATAAAAAATAAATAAATTAAAACTACGTTTTCACAGTCAAAAGTTTTAGGCATTAATATTTGTTTCGACTTTTTAAATTTTGACAAAAGTAAGTATAGATATTTGAGACCAAATTTTGAAGGTAGTCTTTTTTATTTTTAAACTATATTTTATTTTTAAATTATCAGTAGTTAACCAGTGTTAAATATTTTATGCCGAGATGGCCCAGTGGTTAGAACGCGTGCATCTTAACCGATGATTTCGGGTTCAAACCCAGGCAGGCACCGCTGAATTTTCATGTGTTTAATTTGTGTTTATAATTCGTCTCGTGCTCGGCGGTGAAGGAAAACATCGTGAGGAAACCTGCATGTGTCTAATTTCAACGAAATTCTGCCACATGTGTATTCCGCCAACCCGCATTGGAGCAGCGTGGTGGAATATGCTCCAAACCTTCTCCTCAAAGGGAGAGGAGGCCTTTAGCCCAGCAGTGGGAAATTTACAGGCTGCTAATGCTAATGCTAAAAAATATTTTATACAATATTTTAATATTTTACTTAGTAGGGCTTTGTGCAAGTCCGTCTGGATAGGTACCACCAACTCATCAGATATTCAACCGTCGATACTTCGTATTGTTGTGTTCCGGTTTGAATTGAGAGTGAGCCAGTGTAATTGCAGGTACAAAGGACATAACATCTCAGTTCCCAAGGTTGGTGGCGCATTGGCCAAGTAAGGTATGGTTAATATTTATAACAGCGCCAATCACTAGGGCGGTGGTGACCACTAAACATCAGGTGGCCCATTTCTCGGTCCGCCTACCAATTACATAAAAAAAATATATATATATATGAGAATATTATACAATACCATTTGATAATTAAGATTAGTTCGGTAGTTAAGTCACAACTTAGAAAAAGAATGCGACTTTGCGTTCGCAATAGGGGAAGTCAGTTCGAGCAAGAACTAGGCTAAATTACAAAATATCTTAATTGTAACTTAGCTACTGAACTGTTTATCTACTGAATTTATACTTTGCAATATTATCCAAGAGTTTAAGATATATTATAAGATATTCGTATAATTGTAAAAAAAGACGTAGGGTTTACGGTACGACGTAGCACAGTACAAAATAGATCGCGTGACTCGGTACGATAGTATTATAATATTTGTTTATTGCTCATTATCTAATGGATATAATAAATACTAAGCTTAAGTAACGATAAATTAAATTTATTTTATGATGGAATCATTAGTTGAGATAAAGTATTTAAAACGTAGATACAACCTTATAAAGTGGAATTTAATATTGATATTTTCGTATTACGACTATTTAGATCAAATGATGCCGTTACATAGTTGACATAAAATAATAAAAGCATTATTAATGTTATCTGTATGTAGTATAAATAATGTCTGCGTTTTATAATCAGTACGGCCGTGTGTCGCAAACGCTGATGCGGTCCCCCGCCGCGAGTCGTCACTGCTAATTTGCACACAATTGTTCATCCCAGAGTAAAAGAAGAGAGATAAGGAGCAAAATGTAGCCGGAAGTCTATGTAGCTCACTAATTGGGCTCGTGATTTTGTATTCCAGCGGCTAAGTCCACAAGAGCTTCGTTAAAACTGACTTGCGTCTATAATATAAATTTATAAAGACAAAGCCTCCTAAGTATTTGTTGATTTATTTTTAGGAGCGAGGGGGCTTGGTATTATTTCAGTCTCTATTCATAGATTCAATAAAATCGTAAACTAAATTCTGGTCAATTTAGCCATAAAATAGGCTAAGTAATTCTCTGATCTACAATGTGTTTCTAATAAAAAAGGGGTCGTATATATGACTAAAAAATAAACAATTTTAAAGATCTCCTTTAAAGTTATAGATTGAAATGTAAAAACCTTCAAACCTTTCAAAGAAATAGTAATAAAACCTTTCCATACATAAAATCTCAGACAAAAAATAAAACAAGTTACAATCAATATAAAATCAAGTAATAACAACTCACTGGTTCGAAATTAATAAACTTATTTCATTTATCGACATTATAATCACATATTACAAGTACATAGAGCAATATTTGTCTATTGAAAAGCTTTTATAACTCCGAGTTGCGAATTTATTAGTGAATGGTATTAATCCGACAACTTTCGTTAAGCCGACCGCTAAATGAGGCAACTTTCTGAAACGGTATCATAGAAACATCAGTAAAAGTGCTCGGAAAGTGCTGTTAGTTATCCTACTTTTGACTGAATGGGCTCTATATTTTCATCTTTGTCCTATTATCTATATTTAATTAATCAACTTACGAATAACATAAAGTTTTGATCAAAATAGACTTCAAATTTGTTAAGCGCTTTTCAGCGATAAAGCGTAAAAGCATGCTCAATAGAACCGCTAAATAACATATCGATTTAAAATCTTTAGTAACAATCCCTACCTACTGTGATATATATGTGAATATACTATGGCCCCATATCGTGTTGTCTTACTTTGTCGAGATATAAATTTGAATACTGATATTTAAGATTTTCGGTATAAATGATTGTGATATCAAGGTATTTAAGAATTTGGCCCCGATATTTTTGTCAAATCACTCCGAATACGACTATAATTGCTTTTTGCGCCCTTGTCAATAGTCAGCTCAAAGGAAAAAAAAGTAAAATAATAGGCTGTATAATCTCACTGCTGGGCTAACCCTTCCTCGTGTATTAGAAGTGGAGATTTGGAACACATGATAATTCAGGGGTCCATCTCTGCTCATGGTGAGCTTACAAAGTGTTAATGTTTTAGGGACACCATGTATTAATTTAACCCCCACGTTTTTAAGCTATAAGAAGTTATTTTCACATATTAAGTAAGTAAACATGTAAACTGTAACATATTGAAGATAAATATACGTTACCTACGGTACGACATATTTTTGAAATCTAAAGAATATGAGAAATATCTATTCTAATCAGATTTTGTATAAACATATATAACGATTAAATAAATATACTGTCTGAGTCCCTTTTAATACTACTATGTTGCACATCATATAAACGAAGTAATGAAACAATTATATGTGCATATTATAAATTTTAATATGAATAAGCTTGTGATCATTCGGTCAATTTGATCATGGCGCTCATTTAGCTAGGCAACTATGCAGGAGACACTATACCGCTCAATTGTGTGCGAAACACAGATGTGCAAACTTATTTCCTTATCAATCTGATACGACTGGAAAGAATTTAGTTACAAGACCGATGACTTTCCAAGAAAATTCGAATTTGTAGACAGAATTATTTATCGCAAAACCCAAGGGTTTGAACCCGGGATATAGGGACCTTCAGCCATATAAGCTACTCGACCAACGATACAATAAGTTCAATCTTGTTATACAATAACAATAAGAAAAGTTATTTAGATTAAACTCCTAAGGGAATGACATTTTTTCAAAGTTCTGATTGGTGGAAAGTGAATGAGATGGTTTATACAATTTGTTAAATCTTAAAAATACTGTTGAAATGAAATAGTTAAACATATTTACGTTGATGTAACATACCAAAGTCCAGGCAGAGACGCCGACGTTAAGAGCAAAGTTTGAAAATAAGTTAAATCGTTTTATTATTCGACTGAAAATTAAACTTAGTTTACGATCGAAATAAAACTACCTTAGTCGTGAACAACTAGAGCATAATATAAATAAAGTAATTATAAAACAATTAATGATATACTACTGCTATTGTAAACGTTGAAATTTCATTAACGTTGGCTACTGCTGCCGTCAGTTCGTTAGGTTATACCTCTAGAAGCATTCTTTACGAAATTCAATCAGACTTCATGACGGATTGTGCTTCGAACTTGCTTCAGTAATATATCTAAATACTCAAACTGTTGGATTTATAATATTACTTAAGAATATGTCACGTAATCTTCTGTATGTATACATATATATTATTATTGTAGTTTTAATCACCAGGGAACAGAAACAAAAAAAAACGCTTACTAATTTAATACAGATTTCATACCTATATAGTTTTTTGTATTAAATTTAGTTTTATGTCAATAGATAAATCAATTAAATTTCATGGAATAAAAACAAACATTGATTTTATACAAAACCAATTACAGCATCGAAAATATGATTTATCGACGATCCTAAATTTAAATAAAGGGTACATTCACGATAAAAGTGTCAATATTAATACCTAGTGGCAGTGAAACGGGTTTTAAATCACTTCACACACAGAAATGGGTAATGGTTTGGGGAACTGATAGACTGTAATAGTTTTACGATAGTTTTCGATTTAGAGAAATGAATATCGTGCCTAACTCGTTACAATAAAAGCAAGCTGATAGAGGATTTAACTGGGCTTTAACTATTCCATTAAACTTGTCTAGGGTCGTTATCGTTTCGATGCTTAATTTTGCGTTTAAATATTTTTTTGTTTTATTAAAGTTTTTTAACAGCGTCTTTACGTTTATATATTGATTAGTTAATAAAAAAAAAAAAAAAACATATTCTAATGTCAAACTACGGTTACAGCGTTTAAAGGGATAGAAGTCTCTTTAGCATAAGTGTTGAGAACACATGAATCTTAATCGATGATTATAGATTCAAAACTTAAGACAAGTTTTGCCAAATTTTCCTATGCTCAATTTATGTTTATAATTCATCTCGTGCGGTTAAGGAAAACATTGTGAGTAAACCGAAATGTATTGGTTGAAATTTTGAGAAATGTATATCAATCAACTGATATTAGAGTAACGCGATAAAATAAGCTTTTTTTTATAATATAGGTAGGCGACCGAACTAATGGTAACCTGATGGTAAGTGGTAAGCACCGCCCATAGACAATGACACTGTAAGAAATATTAACTATTCCTTACCTTGCCAATGCGCCACTAACCTTGGGAACTAAGATATTATGTCCCATGTACCTGTAGTTACACTGGTTTACGAACTCTTCAAACCGGAACATAACTATACTGAGTACTGCTGTTTTGCGGTAGTATATCTGATGAGAGGGTGGTACCTACCCAAACGGACTTGCACAAAGCTCTACCACCAAGTAAAATGTCCTCAAAACGATAGAAGATGACTCAACAGTGAGACATTTACTATCAACTGGTATATATTATGGTATATATTAATAAAACCATTTCATAATATTATACGGTATTAATTCATTGTTCGTGCTCCTATAGTAAACTCTAATAATTTCATTTCGAACTAAAGAGGTACAGAATACTGTCTATGTTTTAATTAGGATTTCTAAATAATGTTCTACTATTAATTTAAGTATTGCAAAGATATTTTCATGTATTTGTTGAAGCGTCTAGGATATAAAATAATTTTAACATGCATTATAATGTTTTATTAATATAATTAAACTTGAAATTTATTTATTTTTGTTATATGTATATCTCCACAGACTTTTGTATTTTATCTTTTTAATTTATGTTTTTTTCTTTCAGTATGCCTGCTTGTTTTTATTACCAGACAGTATCAGTATCAATTCTTAGAGCTTCAGAGATTGTACGTTATTTGTTTATACTCGCTTATTCCAAATTTGAAAATAATCTTATATAAATTCAAAATGTATACATCAAATTGAAAGCAGTTATAAAATACAAATTATAGTAAGAACTGCATAAGTTGTCTTATGCAGATTATATATTATTGTTGCTGCATAGCAAACAAATGAACAACAGTTATTTGATTGTGATTTATTGACTATGTTCGTTTACATTTTACATTACCTATAATATAGATCCTGAAAATAATTATACCGAGTGTCTTATACCGATGGTCTAAAATACAATGTTGTAATTTTTCAGAAAAGCAGTTTTTGTGAATTTCATTTTAAGCTTCTAAAACTCAACATTTTGTACAGCGAATGTATATGCATTGCCTATATTTAGTTAGGTATTTAATTGTGTCATCATCCTAACTTAAACAGAGATAAAATTTTTATAAGAATACACAATAAAAACCGCTTAATAAAAAATGTGTCACTTACTACTTTTGTACATTGAGGTTACAACATTACGATTATTTAACATTTATGTGTAAAATCTATTAAAGCATTTAGATTTAGACTTGTTGTGCTGCTTCCTAACTGAGGGCAGTTAAATTAATGTCACTTATATTATTTACCCAGCTTTCGTGGTAAGACTGTTATCACTAATTAATGCTTAAAACTCAATGTTGTTGCGTAAAAAGTGATAAAAAACACTTAGATCCGTTGTGAAAGTAAAATACAATAGGTGTGTTTAAATCGCAACCTGTTATTTTTCTGTTAGGTAATAACTACCATTGACCTATTTGAGTCAACCTTGATGACAGTTAAGGCAGATGTTCACTTTAAAATAAGATAGAGAGAGATGGAATCTTGAAATACTGATGATTGCAAACGAAAGAGTATGATCATTTACTACATTAAATATTCAGGGGTCGAATATTTTATTTACATACATTTGTCTATAAAAATTGGTAAATTATAATAGAATCTTATTCATTTGCAACTTGTCACTAGATGACACTGCAATACATCAACGTATAAAGCGTTTAATTATGTATATTGACAGAATAACATTTTCGCTGGGATTTTCAGGTTGTACAAAACAAAATACGATTACAGATGTAAACGAGAGTCAATCATAGTTTCTATAAACTCACTCGGTGATAGAAATTAGTTAAGGATAAAACGTATTTGAAACATAATTCGTTCGGCTATAATATACAATATTGGAAACGTTTATCCTCATAATGTTTAATGTCAGACACAGATCTTGTACAATATTGTTATGTGCAAGAATATAATTTTCTCGTTTGTCCGAAAAATGTTACGGAATTATTTTTGTGTGTTTTTGTAAAATGTAAGTAATGAATACCCCGACCGTATTTGTAAATACCTAAAAGTTTGTTTATTTACATAAAAAATATTAACATTTAGTCCTTAAATATATACAAATATTAATTAAAAATAGTTACCGTATAAATCATGACCGCGTAGAATGTTGGTAAGAATGCTAGCAGAATTTTCCGTTGAATCGCAATTCCGATCCTGTGAGCAAAAACGAACCAGCCCTCCTATCACCATTGGAGGCAATATGGCGAGGTGTTATACTTTTAATGACAATTTTATTCTTTTAATCATAATATATAGGCCTACGAACAAATAGGTCATCTGATGGTAAGTAGTCGATCACACATATACGTGGGAACTAAGATTTGATGTTCCTCGTGCCTCTTGCTACATTGGCTCACTCATCCAATACAACAATACAAAGTATTACAATTTGGCGTGAAAATATGTCGCGGTTGGTAAGTACCCCGTCGGGTCAAATTAAGTACAAGATAGTCAGTGGTGATTTCCTGGTTTGAAATAATCTTCTATCAAAATGCTCGTGTTTTATCCACTTCATCTCCATGCCATCTCGTTTATAAATCTTTACATATATAATCTATAACAACTTTACTTAGAATTTAGTTTTTACCATGATATTATTTCATTATAACATACATTTCCTCATAGTTGGTAGAATACTGAATTTAAGCAGCTTGTATAATTATTGCTACAAACGGTACATACAGATCAAGGGTTTAATTTTACAATTTCGTTGTGTTCAATTAATTTCGCCAACACGTAATCGATTGCGTCATTTGTGGTTTAAAGTAATTCAACGGTTGTTTCAACCAAGTATATATATATATATATATATATATATATATATATATATATATATATATGTATTATTTAAATTATACGACGAAAATATTAATTGATGTCTTTTTAAGAGTACCAGATTGTTAATGTTCTATTCTATTATATATATTACATATATATTATAATATTATATTCTAATGGCTGGACAAAAGGCTCTCCTAATGTAAAATGGAAAAAAAACCATTTTACCAGGGCGTTCCAATGTGGTTTCGTGAATATATGGGAAACTTTTAATTGAAGAGTACACGTTTTTGATGTATTTTTTTTATATATAAGAGCGAGATGAGTTATTGACACAAATTAAAAAATCAAAGATTTGTGATGCTTTCCTGGGTGTGAACACGGCTCTTTTATTAATATTCATGAGTTCTACCCACTATGCTATCGGTACTTGCCTTATCGGTTTATCTAATTATATAACACGGATAACATTGATTATTTAAATAAGTCAAAGGTAATTTAAATAAAAAATGTTTATAGTTTATGAATATTCGTATTATTTATAGTGTTGAATTTAATCTTTTTCAGCCTTTGATAAAACTTTACTCTTCAAGGATCTTTTCAGTAACATTTCTTTTATCTTCTTATATAGCGAAATAAAATTTTGAAAGTACTGACTTAAATATTAATGAAAAATAAACGTGCAAAACATGACCCAAAATCATAGATTTAAAAAATATATTTTATATTGCGGAGTAATATGGCCTTGTTTTTGTATTTTATAAATGATTTACTTTTATCCAATAAAAACAAGATATGAATATATAGTAATATAAATAAAAACATATTCTTAGATCCATCAGGGTCGCGGAAATTTAAATTCAGTTACGTTCGTTTTACAAGTTTCAATTACATTTATCACAAGTTTGGAACGTAGATTCTTCCTTGAAGAACCGACAAGTAACTCAGTAGTTGCTCTGTTTCGTCAATTATATTATACATCGCGTAATAATCACCGTCATAATTATTTTTACAATATTTTTTCCTGTTAATAAAGTTTCATAAATAAAAGATTTTATCATTATTAATCTAAGAAACATTATGAATATATGAAGATTTTAATTAGGGCGTTTCAGAATAGTGTTAAAGAAAATCCTCCATGTAAGCGAAATCACGGTTGTATAACTTTTAACAAGCGATTAGTACGATTCGAGTCGGTCGATGAGAGATCGCGTGCGTCTCAGCGAAGATAGCAGTTTGGAGTAATTACGATTGTTGTGAGCGCCGACAATCACTTAGAGGCACCTTATCTAAGACCTGCTTAACGTCGGCTTCGCTATTAAGTCATAAATCGCAGGCTAGTCACGCAACAAGCTGACGATTTGGTGGTAAGCGATTTATCTTCACCCATCTAATTAACAAAAGCTTTTTTTTAATTGGAATGTTATTTATTCACGAAGATAATATTTTATTTTCTATGTAAATCGAAAGATAACGAGGCAAGTTATCCATATATAAAATTGGCACAATATACGAGGTTCTATTATTATAAAAAATCATATACGAATTAGGAGATTATTTTGTGCTACGACCATCAAAAACCTTTTCATTATTTTCGTATATATTTTACTTTTTCTTTTTAGAAATCAGATTAAGATTGTTTGGGTTTTTGTATTGCTTATTCCGGAGATAAATAAATATTTTTATATAAATATATGTACATATGAATAAGTCCTTATGATCTTTATTAATATTTTTTGCTTATTTTTATTTATATTTACTACATAATAAGCGGTACAAGTACTCATTGTACTGGTAAATGATTTTTAATATTAAAAATACAATTGTATGAACTTTTAACGTAACCACGCTCAATTTGTTGCCGTTTTTACTAAATGGTATTACCATTTTACACCAACCGACTCGAACGATTGTCATAAAAAGTTAACATTACAATTGTTGCGTCATCAAAAACCCTATAAAAGTAATAAAGTCCGAGATATTACAAAATATAAAAAAAAAACATTTCATTACAAATTTTCAATTCAAATAATTTGTTGAATTTTTTATCAAAACGGGCTATTATGATAGTTAAAAAAATAATTAACTTATTAAATTAAAATATATATTTTAGTCTAACAAACAAAATTTATGCTATGAATACTTTTAAAAAAGTTATGTGAATTAATAAAAAGAATCAATGTGTTTGAACTGCAATCGATGGTAGAGTTGACACATGACAGCGAGAAGGCAGTCTCTCTGCGCATCAGTTGAACGATTCAAGCTCAAAATAATTTACTCGTTTGTTGAATTATGCATGGATTTTCCGATGAACATTTCAATATCTATACAATAATTATATTATTGAAAGTTCTATGATTGAAGCTCTAAATCCTAGTTATGGATCTAGATTTCATATGAATTAAAAATTTAAGAGTAAATTGTCACAATATACAATAAGTGATAAATAACATACTTGGCAGTGGCGGACAAACAGGGGACGGAAGGGGCGACACGCCCCGGGCCTCCAGTCTTGGGGGGCCCCCATATCCTAAACAAGACTTTAAGAATGCTTAGTACCTACATAATTTCATCAATATCAAAACACGACAGTATACAGCCATCTAGACATTTTACACATAAACATAAATAAATATATATATACAATAAACATAAACACTATTTTATACACACAAATGTAAACTGAATAAAAATCTTGTAAAACTACTTTTTTTTTTAAAAGCTGGGGCCTCGTTCATCTTTGCCGCCCCGGGCTGACGGGCTTAGTCCGGCACTGATACTTGGTGTATCAGTATTATAAAGCCCTAAGTTTCGTGCCAGCCCTTCTAGGGTCTACCGCCAACCAGTGAAACTTAGTATTGTTATAGTGTAACTATAGTTGGTTATTATATTATTATATAATATTAACATTATAAACATATATATTATTATATATATTATAACATTAACAATTTCTTAGACCGTTAATGGGCCATTAACGATCTAAGAAATTGTTAATATTTCTTACAGCGCCATTGTATATGGGCCGTAGGGATAATTTATTAATTTATAATCGGTTAGGTGGTCCAATTTCCCGTCCTCCTGCATGTAATTTATTCTAAACAAAAACCATTTTTTGTTCAATAACAAAAATAATTTTATTATAATAGAATATTAATCAAAAACTAAAGAGACATTTTCGACGTTAATTAATGTTTAATGAAACATATTATAAGTTAAAAAGAAAATGTTGCTACTTTGCATTTTAATAATACTTTGCATTTTTACAAGCGGCAAAACAGTTTGCCTTGAAACTTGCCTAAATGTTGCTTTAATGTTGGAGAATTACAAAATGATTGCAGCTAACGATGTGAAGTGATTTTTTTTAATTCCAAATAGCAAACACAACAAAAACATTGTTAAAAATAAAATAAAACTTTTCTATCTTCACTGTATAATTACAAAAAAGTTGCTTCGTTGGTGTGGTAGCTAACTTATAAGGGCCCAGATCCCGATATTCTTGGTCCTCATCACACGCCGGGCTAATAAAACGTTACAGGGTTTTGGGGTTCAGAAATAGGTACTCAGTAGCAACTCGTCTCTTTGTTAGCAGTGCTTATACTTCCGTATTTATCCAGAAAACACATGCCTGAACTCCTACCAAATGTGCCGGAATCGTTGTCATATCCGATTGTAGAATTGAGGGAGTAGAGTGTGCACTTGGGTTCACGCAAAGAGATGAACTTTAATTGGGTGGGTGCCTGTTTCATCGTGTGCCATAGGGAAAAACTCCGAACAGTTCAAGGCAATTGCAACCCAGCTGTGGTTTAAGAAGGTCTTTGCAATGCGCATCCACGCTCACCTTCACTGCTCATGTTGCCCTCCTTTCCAAGATGTATTTGGTAGGAACCTTTTACCGTAGCTTTGGATATTCGTTCTAATATAAAACTTACTCCAGTAGAGATTTTGCTGGTTAATTCTCGCTCCCACTTACAGTGTATATAAATTAACCACATATTTGCTTAGTTAATTTGTTAGGTTATTTAGTCTTTCGGTATATCCATTTGCCTCGTTGCAGTAAGTTCTACAAGTATCGCGTTTGATTTGTCTAAAAAAAGGAATACGTCGGAATACGGTCTTGATGACAAAATTTCCATGTCCTCTGAAATATCATAGTACTTTTGACATGTGTTCATTAAAATAGTCCAGTCAGCTGCAGTACCCAGGATTGACTAGGGCTCGCTTCTTTGAGGCTTCGAGTCTTTTTTTATAAAATTGATATGTTTTTTATCAGTATTTTATCAGTCTTTTTGGACTTAGGTCTCTGAAATAATTATGCACTATAATATGTCCAAAATGGGTCTGGAGAATATCAATAAACAAATGTACATGTTGATATTATTCTAAGTTTTTAACGTGTTTTACGCTAAATTGTATTCAAAATAAAGAACCATTATGAGACAAGTATATCGTAATAATTTATAATTCAAAGAATTTGGTCGCCGCCAGAAACACCAAAAGGCTCTTGCAATAAAAACAATATTTACATATCGTTTGCCATTTGCTTGTCGATAGGATTTAGAGAATCCTTCCTAATGCTTTATATGGAATATTTTTATAAATAAAATGGTATAACGCAAATTTATTTGTATTTTCAAAGTTAATAGTAAAATTTTAGTAAAGAAAGAAAAACTAATTTGGAGCAAACTTCACAAGCGTCCTCGGTAGTTTTCGAAGTAATTTAGCATCTAGTGTTCCATGTTTTCATTTTCAAGTTGTGTGGGCTAAATGGACCAGTCCAAGTTTTGTAATTAAATGCGAATTTTTACGCTGTTAAAGTTTTTTTTATTATTAAATATAAATTTACAGACATAATTAATTTTTTTGTTCACTAAGTATGTTTATATTGCTATATTACGTAAACATGTCTTTGAAGATATAATGAATAAAACCGACTTCAATTATGTCCCTGTTACATCATCTACACTTATACAGTATAAGTGTTAATAATATTTAAATATTTACAACACTTAATCAGTTACTTTCGGAGTCGATGTTCATTACTAAACAAATTTGCTGTTCCTTGAATCAGTCTAACAGGATTTGATCACCTTTTTTATATAAATATTTATCTAATACTTTATTAAGGTAATTCTTAATATATCCAGTCCTAATGTAATTCATTTATATCTTAAAGTTCGTATGTAGAAATACTTTTTTATTTTACTCGAAGTCTTACTTAGCTATATGCTCTATGTAATAATAAACATTCAGCGTAATCTAGACTACTATTATTATGTAAATTCATATAAATTTTTTAGTCAGTAATAATTTAATTCAAAACATAAATATGCTATGCGAAGTTAATAAAAAGACATTGCGCAAATATGAGATACTTTTTCGAATATCTGTTGCGACATGACGTCTCTTGATATTAAAACTCGTTTCATAATCCAACACAGAAAAGTGACATGTCATGTTTCCTGCAATTCATCCTTTTCGGACTGGAATGAATGGCGCAGTGACTCGGGTTATTCATACAATTATTTCATGCGAGTTTGACTCGGATTCTAGTTTTTAGGTTACTTAAAAAAATGTACTTCATTTTATGAATTTTATCATTATAATATGAGAATATAATAAGCATGGTAAGACTGCTGAATCTGTAAGCTTATTATATTACTCTGGGGACGCATTTATTTTCTAGCTTGGTGAAGATTAAATGAGCGGAGAATGCCCAGTGGTTAGATCTCGTGAATCTTAACCGTTGATTGTGGGTTGGAACCTTGGCAAACAACATTGGATATTCATGTCCAATTTGAGTCCAAGTGAACATCTGCTTCATTAGCGTCTGCAGCCTTTTGTTCTTTACTTCTAAATTTCTCCTCGAAACAAGAGGAAGCCTATAAAGCCCAGGAGTCATATGAAGCACGAATGATGAACTATTTAATGTCATCCGAGTAGGAGTTTTATCTTAACGTCGTGATTCGAAAAATAGCTATTTTTCTAAATATGTATTTTATTGGGTTTGTGAAAGTACAAATGAGCCCTCCTCCGATGGCATATAGTCACTACCACACTTAAAAAAAATTCTTTACATCACCAAATCGCAACCAACCTTGGGAACTAAGATGTGATCTTCCTCGTGCCTGGCACTTTAGTTACACTGGGTCTCTCATCCATCAAATCAGAACACAAAAATACTGAGTATTGCTATTTGGTTGTAGAATATCTGGCGATTACCTAAAGGGTACAGAGACAGGAGCCAATCCCTACAAGCAAGCCAATAGTATATAGTTAAAAATAGATGTTATTGTAAGCTTCGGAACTCTAACCACTCTCGAACTCAGCGTATTTTAGAATCACGCTTCTAATTATAAACACAGTACCTACCTACCTAATTTCAAGTTTGTTGCTTAAATTTATCTCGAGATATAAACCTAAGAAAGTTGCTGATATAACAATAAACTCCTGACGCAGATAATATGTTTAAAGCATCAGCTTGTATTTCTGTCGATTCTGAAGAAATGATAGGGAGTAGTTGTAATGTAATTCTCAGTTGTCTTTTCAATAGTCTTAGTTTAAAGGGGACGTAACAGCCTAGTGTAGCAACTTACCGATATAATAATATAATATAATATAATAAAGGAAAACTTTTTCCAAGTTGCGTTAAATTTTATGATATAAGTTTTATGTATATTGTATTTTTGTAATTTCGCGTTGATTAATTTATTAGTAGAGATTAATACAATGCAAAATTTAGACTGTGATGTTGGCTGGCAATAAAACAATGCACATATAAAAATAACATTAATCAAATTATAAATATGATACGATATCAACGCGGACAGCTTGTCTGATGAGCCTCTCTTATAAATTTAAATGTATTAATTTATAAATTTAAATATAAATGTATTTGAACCAAATATTTTATTTTTGAATTTATTTATTTTCATATTCCAAAGATGACATATTTCAATAAAAATATGTATTTATAAATTACAGCACTACACTGGGAAACCTCCATATATTCTGTATAGTTTTGATTTATGCATGTGTGCCTAATATGTCTATGTCTTATCGTAGCTATGTAATATTTTTTTCAGTTCATCAATTAACAGAACGAGTTTAGGTTTATTATAAGTTTATTAAATATGCATCTCTTAAGTAAACTCCATTTAAATATATTATATATTTAAATAAAATACCTTAATTATGTGCAAATATTAAGAAGGAAGCTATCTAAATATACGATAGTCTATTTTTGGCATATCTATAGTATAGTAGAAGTAGACCAATCTATAGTGCAGTAGAACCTGCGGTTCCGCAATAAACATGTGAAACGATAAACTAAACAATATATTTCATTGATTCATAAATTAAATATGCAAAGGTCATTTAATAAATAAAAAATAACTTTTTTTTTTCTAAAAGATTTCAAATAAAATTTTGACTGCCAGTATAAAACTACGCTTACAGTAGTTTGAACAGCCAACAAGGCATTCTACGGTATAGACAAACGGCCCCTATGTCACTTTAATTTTCATGGCCTGATTAAAAATTATTTATATAGCCAGCTTTTGTCAAAAGCATAAAAATTGTCGATCAAACAATTTTCTATACAAATCTGTAAAGGTGACAAGAATATTTTTACACATAAATGTGAGCTGGTTATTGAACGATCCAATCTTGATCATTATTCCTTTGCCACTCTCTGAATAGAAGTTAAGAGAGCTGGAAGAGATCACTGTAAGCGATAAGACTAGCATTGCATGCTTTTTTTATTTAACTTGTTATTTATTCTTAGTGCAAGTTTTATGTGTACAATTAAGATTTAATTATTCTTTTACAAAATCAAAATCATTTTTTAAACGACTTCAAACATTGAGAAGGTTCTAAAATCGACTGTAATAATAATTATAAATACGTTATAATTATTATTACAGTTTTTCATTTTTGGTTTCAGTATAGTTTGATAGTAGTCCCATTTGAGTTCAGAGAAAAAGTCTTCAAACATTATTAATTATAATGGGTATGTTTGAAGACTTTTTTGATTTACTTTTTTAATTAAATGTCAAGCCATACAAAGATTAAATGTGAATGTAAGCAACAATTATTATACTGCCTTTGAGCTCGCTTAAATCAATGCTTCGAACATACGAATTGAAATATAATTTCCATGTTCAGAAAACTTTTTGAAACTAGTTTGTACTCGTTTTATGTTATGTATATATAAAATATATATATTATATTTTGATTGTTAATTTCATACTGTGCTATGATTAGCCTGCATTTATGGTGTTCATAGTGTGCAATTCTTTAAGAGCTTAAGTCTATGGAAAAGTGATCAATGTCTCTCCGCTGACGCAATATCTCCTTCGCGGTATAAAAATTATAAAATATATTAATTGATGAAATAAAGTGGATATGTCTCCAATTAAACCTGTTAACCATCATGAGACAAGGCATAAATTATAATGTAGTCATTATTGAAAACATTTATCGGAAATTGACTTCGCAATAGAAACAAAAGACAACACTTATTTTAAAATTCATTTCAATAGGCTTTTACATGGTCAACATTGTCATGGTAACATGCGCAAGCGATCCTTTGTCGTCCTCTGAAGGGATACAATGGGTACCACTGTTTTTTTATGATACGATACCGGTGAGTCCCTTTCCACTTTACGTGGCAAAAATGGGTAAATGCCTTTTTCAAGAGGAACTAAATCAAATAATTGGTTAACTTCAACCTTATCGCTTCTACGACATAATAAAAGGTTCAAGATATTTTTTTTGTTAATTATTTATATACTCTAATGCATAAATCTGGTCGATCGTTTAATTTATTTTAACACTTGGAACAGAAAAGTTCTCTATGAATTATTTAATTAGAATTCATATATAATAATTTTGTTGATGGAATTAATTATAACTTCAAGGATATACAAAACTATGTATTCGTGGTTCGATTAGGGTCGACAAGCCTTCAGCCCTGTCGCATGAAATGATCGATGAAGCTCACATCAGATTTCAGGATAGTTTTGCATATTATGCTTCTTTTCTTGCAAACGAGATGTGGGATAATACTGATTTAAATCTTTTCAAATTGCTCATATACTAGTTCAAGGATAACAGTTGACATTTATTTATAATAAAAAAAAACTACTGTATAAATATAGAGTGAAATAATTAAAACATTTAGTTTCATTAATAAAATAATTGTTGGGAGGGAGGAAATAATTATTGAAAGCTAGTCTGGGAAGGTACCACCCACTTATCACATGTTCTACCGCCAAGCAGCTATTTTTGTATTCCAGTTTGAAGGGGGAGTAAGCCAGTGTAACTACAGGCACAAGGAACATAACATAATATTTAGTCATGGTTGGTGGCCTATTGACGTAAGGAATTGTAAAAGAATCTTATGTTTCTAATGTCTATAGACATTGGACATCACTTACCGTCAGGTAGCCCATCTTCTCGGTCGCTTACCAAGGTTATTAAAAAATTAAGTATATGGTATAAGCAACACGTACATACAAGGATATGGAGAACGGCTGCGGAGAGGAGGCATCAGAGTATAAGAAACCGAATATGAATTTTAATAAATTAAATCGTTGGCGTACTGCCCACATGCACTGCACTAAGGATTATCAAAGTAATCTAGCAACATGAATCGTTAACTTAAACAATTACTAGCATCTATTTCATCACGTACGTAGCGAAGGCACGATCGCTTTAATCGAATACAGTTGTTATTCCAAAAACGAATACATAACTAACCCGTTAATTCACTTTATGTTGAAAATATTTACTCATATTGTTAATCGCTATTATTAAACGCTGTTATTACTAATCATGTTAATTTAGAAACATCCAGGAGTTACGTAGGTTTAATGGTATTGATATAAATGGAATTTGGGACATCACGATTTCAGGAATCATATTTTTAATTATTATAAAAAAAATATTGTAGCGGGTTCAAATATATTTCTGAGTTTTTCTTTCTTATCAGATATAACCATTCCTGTAATAATACCAAAAAAGGCTCGTTCGCTATCTTGTGGGTCTAGTGGCAGCATCGCAGATCTCGAGGTTCTGGATTCAAGCCCCAGATGAGGCTGGTAAACAAATCAATTGTTGTATAAGAGTTGCCTTCCCATCGGATTATGAGAGTGAATGTTTGTGAACACGCACTCTACACTTTAATATGTTCCTCGCATTTGGATAGAATTTTGAGAATGGTCTCCGAGGTCAATCATTGGGACATTTTATTGTTGTAGCTGTTTATCTAATTTGTATATATATACAGCATGACTGTTTGAATACTATCGATATTTAAGGACGTGATATTTGACGATCTTATATGACAAAAAAATATACATATAACATAAATAATAATAAACTTCTAAGTAGAGTTAACCAAAAGGTATGTAATTAATTACGCTACGTGTGGACACCCTAGTTGCGCCTTCGACACAGAACAGTTATGTAGGTACATTTCGCTATCGCACCGTAGTTTACCTACGTCCAAACGCCGCCACGGGTTAACAGGGTAGCAGGCTTTCTTTGATAAACAAGCATGATCCAATCCCCCTTCATACTTTAATCCTCGCTTAGGACAGGCACAAACACCAAGATATTTTACTCGTTTAAACAACAAATTTGTTGACTAGGTAAATGATATGACGTAGGACAAAAATAATAAGAACTCTTTACCCCTTCTCGTGTGATACACAGTTCGGCACGTTTACGCATATTGTCCTTAACACGATTTAACACTAATGGGTCACTTTTAACAGTTTCAAAAGTACTGGTGATTTTTAATTTCAACACCTGTCTGTTTGCAAATACTCTTTAACATACATGAGACGTTTCCTTGGACATGTGTTGGAATACGGAACTGTCCCAAGTCTCGAAGTCTTTAATTAGCGTTTAAGATTACGCTGGCAGTGAGTACTAAACGATTTGGGAACATCTCTCGGTACAAATTAGTAGCAACCGGCAAGCTATCATTCGCACGCGAATAAGTACGAACCGTGTATATACATATACAGGTTATATAATATTATATATTATCTTATATATATAATATTGCTATATTTATATATATATCGGGTTTTATATATAAAAAAAAAGTTAATTTCTTTACTGTTTGCCGTACCTTCTCTAAAAGTTCTAAAATCCCGATAGCTTATAAATAGCCATTGGACTAATGAGGTAGTCAATGGTTTATAATTAATACAATAACATATCCACTTTATAATATTGACTGGCTAGCTGTTAATGTTAATGTGACATCACGTTATGCACCAAATTTAACGCAAGTAAGCGTAAAATTAGAGTTTTTGGGGGCGAGAATCAAGCTAATGTTAAGTTTTTTTCATATATTCTCTAACATTAGTCTATTACATTTTCCAAATGTGGCTCTGCAGCCCCAAAATATTAACAGTATTAGAAGAAGTAGAAGAAAAAGAGTATGTTTATATCCGGAAAAAAAATCAAAAAGTGAAGGTTATTGTTACACTATCTTTAACATATGTATATGTATATATACACGCCACGTACACGCACGCTAGTTTTGCAATTAAATATTTGATTTAATCTTATATTGTACACTCGGCCTTATTATTATGAACCAATACGAAAACATTACAAAGTAGTAAAATCAATTAAAAACGAGATAATAAGAGTAAAGTTATTTACTTTAGTCTTATTATGAAAAACCTTTTCCGGCAGAATATTTATTATAACGATCCACTCAATTTAATCTTGAAATTTATCGTTATTGTGCTAAATTAAAATTTTAACTCAATAACGCTAAAAATAAAGTATATTAGATTATCTAAATAGAATATTTACTAAGAGCTTAGGATTATCCGGAATTATTATAATTTACCCGTACAAGTTTATCATTAAAATAAATCTGTGACGCACACCTGTACATTTTGAGTGTGTATACGAATAACAACAATTGTAAATGTAGTTGTGATGAATTGGAAGCAATTCACATCAACGCTATTCCCATTTACCACGATGATTGGTCGTTTTAAAGATAATATTGTATCCCATTATTTTGATACGGTATAATATAAAATTTACTGAAATTAATTAAAAATTAAAAATAATAATAAAACTTAATTTAACGGTTCTAAGCCAAAAAAAAATAAAATTAAAAAAATATTTAGTATCGCAACAATCTATTAAAATTATATCAGAGTTTCCAATAATTATATGCATACTAGCTGTGCCCGCGACTTCGTTCGCGTAGTTGTCGGAAACACTATCATGATTATCGTTTGATTGCTCACGTTGGTTTTTGTTATTATAATCGTCAATAAGATTTAATAATATGTTTTACAGTACTTTAGCGTAGATTATATTTTTAGTTTTATTTTCTTGTGGTAGAAGAACATACTGATTTTGCCCGCAACCCGATCTTGACAACGCGACATATAGTTGGCCGTGTGAAAAGCAGTCTTGACGTAAATCGATTCCTACGTGTTTAAATGTTTGGCCCTGTGATTTATTAATGGTTACGGCAAAAGATAACTTAATGGGAAATTGAATTCTTTTAAAATTAAAAGGTAAATCATTTGGAATCATTGGGATGCGAGGTATAAGCACTGTTTGACCAACTGCCGGACCAGCCAAAACTGTTGCAACGATCACGTTATTGCGAAGGAATTTTACTTGAAGGCGGGTCCCGTTACATAAATTTGGTGGTTTAAGATTTCTGAATAAAATTATCGCAGCACCTATTTTTAACTTCAGGGAATGTGGTGGAAGGCCGCTCGGGTTTAAATAATTGAGAAACTCTTGTGGGTAATGGACAGCATCTTCTTGATCCATTACATTATCAATAGATGTGTAGGTAGTTATATCGCCTGGAAGTTTGGTTAAAATTAGGTCGTTAATTTCGTCAACGCTACTATTTCTCGCCGCCAATATTGCCCTTTGACACATCCATTGGTAATCTTTATTTTCTATTTCGACGATATTAGGGTAAACTTTTGATATTAAATCCTCTATGCTAGTCACTTTTTCTCCTAAATCGCGATCAATTTCAATTTTATTTTCAGAATGAGGTACTTTTCCATCTCCTATTAAAAGTAACTTTGAAGGAAAATTTGTACTTCCTCCCCCCAAATGTGCTCTCATATTCGTAGATAGTTTTAAGGTATGGACAAATTTCCATAACGGTGAACTTTTAAGGCAAGACCTTACAATGTCTGCTCTAGTTCCTCTTAAAATTACCGGTAAAGTTTGTCTAAATAAATGACCAACATCTGTGTTTTTATTGCTTATTGTTATACGGTCAATTATGACAACCCTTTTCTTAAACATAAAAGAAATATTGTACAATAGTGTACGATTGCGAATATTTTTTTTGTTAACAATTCGATGCAGGTGTATCGACATCTGGATGTAAGACAAAAGAAAAAGTCAATTGTAAATAAATAAATCACAAACAAAATTCATACTCTGCCAAAACAAACAAAACGTTCAACAGGAAATGTAATAGTAAATCCGAATGACTTTTCTTTGTCTTGGATTAGGAGAAAAGTTCATGAATTGTAATACCTGACGGTAGACATGTTTGCTTAAACACTCAATTTTGATTCCAATTTTCTGTCATTATATAGGACCACTATGTACGTATAGGGTTTAAAAAAACATCAAGAAGAAGTGTATTTATCGATAGACCAGATTTACAAATTTGGAGTATATCATATATTTACAAACCTACCTTGGCTGACACCGCCTCCAAAAATAACAATAATTTTAACTATAATATATTATCGTAATAACTTTGCTGACTTTTAAATAGTCTAAATATTTTTAATTTCATTTTACATAGTATAAATCTAAAAAATATTGTGATCATTGTTTGTTATTCATAGGTTTGTGTTAAGTTAGATTTAAAGTGGGTAGGTACATACTTATCTCCTTGCGTGGAAACACAGAACGTACCTACATATTGGTAAGTAGAATAAGTTACTTGATTATTAAGTTGTAGAATAATAAGCAATTATTTTTTACTTTTTAGAGCATATTATTTATTTTCTCTTTTGCAGTCGGTTTTTTTTTGTCAAAATTTTTGTTTCTAAAAGATTCGGCCGAGTATCGCTAACGTGCTCCTTAGAATTGTTCCGTTCCCTTCCGTACCGTTACTTTGTCATGGATCCTATGCTCAGAACCTTACCAAACTTTCACCATAGTACCCTTGAAGTATATCCTTTATAATAAAAAAAGAATCATTAAAATTGGTTGGCACAATTTTCAGTTATTCACCTATTTATCGCGCACATACATAATGCACATTTAAGACTTATATCGTTTTCATAAGGATACCATCATCGTAACAGGATAAAATTAAAATGGGGCCCCACGGGAAGCACTACCTTTCAAACAAAAAAAAAAATATCAAAATCCAGTGAAAAGTTATGAGGTAACAGACATATAAAAAAAAAAATACAGACGAATTGATAACCTCCTCCTTTTTGAAGTCGGTTGAAAACAAACAATATTAACTTAAACGTAATAAGATAAACAAACCGAACAATAAGAAGTTTAGATTGTTTCTCCTTTGGTGTTATTATTTCATAAGGTGATTATAGTACAACCGTGTTGAATATGCTTGAACGTAATAGAAATTACTTGAAATATTGAACTACTAATTTATTTGTGTAGTCATTTTAAACGATATTCACCTATTTGCTTATTTGCATAATTTATTTTCTCAGTGATGATTAATCTGCATCGGTGAAAGTATCGCTCGCCATTTTGAACTTTTTTACGTGTGTAATGTAATTTTTATACCTTATTTATACCGTGAAACGTTTGAATTGTTTACTTGCAAAGTACGAAGGAATGTTCATTGAAATTTTATCTTATATCGTAAGTTAAAACTACAGCAGATTATGATTTAAATGTAACCGATTTTAAACGATAAAAAATAATGAGCAAATAAGCTGATAACAAAACCTAATTTTGATAAATAATTTAACTATTAAGAATGTTAATTTTTTTAAGTCGTTATGTGCATTGCTACTTCGCAGAACTACACCCGCGGGTGAGAGTGGCGAGCGCGGCGGCGGGGCTGACCCGCCTCCCCCTCATCCGCCGCCGCGCCCCGCCTGCTAGCACACTCTTAACAAATAGACATATAGTGTCACGGACTTTTTTTTTATTATTAAAAGAGGAATATATCTTTCATACACATTTTTTGAGTAACTTTAAACGTTTATGCTGCGCACGCATCGAAAGTCCATAAATGTGAATAATTTTCCCCGTTTTTGCAACATTTCTCACTGTCGCTGCGCTCCTATTGGTCGCAGCGTAATGTTATATAGCCTAAAACCTTCCTCTATAATTGGACTATTCAACAAAAAAAGAATTTTTCAAATCGGACCAGTAGTTCCTGAGATTAGCGCGTTTAAACAAACAAACAAACAAACTCTTCCGCTTTATATATTAGTATAGATTATTTCAGATACTTAACTGATTTAACTACATGTAAATTATTATAATTTATACTCTGTAATACTATTTCTATGCTCATAAATTTTATTGTTATTATGTTATTTAGTTTTACTATTTTAACTACACTATGTTAATTCTACTGCTACCTATAAAAACGACGTTCAATTATTTAATGTAAATATGTATGTATAATAAATGAAGTTTGTATGTACTTTATACTATGTTAGTTGTAAATAAATAAAATCAAAGAAAATTCTCCTATGTATATATGTATAATGTTTTCTAGATGTTGATTGCTTAAAAATGTTAATGTTTATATTGAGTTTTGCAGTGAGTAATTATTTACTGATGCATGTGGTTATGAGGTTTTATATACTGCTCGTCCATAATTTTATGACAGCCATGAATAATGTTTAATTATACTAAGATTATTGTATTTTATAATTATTCCGTATTAAATAAATTTATCCGTTTGTTCAATAAATGTCGCTTAAAAAAAGTATTTGTTCTATATATTTGTATATACGCCTGTCTGATTATTGTTTTATTAATTTATAGATGTCTAATAGTTTGAAACTAGATACCCCGTATGTTAGTATGTTGCATAGCTTATCAAATAATCTTACGCAATTTTTAGACGAACGCTAGCAAAACAATGGAACCACACAACACAATTATCTCATTTCATTTATGTCTCTAAACTGCCGACGAAAAAGTTTGTTAAAATTTTTATTTATGTGTAGTATTTACGAGATATTTCTAGCGCTAAGTAAAAAGGTAGAATATAATTTAATACTGTTAAAGATGTTATTAAGAGGTAGGTTGGGTGTGGGTCGAGAAGTTGAATACTGAAGTACGAGTTCGATAATTATTTAATCTACTATATTAAAAAAAACACTATTCTAAAAGATGGTACGTAGGATGAAGTCGGAGTCATAGCTAGTTCTTAATAAGCAATACTAATATATAAGGTTTTATGCTCTGGAAATGGATATCAAAGTTACATTTGTTTGTGATTGCGAAAATTTCAAATAACTTTTATTCAAACAGATTATTCCAAGAAAAAGTACATTGTAAACGTTTGACATTTTAAATCATTGTAAATTCAACGAGTAGAATATAAAATAAAATGTATTAAATAATGATATACATTTTCAACTTTGTAGTCTGGTGAAATATATTGATAGGTACCTAAATTTGATACTTAATCAATTGTCTTAAACAATTTTAGCTTTACGTATTATACTGTACAAGGTTTTTAAATAGATCTATTTATTTGCGATCCATATTACATTACCCATAGTCGTGTCACGCACACTGAGACATCTTATAAGTACGACTGTTACTAACTCACACGAATGAACGTCAATAGTTGTGATGGCCCAGTGGTTAGAATGCATGCATCTTAACCGATGATTTCGGGTTCAAACCCAGCCAAGCGAATTTGAATTTCCGGTGACGGTGAAGAAAAACATCGTGAGGAAACCTGCATGTGTATTCCACCAATCCGCATTGGAGCAGCGTGGTGGAATATGCTCCAATCCTCCTCCTCAAAGAGAGAGGAGGCCTTAGCCCAACAGTGGGAAATTTACAGGCTGCTAATGTTGTTTGTTGTTGTTTATTATGAAGTATATTATTTAACTTTCGTGAGTAAATAAAAATATAAAGCCATTTATATATTACGCTATTCATATATTTCGAAAGGTTTTGGAATCGAAACAAAATTGTATGTCCCATGTGGCACTAGACCTAAAAAGTTTCATGAAACGCAAACAATTGTAATTCAAGTAAATTCGATAATATACTCGGACCTTTCCAAGTTAAATAAAGAAACATGTGAATTGGGGTGATCTTGAGAAAAAGAAAAACCAATATCTTGTTAGAGAGGCCAAATTAAACGAATAAATGTAACTTACACATCGAGCTGGCGTCTTCTTTATGACATCAAGTGCTTTTAGCCAAATGATTTCACTGTTTCATTATAGTATTGCACGGTTCACTGAACACTGAGTACTGCGATAAAAATGAACTCATTCACTAGTAACGAAATTGTCTTCGTTCGTAACGATTGATGAAAATGAAATAGAAAAGAAAAAAAAAATAAAGTAAGATCATTACGATAATGTATATTGTATGACAATGTTATAAAATGTATGTAAATGCAATCTAAAAATTAAACTCACTTAAACGTAAATGTCTGTATACTGGTCAAAAATCATCTCTCTATATTAAGAATCACGATTAGGAACTTTTTCAACTGCCCTATTTGGATTCGACTTTAGTATATTTACTTTATACCTGCATCCTTGTCTCATTTTATAACAACATAACATGATTTGACCTTCAATGAAGGTATGTATATATTTTCTAATAATTGGACTATCACAACGTACAAAGCATAGAACAGGTAGATTTGGTTATATATACGGCTATGGACTTAATTAATTAATGGAGTTTCTGATCACAGGCAGTGACGAGTAAGTAAATTCACTATTGTTTGAGTTTATAAACTAGATTTGATAGAAATCTAAATTTGAAAATAAGGTTAAAAGTCCTATTTTAATCGAAATATTATGTCCCCTTCGCACATGAGTGTAAAAGACATAAGTAAGTTCCTAACATCGTTTACCGCAGGATAAGGCATCTGAAGCTCACGTACGAGGAATTCTATATTGTATTATGTGTTTCGACTGTAAAAAGTGAGTTTATTGTATTGCCTTATCGCGTATTAGTATGTTACGTTTATAAATGAACTAGGATTATTAAACTATTTATGTGTGCCCATTTTTGATTGTCAGCTTATACTTTTTTTTTTTTATTTACTTTACAACATCCACGGGCTCACAGTTGCTCGTGCCTTTTTTTACATTTTATTTTTATAAATTGTGGCGTTATTTTATATTTTTACTGAACATCAGCAGATCTTCGCTGGACTTCGACCTTGTCGTCTTCTTGGAAGACGTGACCCACACTGACATTTTTTTTTTTCAATTTAAATTTATTTGTCCGCTTATACTACAATATATACGATTATATTAATACATTAATTATTAAATATTAGCTTACAAAATCAACGCATATATAAAATTATGTATTGGGTTAAGATCGTATCGATCGAATTTTCGACTGATTCAAGCACATTTTTTATTGCCCGGAGAGGCAATGCAAGTCAATAAACCTGCTTCTATTGACTGGAGGACAACATATCAAAAGTGGGCGAATAAGCCGGGATTTCGATCGGTATGATCTTAGTCAATTGCCGATCCTACCCCAACGCACCTTACTATCACTATTTTGCTTTTTAGTTTTGATACCTAATAATGTTTCTAATTGAAATCATAAATAACTCACTCACCCACAACCCACGAAAACCTCCCTCAAAACAAAGTATCGTTGCTCGGCGGTAGAATAAATGATAGGTGGGTGGTACTTAGACAGACTTGCATAAAGCCCTACTACCAAGTGAAACAACGTGATTTTCGATGGATCAGTTTACATAGACACATTAATCTGTTAACTAACATATATCCTTTGCAGTTATCAAGTAGTTACGACGTCTTGCCTGAAATCGGTCAAGAACACACACCTAATTTATAGAACCGATTTGATTCTATCCTATTTGCTTATGTTACGAGCTTCTGCTTCTGCACAACAACGCGCCCGTCCACAAGAGCCGCGTTGCGTTGGCTGCCCTGCATAAGGTGTGCTTCGATAATTTGAATCACCCATCTTACAGGCCATACATGGCCCCGATTGATTACTACCTATTTCCAAATATGAAAAAATGTGCTACGGGCTAAGAAATTTACCACCAATGATGAAGTCAAGAAAGCATTTTCGACGGATTTTGAAAAAAAAAATTTATGAGGGTTTAAATAAAATAATTGAAAGATCTGAAAAATGTATCCGTCTTGCAGGTGAATATATTGAAAAGGAAAAATAATTTGGTTTTTTTATTTCTCCCCTATATGTAATATAAGTTCCCATTCAGCGAACTTAATAACGCACCCTCGTATCTATACTTTGATGCAATTGGCTAAGAAGCTATTAAAAAAAATACCTGGAATAACTGTGCGCCAGTCCACCCAACCACCTTGTCATCACATTAGCAACTTACTCGAATCAAATTAATTAATATGATGGATCGTCCATCGCGTTAGCTTGTACTTGACTGTCTTTCATTTTCATAATGGACCGCAAATTGGATTATGTGAAGTCTGTAAGGGCTCGTTAAATTTCAATATACACGTGGGTAAGACCGTCCAAGGTGACCAATTTACTGAAAGTGCTTTTATATTATGTTGAGTATTATAACAGTTTGATAAATGCTTTCTATAAACCTACTAAAATATGTACAGTCTGATCAAATTTACAAATACGAAGATTGCACGAATATAATATATTTTGTAATTGTTTTCTAATTGTTTTTTTTTATTTGCCAATAGGCTTTGTGATGGCCTGTCTAGATATCTATAAATTATTCTATTACCAAGCAATGCAATAATTGTTATTGTCGTGTGTTAACATAATAGGTTGGTGTAGTGTAATGATGGGCACAAAGGCCATAGAAACTTAGATCCCTTGGTTATGTTGTTGG
Organism: Vanessa tameamea; assembly: GCF_037043105.1. Classification (NCBI taxonomy): domain Eukaryota; kingdom Metazoa; phylum Arthropoda; class Insecta; order Lepidoptera; family Nymphalidae; genus Vanessa; species Vanessa tameamea. Next base: position 7,296,276 of record NC_087318.1, on the reverse strand, counting down.
CTTGGTTGTGGCATATACACCTGTCGGTCCAAATGTCTCTTTCGAAGGTGATTATTTAGTATCAAATTCCTCATTTGGTAAATTATGTATATCTAATAAAATAAATATTTAGTAAAAAGCATATGTAAGTACCTATTTAAAACGGGATATTTACCATGTTTTTTTATTTTTATTTGGTGGAGCTCGATATTTCGACATTATCTACGAATGTCTTGTTCAACGAAATAAAAATAAAAAACATGGTAAATATCCCGTTTTAAATACTGATAGTAATAAAAATAACCATGTTAATTTAAAATCTTGATTTATATGGTCTAAAAAGGAGAAAATAAACTTCGAAGTAAATCAACCTCTTTATTTAATCATTATAATATGATTTATAAAAGCTTGTCTCGAGATTATCCTGTATTTATTATTTTATAAAATATAAATACATATAAATACTACTTAGAATTTTGTGACAAAGAAGATAAATAGTTCTTTTTTTCTACTGAAATCGCTGTTTAGGTTTATCAACCACTATGAAATAATATTATAATATTTTGCGTATATATATATATCGAAGAAATAGAAACAAATAATTATCCTTTTCTTTCGAGACACGAATATCGAATTTAAATTAAAAAAGATAAGTTAAATACAAAACATTTTGTATAGCCATTTCATTGTCAGAAATAAAAAGTTATCCAACGAGACTGAAGATATATCAGGGGCACGACCAATCGACTTTAGATTTTTACCATATTAATATACGGGATTAATAATACTGCCAAATTTTTATTCCGAACTGTTACTGAGAAAAATTTAACTGAAAAATATTATTTATTTTAATGACTTTATTAAATACATACATATTTCAAATTAAAAAAAATGGAAATACTTATAAAACATTTATGTATGTGTAATTAAAAATAAAAGATTACATTAACATAATTTGTTCCTAAACGTAGGTATTCAATCAAATAATTTTAGCCAATTTTTGATCGTTCAAAATGTACCTACGAAAAATTATGTCTGTAACCACTAGCATCATTAATTATTGTTGGATAGAAGCCAAAACTAAACGAGTCTGACAATTTTCGCTGTTCAGAACTTATGCTGAAGGATAAGTATTATGCACTTAATACTTTCAAATTATTGCAACTATCTACATTAAATTTTGATTGATTTTAATGAATGAATATTTAGTATATTGTAACTCAGATGAACTAGACTATACACATATGTAGACTATAACCCCCTATTGAATTTATTTTGGGTTCAATTTGTATATTCAGCATCTCGTGCGTGTTCAAGAAGCATTATGAGAAAACCTGTTTATTTCGAAAGTAATTCTATTAAATGTGTTTAAACACACACCGTAGCAGCGTATTGAAATAAGCTCCAAATCCTCCCCTAAAGATATATTGTAATTCTATATTATGGTTTTTGTATTACGTAAACGTTAAACGATCTTGATGTACGTGTCATTTAAATTTTTCTTTCAATTTCTTCATTTAATACACCAGTTATTTAACCTCTTTAATGACGTCGTGTATATTATATTTACAATGAAGTGAATAAAATATTCACTTACAATGACGCGCGTCAAATTATTATTGATTTGCATTAGTGTGCGTAAGTGAAGCTCGTCCGTCCAAGACGTCAGTGTGTGTGAAACGGCAAAAAAATACAAAATTAAATTTATAAGTTTTAAAGCATATTACATAAAACATTTGGTTTCCGCAGTCCTTAAATAATGTGCTAAATTTACAGGTACAAGGTTTTGGGTCAAGTATTCATACAAAGAAGAACTACCGAGAAGAACCGGCAAGAAACTCAGTAGTTACTCTACACTGAAATGGTTAGTAGATTGGACTGAAAGCACGCCGACCATTCGCGACCCTCACCTTGTAAAGCGCCATCTAGTAACACTAGTGCTCAACTTTCGATAATAAAATATAGAGGATACCTACTAATGTTAATGACATAAAAACATATATTTCATTTAAATAAAATCCTGTTTTTATTAAAAATTAATAACATATTATTATCAATAATAATTTTGTTTGCAATTCACATGTGATGCAAATGCAATTGCAATGATGACAGACACATTATTTTTTTTTAAATAACGCTGAATCAGTTTTCAAGGATTTACTTATATTACGATTATGTTTTCCACATAAGCGTAAAAAATATGAAAAGAAAGAGTGGGAATGACGATTGTATACCCAGATGCTTGGAAAAACATGCGACTTACATAAGCCCGATTACGTTAAGCTGTTGAGCACGTTAATGTTTTCGTCTTTATATACTGATATGATATGTATGTATAAGATATATATTATAAATTAGTTTACAGCTTGTTTTTAATCGTTTATTGCTAGAAATTATTTGATAACAGTTTATAATCTGTGTAACCACATCATCTGTCGATATTTGCTGACGCGGTATATTTAAGTATCAATCTAATTATAAATTCGTATTAAATAAATAATAACTGAGTGTATGATTAAAATAGAATATTTTTTCTTTATTTAAATATATGCAGTTTAGTCTTCCCTTTCTTTATCTGATGAGACAGCAAATTCGATACGACCGGACTGAGTTCAGCAACAGGAGGAACGATTTTTACGTGCTTTCCGAGTCACGAGAGTGTAACACTGCCAAATTCCCATCTTAGGACTGTTAATGACTTTTTTTTACAGTAAGCCCTAAGTACGTATTGACTCATCCGGTTTGAACCCAGCATCTCATTACCTGGACCTTATAAGCTAGCCATGAGACCATGGAATGTAATTTTATCATTTAATATGTCAGCGCAAGTGGATTGTTTGGTTAATTAGATTATACAATGCGTATGTAGTTGACAGATAGCACTTATGCGTAACGAAACTTTGGATTGAATGTCAAAATTGTAACTGGCTGGTTTAATTTCGAAATTCGAATGACAAATTACATGGTTTTGTAAAATGCTTTCATAATTGTAATTATTATTTTATTGTTGATTCTTATTGAGTATTAGCATATTTGTTTAGTTTTACAGCGAATAGAATAATTTGAAGAGATTTCATTGGATTTTATGTTCGTTTACATACCCACTCCAACGGATCTTTAAATATATAAATCATTAATTTAATTTACTTGGTGGTAGGGCTTTGTGCAAGTCCGTCTGGTTAGGTATCACCCAGTCATCAGATATTCTACCGCTAAATATCATTACTCAGTATTGCTGTGTTCTGGTTTGAAGGGTGAGTGAGCCAGTATAACTACAGGCACAATGGACATAACATCTTAGTTCCCAAGGTTGGTGGCGCATAAACGATGTAAGGAATGGTTTTTCTTATAGCGCCTTTGTCAATGGGCGGTGGTGACCAATAGGCTATTTGACAATGCGAAAAATAAAGTGTCAATTATTGTAATCAGTATAAATTATGAGTTTAAAAATGGTTATTTATCAACGAAAGTTGAAAATAATAATTAATTTATTCCAGAATCCATAAATAAAAATGCATTTTTTTAAACGTTTGTCACGTGACACAAAACGCTCCCGATTGGTCGGACTTAAGATGAAGTCACTTATTTATTAACCTCGTTTTCCTTACTATATGTACCACAGATTACAATATAGGCAAGTGACGTCACCGATCCCATTGCAGCGCCATATTGTCAAAGTAGCGTTTTCGCGGGCTATTTAAATATGGAATTTTTATTTTGACATTTTTCAGCAAATATGTACTAGAATTAAAAAAGACAACTTTTACTGGGTTCCTCAACCTCTACTAAATAATATATAATGCATTTTAAAAACCACTCAAATAGCCTATTGGAATCAGAAGTTCTATATGCTCGCCCGTCAACCTGAGCCTTAAAAAAATCTATAAATAAATACATGGATAATTCTGGCAACACGTCACTTCTATTATAACATTATATATTTATTAGAAATACTTATTTATGCAGTTATATTAATATTATACATTAATTAAATACACATTTTGTTATAATAAAAAAGTGTTATTAATTTCAGAACATTATCCGTATCGCTTTGGAATTAAGACAAAAGATATTCCCGCGTTGAATTATAAATTGAATCACTGACACCGAATTAATGTAAATGAGATACTTTTGTGAATTTGATTCATTGTGAACTCAGAATTGTAATAAAATTTTATAAATAATAATATATATATATATATATATATATATATATATCCTTTTGTTCTGGTATTTAGTATATTGAAGTCCGTTCAAAGTCGAACGAATGTACATAAATCGTTCTCATCAGTCATACTCACTCGTACTCATCTAGTCAACTTACTTAATATTATGGTACTCTTTTCTATAGTATTATTTTAGACATATTATATTATTATTAACTTCGCCTATGAATACATTCAAATATTAACTTTGATATATAAATTTCATTACTTGACAAAATATTCATTATTATTTCATTGTGTTTAATGTATATTATAACTGGCAAAAAGGAGTAGCACTATAGTTTTTTCCGCGGTACACTTTATATTCTAAACTAATATTTAATTTAAATCTATAATATGACGGTTCAAAGTTGTTCTAAACCTTAAAAAAATATTAATTTTACTTTTAAAATATATCTCGTTATAGACTAGATTAAATGTCTTTTACATGTTTCCAACTTGTGGACACAAAGATCTAGAGTCTAGGGAGAAACTGAGCCAGACATAGCTGTCTCTCTCAGCTTATTGGAGGTAAATGAAATCGTGATACTTGAGTGGAAACGACGGTCCACTTAGATGCTTTTAAGGGTTTAATTAGACCTTGTTTAAGGAAAAATCCTTTTAAAGTATCATTAAGGACTTGAAAGGTTTATTGTAGATTTTATCGTTAGACAAAGACGAGAATAACTTGTAAAATAGGTTTAAGTTCGACAGTTAATTATAAAGATATGATATTGTTTAGTCTCTGAAATAATCTGCTAAGTTGAATTAGAAAAGTTGTTGTGTGTACAAAAATATACACAAACACACTAACATGTAATATACAAATATTGTGCTCATAACGTGGATCACATTGGATTTACATAAGTCATATGACAAATTTAATATATATAAATAGATTATAACTAACAATAATTGTCTAAAACAAAGATATTAAAATGGAGTTAGATTTATGAAAACATAGAATGGTTAAAGTTGATATTAATAAAAAATTGGTATCTATGGATTACCATATAATAATATAAAAAAAAGTTATTTATTTTATCATTTTTAAATAATATTACATTCTTAAAAATAAAAGATCTCTATGAAATATATCGTTTAAAGCTAATTTAAATGATTATTGTAATTATTCATAAATATCCTTGCGAACATGATTGGATTTTATTTATTCGTCGTTATTGCTAAACTAGTCGTATTTCACGATTAACGTCTGTACATGTGTGTGTCTTGTTGATTTATAAGGTTTTTAATCTCGTTATTCCGGGTTCAAACCCAGCTAGGCCATTAAAAGACATGAAATCCTCAATAGCGGCCGAGCAGTTGGTCCTGCGCTGATTCTCTACACCCAGCCAATTAGATTAAAGGAGTAGATGCACTTTGCAGAATAGTGGTCGTATCTGAAATCGTTCAAAAGTAACAACACATTTGTATTTTACAGAAAACGTTATCACTCTGTTGCATATATATCTTGAATAAAAATAAAAAACTTTATTTTTAAAGTAAGCGAGTGAAGCAATTTGAAGAAAATTATAAAATTGTTAAATGTTTTCCACGAGATAAATAATCTTCCCGATTTATAAATGTATATGGTTGCGGCTTGACATACTTTTATTTTTCACATTTAATAGAATTATAAATATAAACAAAATAGTCTTTAATTTAATCAAATAAATAAATGTAATTTATTTGTCCAACCGTTATCAAAATTCCGACATTTAAGCACACAATCAAATTTTTAAGCGAAGGGTGTAGGAAATATTTTATCCGGTAAAATGAAATTAAAACAATTTTGCAGGCCAAAGATTAGCCTGGTCCAACCGACACAGATAATGCTGGTAACTTGGTTATTGTTCGAAACAACAATGGCACTTATGTAGGGCCTTATCTCGTCAACCAGCTCGTTTGTGCCTATAAGGCCCTACCTGTGCCGTTTCGATAGTATATCAATGGCTTACCCATATATCCAAATACAAATATCGGTTTACAGGATAACATTTTGCCAAAATTTTATACAATATTATTAACACTCAAACAAATTATTATTAACAACTACTACATACACATATAAATAATTGTTAATAGTTAATAATTACTTTATTTTTTAAATTTTATAATAATCAATCTCACTTATCCTCCTGTTGTGAAAGTTAAATAACCTTTCTATATCCGATTTTTGAGTTCAATTCTATGTTCATTGAAGTATGTATGGATGATGTATGTATGTGTGGGTGTGAATGTACGTATGTTTCAAACACGACTTTGTCGAGATGTTAAGTTCATTTTATTATTACATAATATTAAAACCGTAAATAATCCTTAACACATTAATAGTTTAATTATGCGTATGTTCATAAAATAATTGCCTACTGCGGTTATCCGCAAGGTTCCGCGTAAATAAAACCCAAGTATGTAAGGTGTCAGTTGAATGGAACCCTTGTGTGGATCGGCAGCGTTTCTCCATTAGTGTGATTACGGTCAAAATGTGCGACCCCGGGGTCTGCGGTCCTGTCTCTCTTTGTACCGAATAACGTCACAAGCTTTAACGATATTGAAATATATTGTTTATTAATATTTTGAATATAGATCGTGCAATAAATCTCATAATATTACATTTATTATGATATTTATGATAAAATAAATATAAAAATCCAAATCAATGTGAGTGTCCAATCGAATCCCCAGCGCAGGCCCTTATGTTCAATGACAACCGACATTTTTGTAATAAATTTTTATTTTAGGTAAATTATCAAAATGAAAAACCGACTTAGAAATATACAGACATCAAATAATTAAGGCGACTGCACTTTTAGAATCGAATGTTAAGTTAATTTGAAACCACTTCAATTGTGTTTAAAATAGAGATATGAACTAAAAATATCTAAATTAATCGGTGAATTACTATTTGAATATGTTGTTAATTAATATTTCACACTTGTATTTATAATACACACAAAATAATATGGCCTACATATTTGTTAAATATCTCGTGATTGAATTTGTTATGTATTTTTCCGTAAGCGATTAAGATATAGAAGATCAATAACAAAATATGATTTCAATAATATTTTTAATAGGATCGGTTTCTTAGGAGCTACTTGTATAGTGTATTTTAGTGTTATTGAGGACATGTAAATAATTTAAAAAATGCAGGAAGGTGCATTCTCATCGTATTCTTGAACATAAAAACGTGTCTTTTTCGTAAAATAGTTATATTTGAACTAACATCAAAGTCACATCTAAAACTATCTTTAAACGAACAACTTTACAAATTATAAATGCAGCTTAATGAAACATGTTTGTTGGAACTAATTTCGCATCTTACAAGCGAGTGCTCTAGCAAATCAACATAATTATGTCTTTGACGCTAGTGCCTGCAACTTGTACATACGACACTCTAGGCGGTTAAGCAAATGAGTGCCTACTCAGACACGCTTCGGTTACCAACGAAAGGTTTCAGGTAAACCTAGACATGATAGAATACAAATTAAATAATCACCATCCATTAGTTGTCGCATTGGATTGATGGGACTTTTTAAACAAATACTATATTTAATCGTAAAAATGTTAATTTTTAATAAAATTTATGTGATTCAAATTATTTTTGGCATAAAAAAGTTATATACCATCAGTCAGCGACTATCCTGCCAGTGTTGGTTCACTGTTAGTCATATGCTTCTCTTGAAATAAGTTGCAAAGTCTCATGTTTGGTTCTTATTAATTATTGTCGTACCGCCAAAAGTCATTTTAAGTATGTCGTTATACTTCACCTAGCCTAAGGACGTCCTCTCACACGTTTGCCAAGATGCGGTCTCCACTCAAGAACTCGTATACCTCGCCGTTTATTGGTTCTGTGGCAGATATCGGTCCACTGCCACTTCAATTAGTTTAATCTCTTAGCTGATGATGATGATGATGCTATCATTTTTTTTCAATTTTCACGTCTCTTAATAATATATGAACTAAATCATAAGCATAAAAAGCGGCAAGTTATTCAGTACCTATCAATAATATATCCGAAAATATGAAACCTTGGATGTATGTATCATAGTTAGAATTTACGTTTTCGTATTTTTAGGGTTCCGTACTCAAAGGGTAAAGACGGGTACTAAGACTTCACCGTATAATTTATTTATTTATTTATTTATTTATTTATTTATATTTTGGAAACAAACAGTGCTATTAATAATTATAAATGTTGTACATAATTAATCCTTAAACCAAAACAGTTTCCTATGACAATTAATACATAAATAACTTTCAGAGTGTAGAAAGCATATTAATAATTACTATTATAAATTATACAGTATCATTATAAATATTAAAATTAAAACTTTAAATTGAAAATAAAAATTATTGCAATATATAGTTAGGTATGTTAAAATATCATTGAGATTCATTCAATAGAAATTTTACAGCAGATTTAAATTGACGGAGAGAGAGATGAAACATATCCAATTTAAAGAACATCTTGTTATGTTGTTTTGCACTTCTAATAATAAAACCATTTCCTGCAAATTTAGTGCGGGTATATGGTATATTAAAAATAGGTTTACTTCGAGAATTTAATCTTGGACAGTTAAGATCCAGTCTAGAGAGAAGGTAACTGGAGTCGATTCCATGGTTCAGTATCTTGTATAACAATATTTGATCTCTTTCGATCCTTCTATTACAAGGCAGTGGCAGTTGCTTTATAGTTATATTATTACCAGAGGTTCTATATTTTAAGTGTTTTTTAAATAAATAATGGACTTTATTTATTTTTTCTATATAAGTTTCGTATTGAGGATTCCAAACAACTGAGGCATATTCAAGTAAAGGTCTAACAAGTGTTTTATATAAAAGCATAAGGGTTGACATATGCCTAAATTCCTTGGATATCCTCAACACGAACCCCAGTACTCTGTATGCTTTGGATGTAATATGAGTAATATGATCATCAAAAAGTAGTTTGGAATCCAAATAGACACCAAGATCTTTAACGACTGAAACCCTTCTTATGCATCCATCCTCTAATTTGTAGTCAAAATTAATTATACGCTTTTTACGGGTAAATGTTATAGAATTACATTTATTAAAATTCAGATAAAGTGAGTTAAGGTGACAATAATTATTTAAAGAGTCCAGATCTTTCTGTAGATCCAAGCAGTCCGTTTCATTTTTAATAATTTTGAAAATCTTTTTGTCATCTGCATACAGTAAGAAGTTGGAATGTCTAAAAATGGATTTCACGTCATTTATATAAATGATAAAAAATAATGGACCTAAATGAGACCCTTGTGGTACACCAGATGGTACTGGAATAAAAGACGAACAGTACCCTTTAATTGTAACTGCCTGACTGCGATTGAACAAGTAGGACTCAATCCATCGCAGGAGGTCGCCGCTTATGCCGATATTCTCTAGTTTCTTTAGGAGTAAAGTATGAGAGATTTTGTCAAAAGCTTTTGAATAGTCGGTATACACGACGTCCACCTGGTAACCATCATCCATAGCTTTGAGGACATAATCCGTAAACTCGCTAAGATTACTTTCTGTTGATCTTCTATCAATAAATCCATGCTGTTCAGTGATAATTAGGGGGCGTATAACTGGAAAATTTTTATCATATATAATACGCTCAAAAAGTTTGGGGATACAGCTGAGCTTAGAGATAGGACGATAACTTTTTATATCGTGCTTATCGCCATTTTTAAAGATAGGAACAACAAAAGATCGTTTCCAGATAGGTGGTATTACACATGTGCGCAAAGATATAGAAAATAAAATATATAGTGGTTGACATATAGATTTATAGCAATTTTTAAGAAAAATAGGAGGGATTCCGTCTGGACCAGTACCTTTTTTAGGATTAATAGATTTTAAGTATTTTTGAACAGTTGACATGGATAAATTGATTGAAGATAAATTAAGAAGATGTTCGTTTACAAAATCCCTTTGATTATTACGATAAGCCATGGAAATGGAGTTATTTGATTGTTCAAACGAAGAGAAAAAATATTTGTTAAATAAATTGCTGATCGCTTGCCCGTCAGAAGACGAGACACCTTCCAAATACATCCTATCGGGTATTTCAGTGGTTTGCCTTTTAGATTTAACGAATGTCCAAAAATATTGAGAATTTCTTAAAATTTTATTTTCCGCCGTATCGATGTAATGTGCATAACATTGTGCCTCTACACGCTTTTGTTTCTCACGCAAGAGACTAAAAGTTCTGTAATCACTGTAGTTGTTATAAATCTTCCATTTTGTGTGAAATTTTAGTTTTTCTTTAATAATTTTTCGGAGAGACGCAGAATACCATACAGGATATCGATTATTGTCAAACACTACTCTAGAGGGGACATAAGTTGTTATGACATGATTCAAAATACTATAAAATGTCTCGACTGATTCTTCAATATCAAATTCGTTAAAGCTAGTTTTCCAGTCTGTTTCAAATAACACTTTATTTATTACATCATAATCAGCTTTGTGAAAAAGTCTAACTATGCGTGGGGCATTTTTAAGGCAACAGTTATTTATTTCAGAAAAAGATGTATTAAGAGCAGGATGATGTACATCCTCAGTGATTAGCGGCGTACTACAGCGTGTGATAATGCAATTAGTGTTACTGATCACTAGGTCAAGACAACGATTATTCACATTAGGTATTAAATTATACTGTTTAAAATTATTAAATAATAAAAATGAGGACAAAGTGTTAACTAACATGTGTGAATTTACATTCCTGAGCTCAGCTGATTTAGAATCATTTGATAATGACCAGTCAGCATAAGGGATATTAAAATCTCCAATAATAACAACCATATCTTTAGGGTGCAAAATTAAAGTCTCAGAAACTTTTTCATAAAAGTCAATTTGGTCTTCCAACTGGTTTCCACATTGTGGAAAATAACAACAATAGAGTCTTAAATCCACGGTTTTGTTGGTATTTTTTATCCTAATATGTAAAGACAGTATATCACATGAACGAGTATCGTTTGAAGGCTGGTTACTTACCTCTTTTACAGTTATACCTTTACGAATTGCGATTAATACCCCGCCACCCATTTTGTCTTCACGGGCCTCGTAATCACGATCACAACGGTATACACTATAACGATAGTCAAAGATTTCGGAATCGTATACTCCTGGTAATAGCCAGGTCTCAGTTATACATATAATATCATAATCTGAGTTCAAGACATTTGTAAAAAAATCTTTTGTTTTTGTACGGATACCTCGCACATTTTGATAGTAAATTCCTAGATTCATAAATTAATCATAATTAAACTATAACATGTATAAATTACAACAGATATAAACTCAACAATATATATATAATTAAGTTTAGTATGATTTTTTGTAAAATTAATAACTGTTACTAGTGCATAATAATCGATATCAACTTTAAAATATAAAATCATGAATAAAAGTTTCATCTCTCTCCACAAATAAATTAAGCTATTTAATTTATAATGGTATAAAAATAAAATATTAAAATTGATTTCTAAACTAACGCAAACAAGCATATTTAAATCACTTATTAAAGTTTTTTTAAATCATTTTCTGCGTGGATATGTAAAACAGGACTCGTATCGGTTTTCCTCGCCATTATTGCACAGTTTTTGACCCATACATAAACATATTTCTTCTCTCGCGCTAATTCTTTAGTTTTTCGTAATAACATTTTATTGAAGCTTGTAAGGTGGTCGTTGAAAAATATATGGTTGTTGTTACCTACGTATCCCAGATCGCATGCTCTCAATTGCTTTTTGTCTTTTAGCCTTGCCAGAAAATCGTCTTTTTTGTAACGGGACATAAAACAAATTACGATAGGTCTTGGTTTTTTGGTGTCGTTATGCTTTGGGGTGACTCGTGTAACAAAATCAATATCGCTTTTAATATTGTGTTGGTAATTGATAAGTGTGGAAAGTCCCGTAACGATGTCCATTAGGTTTTCATTTTTAGACTCCGGCATGCCAATAATTTCAATATTAGAACGACGAGACCACTGTTCTTTTTTGTTCATATCGGCCTGTATTTCGAGCGCCTTTGAGTTTAAACTATTAACGTCCGATTTTATCACCTCGCTAGACTTCGCCTTAGCTTCTATAGTTTCTATCCTTTTGATAAGAGAATCATATTTATCGCTCATAAAATTCAATGATTGCTGTAGTGACGAGATTTCACTCTTGAGGTCTTCCATAATAGTATTAAAGCCCATAAACGCCTCTTTAATTTCTGATTTTATAATGTTACGTATGTCATCTACCGTTACCGTTTGCTGGTTAACATTCGCGCTTTTGGAATTCGTAATTTTATCGGCAGAAACCATATTTTTGTCGCCTTTTTGTTTCATTCGCCTTGTTACGATACGAACAGGAGTTTCATCTTTATTATTTCGCGGCGATTTATTTTCACATGAAGGTGATGGGCAGCGCCAAGAGTCCCTTATATCCTCGGTTATTAAGGACGCTGTTTTGTTTGGAAATACACACGCGCAATGATATTTGCTATCGCATAATGTGCAAACCAATGGATCTTCCGGTTCATATGTTGTTCTATTACAGCAGGCAAATTCCATTTGCGATATTTATCTCAACAGTTAGTAATTTAGATATAAATATTTTTTAAATTTAAAAATATATTGCGTATGGGTTAAAATTATTTTTGCCGATTGTACGAGGATTTGAACTCGCGACTTCGATGCAGACAGTAGACAGCGCACAACTAGGCCACGAGTTGACATGCATGTACTGCGAAAAATTGTGGTCGCTTACAGTGTGCAATAGTAGACCATTGCACTGTCATTTGTTCTTTACAAAGGTCAATGACATTCACACACAAGACACTGTCTGCGACGTAATGGGCGAGCTGTTATTACCTTAGAAATCACTTTGTTTATCTCACTTTGAATTCAAAATTTATTAATGCTTTGCACTATATTGGTTACACACTTATGTAGTTCTGTTTAGTTTAAGTTTATTTTTATTATTATCTACAATATGTTTATTAATTTTGTCGATAACCGGGAATAATTATTTTTAAAGTTGGACAACAAAGAATATGCGTATACACTCGAGTTCTTCAACACAGTGACTCATATACTAAATCCACAATTTTTATCATTTATATAACCCTTTATCGATTAGTATGTCTTATAAATCGAAGTTTTTTTAACATGTGATTTTAAACTTGCATAATTTACACGTAAGCTAGACAATTGAATTTTTCACAAATTATGTATTGCTGTTGCCGCTATAACAACAAATACTAATAATAAAATAAAATAAACATTTAAGGTTGGCTCCCATACAAAAAATACTATTTTTTGCCAATTTCTTTTGCTCGATATTAATAAATGTGTGTACCTACTGTTGTTTACCTTGTCAATAGAACGGAGCCCTTCGTGCACGAGTCCAACTCGTACTTGGTCGGTTTTTTATTAATACTCAATTTGATCATAAAGAGAGATAAATGTATGATAGTTAATTACCATCGTAACCATTGATATTTATATGATTCTAGAAGATTATACCTAAAGAAAATAAAAAGTAAGTAAATATCTCACTGCTGGACTATGGCCTCCTCACACGAGGAGGTTTGGAGCTTATTCTACCACGTTGCTCCAATGCGGGTTGGTGGATACAGATGAGAAACAACAAACAAAAGCTAATTTAATATAAGTATATATTAAATACAATATCATTAATAGTTAATAATAAAATATGTCTAGAAGCATCAGTGACAGTATATACCTATAATTACGAACTGTCTTAATAGTCATATATTAATATAAAATTAAATAAAAGAAAAGATAAAAACGATTCTATATAAATATATTAGTATTAGACTTGTATGTTTGTATGGTCGGAGTTGCCTTCGCTTTACATTTAAAATTATTTTATAAAAATTATATTTACTATAAATTATTAATTAGAAAATTACTATTCATCAATGTGTTTGTTTTTGAGTTTTTGCTGAAGCCTTCTGTGTCTTTTCCCTACTTCTGTGACATATATTTGGCAAGCTCTGAAGAGTTTTAAGTCTAAATATACAAGGGCATGATCGACAGCACTACCTTGTGTTTTTGTACGCTGCAAGCAAATATGACTTAAATATATCTTTCTGCATTAGGTTCAACTTTACACTTCACAATTACACCATTAAGATAAAAAATTCAAATCTTAAATACAAAGCAGAGTCAAGTTTACAAATACTCGTATATCTTTAAAAAAAATCTTCAAAATTTGCCTCGTCGTTACATTTAAAATATTCATCCAAATTACGTCGTGTTAAAGACCAAGTTTATCTAATTTAAATATCAGTAGCGAGAAAAAATACATATTTATTTTAATAAGATACAAATTGTTTTTGCAAAATGTGCATTGAAGATTAAGTATCAAATTGTATTATATTTTTGGTTTACTATTTTGGCATTTTCGCAATAATATTGTAAAGTTTCATTAAAATCCATTCAATATTTTTTGCGTGAAAGAGATCATCCGTACATCCTCACAAACTTTGGCATTTATACTATTTGTAGGATAGTACTTATTTTATTAATTTTCGAAATTTGACTATTGATGTGTAAAAATTCATCGTCGTATAAATAACAAAGTCTTGGAATAAGAGAATTAGCACTAATAACTGTGGAGCGACGAGGGTGTGAGAGAAGATTAATAACCTTTCTAGGCACCTTGAAGACGCATAATGCATATATCGTATGTATGTAGTTCAAAGTGCCTAATCTGTTCTGCATAGTGAATTTGATTACAAATATAAAAAAGTACATAAGTATAACAGCACTAAATCTAATAGGTTTCTGCGGTCTTTAAACGGAATTATTTTAAATTACTTAAGTATATCTTTAAATCCTTTTAGTGTTATGGACATTCCCGAAGCAAAGGGAAGCTGCAGAAGAAAGCGTTTTTGAACTCGTTCAATTCTTAACATTTGCGAAGCATAATGAGGTCTCCAGACGATAGAGCAGATTATTTTAATCTTGATCTTGGTAAACTCTCTAACATTATGCCTAACAAACCTTAACATTTTCAATGTTATTTTAACCACATGCCCTATTTGCGGAATAAACGTTAATTTACGATCAATAATGGCTAGGATAAATCAGAGTAACAGGTTTGGCTAAATTGTGCGCAGATTTGACTATAAATATCCATTACTGAAGAGATATTATATAAGTCTTTATTTTTACGAGGATGATAATTTCTTTAATTTCTAAAACTTCTTCTCTTAAGTTTTTTAATTTATATCAAATATTTTAGATTTCTTTTCGTTTTGCATTTCAATTAGGCTTCGTCTATACCAGAATGTGTAGTCTTTCGATATTTTGGGTGGTAGAAAGTCTTAACTTCATTTGAAAAGACAGAATTGAAAGAGGATATTTTTAATTCATTGCAACTATCAAATAGCCTTTTCCAATAAATTGCTGTCATCCAGGTGACTTTAATACCAATTTCAAATCGATTAATTGGAACAGAATTTACAGAATCCCTATATATTAATTATCTATACTTTCTATAAGCTGTGTTTCCAGCATCAGAAAGCTCAGTATGTTTTTATTCAACCAGGTATCAGTTTGTAAAATAACATCGTACTTAAAACCACATAAGTAATATAACCACATAAGTGAACACCATGCTAAACTTTAGAAAGAAATATCATTATTAAATTTCTTTTTTGCGATGTTTCCTTGCCAGAGCAAGGCAACCTTGAGTACATTAGGTATATCATGGTCGCACTTATAGAGGGTTATTATCATAATTAAATGCATATACGAAATTTCGTGTATATATATATATATATAGTAACAACCTGTAAATTTCCCACTGATGGGCTAAGGCCTCCTCTCCCTTTTAGGAGAAGGGTAGCAGCATATTCCAGCACGCTGCTCCAATGGTGGTTGTTGGATTTACTTGTGGCAGAATTTCGTTGAATTTAGACACATGTAGGTTTCCTCACGATGTTTTCTTTCACCGCTGAGCACGAGATGAATTTTAAACACAAATTAAGCATGCTTGCCTGGGTTTGAACCCGCGATCTTCGGTGAAGATGTACACGTTCTAATCAATGGGCCAACTCGGCTCTTAAAATTTCGTGTCAATGCCGTTAATTATTGAAGTAACTCTGATTCTATTTTCAAATTTTGACCTACACAACTGTCAAACAAACATTGCAAGTTACATAAAAAACTAAAAAAAATAACAATATTAATAAATTAATATTGTTTGATAAATAAAAAGTACAACTGATAAAATTTCAATACAAATTGTCGTTGAAAGTTGTCGTCGTCGTTAACGTTGTCGCAGATATTTAATACAAGAGTACATAATATGGTCGCAACGTACATAATATGTCGCAATGCTTCTGGTTTATAGTAGCGTAAAAAGCACTTAGTTTAATAAGAAAGCTTGACAGGCTTTTTCAGTAACTACCTGAATTTGGTCTACAAGCTGAACTCTGGAAAAAAAGTTAAAAGGTCGCAACGTTGCTATATTTAATTTTGTTGGAACCTTCTCGTATATTGTTATTATCGGGATTATATTAACATTTAAACCTAAAAAAAAATATTAGTTTGGAATATTTTTTTATTGCATTTATAAATGGATATTATTGATTATATTCGGGCTTTAATCGTGATTATTGATTTTTGACGTTTCGACAGAGTTCTGCACATCGACGTCAATTGTACGATTTTGTTTCGTCTGTCTCTATTACTACATGATGTTATGTCATCAAATCTTATATAATGCTGCAAATACACTGCACTAATACAACCGGATTATATGAAAGTTACTTGAGGAACTTAGTTGATAAATTTAATCCTTCTGAAAGAAAATAGAAATAAATAAATATATCATTTTTTTTTAAATTATGCACCTAATTTTAAAACATTTAGGTCATTATGCTTAATTTAATGTTTACAAGGTGTCTAGCTACCTCAGCTTAGTTTTGACGATATATAAACTACTAAAGCATCAGTTGCTCTTGATACTAAATTCTTTAGTCAATGTGAACAAAAGACGTCCTTTGGTCTACACAATACTCCTTTGGTATATAAAAATTGACTTTCTCAGTCTTGTTTAAAGGTGTGAAAACGGTTCTCGTGTTAAAGTTCTTTAATATAACACTGACTAGACTTAGGATATAAAAACTACTTCTGGTCCCGTTTGACAAGTGTTTCGTTGTAATAGCAATAAGATAAAACGTTCCAAAAATGTATTTGAAAGCCCGATAAACATTAGCGTGATTCAGAAACGTTGAAATGTTTTTAAGCTTAATTAAATGTTTAATTTTTACGGTTTCACAACAACTTTAACTTTCATCTCCTACACTACATTTTGTCTTATTTATCCCTGTATCCATTTTATATTAGTAGTCCTAGAGTATAAATCAGCTCTTGTTCAATGTGATCAGATTTCCTGAGGCATGAGGCTCTATTTATTAAAAAAATTTTGCAAAATCAAAGGAGTGAGTTATACGTAGGCTCCCATGGGTAGCCTATGAATTTGATGAAGTATTCACTTCCGTACAGTAAGTTTTAAAGACAGTAAAACTTTTTATTCAGACAGTTTCAATGTAGAACCTTAATTTGGCCAAAAGAATAGCTAAGCTTTATAGGAAGGCTCGAAGAGTCTACTTTTCCTCCTAAGGCTTTAACCAGATCAGTTCGATAGTACAACCCATTATTGTTTTTAATTTAAAACAAATGTATATGATTTTGTTTTAAATCTATTCAACCATTAAAAACTGGTTAAATAAAGTTTCATTAAATAAATAAGTAGAGCCAATAATAATTAAAATCATGTGAAAAACAATTTAATTGTAACGGTTTATTTAATTATTGTTTGGATGTTGTCGCTTTCATCCTGAAAACTGTACGCCAAGAAACATTAATATACATATTTATATTATGTAAGTCAATCCTTACACAAATATGTTAATAATGTCCCATTTGCCTCTAATTACCATTAACACTGGCCTATTCACCCTTCAATTTGGATCGGAGAACAATACAGAGAATTGCTATTTGGAAATAGAAATTTTACCATCAAATTTAGGTAGAAATTCATATCAAGGTCGCTTACACTAAGCCCTTTGCCACCACTGAACGAATACTGCACTTAGAATCCTTATTACTTTTTAATTGTAAGCAAAATGTTTATGGCATATATAACTTACCCGTATGTTATATACAGTGCAGAACGTTGTTTCAATGTTATTTTTATTAAATAAATATTTATGAAACGCAATGAGTAATTTAAATAGTTAAATAGTCTACGATGTTCGCATAAACGAAAACTATATACGCAAAATCAAATAGCGCCCTATGTGGCTAGTTTATGAAACATATAATTAAGATAAGTATACGAAATAATAAAACACAAACAAAAGACTCGTTGTTATTCGTCAACTTTTCATTAACAAAATGCGAACAAGTGAAATTTTGTTCGACATGGATAAACTAGAGTTCATAAGGAGCTAAAAGAGAAACGGGTATCATTACTCATGGCGTGTGCCTGGAGCACATTCTTTACTTCTTTTACTTATACGCTTTGTATTGTATATCTATTTTACATTCGCTACGAGGTCAGGCCTTTACTGATGGCAGTTGTTGTTTGTTAAGGTAATGGGACATCTGTCACTGCCGTGCCAGAATTCTTTTTGTAAGAAAACTTTTTGGATATTTATTATTAGAAGTAACAGTTATCAACGTTTAGCACAGAGTCGAATTATTATTGTTCTATGATTTTTCTACAATTTCTAAATAACACTAAATTACTTATCTTTTACATCAGGATAAAGAAATGCATAATAAAACGTAAACGTAACATAATAGACGTTTTATACGTTAATAAATACAATGAGTGGATATTAAGGTAACAAAATACACTTGTATGTGATAAAACATTACATTTGACTATGATCTTAATATCGAAAAAAGTTTAGAAAATAAATTTCTGAATCCATCCTACCTAAGACTAATAAAAATATTTAAATACTACTCTATGACTTTTTAATTGCCCCAAATAATGCAAAAAATACAGGTTAGATATCCCTAGCACAGAGAAAGTAATAATATATTGCAAGAAACTATATATACGACGCACAGCCGAGTTATCGCATTAAGACGAAATACAACCATTTTTTCAAAGATGGCGGCGAACGCACAAAGGAAATCGAGGTTGACAATTTCAAGTTAAGCTTTTCTAAGCCCTCCCTACAACATATCCAAAAATCAGCCTTCTCGGTTCATTTGCATTTCCAAATGTATGTAATGACTGAACTATTGAGACAAATTAAAGTTTGTTTATGATAAAAATATGTGCATATAAATACTCTATAATTATTGTACTAAAATATCTATCTCAAATGAAATACATATTAAAGCATTTGAAGAATCCACATACAGTGTGTATCAAATGATGACAATCCCAGTAAGCGGTGGAGTTAATTTTTTAGTATTCATTAATTGTTCATACAAATGTTTCCCGAATAAATAAGATTATGTGGACCTTCGAATTGAAGTGGACATTCTTATCTTAGAGAAGCGCACATAAGTACAAGCTATTTCAATATTTTTGTATCAAATCGCGGACGAAGTAAACGATACGATTCTAGCGGGAACTCTATGAATAAAATTATCATTTTGCAGAATTGATTCTGGGGTATAGTAAAATACTTGTGTTATGGCTGGTTAAAGCCTTTACCAACGTTTCGTTTATGATATTGTTAGCTAGATTCTATCGTTTAAATTTAATTTATTTATCAAATGAATATTATTAGTTCTACGATGTCATTTCGCGAAAGATTTAAAGAAATAGGTGTATTAACTGCTGCTCCAAATTACGAGTATAATATTTTTTATACAGAAGAATATACAAAAATATTCCATAAAAACTGATATACATACTATTAAAACACGATATAAACATTTGTAACCCCTGCATATGATAAAGAAAACGTGTTTGGATAATGGTATACGCATAAATAATAAGATACCGGATACACTATAATAATTTTATCATTTAACAAATTTAAAAAGTTTATTAAGGATAAATGAATTTTATCATTCAGTAAAATAATACTTTTTGAAAAAAAGCGCCTGGATTTAGGCTCGTAATCCATCACAGGACTCATTGGACAATAATTGTAAATAACATCATTGTAAATCTTTTTATTTGAAAAAAGCAACTATAAGAGTATCTTGCCATTTCTTCTCACTAATGGCTGCTTTCTGGTTTTAGTGCTTAAATTTCGACGATTAAAAAACGCTTTGTTATAAAATTTAGTTGAATAAAATACATTTGAATAATATTTAAGCGGGATAATGAAAATATTGGCTCATATATTAAGTTAACAATGAAATAAACTAAGCTATTAATTCGTGCTTCGAGTGTATAAACGTGAAATCTTGTTATCTTGTAAATTTATCTTATGTAAGATAACTCAAATATTGATAATTGGTCGTAATTAATTATTACGTCCTGTCAAATTTAACATTTCATTTAATTATAGCATTCACTCAAGTACGTGCAACTGAGTCCAAAGTAACGTCGAAAGCGTGAAATTGCGTAAATTACATATGTTTATAATTACGATAGAATGTTAGGCAATTACAACAGTGACTGGGTAACTGCTTACTGACGAGATTGTATTTACATAAGCATTAAATGATGTTTAATCATGGATCGTCAAACTGTCAAATGATCCTAGATAAGCTGATTTAATTATATATGGCTTATTATTATTATAAATGTATTACATACGGCTAATTTTTGTTTAACTACATCGAATGTGGTACATTCTTAATTCGATTTTTGCTTTTTAAGATTTTTGTCGGTTTCAATCGTAAGTTTGTTAACAAAATTTTTAAAATGATAAGATTGTGATAAAATTTTCGTATAAAAATAAAACCTATCCCATTACTACTTCAGAAATATATAATATAGCTTTGCAATAATCATTTTTTTTAAATAATATTATATAAAAAAAAAATACAATAAAGTTGAACCATTTATTCATCTACATATGTTATTTACTCATGCATTTATTCAAGTACTAGCCATGTGGCCGATAGATCCACATCTGCCATTAACCAACCATTTGAATTTTTTTTAATGAGTTTTTTGGTATCTTGCTCTGCCAATGCCTTTTTACCCCTCGCAGTAAGGAATTAATTCCGTGTAAAATTCCGCATATTTCTAGCTTCGAAAATGTTGCCATACACACACGAGTTTTCCTAATCAAAGAGCATATGAGAATCTACTTCCAAACATAACGTTACAGTGGACTTTGTACATAATCAGAGAATCAAATTTTCATTTAAAAACCTTCATTTCCTATTTAAACCTCTTATAATAGTAACAGACCGAGATGAATAATAAAGACAAATTAAGCACATGAAAATTCAGTGGTGCTTGTCTGGATTTGAACCCGCAACCATCGGTTAAGATGTACGTGTTCTAAACACTGGGCTATTTCGGCTCACTATTAACACATACACTAAAAACCTTAAACATTTTACTTGACAAATAATATACCTTTTTTTCGAATATTAGTATGATTAAGCTACTATCAGACCTACATATATGGATTGAAATGCTGGGTCACTAACCTCATGGACCAAAATAGAACGTATTCCGTTGAGATGAGGATATTTAGATGTTTTAGGAGATGATAAAGGAAAGTAGAATAAAAGAAGAACACATACTGATAATTATTGTAATAATAGCACGAATATATAACACGTATCAAGTAATTAATTCGATCAATAAATCTCTCCTGTGCAGCATCATCTTTAATAAATAGATCGATTAGCGGCGAAAAACTAAAATGTAGATGACGATGAATAAATATATATTTATGAATAAAACAATTTTGTATCGATTAATATGATGATATAAAAGAATGTATGTCAATAATAGCTATCCTTGTAATATGTATGTCGCAGCGTCAGATAATTAAATACTTTGATTGTAATCTCTAAGTTTTGATATTTGATTCTGGATGGCCAGTGAAGTCAATCACTCTTTGTCACGTTAGAAAAACATAAAATGTCAGTTGTCAAGAAGGATAAGACAGATGTGGTCGCGGCCAATGAAATATTGTAAAAATCAATATACGATAATCCAGCTATCGATTTGTTGTATTATTTGTGAATATGTATGACGAAGATGGTGACCCCGAACCAAACAATACTGCCGGCTCACCGTTATGTATATATAAAATTTACTAAAACTAATACAAAATGAATATTTATATTTCTTTTTTTTTGTTTTATTTTGTGATACTTTAGACTAGATATTTGACTGTATAAGATATTCAAAATTAATTTTATTTTTCTTATTGTAATTGACCATTTGTATAGAGAATATTGAATAGAACCGTTATAGTAATATCTCTTTAAATAAATAATAATTATTTAAATACAACAATATTTTTAGCTACTTTGTCATTATTATATGGATTTAAACATCACTTCAAATATTACCTATTTTTTATTTCACTACGATCTTATCTGTCGTTCCAGTGATTATGGTACGATAGCTGCACGTAAAAAAACGGTTATGGTCTCATTTTGAAGAGCTCGAGCCATAGATGTGCAGAAAAGTAAAGAGAATTATTGATTGCAATTTACTAAATTGTTACGATTTAACAAATAATTAATCTTAGGGAGCGGAAAAAAGTTACTTACCGGTTAGAGAACGGCACTACGGCTGTATAAGAAAAATAAATGAAAAACATAAGCAAAATTAAAGTAAATTGTTCACGACAAATTCTAACTTAAGTAATGTTTACTATTTGACATTATAATTTCATTTAAATAGTTTTCATCATTCTGGCACCAAATGTAGATGAGTGACTTGCAGTTTACAATATTTAATTATCAAAATTTAATTACAAAACTTGTCATAGGTTTCTAAATTCCTAAAAAATCTTTTGAATAACGCGAAGTTACGCGGGAAACCCACTAGTTTATTTACGTTATTCATACATTAACAGCCTGTAAATTTCCCACTGCTAAGCTAAGGCCTCCTTTCCCTTTGAGGAGAAGGTTTGGATCATATTCCACCACGGTGCTCCAATGCGGGTTGGTGGAATACACATGTGGCAGAATTTCGTTGAAATTAGACACATGCAGGTTTCGTGAAGTCGTTTTATTATTTGAATTACTCGTCTTTACCCCCATTAATTTTATTATCTTTTAATTTTATTATTTATAATTAAACATATTGGCTTTTAACCGTGTTAATAAATTTTAATCCTTTATAGATTTCAATGAGTAATGAGTTAAATTCCGAATTCGTATGTATAAAGCAAAAAAAAAAATACAATACAAACGTCGAATGTTTTATCACAAGCAATTTTGAATGAAAAACACATGTATAGTCAACCGTGGAGCAAAAACAATAGTTTCGATTTTCATGAATCCGTTCTGAGGTGATCGACAAACAGAAGGATTGACTGCAAACTCGACTACCTATCGCTTCAAAATTGCTATCATATTTCAGTGTCAGAGCAAATTACTTTCGAACATAGCACCATCTAACTTTATATATATTTTTAAATCAATCACAGATTATGTTGCAAAGTTATTTTGTATGGTATACTCATATTACTTAAGTTCGTTAAATATTTAAAATATAGAACCTCTTTGCATAATAACACTTAACGTATTTAAGTCTTTATTTTAAAAAATAAAATATTATTAGCGTATTCATATTACTAATATCTTTAATTATCTAACTCTCCCAATACAGTTTATACAAATAAAATGCCAAGCTCTTTTTAAAATACCAAGCCACATAAATATAAATAGAGTACTTAGCTTTAAAAAAATTTAGTTATATATACTTATTATGTAACCTCATGTATGTATAAGGTTCTTTATGTAACATTTGTTTTGCGAGTCAATAAATTATCACTATTACTATTTATTAATCTCATTAGATTAAAACCTTTTTATTTAAAATAAAATTATAACTGGCCATAAATTATTATTCATGTGTTTTTTAAATAATTGAAGATTTCCCTTTAATTTTTTGTAATGTGTTTTTCTTTCTTTTCAAAAAGATTTAAAAATAATAAAATGATTATTAACAAATAGAAAGATTTAACATTTACTGTATTTAAAATAATAATGAACTATTGAATAAATACAATTAGCATTATTTTGTAAACAATTTGAACCGTGTTTTGCATCATTATTAAATGAATTACTGCTCTTGTTTTCCTAATTTAATACAATTTTTTCAAGTTTCTTTAAAAATGTACTCGTAATTCAGTTTGACAAGCAATTTTAGCCGACGTGTAAAATAGAGGTTATGCTACCTAATCCAATTTCTTTCTCTTCCGAGTGCTAATATACTCGTACAAATTATTATTTTAATATAAATTTTAAACATATATTTTTAGGTTCGTTTTTTACACCTTTTAAGTCACCAATCAATTGTAATTTTATGCAAACCATGGATATTACTTACAATTACAATAAATAACAAAAATAAGAGCCGAGATAACCCTGTGATTAGAATGCGTACATCTTAACCAATTACTGCGGCATTAAACCAGCTTTAAAGCATAACTGAATCTGTGGAAAACATCGCGAGGAAACCTGCATGGGTCTCTATCATTCCCCAAATGTATATCCTACATAGGAAAGAGGAGAGGATAACAGCGTGGTGAAGAAGAGGACCTAGCCCAGCAGTGGGATATTTAAAAGCTGTTACTATAAATGAGACATAAATACAAAAACGTAAATAAAGTATGAATTTTATTTCATATGAAATTAAATCGATGTCGATTCAACTGTTTAGGAGCAACGATGCCAAATGGATAGACACAGATACACACATTAAACTTACAACAGCCCTATTTTTTCAAAAAAGGTTTTTAAAAAGAGTTTACTAAGAAACACATATTCTATACTAATATGCTTGCATAATCTGGTCTACGTAGAAACAAGGTATTCAAAGTTCGTATAAGATAATATTGTCAAGAAATATACTTAAATGCTTCTGTTGTTGAGTAAGCATTATTTATTTTCTCATATTTCTACCAACAAAGAATTATTACGTGAGCGTATGTGTCTAAGATAAAGAATATTATTTAATATAAAGGTACTTTGAAAATGCATTTAAAATAAATATTTTGTTCAGTAAAATAATTTTCGCGGGTTGTTTTGGCAGATCATCACGACTTAAGAGAACGTCATACCGTTTGCCTTTACGGCATACGGGTCGTTAAAAGGAGGAGCCATTAATCATCAAGCGAAAGAGATATACGACAAACATATTGTATAGCTAAAGTTCTTTCTGAAACAACAATCTGTCATAATTTAAAACGGCACGTATAGTGTACAAAGAATACCTCCAATTTACAAAATACTTTTTAAGCGTTCGTCGACTCCACCATTTATTTATTTATATTTGTATGTAGTTTTTTATATGTAAACGAGTATATATATTTTTATTTCTAAAGTTTTGAGCAAAAGGTATTTTCATGTGAGATAAAAATCTTATTGGTAGATAACAAATGCTTTTTCTGCACTTCACACACAAGGATTACTACAGGATGCTCTTAACATGAAGCTTTCTCTTTCTAATATATATATTATATTATTATTTATATTATAAATTTATTGATTAGATGTTTGTTGTTACCGTATTACCTGACTATTTAAATATACGATTGTTGAACGTATTGCTTAAGCAAAGCAAGCGATGTTGATTTTAATAATATTAAACGAAGAGATTTTCAAAAATACCAAACTAACATAATTCAAACAAATTACTCTTTTTCGTAACATCGTAACAGTAGATAGTTTTGACGTCAATGTTATTTTTATCTATGAGAACAAAGGAATACTTAAAAAAATGCATTAGATAAATTGCCACAATTTGTCAATATTTCCAAGAAATATTCAAATGGGTAAGGAGTTGTCCTTTTAAATGTTGTAGCTTGTTAGTCACTTTGTACAAAACACATTTTCACAATGCCGACTCCTTTGTTCTTTGACAATGAAAGTACTTGAATTTAAGCTGAGTATCTTATCGTAGTACCCCTATTTGTATTAAAAACTTTGATGTAAACTTTACTTTTTCATTTCAAGTTAACATTAGCATTGTCGAGGCTAATGTTTTTGTTTCTTCTTAAATTTATTATAGCATTTATCATACGATTAATTGGCTATAAATGTTGTCATTAAGAATAAAATTAAAGAAGTATAAAATTAATTACAACGATATTGAATGATTTTTTCTACAAACATGGAAAAAAGGATTCGCAAACAGAAAAAAGACGTACAAACATATAAATAATCATCTTGGATCGCTAGAGGATGACCTGTCTGTAGCCATTACTATATATTATTTGGCCTGAAAATCAAAGATCAAGAGTTTCAAAATCGGACACATATAAATTTGGTAAAAATATGAATTGAATGCGTATGAGTCTATTAAGGAGTTCAAGTAGCTGCATCATCATTACGAGACGTGCTCTGCGAGTGACATACAAGTGATGTATTAAAGGTTTTGTATCCCACTCAAGAACATACGTCACGGCACTATTATTCCTCTGAATTTTCCATCCATGCTTAAGTCATTTGAGGCCATATAAACCAGAATTGAGAATGCGGCCAAGGTACAGAGATTCGAAGTCTACTGCGTGTCTATTTAAAACAAACATGTCGGACTTGTATCAGTATTATATGGGTCATCCATATACCTTATCAAGTAATAGGGTGGGTTCGAGGTAGACTTAAATTCTACCGCGAAATGTTTCCCAAACGTCGCAGTATTTTGTACAGCTGCTATTATATATAATATATACCTGTTAGGAGTCATATAATGTCTTTCGATATTCGGAAAATATACCGTACTTACACATGCTCAGGAACGAGTAAGCCAGCTAGCAATACTTCGAGCATAAACCTTAAGTAAATATTCGAAATACAGCAAGGAGGTTTGGTATTTTACAATGGACGTTGCAGAAACTTTACAAGAAGACAGCTTTCCTCCTTGCCAGTTTAAGCCAGTCCAAAAACTTGGGGCTACTATTAATTGCTGTCGAATTTTTTAAAAATCTTTTTTTAATGAATGAAGTTACTTTTACTGATTTTTTATGTACACAATCTTGGCTACTAGTCAAATAAAATTTTATGTAAAAAACATTGAAAAATAAGGCTAATTGCGAATGCTTGTATTGTCGCAATCCGAATGCTTGTCTGCTTATTAATTGTGAATTTAGTTAATATTAATTATTTAGCTACGCTTTACGAACGGCCTTATATTTATTTAAACGCCAACGTTTACAGACTATTTCAATGGTTTTTTGTTTTAAAGATCCTAAATATATACAAAAACTATTTATGCTACATTTATTTAATAATTTTATTATTCTCCATTTCGTAATCCTCAATTCCAATATGATTTTTTATTTTCATCGTTAATGTGCCATCAATCTTGGAAGCAAAGGAGCTCTCTGTGTCAGTAATTACACTGGCTCACTTACCCTGCAAACAACAAATAACTACAAACATATTAATCAGTGTTAAAAACGATAGGGTAAGTGAATTGTGGGTGCTACTACTAGGTTTGAATGGAGATAGAGAAATATTTCTCGTAAATCAAGCGACATTTTCTCGGAATTTATATTTTTTCGAATCTTCAAGCATGTGTTCTGAGAGAGACCAATGTACTATACTAGTACTGTAATACTAAAGGATATTGCATTCTATTCATAGTGTTGAAATAAGTAATTTAAAGGCAAATAAAATGAGTTCACGTAATATTTTTTATTTAATTAATGTTATAAATTAAATCTGGGCAAATAATATTTGACAATTATAAACTTTTTGATTGTTAACAATTAGATAGGAAAATTAGAGTCGTTGTCAGATTATTAGATAGGTTTAGTAGTTACCTAATGACATGTTATTATGAAGAATAGTATATCGGACCTAACTCTTTCGAGTAAAATATAGTGGGCGGTGGGATGAACCTCTCATTTATCACAGAAACAATTTTATCAGCACAGTGAAACGCCTACACGTTATCAAGTTCGAGTACCTAACCAGCTTAGATATGCCTATGAATAGGTCTCGATGGTGGAAGGTCATTGCTCCAGTTTTTCGATAAAAAAATCCTCTTGACTGCAATTTTTTGTTTCTAACCGTACAGAGATCTTACTTTAATTTAAATAACTTTATCTAAAGAAGCTTGAAAGAATACTTTAAAATAACACTATAAAATATTTTTTAAATACACTAATAGATGAGGGGTTTAAATGAATTTAAAATGTGGAAATTTTTTAAAAAATAATTAATTAATTCCTTTGATGTATATTGAAATACAGCAGCAGTTAAAACATTACATTTTTAGAATCTTTAAGCTCTCTTGCTTTGAATGCATAACTTACCAAAGCCGTTATTAAACAGGTCTTTGAAATAAAAATATAATAAATACAATATTTACATACGCAGTGTTTGTAAGTCTAACTAGACTAAATGAAGAAAATGGTAAAAAAAATTATGTTCTTTGACTAGCAAGTTCAGACGGCTTTATTTAATGTACAAATTATTACATTTATAAAAAATAAAAAAATTTAGCTTAATTTTATTTCAAATTGCCTTCCAAAATATGGCTGATCTACACTTCAACTAAAAACTTAAACATGCGCGCACAAATGTGCACAATATATCCTGGACAAAATGATAGCAACATTTTTCGAGTCTAATGTTATAAATTTTCACTACACCTTTTAACAATATATATATATAGATATATTTAACGAAATATAGTTATAGTCGTACACTTTTGAGTGAAATATTGCAATATAGGTTCTATTCTACTATAAAAATGACAAATTCAGAAAAAAACACACAATGAGTCTGAATATTATAGACTCATTGTGTGTGTTTGTGTGAATAATTAGAAGTGTTAAGTAAAGGTGTAATCTCATATATTTTATATTTAAATTTAATTAATTAATCTTTTTTCAAGTAAAAATCTTTTCGTAATTCACTTTAGTATAATGAAAATATTATTATTATAATTATATTATAAAGAACAATGAGCCTCATTTCCTTTGAGGAGAATTTTGGAGCTTATTATAACGAGTTACTTCAATGTTAGTTCAGTGTTAGTAAATAAATATAAAGATTAATTAATGAATTTAAGCCACTAAATGTTTTTCTTTACCATCAACTATAAGATAAATTATTTAAAAAGACTAATTAATCACATGAAAGCCAGTCTTGTCCGGGCTTGAACCCGTTATCTTCGGCTTAGACCTAACTTTTCTGATCACTAGGCCATCTCGTTTCGTATAATATATTAAGTATAAAATTGAAGTAGCGTGGCTTAATCTAGATTTAATTTCATTTATTGTCAATAACAACTACCAATATAAACAAATCAATAACAATTACCAGTTCTGCGAAAATACCTAATACAAACCTGCGAAAAAACTCAACGCGATATTTATAGAAATAAATAAATTATATTGAAAAAAATATTTTAAGATGTTATAATATGTCCTTATAAATAAATTTCAGGATTGTCTACGTCTTCAGAAGTTGGCGCCAATTTAGATCTCAACAGCATTAAAATATACATATATAAATAAAAAAATAGGGTCTATTTTCCAATAAATATTTAAAAAAGTTTGTATCCTTTATCGAGCATAAGCTATTCGTTGCCTTTAAAAAAAACAAATGAAACCATAAACGAGAAAATAATATATACAAGCAAACGTAATATTCAGTGAATGGTTTAACTGGTTGTTTAGGTGTTCGGGGAACTATAAATCAATCTATGTATATTTCGAACTGACTGGCTGCTTCAAAATATATTAAAAATGCATCGCACTCTGATAGTCATACGCTGAAAAGTGTGAAACGTTTTCATTTTTAAAATGTCACGATATCAAATAGTTTAAACTATTTGAAATACCAATTTTTCTTATGAATATTAAAAAGTATTTATATTCTTTTTTTTTTAATCTTATTTTTGCTTATTGAAATTTCATACCCTCATTTTAGAGGTGGGTAGGTTCTGTGGACAATAAATGTGTGTCTTATTTAAGCCAGCGTTACCTAATTATCACATACATCATTATTATGATTACAATACTTATCCTGTTCTAACGAGGAAATATGCTTTCTATTGACAATCTTTTATCGAAAAAAAAAGTACTTCTCCTTGTCAAATATTTTTTAATTAATAAAATTACTATTTACTAATACACTATTTTAAAATAGCATTAAATATACTCAAAGGTGCTTTCAAATTCCGTCTGAAATAACGAATAGTTATTCACTGGTAAATTCAAATTTAGATTATCTCTTGGCTTCATATAATTACCATACCAACTTTCTGGCTTAATAATTATTGCTAGGGATTCGCTGAAATGGAATACTATTCAACTGGAAACTCAACTTGTCAGCGGAATATATACAGTATCACTTTGAAAACATAAATACATATTTATACATTGAATCAATGATTCTACTGATTTTAGAGAATACAAAACATGTAATAAATGCACAAAGAGAACCGCGCTGCACCTTCTGGTATAATATGATAGTGTTTACAAAAAATAACGTCACATAATTTATATAATTTATTAACAATATAAGGTGGTCCGACGACCTGGTGAAGGTCGCGGGAAGACGCTGGTTGCGGGCTGCACAAGACCGGTCGTTGTGGCGATCTTTGGGGGAAGCCTATGTCCAGCAGTAGACGTCCTTCGGCTGAGAGAGAGAGAGATTAACAATACATATTTCTATAAGATTTTATTATTCTTTATCGTAAGAATACAAAATTATTAATCGATTAATCGTTATTTAATTAATAATTACATTTGATCATTTTAAAAGGATGCTATTATAATATTTAAAAAATAAGCTTGTATTTTTAATTATTTTGTATCTCTTAACTGTGTGTATATATAATAATGTTTCAGTTAAATAAACTTCCAAATTAAAAAGTTCATTGTTTTTTTCAACTTTCGTTCATAATTTGTTAAATCATATTTGACATGGGTTAGATGTGTGTGTGAATAAATATCTACCTCGTTGGCCTTTTAATAATAATGGTATTTTAATCAACATTACGAAGTGTTGGTATCAAA
The DNA here is from genome assembly GCF_037043105.1 of Vanessa tameamea. NCBI lineage: Eukaryota > Metazoa > Arthropoda > Insecta > Lepidoptera > Nymphalidae > Vanessa > Vanessa tameamea. The sequence goes on along the minus strand of NC_087318.1, from coordinate 7,264,951 downwards.
CCCCATGTATGGCAAATAATAAAGTAAACGGGATTTCCAGTCAAGATTTTATTTGAGAAATATTCACAATGAAAAAAAAAAGAATTTTTCAAATCGATCCTCGGTAATAAAATAAAAAGATAAAAAATCATCCGAATTACAATCTCCTTCTGTATTTGATGTCGATAGAAGATCGATGATAAAAAGAGGTATCCTACCAACCATCACTTATAACTATTGCAAACTAAGCTTGCTCTATTACTATTTGATAAACCTTCCTTAGCCGAGAGCCGAGATGGCCCAGTGGTTAGAACGCGTGCATCTTAACCGATGATTTCGGGTTCAAACCCAGGCAGGCACCACTGAATTTTCATGTGCTTAATTTGTGTTTATAATTCATCTCTTGCTCGGCGGTGAAGGAAAACATCGTGAGGAAACCTGCATGTGTCTAATTTCAACGAAATTCTGCCACATGTGTATTCCACCAACCCGCATTGGAGCAGCGTGGTGGAATATGCTCCATACCTTCTCCTCAACGGGAGAGGAGGCCTTAGCCCAGCAGTGGGAAATTTACAGGCTGATTATAAACCTTCCTTTAATTTGCATAAGTGTAAGACTGAAATAGAAGATAATAGGTAACAGCGTTACGAATGCAGTTGGATTGTAATATAGAAACCAGTTGGCAACGCAGTTGGAGCTGCGGTGAAGCTTCATCAATATCTGAATATGTAACGGAGACCAAACATTGAATTGTCTATAGCTAATCTTGTAAATGAAGTACTTCTCCTAAATAAAGGATGTTTTAAATGTTTTATTTTGATTTTTTTTAAATTGCCTGGAATAAAGAATATTTATTATTATTATTATAAAACAAAAAGCCATGCAAAAGCAAAGCTTTATAATATAGAATTTCTCTTTATGGGTCCTTCTGGGTCCATTTCTATCATCCAGCCCAATCTCCTACTTAAATAAAAAATCATCACCCAAGACGGCAAAATTTTAAGTTTGTATAGAATTTTACCTTATTTTATGTTGGAAATTTGTAAATAGATGTTAATAGTATTCTTCTTATGAGTTTGATTTTTATTTAATACAGTATTTAAGGAGATCACCTAAGAGGGTGAAATTGGGGATGAAAGTATTCATTGCAATTCTTAATTTATGCAGTAATAAATATGAAGAATCGTTGTTTACAGTAGTTGCAGCGTTTTAATAAAATTATCGAATGAAGGGGTGAACATTTAAATTAAATTATATGTAAGATTGTCATTTGCAACAGTTATAGTTTAGGGTATTGTTTTTTTTTAAATAAATCAGTCTACTAACAGTAACCGAGTTAATATGAGTGAATTAAAAGAAAAATTATCGTAAGGACCAAGGATAATTAAATTATGTTCAGCTACTTAAATAAATTTAACCTTTTCAAACTACCTCTTACGGCTCAGTATTAGTAATTTCCCATCGAAATAAAAATGTACATTAATATTTAATTATAATACGAGTGTAATTCTCGTTCTACTTTATCTATTTCGATAAAACTTAAGAAACGGATCGCGTGCCGCTAGTGATTTATAACTCAATCTAGCAATCAGCGAAACGCTTAACTAGCTGACGATAACGTGTCGACGAATGATTGCATCCGCCTGTTTGGAGATATCTGCCGATAATTTCAACGATCTACTGCATAATTTATTTTTAGCACTCGATACTTGAACATTTATTGTATTTAACAATGCGTCATCGCTGTAATACGATCACTGTCAAACATTTCAAGTAGTTTTAACTTATAACCCAAACTATGTTATTTTATTAGTATGGGTATAGTATTGATAGTATCATAATTATTAAATAAATATTTTATTTAAAAAGTATGGCCGTTACGTAAAGCTCAGCAGAATACACGACACATCTTAATTCATTGTTATTGAAGGATTCATATAAAAAATTAAGAAATTCAATAAAATAAATATACGTTTATAATTATTATTACATATTCAAGCAACGAAGTATATTATATAAGTAAGTAAAAAAAAAAAAGGAAGTAGAAAGGGGTGGTGGGGGAGATAAGATGGTATATAAGAACGTAGGACGTAATCTATGTGAAATGGCTGCGGCGTGCCACGTCCTGAGCCGTGTTGTGATCTCATAGAATATACCTCTACCGATACCCTCAGGATTGACGTCATTCGGAGCCCGGAACTTCTCAAATTTCAAGGCTGAGTCTAGTATCATTTGTTGTATCTCCTCAGTTTGAGAACATTGCCCTTGCTGCCACAACTAGTATACGGAATACTTGACGTCGATATTTTGAGCGTCGTTCAGTTCCACGCTCAATAGGAAGGTAAAGCCAAATTTGCATTTAAAAAGCTTGGTCTGCTCAGCAAGGCGAGACAGTATTCCTTGTCGGCCCATCGCCTAAAACTATTCAAGGTGCAAATTTGGTCTCTCGTGGAGTAGATACTGCTCTTACCTCTGGGCGACAGCTTCCTAGTACTAGTTTTTTTTTTTCCATTTAACCGTATTTAAATTATCGATAATCAAACCTGTTCCAACCTGTTTGACCCTTTGGCTTTGAGCAGAGAAGTTAGATCTACATCTTTCAACAGATTTTTCATCAGAAATGTTGCGAGGCATTGTTTGGCTTAACCCGGGCCGCTGAATTTCACTTTCGGACATAGCGTCAGAATTCCAAATTTCACCCAAACGACCTCAATGTTTGGAAATCCACAGGAGCGCTTTTTAAAAGCCATTTTCTGCTTCATACAATTACTTTGTGTTTTTTCGAACCGACGCGACTCTTAAGAATGCATCTCTTAAGCACTCGTTTCTTAAAGGCCGGCAACACACCTGCAAACCTTTCGGTGTTACAGATGTCCACGAGCAGTGTTATGCAACTATGCCTATGACTATTTATAGATATACATATTTATATATAAACATTACTGGTACCTGTAGTTTTAGCCATATACTAAACCGAGTTTTCACAACAAAAACAAAACTATCGCATTCAGAATTTCAATTTCAAATTTACATTTTGAATAAAAATATAATAAATATAGATCCCGCTATGGTTATTCGTTAAATGTGCACCTGAATCTCGGTGCAAATACAAAACAAAGGCCGTTATTTATAAACCACGCAGTAAAAGAGAGAATTTAAAGTTATCGACAGCAATAACCGTGAACTTCTCGTTTACACCTTTATATAACATTTTCACCAAAGAGATGTAGGTGAGGAGTAACTGCAACTTTATTTTCTCAAATGGAAGGTTTAGATCTTATTTATTTTTGGAGCTCGCTAGTACATACGTTGCTTTGCTAAATAAAACAGGTTAGCGAGTCCATCGTAGAATTTGGAGATATTTCGTCTAACATAAAATATTAAGACGTTGCTTACTTTAGAACTTACCTAGCACAGAGAAGTAAGCATGGCCCATAAATATCCCACAGTTGGGCAAACGCATCCTTTATCATCAAGTAGGTAATTCTATCACGTTGCCCCGGTATGGGCTGGTGGATTCACATGTAGTAGAGTTAAATTTATATTTGCAAGGTCTCTTACGATATTTTCTTGCAAAACAGTAGATACAATATTTCGATTTTAAGGACAAGTAATAACAGCACTCACTTACTTCAAGCCAAAACACTGAAATAAAATATATTCCGCTTTAGTAGTAGATTGGTTAAGTACTCAGGTCTAGGACAGCATAAAACTCTTTTTATCCATATATAGATAACTATTTTCAATTTAACTGTTTGTACATTATCATAAAGATATAACATTAATGTTATTTATTTTTTTGCATTATTGAAAGGTATGGAGATGAGATTTCTGAAATAATAAAGATTACATAAGCTTTAAGTTGTCGAGAAGGCTGTATTCTAAGGTCGATGGTTTCGACAAGTAGAAAAGTGGCAGCATTAATCTGATCTCGGACAGCAAATAGCTCTCGAATGCGGTAGACGAGGCTAATGTGCCGTGTGAGGAATTGTTCGAGTAGAAACTGGGCGCCCGCAGTAGCTACAACCGACTTAGTGCCACGAGATTTACTCGGCTTTCATACGATGTGTCAACTGGTACATTATTACACTTTAATTATTTTAACGACCCTCAAGGTCATTGCGAGAGTATTGCGTAATCGCTCAAAATCACAACTATATGATAACAATCGGTTTTTTTTTCAGGCAATGTAATTTCAATGGTGGACCTAATTTAAGAATTTGACCATTTAACAATTTCTTATCTCGTTATGTGGTTGTTCTTAAGGCGTAATTCTTATCGGTCGAGTCGCATAGGGAAGAAGAGGGAAACAGGATAGCAACTACATTCACGTCAAAACTTATGTATTATAATATACCCTGCATATATTGACATATCTTTCTTGAAAATGGCCATCGTGGCAAAAAAACGGTTAAAAGAACATCCTGGGATGAAACATAGAATACATTCCAATATAAGCGATCAGTCACTGTCTCATATTTTATAACAATTTAACTTGTAGCGTTGGATAAGAAAGAATGAAACGTGACAGCCCTGATTTAATTTTTGATATTATATGATTTTCTACGTAAGGTTAAGTACGTATGTACCTAACGTTACTTAAGTGAATACGTTATTTAAGTGAATGTGACGTATAAAGGATTGCTCATACACGAACTTTATGACCACATCATGACTTGCTTGGTCAAAGTGTAGAATTATGTTTTCATAATATGCGACAGCTGCGTTCTAACTTAATTTATTTCACATTTGGCTAGAAATTGTCTTCCCTATTTTGTTTTTGTTTAGTTTAATCTGACAAAATAGTCTGTGTTTGACAACAATGAAAATAAAAAATTAAAATTATGGACACAATGAAGTATTTAGTAGTAAGTTTTAACAATTAAAACAATATTATATTTATTGAAAAACAAGTTATAATAATAGACCATTTTATCATAGTGGGTATCGTGAGTCATATCTTAAATATCGGACAAGTCTACCAATAGGCTTTGCTTTATATTAAGACTAGTCAAAGTATCGTCGTCAATACGAAATTAACTTACTTGTGACGTCATTTTGGAGTAGCTTACATAGTGTTATCGTGAAAAATTGTAAGGGAGAATGTATATTTTTATTTATAACATATTAAATTAATAATACATTATGAATAAAAATAAACATTCTCTTTTATAAATGTACTTACGGTACAATTATTGATTAAACTCAAGTATCTACTTCAAACGTACAAAAATTTTATACTCACAAAAGCGTATTTTGCAAAGTAGAATAATAATGTACGTAAAATATTAACAAATTTCCAAGTATACTCAAACTAGGTCTCACCTTGTTCCAGTTCTGTTCCCGTGTAGAGCTCTTTACAATGAACTTTTGACTAAAATGTATAAATATATTATATTCTGTACGCTATGAATGTAAAACCTGATTTATCTGATTCATATACAATTTATATTAAAAATATATACGTTGAAACATTTTCTGTAATGGGTTATTTATATTCGTATGTGAAATTAAGTATTTATCAACTTTTGTGACTAGTTACATTATTTATTCTGTAACTTAATTTAATACATATTTTTTTTGTACTCAATCTACGACGCAACTTAAAGTTTTGATTTGATTTGATCATTGCTTGTCTCATTTCAATATCGAAATGACCTCTTATTAAAATACCAATTACTTATAACTTAAAGGATATTGGTCAATATTACATAGTTTTAGTGAGTATTTTGTTAGTGAACTAATAAATAAAATTCAAACAACTATAGTGTTATTATTTTATCTAGTTTTATTTAAATGATTACGTATACATTACAGCACTTACGTACATTAGTAACGTAGATACAAATAATTTAACTGCCCCACTAGGAATAAATACATATGAAACGCGTTGTTTAATAATTTTACTATTCATTGGAGAGTGATAAAGCCATGAATGACATTCGTCTGACTGGCCATAGCAGTCAGTTGAACAAAACAAACGGGGATAGAATAGATTTCCCATGAGAGCTCTATATTATAACTTTTCAGAAAACATTTGCATGTTCCTATTTGAATGACAATTATACTATGACCTCAGTGCATTATCTTTAGTAAGTATATTATAAAAAAAAAAAAACTTTAATATTTTTTGTATTTTATTTAAACACCATTAAGATTAAAACAATTAGTGAGTGAATAAATATACAATATAATTTGGATTTTTTATAACAATTGGATAAAAACAAGTAATAAAATCCAATCAGTTTCTATTCAAGTGATTATTCAACTGTACTGTGCTTACATTTGTTGTACCACTCAATGTGCATTTTTTCATGTGCATTTATTAAAATTGCAAATTATTAAGATTTTATAAAAAAAATCTTTAAAATGTATTTATTTTTACCGGCAGCTAATTATCAAATTAACCATGAAAACAGAGTCCGATTTTTTCCGATTTCGGCGTTAAGAGGATTTCTCTAAAACTCACTCAAGTTAAGGTTAATTCACAGACTTACTATATACGAGTATGTGGGTGTCGGTCACGCATACATTGTGTCCTTTAGATAGTTATAACGTGTTAGGGCATTAGACAATATTATCAGGTAGTTTATGGAAACTATAAATGGGATCGCATCGGAATATTAGAGATTCGTTAAAGAGACAAAGTGTCTTTTAGGATTTATGATTAATAGTAAAATAGGTCAAAAGTGAAAAGAAAATTGAATAGACGTTACTCGCTTAAAATTATTCAAGTTCATGCAAGCTCAGAGCACCCCGATAAAAATGGAGAACGAAAAATATTATTTGGTCCACTTTTTGGTCATAATATAAAATTCAATGTTAGAATCTATCACCGCTCACGCTCAAAAATGTTGTGGTAGATTTAGCTTGGCTTACATAACTAATTAAGACATGGTTACATACATAGGCACATATAATGACAAAAGTTAACCACAAAAATTGAAATTGGACTTACTCAGTTTAAGAGATCAAGAACGAAACTGCTGGTCAAAAGTAATTTTGACTGGCAACGGGTTTTTATTTTCCATTAACCACTGACAATAATCAGAAGAACTGTTAAAGTGTAACTGTAAGCGTGCATGTTCTGGGTGACAGAGCCAATTATATTTATATTTTCTTTGTATAATTTATAATTTTCAAGTTGTAATTATTGAATATATAAATAATAATTAGTTATTTATTTTAAAAAAGATTGATCAAATTATTGTAGTTGGTGCATAAGGCAGAATTAAGTCGTAAAAACGCCAGTCAACTAGTAAATAATTAAAAATAGTGTATTTCACACTATATTTAACAAATTTTTCAAAGCCATTTTAGCATTTAACATTTTTGATGACAGACGCAAAAATATATACATAAAAATACATCATAAGAAACGAATAATGTGTGAATGTTAAAAATCTATTTGATAATCCAACTTTATGTAAATTACAAAGTAAGGGCGAAAGACAAGTTAAAAAAAGACAGCCACATTAACACCGAGCATACAACATTTATCCAAAAGGTTTCGAGCTACTTTTCAACTCTTTGTGACTCAGTATTTATTTTGAAATATGCGAAAATGAATATACACGTGAATAAAAAAAACATTAAATTTAACATCCAAAAAGGATCAGCAGAGCTGGACTTTAAACATATCGTCAAATATTCATCAGATATATTGATCCTTTTTTCCGCGAATATGTAGCCATTCACCAAATCGTATTTGTTACCAAAGCCATAAAAGAAAAGATCACTTTGTATAGTTCAAGAATTACAAAAATGTAAGTTTGATATAAGTTTAAAGGTTGAAGCAGCGTAATATAAAGTTACATTAAAAATATATTCAGACAAAACGAACTTAAAAGTACAATAAATAAAAAGTAAACTGGTAATTCAGGCAGGATTCCCACTGTTGGCCAGAAGCCTGTTGAGGAGAAGTTTGAGAGGTCATTCCACGCTGCTCCAATATAAATTGGTGTTTTTTTTTTTTTTTAATATTAGAGGTGGCAAACGAGCAGGAGGCTCACCTGATGGAAAATGACTACCACTGCCTATGGACATCTGCAACACCAAGGGGCTTGCAGGTGCGTTGCCGGCCTTTCAGGAAGGAGTACGCTCTTTTCTTGAAGGTTCCTAAGTCATATCGGTTCGGAAAAAACGCCGGCGAAAGCTGGTTTCACAGAATGGTTGTGCGAGGCAGAAAATGTCTTAAAAATCGCGATGTTGTGGATTTTCGGACATCTAGGAGGTGGGAGTGATATTTTGAATTTTGACGAGAAGTCTGGAGGTGAAATTCAGCAGCTGTTTACACAAGTGGCAGAATTTCATCAAAACATGTGATATTTTCCTCCGTTATTGGTACTTGACCGGGATTAATTTCACAACCTTCGTTTAAAATTAAAATGTTCTGGCCGCTCGGCTCTAAATAAATATTCCAATTTATTTGTATCATAGGCATATATGCTTCACCCTGCTAGCAAGTGGTCACCATCGTCCATAGAAATTGGTATTGGATCTTTAATAAATATTAACCATTGCTTGCCAAGGCGCCTTTCAACAGTGCGAGGTATGTGTACCCGCGCTATATGTACCCACTATATAGTGGTATCCATTTCTTCATTCATTTCGGGAACACCTCGACGATAGTCCACATATCCAGACCTCCAAGCTAGAGTTGTTCTCAGGGATAACTCACCTCTGGCGCAGAGTGGGAATAAAAAGAGCGCAAAGCGCCAACACCTTCACCCCGGCCATCTTCTGCGATATGAAATTTTCGCAAAAAGAAACCGCCTCCACCCAGAATCTACGTGATTAAAATGTTCACCAACGAGAGATCTTCAACTATCGCCACCAGGGATTGTCCTTGTGCTCATTTAGGCTATTGAGCACCCATGGGAAGCGGCGACGCTATCCACAACACCGTATGCTCCAGAAACAGAGATTGTAAAGGGTGACTGGACTTGGTGTTCGGTCACCCTTTACGGCATCAGCAGAAGAACTTTGTTCTGAGCTGTGAGAACCAATATTGGTGCACTATACCGGCTTATAAGACCTGGCATGGCAATTCCAGCCCTCCCAAGTTGGGTAAGAATATGCTATTAACCTTAGGCACTTGGATGCTTTGTCCTTTGTTTAGTTACAATGGCTTAGTTACAATGGCAAATGGCACACATCCTTCAAACAGGACCTCAAATGTAATATATTATGATATCTGTCGTATAATATTCTAAATTAAATAATTATAAACAGTAAATTAAAAAACAAAAAAATATGTTTCAATTTCTAGTTGGCTTTGTATCTTATTTGTGTTAAATTTAACAATTAATTATTTATTTAGTAACATGCTCTTACTTAACTTCACATGTTAGTGTGTGCAGGTTAAATCTTGCAATTGAATTTTAAACCAGTTTCCAACCAGCCGATTGAGCTGAAAATTTTAACACACTTTGGTGCTGGTGAATATACAATCTAGTACAGTTTGAGTACACGGAATAAAATATGGCTTGTTTTTAAAAGTGATTTTTATAACAGAAATATTTTTATGCATTTACTTCAAGCTTGAACTTATATGTTTTCTTCGTTTAAATTTTTCCTATCGTATAAATAAAGAGAACAATAATATTTTTCTTCTATTTATATACATAATTATATTTATGACAATTGTATGGAACGACACTAGTTTGAACCGGTCTTGAACGGTGTTTTAAAGATAATGATTTATTTGAGTACCCTAAAAAATTGTAAATAAATACAATATTGATACATTCATACGTTCCGAAGTATCTCGCGCTATACTCCGAGGAATTTTATCTATTGTACTAATTCTGCTATTAGTACACAATTCGTAATTTTTTCTTATTCGTACTTACTTTCAAATATCTTAGTAATATATTTGAAAATAATTGTGCCAATCTCAATTCGTCAATGACAACTTTCTCAATTTAAATATAACTAAAACAAATATTATCCCGAAAATCTTCGGTATTTTTTTTTACTTTATTATTATACGACTATTGATCTGGAAAATTAAATAAAATTAGTACATTAATGGCGACGAGATTTATCTTAATAATGAATACATTTGATGTTTCATTTTACTTACCTTTTATGTTATAACGAATATTAAATCTTTTGTTTTAAATTTTCATTCTAACAAAGTTATCTATGTGGTCTGAAATAAATTGTTATATTTTAAGTATGTCTTAGTCTGTCGATGCCAATACATGGGTAAAGTATATTATGTCTGTAATGACTATTTGACTATAACACTAGCCTTCGCTCACTTAACCTTAAAAATGGAACACGTGACAACTTTGTAGGCAAAAATTTATATTTAGTAGAATAAGGTTGAAAGTTGGTACAAATACGAAAAAAATTACAATCAAACATTTTTTTTTTATTTCATTGATTACAATCACGATAATTTTCTTAAAATATGTATATCAAGTGAAAGATTTGATTTAAATAAGGTTTCATCAACATCATTAGTACAGTTAGAATTGGAGTTTGTCGATAACAATTTACTTTAATTTTGTTTACGTTTTCCATATATTTCTGTATACAGCCGTATTACCACTCTCTAACCGGCCAGCAACTTCTTTTCCGCTCTCTAAAATTAAATCTTATAAATTTAGTAAATTGCAATTAAGAATCCTCTTTATTTTTCTACAGATCTACGGCTGGAGCTTTTCAAAATGAGACAATAATCGTTTTTTTACAAGTGCTTTAGCTACTTACATTGGGATCAGAGTAATGTATGTGATGTTGTCCAATACTTTTTTTTTGTTTTTTTTATGTGCAGCTGTCGACCCAAAATCACTGGGATAAAAATCAGCTTACACTATTAATATATAAGATTCATTTTGCAATCGTTGCAATATTTTATGACAGATAAAGTATATTAGTTTTACCTGAGTTGATCCATTAAGACATTAGAAACATCTACGAGGCGTAATTCAATAGTTAATATTGTTACTTATGCATCAGCAGACTACGAATATCGGATGGTAAGATAAACATATCATATAGATAACAGATACTTATTTCAATAAAAAATGAACATTTATTTATGTCAATATAATATCTGTTTTAATTTACGTATAAATTACTCGCATAGATGTTAAACATTACATCAGAACAAAACGCAATTCAACAAATCTTCATAATATATTAGATTAAGAACTTGTATAATTAATAAAAATGTCTCAAAAGCTCTAAACAAGGATTCTTTCACTATTTGTTATCGAGGTAATTATAAAAGTTATCCCAAGTCAAAGGAAAAAGCTAATGTGATCTATAGAATACAAGATGACACAATTTTTAACTAAGACTAATGGATTAATCAGATTATGGGATCACACAGAGTAAGTTATATAAAAGATATCAAATGAAACGCATTTCTTTCTATTCACATATGAAAAAAGTATTCTGTATGGATGGTGAAAGCCACGTGATCAATGAAACCTAGTGACAGATTTATGTATATGTCAACCTTGCCTTACCGTAAGGTAAGAATTTTTTGTTTTTGTTTTATCACCCTCAAATTTTATATATAATATGCACATTATAAATAGGAAACTGACAGGAATAACAATGAACTCTATAATTAGTATTGAAAATTAATGATATTTTACATTACTTATTTGTATAAACTAAAAAATGACAATGAAGCATTATATCATTTTATTTTATTAGTATTGTCATTTATATATTTTTTTTTTATCATCGATATATTTTTACTACGCATTAGATTTAATTTGCCACACTCACTTAAACGTTCACGTGACTTCAGTGTGGCTTCACCATTCATTCGGCACTAATAATACGAAATCCGAATAAAAGTAGGACTTACACAACAATTCACTCAAACTAGTAAGTAAAACTACTTGTTGTTCAAGTGGTTAAAATACCTATCTAATAATATCGTAAGACCAGAGTGGATAATATATTTTTTTATTTAAAGACCACGCCCTCCGTTTATTAACAGATTTGACAGAACAATATTTGACAGATTGCCTAAGCGATTCTCTATAAGCGATCTATCACTGTACCTTTAAATAGTTTGATTAGATATTATGATGAAGATTTATCGCTGCAGCGAACTTTAGTTCAAACTCTTACCAGTATTTGTACAAAATGTTTCTCATGAACGTTTGTTTATCGTAGCAAAAATATGTTTTTTTTTTTAATTCACCGGTGAATAAATATTTTGCTATGATAATAATCAAATATTATTAATATTATACTTATATTATGAATGGGAACGTAACTCTGGCGTCTATCACTTTCACGGTCAAACCAGTGATTTGAATTTGAGGAAATTTGGTATGAAGCAAACTTAAATTCCAAGGAAGGACATATGCTTTATATACCTAACACTTAACAATCAACCGCTAAAAAGCAAGCGAAGCTGCATGCGAAAACTAGTTGTAATAAATTTATAATTCGCAGAAAAAACTCAATTTAGTCTTTATTTTATTAACCCAAGAGGAAATATAAACGAATATTAAAAAAAAAAAGGAATTTGAAGAGTACCAAAGGATAAGAATACATTATTTAGCTTTATATAATCAACATTCCATTTCGTTCGCCAGGAAAAATACATTTTCACAAGTATTTTAGTAAACCGTACGACTTTGTCCGAATTCATAGTTTCTAAGGGTCGTATTTACTAGGTCGCTAAATGCATCAACACTGGTCATATACATTTTTTGGATACTATAAATTTGAGCTGCTGAGAACCAATTTCATTTTTCAAACTTATTTTATGAATAAAATAAATCTCCACCGATTAAAATCCAGGGAAGCAACCCACAGAGAGGTTTCACTTTAGGCAGGCTGCGTCATCTTGCCAAATATTTTACATGCAGTACACACATTACCGATTCCATATAAATAATTTAAGAGCAGGAGTATAGAGATTGGAAAGATTATGTCTAGTTCAAATATATATTCACATAGTGATAATTTGACGCGGCACGTACGTGATGCTTACCCGCGAGCATTCGTGATGGCATCATGCTGAGTCGACGGTGTCACAAACAGGAACGCCGGTTACTGCGGTCGGGCAGTAATTTGATGTTTGATGTAGGTTTGACACTTCGAATTGTCAGTCATATTCATTTTCGACTACATTTTTAGGGGTATGCGATAAAATTAAAACTGAGAAAAAATGGTATGTATTTGTTAATTATTGATTATTGGTTTGGATAAGCCTATCAAAAAAAAGTAGTAGTCAAAAACTTGCTCATTCCTTAAGTAATAACAGTACGAGTTCATTTAAACTATTAAAAAAAAGATTACATCACTTAGATATGTATATATACAAAATGTATTTGAAATTGTGAAAATTACTCCGTAAGTGCTTTTAATTTAATTTAGAAATAACATGCAACGTATAAAATTAAAATAATTGCCGTAATCCCATGGAAATTGCCAATCACCATAGAGTATATTATATACTAATTCTGATAAAGATTCCATTAACGTAATCATAAAGTAGATGATTAAATTTTACATAACTTTAATGTATATTAAAACAACTGGAAAATATTTAAGATACTGGCATACTGTAGCAATAAATTTTCAATATATATATTTTTTTATTTAAGTAGACTTCTGTAAGAACTTTTGATTTGTCATGTTAATGGATTAAATTTTCAGTAAAGCAACAACCGTTTCTGAAAGTAAATTTTTACGAAAATCAAGAAACTCAACAGTTCCTCAATAACGGAATATAATAAATTAAAAATGTCACACGCTAATAAGTCCAATAATATGTCCAAAGTCTAAAGAAGCTAACTGGAAACAAAAATAAGCATTTCATCCGATTTCTATACGTTTAACTACTATGGAAAAATATAAAACGGGAACTGTCATAAGGTACGTTTCCGTCACTAACGGTAGCCTCCGATTATTATTTGAATGCGAGCTCTTCGTATGAAAAACGGCAGGTTATTTACAGTGCGACTGTACTTCATAGATTTGAAAGAGTAGAGAACTCGAAATTGGACAGACTATTTTCTAAAGCCCTTAGCCTAGTACACATAATATTATAAAATACCAAAACTTTAGACAGACAAATAGAAAAATTTACGGGAGCTCGTTCGGTTAGGTTAGGTTAGGTTAGGTTAGACTTGTTTTAATTAGTCTAATGAATTGACCGAGCAGAAGCGTATGCTACAATCAATTGAATTTATTTCTAATACATTATGTTCACATCAAATATGTTTCCCACGATATGAGACATCATGCTACTTTTCTTTAATGCTGATTAAGCATTTACTTGTACTGTTCTCACACCTTGGCCAACATACCTAGATACTGATAGTGCAAAATATTTTGACTTTAACTATTTTATTTCAATAAAAAAAAAATAAGAATTCAGATACAAAGAATTTATTTTTCAAACATTCTATTAAATACAAATTTTATTTTTTATTTTGTATTCTATTAAATACAAAACAAATTTGGACGACTTAATTAGTTAGTTTGTTTTTAAATTTATATAAGAAGAAAAAGCTGTTAGTAAAATATTAAAAAAGTTATCTTGTCTAGCTGTGTAGGCGTAAATTTATTGAAAGCTCTTTTGTAATAAAAAATATAAATCACTATTTATTTATATTTAAATTCGAAATGGAAATAAAATGTAACTCGTTCAATTATTATACTAGTACAGTTTTAATAAACAAAATTTCGGATTTGTTTTATGACTAGATTTCGATTCTTTATCATCACTATGTATATGCAAAATATCGTGATGATTGGTTAAGTAGTTAAGACATGAAACGCAAACACACAAATAAACAAACTCACTTTCTCATCTATAATATTAGTTAGGATTATTAAGCTCTGAAAAAGCGAGGAGGTATAAACTTTATTTTGCATAGCAGTAGGAATTTAAAATGTTACATCTATTGCATTGAATAAATTAAATTAAATAATAATAAATAATTATACAGATATATATATAAAACAATAAAAACACGTTGAAATGTATTATAGAAAATATAATTAAGAGGAAGCAGAGATTTGCTTACATTATTTGAGAAAACGGATGCGGAGCGTGCGAGAGTGTGATTACTGTATGTGAAATGTTTTGTTATAATCTGTGACGCAGCTGCTGCGTCTCACAATATCCATATTTTTAATTTTACGCTCTTCTGAATATAAGGTAATTTTAGTATGTGTTTTGCTCAGCCCATTTAGTACTATTTCAAATTTTATATTCAGACTGAATTTCTAATAATATCGTAGGATTTTTAATTAAAAAAATATTTTAATTTGATTAGTTAAATATTTTAAAACAGATGGCGCTGATGTCAAGTAACAAAATTTTCGGATCGTTATTCACAAAATTGTTAGTAAAAAGTTTAAAATTTATATTTTTTAATTTTATATTAAAATACGTGAATTAAGACACGACACGACACCTTACGAAGTGACACTACCTGCCACGAAATAACACAAATACGATCCACTATCCAGTAAATTCAAAAGTATTTATTATTTGAAGGATCTTTAATGAACACCTGATGAGGACTACGTGGAATAAACTAATAATCTATTGAAAACCAGCTAACATCGAGCAAAGCGATTTATCCGCCCGAACGAACTGTGCAAATTAATCTTTACTCCAGCGCCTTTATTACAGATCCAAATTACAATATGTAAAGAATAATATTAACAGAAAGTGTATAAAATTACTGGTACTAGTTATTCATTTTGGTGTTAATAATAGTGCGTGTAACAAATTTTTCTTTTTTTAAATTTAGAATATGCTTACTATCGATCAAAGAAGGATTAATATTAGTGCTAATAACAGGTTAATAAACAATGTTTTAATTTTTTTTAATTTTTATATCTATTTCTTAATATCAGATACTTTATTTCAATTTATTTTATAAAGTAGGAAATTTAATTGAAGTACTTGTATTGTATTAACAGTTGAAATACGGTAATATTCGACTGGTAGAAAAAACCTTCAATCATTAAGTTCGTTTTTTGTTGCAAATTTAATACAAGATTTTATTGATTAAAAATAAAAAAGAATTTGGTATATGCTGCAGAATTTTTTTATTTATTTTTTATGGTATAGGTTGGCACGAGCATATGGGTACGCGAGGCAATGGCGCTGTAGGAAATATTAAACATTTCTTACATGGGCAATGCGGAACCAACATTGTGAACTAAGATGTTATGTCCCTTGTGCCTGTAGTTACACTTACTCACTCACCATTCAAACCGGAACAGAAAAAAAAACTGAGTACAGTTGTTTGGCAGTTGAATATCCGATGAGTGGGTGGTATCTACCCAGACAGGCTTGCACAAAGCCCTACCACCAAGATGTGTTTCTGCTATATGCTGAACTTAACTGAAGATCTTTAATTTTTTTAGACAATATTTTCGTGTAAATTAACAATATAGTCTTTATTAAAAAAAAAATACAATATAAATGATACAATTGATAATGATAAACACATATGATAAAACAACACCTCAAACCAAACCAATTTAAACAATACAATCATTTCCTCACATACATTTCCAAGAATTTTGATTGTATATCAAAAAGAAGATCTTAAATGAATTGTGAAACATTATTGCATGTTGCCTTGAGCTTAGTGATGAATTTAATAAATTTTATTTCTTAAATTCTTCAATTTTGGTTTACTAATAAAATAAAATTATTGGGTAAATAATAAAGTAAGTATTCAATGTTAACACGCGTAATGTATTTATTAAATTTGCTGATTCATTACTTTATTCGTTTAATAAGGCTAAAGAGGGTCCCATGTTTAGAGTGAAATATAAATTACCTTTAATTACGGCGAACGATCCAGAAAATATGATGATGTAAAGTTTTCATCAAGCCGTAATAAACGTGGTGGCGGGTGGCGTGCCTGCCCACCTATCAAGCTGTGCACCTACATACTTGTTATGAAAATTGATGCTCAGACTAATCTCATAGAATGCCTTTGAAGAGAATTGCTGTTTCCTGGCCGCTTTAATAACCTTCATACGAAAATTTATGCTATTATAATTTATCTAAATTACATAAAATGCCCTTGTGGTAGTACTTTTTCGTGTTGTAATTTCTTATTAAATATAAACTTAATTATTTTAGTAAAAATAATTAATTTGCATTTGAGTTAATAACTTATTACTTTCGTAAATTATATCGCGTACTATTACATTGTTATTATTGAATGTTTCAGTGACGTCATTTATTTGAGAAGACAACGGTTCCCATTATCATGTATCAGACATCACCTATTGACACATTGATAAATATCGTAAGTCAATTGAATGGTAGTAATCTATACTTTTTTACTTATTGTTATAATTGAATCTCCACAGACACCGTGCCTTTTGTGTGTCTATCTTTATTTTGCAATTAATTTTTCTTTGTGTGCAAAAATTTTGTTAACTGGCAGAATCACAATTTAAAATTGAAGGGGAATTAGACTGGACTGTATGGTATTCGGTCAGTATTTTTATTGGATATATATGGACTGACTCTACTATGGAATTTTCAGGTTGTAGTCCGGAATCTCCTTGGTAATTGCCATTTGAGCCCTCTTCACCAGTGTTTCCAATCGTAATCTATACTTGTAAAATCGTTTGTCCTACTATCAGTGGAAAGCCTACATACACTACTGAGTCTAGGAAGCTGAGATTTGGAACATAGGTTTATTAAAATGTTTTTTTTTAATTTTTAAATGAGGGAGAATGGATGTGGTAACTTTGTATTAATTTTACCGGTATCGATGTGGTACAAATTTCAAAAATTTAAATAACTTCGAAATATATGGTACACATATGTATGTATTATCTCAGTACAGAAAGTGCGCCCAAAGGATTCATATACGTAATAAAAATTCCGGCTTACGCGTTGCTGGTACGCTGTCGGGAATGTAATCCGCGAAGAAATACGTACGCTACCTACTGATTCCACATTTGTAACTGCGAAATCTCCATTTCTCTTTGACTACCAGTCGTTTCAAAAGCCACTGACTCCCTCGTGTGTCGTCTAGAGGCGACACTCATAAAAATTCGCCGTGCGGAAGTTTCGCTCTAACATGTCACGGCGCGGCGTGGTGAAACCGAGCGAGGCAGATTTTCTCGCTATAATATAATTTTAAAGGCTTCTTATTTTAGGAAGCACGTAGACCAATTGGTCCCCATAAGGCTCGTCTATTACGAAACCAGTTATCCTATTTTAAATATAGTTTTAGTTTCGAAATTACGGTCGCTTCGAAAGTGTCAAATTTATTTAGTTTCACTAAGTATGTTTAAAATAAAACCAGCGTTATTTAAATAATCTGTTATGCCATATATATTTATGAAATAATACAAATAAAAATATTGATTGTTATTTTACAGGCAAATACAAAATAAATAAAATTAAATCATTTTGAACATTGAGTGAATAAGCGAAGAAAAAGCAGTTAACGTTTCTAGTATTACATATTTGTATAGAAATGTTTAGGATTTTCTTATTTTTCACTCTTATTCAAAAATACTTTGAGAGTGAATTTCCTAAGTGATTTATGGTCGTATTCCTTAGGTACGTTACAATTGGACGGAGCTGTTTTATAAATTTATGGACTGGAGAGTTAAGAACAACCTCATGTTTTTATTATCCATTTTAGTTTATTTTTATAACTTAAATTCTTTACTCTTGAATTTAAACTAATATAATTTTATTTATGAATAATTTACGGAGAAAATAAACTGACTTACATTTATATTAGAAAAAAAATTCTCCCTCGTTTCATCGCATAATTGTATTCAGAAATATAACAGGTAACTGTACAGGGTTAGCAATTTCTTGGCACAGGAAATGAGGGGTATTCCTACTTATTCTTCGGACAGACGCTAGAACGAGCTGTTTTAATTGCTGCGCTAGTAACATTTAAAATTCAGAGGATGTGCTAATGAAGCGTTTTGAAGTAATATCGATCTATAATATTAACTATGTACCTCGCTTCGTACTCTCCTTTAAGGAAAAGGTTTAGTGCTAATGCCACCGCGCTGCTTCAATGCGAATGTAGGTGAGTTTTAATCAACTTTTTCCTTACCGCGAGAACAAAATTAAAACCACAAATCAAAATCATGAAAACTCAGTATTACTCCCTCGGCTTTGAACCCGCAAATTACCCGCTCTTTGCACTGAGCCATCTCAGTGTCTCCGCTTATTATGTTAAAAGTGTGTTAGTGAAATAATATCGTCATATAAATTAGCTACGATTATAATCGACACTAGCTTGCCATATAACACTAAAACGAAATAAAAATAACTCGCTATTGGAAATTGTAATTACAAGAAAGTGTCTCGTCCTTTAGCAACTTAATCCATTAAGTCTCATGTGTTATTTTATGTGGTACATGAATTCTTTCCTTTACTTTTTTTTGTGAACTCACGAAGTAAACTTTCCTTCTATTATATTAGAATAAAGATCAAAATAATAATTTTATATTCACATGAAAAGTTTGCAACGTATGAGACTGCAATTAAGCGTTTCCGGCACGTTTTTGAACTGAAAGAGTCTGCTGTCTAATTATGATACTCATCCTGTTTCTAGTTAAAAAATGCTATTCATTCGATTTTATCTCGACTTAGAATTCTGATACATGCATTCTTTCATTGTTATTTAAATTAAATTAAAATATTTACTTAAAAATATTTTGAAAAGTTAAGCAATTTTTAACAGTTCTTATATTCATAGTGATTATGTCTATCAACTCTATCTTCAACTATCAGATATAAATAATTTAATTCTGTAGATTAGTTTTCTATACACTATATGACAATGACGCACTACCGAAAATTGTTACGGGTACTCTTTTTGCGATAATAATTTACGTGGAGGAGGACGCCTTCATGAGTGATTCGAACTATTGAAATAAAAATTTTTTTTTTGAGATGATATTTAAATAAAACATATATCAATATATATTACTTTGAATAACATCTTCCTTTTTTATGTTGCAATTTTATAGTTTACAGATTACACTTAACAAAAAGGCTTGTTAATTTAAAAATATTATTTTTATTATTGCCAAATTAGCTAGTAAATAATATAAATTATGAGATTCACTAGCCGTTGAATATTTTATTATTGTAGAATTTAATTACTTTTATTATAATTTCTGCATTACAGTTTAAATAAAGCAAATTGTTTTAATTTGTCTGTTTCATTTGGAACGGTGCAGTAGACGGTCGCTGGTGCAGTAGCTCTATTGCAGCCTTAATGTGCTGCGGTTTGGATACGTTCCACGTATAGAGGTCACCATAAAAGTAGCCTCACGCCGGTGTTGTTGTTCAAATTGTTTTTAACTGACAAACTTGCACGGTCCGGTTAGTGCATGGAAACAGTAGACTGCTTTCTATGTAATAGTCATTTAGTTTTCAATTACACTCATGAAAATTAATTTTAATTATTTACTTATTATATTTGCAGCTTTTTCACTATTGAAAAACGGATGTGTATAATGATTTACTTAGGAAACTTAAACAAGTATATCTTAATTCACTGAATGATTTTAAATTCAAATTGGTTCATGTCTCTATTGAAGTAGAAAATATTTTCTTATTCACAGTCAAATGAAAAGTATGACTCTACAGGACAATAAAAAAGCGAAGTAAACTCAGTTTTTTAATTTACACCTTGTTTATTCGCTTACGAATTCTAAAAAAAGTCTGAAAAAGTTCTTATCGTCTTATTTCCAAAAGAAACATATATTATTTTATCCATCATTAACTCTAACTCCTTCTAATAAGTGTTGGTTAATAACTCCTTCTAATATGTTTTATTATCTATACTTTTTTTATTGTTATTTTTATGTCTCTACAGACATAATTTTCGGTGCCTTTGATGTACATATGTTTAATATATATTAGGTATTTATCTCTTTTAGTCTGCTTGTTTGTTTTATTTCGAGGCAGCATCGCAATTTTAGTTTTAAGGGTATATATTTTGAATTTGAAATTCTTTTATCTATGCTAATAATATCTATGCTTCTTAATTATTATAAAGTTTGTATAAAATTAAACGTGATGGTCAGAGGAAATACCATTTTAATTACATACATTATTTTTGCGTTAGATAGGACGTATATTGAGGAATAATAATTATTCTAACAACGAAGCTTTATTACAATGTTTTGCTTGGAGAGTAACAGAGAGAGGTCATTATATACAGTCATTCCAGTATCATAGACATATCATTGATTGGCACCTGCCGTCAAAATCAAAATGAAAATATTCTTTATTCAAGTAGTCTCAAAAGGTACTTTTATATCTTCCTGTTAGAATTAATGTAAAACTACAGTCATAAAACTTAGTAGTTACATTTTGTCACCAATGTAATTACACAGTTTATATCAATAAAATACGATTGAATTTATAAGTATGTTGCCTGGAAATCAACAAATATAAGACCACGCTTTTTTACCATTAATATAATCCTATAAAGAGTAATAAGCCTTATTTATCAATTTTTCTTGGGTTGAGATTTAAATATATTAGAAGGCCGAGTTAAATATAACTGTAACATCTTAGTATAGAAAGGAATATCGTGCCATAAGAAGGATGTGTTGAATTTACTTTCATCGTGAAACAAAATTTTAAGCCCTCATTTTTGACATTAGGGCTTAAATTTTTGCCGATATTCAATATAACATAGTGTGAGTGATACGCGTATATTTATATAATTATATTGAGCAACACATACAAATAACACACATGTACATATATTTGAAGTTATAACGTTATTGAAATAATTGATAGCGGAGTGAACTGTCTCATTTTCTCATATGAATATTTGAAATCAATTTTCTATTTGAGCTGTACCTATAATTAGTTTCAATTTCTCAGCATACAGTATTTAAAACCATTACACTAAACCTACATAATATTCTAATGTACATAATAATCTTATACTAGAAGTCATTCTGAATTCACGTTTTATTATTCAAAATTATAGTTTCTACGTCTCTAGTTGGAACTCTGTGTGAATTGTTAAACTCCATTCCTGTAAAGCCATTCTGTTCCTCAGGCGTCCCTACTTTGTAACTAGAAATTAATAATGTATGTCTAGAGACCTGTATGTACAGCCGTATTAAGTAGCAAGCTGGGTCGACAGGTGAGGCATGCTGGTCTTTGCAATGACTAATTTGACTATTACAGGTGACTGAGACCGATGTAAAGGTCGGCAAGGTCAAGACTTTTGACATCAAAGGATTACCGTCCAATGTAATAAATAATAAATATATTTTTGTCACGTTTAATATCATAGTAGTAATTTCACACGTGTACATTCATCTTAACATAGATAGATAGATTTTCAATTTATTGTTTACGTAGCCTCATAGTTTCATTTATTACGTGTTGTTCATTAAGTTGTCACTTGAATTGAAATTGTATACTGTTACACCTAGAATTGGAATACCGCACAGTCTGTATTCGCATTTGTTATATATTACATATAGTCTTCGTGTATTAAAATGTATTTTGCTGGTGTTTTATATAAATAAATAATAACAAGAATGTTGAATATAATGTTATCTTAGATTTTTTTTATATTAGTCACTTAATTGCACTTAAATTGTTTGAATTATAAGCTAACATTTAAAACCATTAAAATAAGAGGCGTATTATAAAAAACAGTCTATAAAGTCGGACAGTAAAAATGAATTACTTAGAAAATAATTTCTGTTTTTTTTTTTATGGTACTTACATCACCAATGCGCCACCAACCTTGGAAACTAAAATGTTATATCCCTTGTGCCTGTAGTTACACTGGCTCACTCACCATTCAAACCGGAACACAACAATACTGAGTACTGCTGCTGCTTACCAGTGTAACTACAGGCACAAGAGACATAACATCTTAGTTCCCAAGGTTGGTGGGGCATTGGCAAAGTAAGGGATGGGCGATGGATCTATGGGCGGTGGTGCCCACTTAACATCATGTGGCCCATTTGCCGGTCCGCCTACATATTACATAGAAAAAAAAATCTATTATTTTCCTACTTGGCCACATAATAGAAGGCCACTACCATAAAAGTTCACATCATTATAGATTATTTTGGTAACTATGTACGAAAAAAACTGTTGCCGTCACGAATTCCTCCTTCAATAATAGCCAAGATTAATTGATTGATTAATTTCATTTTATTCCTAAATTAACTACTTCAATTATGAACATGTTACCGTGAAGGCTTTAATGTCTATCTATAAAATGAGAAAAAAAACGTTATAATTATTGTACGTAACGATGTAAACGAAACGTAACTTCATGTTTGTATTTTTCTCAAATGACTTTTACACACCTATCGAAGTACATAATTATTATTGAAAAGAAAAACTTTGGTAACTTAGTCACTCTCGAAGTCAACTATTTGCTAGAGTTGTTTGACCATTGTTTATTTTTTATATAAGCAAAACCACCAAAATGCGGATTTAATTTATGTTAGAGTAAAAAAAAAATTTACTGATTTTTAAGTTCTTCACGAAGCATGATATTGTTGAAATAAAATAATATATTTAAGTTGAAATAATAATCAGGTCAAAGAAGTAAGCACGCTGCGTACCCAAAAGCTTTAATACAAAATTGGATTTGCTGCTCCATTAATTTTCAATTTACGTGATTGCAATTTTCGAGGTTTGCCTCTTCCAAAGTCGTCTAAAACTACAGTCCTTTGCAGAAAAGGAGCAAGACTTCGGGATAAGCTCGAAATGAATGTTAAATCCTTCTTTAAATGTATTCATTGGTTAGCTTAACATATTATTATAAAAGGAAGGATTTATTCATTGAATAAAATTAAGATATTTACCAACAACATTTAAATATATTTGTAAGAATTAAATAATAAATATAATGGAATTATTTTTATTTATTTTTTGTAAATTATTCGTGTTTTTCGTTTAAAAAAAAAGTTGAAGGATATTAAATGAACTAAAAACAGCTCACATTCTAGTCAGTTTATCTAGCTAGAATTTACATTCAAAATCTGTGCATAGTGTGTTACCATTATATTTGATTAAATATAACAAAAGTGTTCCAAAAAAAACGTAAACTAATAAAGTATATTTGGTTGTGATTTAATATATTATAATTGAATTGAAATAAGGAATACAAATATGGTAGTAAAGATGAACAAGAAGGCAACCAAAATACTAAAACAAAAAAGGGGCACTTTATAAAGCGGAAGCATTTTTAGTCCTTTGTGGACATTACTTCAGAAGAAAAGAATTTTATACATTTATAAAGTAGTTTTAAACATTAACGCCACTCTAGTAAAAAATAAATAGTAAAATAAAAAATGGAAATGATTCCGTTAATGGCTTTTTGTATATTATTTCATAATTATAATTTTCTTGATATCAAATCAAGACGAATATTTTTTTTCTACAGTTAATCTCGTCATTAATTACTGTCTATTTTATTACTACACGGCTTTATTTTTGGACTTGATTCGATTGACTTTTGTTAAAAAAAAAAAAAAATTATTTTTTGGCTATAATAAAGGATACGAATAACAAAAGTGGCAAGAGGTGCATAGGGTCGGCGTTATCGTATAAACGATTTCTTCTTGGAGTTAATTTCAAAAAGCAAAGCAAGGCAAATCTCTTAGACAATAATACATAATAATCAATTAGTTTTTCATACACATTTTACCCTTTTAGGTGGACATTTTGCTCAAATCGAAATACCCATACAGAATATCCAAGTTCCTTTACAGTTTGCGATGTTATCACGTAACATACCTACATTAAAAAAATCAAGATTCTCTTTTTTTAAGTCGGCTAATAAAAATTGTTATAAAATTGGCTGCTACTAAAATATTTTATTAACAATCTCTATATGACATTGATCAGATAAAAATAGATTTTAAATATTCTACCCCACAAAAGATCTGCGTAAAGTTCGTGATTGAGAATATAGAAGTTATATCAGTTTCATTTGATTACGAGCTTCATTGCATATTATATATTGCACAGTAAATGTACTTACATTTCGAGTCATTTGTTCGAGGGACGTTTAAGCGCCGAAAAAACGTGACAAGAAAATAAACCCGTCGCAATAAGCTTTCTTTATGTCCGCTATCACTCTATTTTGTTCTTTGTGAAGATTAAAAGATGATGCTTATGACTCTCACATAAGTTTGCTCTGTTTAAGACTAAATGCGTCCCGTGTAATGGCAGTCTTAAACGTTTACAAAAGTAAGATTTAAATTCTAAAGTCGAATCAACTTAAACCTCAATAAATAATGTTTGAGGATTTTATAAGCAGTTTGCTTATAAAATCCCAATTTCGCATGAGTAAAATAAGAATATTATTTATTAATGATTTTGTTTTCAAAAAACCTGGAACCCGATTATAGTATTGACGGGGATCAGTCTAAACCGTGAGGGATCCCATACAAACACACGCCAATAAAGAAGACATTAACATCGGTTCAGCTGTTATGGTCAAGTTTAGTAACATATATATATGTACAGGAAAATGAAATATATTCTATATTCCTATCAATTTCCTAATATTTATATTTTAAATTTCAAAATAAAATAATATATAAAACAAAAATCTCTATTAACTATTCCAAATAAAATAATCTATTTAACTTTTGTGGAAAGCGAATGAAGCCCATTTCGAAATACTTGTGCCATAAATATATAGGCAAATGTTTACTGAGCTGTTTTGGGACATCTTTGCTGCATATTTTGTTCTTGTACCGCCGCTGTTTTTCTTGTATTGGGTTAAATACGTGACCGGAATAAGTATTCACTCCTATTAGTATCCATATATATTTGCAAAATAGGTACCATGCTGGCCTACTTCATGTAAAGACCCAAAATTAACTTTGATAGCATCGGACTCGTGTTTACCATAATCATCTGTTATTTAGAACAAGTGTATGTTTACTTATTGAATAATTATGAATGTTTGTTTTAAAATCTAATAAATTAAAGTAGTTCTTACTTTATGGTTTGTAATTGTGTATATTTAAAGACAATGTATCATAGTTTCATTTATATTTATCTGAATACATTTCAAATATAGGTATCATGTTCAAAACATTTATTTTCTAGCAATAGTTAGTTTATATGATATAACAATTAAGAGCTTTTCATCTCTTAACTCAAACACCAAACAAACTGATAACATATTTTTTGTATTTAAACTATGTATTAAATATAACTTTCATTTGTAATCAAAATCAAGAGGTAGTCGTATATTTTTCTAAGGCTTACATAGAAAGATTATTTTTAAAGATACTAGATTTCATTTTTTATCACCATTTATAATATAGGTAGGTAGTTTAGGTTAATACGTGTAAATGGGCCACCTGACAGTCAGTGGTCACTCATCCTTAAGACCTTATTGTTCTGTTCTACAATACTATGTGATGAGTGGGTGTACCTTTACAGACGGGTATAAAAATCCCTGTCACCAAGTAAAAAGAAAGACTTAGCTCCACCAGGGTCGAAGTACTCGACTGTTGCCTCGAGGATAAAAACATGAGGCAAAGGTTTTCGAGCCCTGATAGGTGACATGATTTATTATGGATTTTCTGCGAGAGACAATTCTTAGAAGACAAAAAGACCAGTTGCATATCAAAATTAAAATGTTTTATTAATCGTTAAAGCACAAGCCAGCATAGCATCATGGCCGTACAATAATTTTACTAATTAACCAATGATATAAAATCGATTCTTATGTCAACAATTAAGAGCTTTAAAAAATTGGTTAATTAATAAAGCCTACTACAACCTGGATGAATTCTTTGATGGAGAGGCAAATATTCGTGAAATTGTAAAGGTATTAATTTTGTATATTTTATAATATAAATACCGTAATTACATCAATTTATTTTCATTGTATATGTATTGTATCTATGTATGTGTAACCAATTGGAATTTTAAAGTGGAAAATATTTGTATTGCTTTTGAAACCTGGATGAGAAGCGTACAGCAATTCACCTTTTGACTTATACAGTACTAGCGACCCGCCCCGGCTTCGCGCGGGTGAAATGCTGATACTAAATATACTACAGAATGTCTTACAACTTTTACAGTTTTTCAGTCATTAGGAAAAACCGTCCCAGCGTCCCTGCTTTTTAAATCTGTAATATCTTTAAAAATATTTATTTTAATTACATGCTGTAAAGGGCCACGTTGATCTGTATTAAATTTACAAATTTAAGGTACTTAATTAGATAAGCTGTATTGCTTAAAATCGCTTAATTCGCTAAAATAAGCCATTATTTCGCGTAAAAAGTAAATGATAAAATCTGGTTATTGTGGGCTTTCCCTAAGAGATAGACATATACTATTGAGGACTTTTTTGAAGATCTTTTTAAGATGTACAATACTGTAGTACATTATTTGGATCGATCTCGTAGGATTCAACCAGTGTTTGCAATGTAAGCGCAAAAAATGTGTTAATTTAAGGCATCATTTCAGAAACCTCTAAAATTATCAATATTTCTCTACTATATTGAGCGTGTATTATACATAAAAATCTTCCTCTTGAATCAATCTATCTATTATAAAAAACCGTATCAAAATCCGTTGTGTAATTTTAAAGATCTAAGCATACATAGGGACAGACAGCGGTAAGCGACTTTGTTTTATACTATTCTATGTAATAATTAAAATTAATATTATTGTCTTAGGAAAAAAACCTCTATTTAGATAGAAAGTCGTAATTGCATTATTTACTTCCATTTCTAGGTCTTTCTTTACAATATTTTTCTATTCTGTATGACTGAATGGACTAAATGGACAATGGTTTTATACTGTAGTGATTTATGTCGTCATTGTTATTTAAACTGACTGGGATTAGACATAAATCGACAATCATGTATTAAGAGTATAGTCTGGAAGAGTTGGTGGTGCAGGATTGAGAAGGGCCTAATCCTGGTCGGTGTAGGTGACCACGACGCCACCGCATAGCTTTGACGCCCTAGCGACCTTAAAAGATAGAGTATTATTATAGATAAATGTATACCCGAAGTTGGAGTTTCACGTATCCCTTTCAAGTGACTCTGAGGATACAGTAGTTGTGATGGTCTAGGGCCACCCTTGCAGCAGTGAGACGTGCTATTTAAGACTGATTAACAGATAAGCTTCACCAAGCCACGAACATAGCACTGGAGTGGCAGTGGCTATATATGTTATAACGATTTATTCGAGAATCAACAAGGGCAAACTTTATCTATAAATTCATGTAGTGATTTATTTCTATTTGCGACTGCGAAAATTTTAACACAAGGCAACATTCCCTACATCTAATTACTCATTGGCAGTCGTAAACGAGATGTTTGTTGAGAAACTAATGTTACGTAGAGGAAATATTGCATGGCCACCCAGAAGGTGAGGGCTCACATTACCGGATTGTTTTCTATGGGTTACATGATACATGAAGAGTCGTGTTTACTGCAACAAACCAACCACGACCGCTCATCCGAAATGGTCGCTAATTTGAGATCCAGATTTGAACTACTAAATGTAAATTACCTTAAAAGAGAGGGAAGAGGACGACCTAAGAACACATGGATGGATTATGTGAGGAGAGATGTATGTGAACGATAAGATGACTAATAATAGAGGAAAATGGAAGGAAAAGACATGATGCAACGACCTCAAATACTTTTGAACAAGCAGGGAAAAGCTAACCCGGTATTTGTATCTTGGACAGTGAACTAGCCTTTAATTTTGCGTTTCGTATCTGAAATTTAGTTAGAAGAACTTCAACGTTTACTTTTACTGGATTAATATAAGATATTATATATACTGATAAGATATTTTTAAACAGCTGTGACATTGAAATGCTCTATTAAGTACTGTAAGGTATTTGAAGACAATAATAGCAATAGATTTGCTTTATCCATAATATATATTATTTCGTGTGAAAATTCAACCAACGACTGCTGGCGAAAATGACAAGGGTCTTATTTAAATTCATCAGATCCTAAAAGTACTGAAAACCTGTACTGAATAATTGTTATGAATTAAATATCGACATAAATTAAGGTAATTGATTTTATTTTTAATATAATATCTATTTTTTTATTGCTACTAAAATGCATAATTATTTAATAATCCAATAATAGATTTTAGAAATTTAGAAATTCTTATATAATAACAACATCCAATATTTCATTGGTATATATTCGTATAACGATTAAACGAACTTACCAAGCGAGTTCAACTATAATTATGCGAAGCACTTCGTTCGAACAGATAATCATCCTGAAATAGACACATTATTAACAACGTATACTAACGCCATAGCGTTACCGTTCCTGCATTTTAGTTGTAAGTTAGTTAAGTTTCCACACTAAAAAACAAATTTTAACCAAATCAAATCAGTTTAGATAGAGGTGACTGTGAAGCAGAAGTACATTCTACTCGTATCCTTCTAAAAGGCGAGATGCTTCGAAAGTTGATGTAAAGAATGCTTTTAACTCCTTAGATAGGGCAACCTTGCTTAACTTATCCTTACGTTTGACAAAGTTAGAGTTCACCTTCGAAATTTTTTTTTGGGGATAATATGATTTGTTCTATTGTGGGCGAAAGGTTCAACGATGAGATCCACTAGGCCCTGCTCTTTTTAGCTTAAAAATCCATAACTGCATTTCAAATTTAAATTCTAAATTAATCGTATGGGACATAGACGATATAATTATAGGAGGTAAAGTAGATGGGGATTTGATTAAAATTAAAGAACAATTCGATAAGGTTGATCTAAAATTAAGTTTTTCAAAATGTGTTTTTTTTTTTGTAGAAGCAATTTATCTACAAAACATATTAGCTTGGCAAGGGAATTCCTTATAATAATACACTTGCCTCTGCACCACTGTTTGATGAATGCCTATTTTTAATGATTAAATTAAAATATTTTCGGAGAATATCGACAGGTTGGACATCTTAAATTCTCATAATATGATGTATATTATCTTAATACACTGCATTTTGTTCCAAAATTAATGTATGTACATTCTGCGCGCGAGCCTAATCTCGAAATTTCTAAGCCCAACTCATCTTATTAGTTACTTACCTATTATATCAGTGAAATGTTGATAAACATCATGGCAAATAAAGGTGATATTACCTTAAATGCTTAGTTTTTTTTAATGTCTATATGATACGGCTTCTGATATCAAGCTCCTTGGTTCGAATCTCGGATATGGCCAGATTTTCCTATATGTATACAGGGTTATATTGTGTGCCTTGTGAAGCACGTAACATGTTAATTATTCGTATAAGCTCTTATCTACCGGTGGCGGACTACCATTACATCAAATTATGTGAGTTCATCTAAATTTTCTCATGCCATGTACACCATAATATTTCCTGCGCAATTGATCAACGTCTCTAGCTATTTAGCTAGGGGTAGTTTGTCTTATATGTTTTTAATATTTAATACAGAAAATAAACCAAAAATATCATTTTAATCATTACTAAACCCTCCCAGTACTATGTCCTATTAAAATTTAGCAATGATGCAGATGACATTCATTTACACCGATAAATTATTAATTTAAATAGAAAATATATTTTATTAATAGCCTCAATATAAATTTAATATGTATACATAAAACTATCAACTTCAGTTACATTTGTTTATTGACACTTCTGTATATAAAATTAAAAAAAAAAAACTCTCGCTCCAATAACGAAATCGCATTGGCACCATTGAAGGTTGATAAAGGCTATAAATTTAGTATAAGGACGTTTAAAAAAAATTAAAAGTGCATGGACTGAATCACGAGTACTATATACATATCATGAATATCCACAGGATTTGGCAACCAATACATGATTGTGCACTTACAAAGGGCGGGGTTTCGGACGACTGTAGCCTTACGTTACAAGCCATGTTCCATATATAACTTGGGAAGCGATACTGGTGATGTAAATACAGTTTTATTGAAAGCGCTTGAAAGCTTTTTTGTTGTGAATTGCCCCAGGCAAGTTATGGTTTTAAGGGAAAATCGAAGTTAGGAAATAAACTTGAGTCCGTTCTTGGTATTTCGTATTCATTTTCGCTCATTTCTGATTCAGATGATTTGTATATTTTATTCTTTGTTGTTTCTAGTAATTAAATTTCTTATTATATAAAACTTTTGACACAAATCAGTGATTTAAAGAAACCTCTGCATCGGTTTCTTATAAATGATATATTTAATACGTTTTAAATAATGGCAATTTATGAAGTTGAAAATGAATTCACATTTTTTGGGCTCTGTAATTAAAATCGTTATTCCATCGTGTCCATCGAATGCTTTTTATACCTTTATGGAAATCAGTTTTTAATCAACCTTACAGAATTAGCTTCAACATAAGTATGAAATTCTATTTCAAAATTAAAATATATTTTATTCAAATAGAATTTTAGAAAGGCTTTTTGATTGGACGATTGAAAGGTAGAATCTACTGAGAAAAACTGGCAAGAAACTTAAATAGTTACTGTTTACCACCATTTCAATTACAAGTTTACAATTACATAATGCCAATGACACACAATTGTACTAATATATTGTTTACTCGCTTTTTATTATGCATATTACGTTGTGTTTAAAGTAATATGCCATATTAATTTAAAAATAAAATTTTATAGTAGAAGTGGTGGACAAGGAAAACGGAGAGAAAACGTAGATAAGCAAAACGGCCAGCTGATGGTATGCGATCAATACCCATAGATATTGGCGCCTTAAAAAAAATTAATCATTCCTTACATCGCCAATAGACCACCGACCTTGAAAACTAAATGTTATGTCCTTTGTGTCTGTAGGTAGACTGGCTCAGTCTCCTTTTAAACCGGAACATAACAAATGAAGTAGGTATTACTGCTTGCCGGTAGAATAGTTATCTAACCAAACGAGTTTTTACAAAGCCCTACTACTAAGAGATTATTTTAAAAAAGATTACATTTATTAATTGCTGAGTAAATATAATTTTTTTTTTGCTTGTATTGTATTGATATTTCGGATCTTAAGTGCTGATTGTTAACAATATGTAAACGTAAAAATTACTGCAATCGAAGGAAAAGTCAAAGGTAAAAAAAACTTTAAAGGATTTTTGGATTTGATTATATTTCGTGTAATTTGAGAGCGTGGCGACTACACGTCTGTTCAGGTTGTGTTGTCCTTGTCACATATGTATATGAATAATCAGCTGAGCGAGACATGTAAAAATATGACATATCGCAAATAATTTATCATCTAGATATGCATCAGATATTTATCTGACATTTTCGTGCCTTTTTTTATAATTCCGACACGTCGAGGACGCAGCCTGTTTCTGCTTTGTACCTCCAGCCCCTGTTATTTGAATATGTATGAGAGGCGGTCGCGCAGTTCGTGACGCTCGCTTATATGAAAATGTGACGTTCCGATAAATTGTCAAAGGGTTGATCGAAGTTGTAAAATTGACACCAAATGCGACAGATAATATCCACAGGATTATTATTATTATGTTTTTGCTAGCAACATATAAAACATATCGTGCTGTAAAAAACACTTGAAAACAAAACCAAATGTTTACATTACAAACAAAAAATGTTTTAATTTATATTGTGGTGCCTTTGCCCAGCTATGGAACTCTTACGGACGATTTATTTACTTAAATAAATTATACTTCAGAATATTATGCCAAGTTATAATTGAGAAGCATTTTTTCTTTAAATAAAATGCTCCATTATTGGCAATATTCTCGTATGCTTTTACACTATAAATTATTCGAGAAAATGTTCAAGTAAATTGCTTCAGTGATTAATTAAATATTGTAAATGAATGTCTTTTATTCGCAATTTTGTTTCGCCCTCGAAAAAGAAAAATTCTTTTTTTTTGCCTTTGACCTCTTTGCTTACTAGTAAAACTTACTGGTTATGATGAAACAAATAAAAAAATTAATAAAAAAAATATTTTCCTTTATTTCTGTATAAAATCTGACACATTCGGTATCATAATCACCAAAAGTTTCTGAATGAGGCATACTACAGATGTCCCTTTATTTGCCATTTCTTCCAGTGGATCTTGCTAGCGGTTGGTTGTTTTTTTTTTTTAAACCTAAGTAGTTTGTTCAATTCATATAATATGTGCTGTCGGGAGAGTCAAGACTTTTGCAACAGACACAGAATGTAGAGGTCTTTAGTAATTGCTATTTCATAACATTGATCGAGTCAACAGTAGAACCAACCAATGTACCTGTAGTACATTCGATGCGATCTCGGCCAACGTTTGTTTGTGATTTATTGCTACAAAATTTGACGCTCTACATTTCAATGATGCTTAATGGTCCGATTTTATAAGTAGGTATATAAAATAAAGTAAATAATAAATCGTTACTTAAGAAAACGAAAAATTACAAAAAAACATAACTAACTAGGTATAATATTATTGAAATATGTATACTGCTGCAAATACATATCGACTTGATGTTGAATAATATTAACCATTATTTTAATATTTTCAACGTTTTATGTTTTTATGTTTTGTCAACCCTTCTAACAAAAGCCGAGCGTATGCTTCTTCAAACTATACGTCAGTTACGACAGGTGCGAATTCAATCCTCTTTCTCTACTGGAGCTTCTCGACCCCACTAAACCCCTTTTAAGTAACATGACTTTTAACTTTGTGACCTATCTTTGCTTTAAAGTACTCAGGGTTTATAAACTCAAGGTAAAATGGATGCCTGTTGACCCGCGCTCATTTTCAAAACGTTTCTCAGAAGTAATGTTAAAGAAAAGTTTAATGATACTACCGAGCGCTACAAACGGAATGCGAACGGATTATTTACATTTTAATACCATCCATTTCATTATGAAGTGGAAATGAAGCCTTCGTCAAAATATTTTAAGAACTGCAGCAATTAAACTTTTAATTTGCGTCGTTTATTTCAAACGGGAAAATGTATATTTTCTGTTATGTTTCATATTTTTGTAACGACAAATATTATTAACACGTAAATATTTCGAAGTTATAAATTCATAATCAATTATTTTTATCAAAAAAATAAAAAACTATTTCATCATTTATTTATGATTTGTTGTCATTTATTAAATAGTTCCAATGTCTGTCTTCGAAATTCGTCATCATCAGATCATTAGGAATTTAAAATGGGACCATTTCGGGATGATTCTCTCTCAATAAAAAACAAAAAAACAAGTTTACTTGAAAATCTGTCTATACATGACGTATAATTTATACCGGAATATACATCTCCTTAATTAAAGTCGGTTAAAAATATGTCTACATTTAACATTACAATTTTATTAAAAACTTGAGACTTCTAAAAACGAATGGATGCTAGAATATTCATGTGAATTCAACAGCACGTCTAATTTAATTACATTTTATTGGTTTTATTTCGATTGGTCGCTATAAAATGCATGTTTTATTTTTTCTACTAAGAATTGGTTCATAGACTGGCAGTTCACATTGCGGTTAAAAAAGGTTTATTTTCCTTTGGAACGGTATGTATATTCTATAGAAACCGAGTGCTTGCTTTGGAAAATCGCTCTAATAGAATTCTTTGTTTTCATTACTATTATTGAGCTGACACAATTACTTAAACAATCATACCGTTCATTTAATAAACTTGTTAAAAGCTACGACTATTCATATTCATAGTTATGTTAAGCTATATAAACCATTTTACTTATTATTAGACAATGCGCTGTAAGAAATATTAACCATGCCCATATCGCCAATGCGCCACCAACCTTGGGAACTAAGATGTTATGTCCTTGTGCCTGTACTTACACTGGCTTACTCACCTTTCAAGCCGGAACACAACAATACTGAGTACAGTTATGTGGCGGTAGAATATCTGATAAGTTGGTGGTACCTTTTTTATGTCATAGGTGGCAAACGAGCAGGAGGCCCATCTGGTGGAAAGTACCACCGCCTCAGGACATTTGCAACCGGTGCGTTGCCGGCCTTTAAGGAAGGAGTACGCTCTTTTCTTGAAGGTTCACAAGTCGTATCGGTTCGGAAAACCTACCCAGACGGGCTTGTACAAAGCCCACCACCGAATAAAATTGAAATTAGAAGGTAACTGTGGCAATATGGTTAAAATGGCCATCTGATGCTAAATGATACCGTTAGAATTAAATTCGTTTAATATGATAGTAGCTCCGTAAGTAAATTAACCATTCCTTACATCGCCAATGCACCACCGACCTTGAAAATTAAGATCCCTTGTACCAGTAAGTAACCTGTATAAACACTGGCCCATTCACCCTTCCAACCGGACCACAATAATACTCTAAATAATCTTAATTGAATATATTATCTAATAATTATATATAGCATAATATTAATATAAGAATAATGAATATATTACATAATCAGCCTGTAAATTTCCCACTGCTGGGCTAAGGCCTCCTCTCCCGTTTGAGGAGAAGGTATGGAGCATATTTCACCACGCTGCTCCAATGTGGGTTGGTGGAATACACATGTGGCAGAATTTCGTTGAAATTAGACACATGCAGGTTTCCTCACATGTTTTCCTTCACCGCCGAGCACGAGATGAATTATAAACACAAATTAAGCACATGAAAATTCAGTGGTGCCTCCCTGGGTTTGAACCCGAAATCATCGGTTAAGATGCACGCGTTCTAACCACTGGGCCATCACGGCTCATTAATATATTATATAAATAATTTACTGAGTGACGTTTTTTTAAGTCCTGATGTTTTGCCAAGCAAATGCATTTGCCAGCGGCCTGCCATACCAGGTTTCTGTTCGAAAAATGTTTTATAGACATAGGTATATTTATATGCATTAATAGTAATGCAAAAAGTCATTTGAATTCGATTTAATAAATTTCTAGTAAAGCGAGCATATTCTCGCTAGATCTCTGTGTAATAATTCAAAAATGTATTTTTAATAGTAATTCAGAGCTGGCAAACTCTTCTCAATTTTCCAGTTAATTTTGACAAAACAAAAATAGCCCTTTATCCTGACACTGAAATCCTATTAGATGACATAACAAACTATATATATTTTTTTATGTTAGCTGATAATTTTAATAGAACTAAGTTTATCGCTATAATAAATTTAAAATTCAATGCACAGCATTTCACAGATCAAACAGGCAGTAAAAACTGAAAAGTTATGTGTCTTGATAACGGTATTCCTGAGTAAGCTTCTAAGCGGATGCTGAGCACAGATTCCAGTGTGAAATGAAAAAGTACTATTTTGGCCGTCACGGTTTCTTTTATCCAAGGATTTCAGGAATACATTCGTAGTGTTAATTTTCTTAATTATACAATAGATGGGCTGGTAATCAAAGACGATTGGCAATTTTTATAAAGTTTACATTAAAGTTCTTTTCTGTAAACATATTTGTATGTCTAGTGTTCAAATCACAGAATATTTGTCAGTATTTCTCCTGTATTTATCTATGTTCCTTAATAATAATCATTGCCAAATTATTATGTCCTCCAATTCTAATGACTACGATCAGATCTCTAATTAATATATAACTTCATGATAATTGTGATATTTGATGTATCTGCCCTTCAATTGGGTCAACGTCTACCTGCCAGTTGTATCAAAGATATAAGATTAGACTTAACATTTCTTAAAGACTAACTATATAACTGTTACCTGTCACATATAAATCTTATGTCGCTTAAAATACATTAATAGATAAAATAAAGTTATAAGACGCTCATTATTTACGCAAGACGTATTACTCATCAAATTACATAAAAAGTCATATCCATGCCAATTCATCCATTTATAATTTGTCACATTATTTATACATTTTGCTTTAAAGTTTTAGTGTGCTCATTAAACTTTATAATATTTATAATATCTCGTAAGCTACAGATAAAATTTAAAAGTTTGTAATACAATTATAATACAAAGAATATATTTATTATAAACTCGTTATCATTATTTCTTATAATCCAACATTTTGATATTTATAGATAAGAGACTAACGATCACTAGATAAAAGAGGCAGTCTCATATTATTTTTTGTCTATCTTTATTTATTATCATAACAATTTCTTCGTCCGTCCCTTCTTTATATCACACTATTAATAATTATAATACATAACATAACATAATCAGCCTGTAAATTTCCCACTGCTGGGCTAATGCCTCCTCTCCCGTTGAGGAGAAGGTATATATATATCATGAGCATATTCCACCACGCTGCTCCAATGCGGGTTGGTGGAATACATATATGGCAGAATTTCGTTGAAATTAGACACATGCAGGTTTCCTCACGATGTTTTCCTTTACCGCCGAGAACGAGATGAATTATAATCACAAATTAAGCACATGAAAATTCAGTGGTGCCTGCCTGGGTTTGAACCCGAAATCATCGGTTAAGATGCACGCGTTCTAACCAATGGGCCATCTCAGCTCTAATTATAATTATGTTATTTTAATGTGCATGCATTTAATTACCAGACAGCATCACGATCTAATGTGTGAAAATTGATTTTCTTATTTCATATGTATAAATGAATTGTGCGTATATCCAAAAATAAATTAAAGCGTTATTTGCCCTTGTTGTTCCCATTATATCGAACCTCCATTGTTCACATGAATCAAACCAATTTACATTTCTCAGAGATATTTTTATTCTTCTAGGAACGCATGAAACGTTATCGAGCCATTATATCTGACAACTCGTGTCAAAGAACTAGTAAACTCAAGCCGCTTTTGTGGAAGACAAGAAATTATTCACTGAGTATACTCGAATTTGTATTCAAAATAGCTATTATTACTTTGTATTTAATATTGTATGGTTGTATACACGGCTGCGTATGTATATATCATATATTGGAGGATGATTCAAAGAGAAAATACAACTAGTTTTTATTTGTTTTATGCTTCTTTGATGCGGGCTCCGTGTAACCTTAGATTTTTCGTAAACATTGCATCCATTAATGTTATAAAACAAAGTCTCACTCTGTTTGTGTGCTCATTTACTTCTTCTAAGCCACTCAATAGATTTTGATACAGATTTCATTAACAGAAAAACGAGGACGGTTTTGGGAACTATGACAGTGTTCTGTGGAGATAAGTAGATAGCATATGTCGGTCTTCTAAGGCACACTCATTACCTATTTTTATCTATTACAAATTAGTAAAAATCGAGAGATTATTTACCAAGTCATTATCTTTAATTAATTATTAATCCTTATTCAGATAACCGCGTTAGTTACCTTGAGCATTAAATATAGAATATAATTACTAACAGTATTTAAATATTTTCTCGTGAACAAGACATCCGTAGATAATGTCGACATATCGAGTTCCACCAAATAAAAAAAAAAAACATGGTAAATATCCCGTTTTAAATACTGTTAGTAATAAAAATAACCATGTTAATTTAAAATCTTATATAGACTATAATTGTCTTTTACACCGTTATATTAATTCGTAGATATAATACTTTAGAAAATATAACCGATTCGAAATTAAGTGCAACCAAAAAATTTTTCACTGCGAAATGGGTTGAATGGAATAATTGGCTCTAACAATAACATTTTAAACATTAAAATTGTTATTGTCAGTTTAAATTACATAGATTTGAATCTATAGGCCGTGGGTAAATTTTGGTCTGTGTTTCAAAATAGACTTACGACTCAATGCAATTTTAAATATTCTTTTTATGATAAAGGTGGACTGGCAAATAGGCCACCTGACAATAAGTGGTCACCACTGCCCTGCATAGACTTTATTGATATATTTTGGTTTATTTTCTTCTTCAACTCTCTTTTTTTCTTAAAATTCTTTAATCGTTAAAAATTGTTTACTTCAATAAGTGTAAAATAATACATGTATAATAAAATTCAACGTTATATTATGTTTTAAAATCTTACAATAGCCTGGGCAAAAATATAAGTAATAGAGACAAGCGTGTAAGTCCCCTATAAGCCTTTGGTCAGGGCTCTCGCTAAGCTTTCGGTCGCCGCGCACGCATCCGGCATTACTTCTAATTGTGATTTAATGGCTGTTCGCTCCGAATCGACATTTCGCAAGAAATATAACATTTCCATGGTTCAAGTACATTTCGACTGTAACACATGATAAAGGGTAGGTATTTTTAAAAGATTTTATGTTCAAGTTACATAGTAAATTAAACTAAAATAAAGATTTTATATTTTACCAATTATATATATGTATAAACAGTTATTATCAATTTCTTACAAAAATATTTCCAAAACGTTTTTTATGAAATATATATTTTAGTTATCAAGCAAAAAAACAAATATATAATCAATATACCATTACGAAAGACATGTACTCAATGAATTAGTTATTAGATGAAGTTTCTGACAGAATACATCACACGTCAAATGCAGTAGACGTATTACTCAATAATTCGTACATTCGTAATTAATAAATAATTAATTAATATTGATGCATTTGACATTAACACAGTCCTGACATGAAGCATTGCTTTAATTGCCAACCCATGTCAGTTTAGTGATAATCAAATAAGGGAAAAATTATAGAAATTATTGTAGTATGAACTCGTAAGAACTTGTATGTAAGTAGAAATTTATTTAATTATTTTACTTATGGTCTTTTATTTTCTGCTTTCTATGGTAATGCAAATTCTTTTGTTTTGTGATTATAACTAAATATTATTTCAAGTAGCAAACCAAGACTTTTTTGTCAAAAAAGTCTAAGATTTACATATTCCATGCGATTTAATACGAGCAGCTCTGCTATATGACGCACTACAAACAGTTTTTAATATAACATCTTTAATTATAATGTAAAACAATTCCACATTACACTTATATCCACTTTATCGCTATATCCTTTTGCATCGTTCAGATATCACAATAAATCATCAATGATTGTCATAAGATTCAACATCATTATCATAAGGCGAAAAAGTAATTTGAAAACTTTCGACGGACCGACTAACGAATTTACTTACATTTCTCAGTTATATATTATTTACCATACTGTGGAGATAGACGTAATAGATGTGTTTAAATAAATATCGTTACGTCAGCAGTAATAGTGGAGTTAAAAATCATGTTTCAATTTCAGTTCAAAAAGAACCAGAAATTTGTTACACAATGCTTTTTTAACCAATGAAGATATAAATATAAATATAAATACAACATTACATACATTACTCTGATTCCAATGTAAGTAGCTAAAGTACTTGTGTTATGGAAAATCAGAAGTAACGACGGTACCACAAACACCCAGACCCAAGCAACATAGAAAACTAATGAACTTTTCTACATCGACTCAGCCGGGAATCGAACCCGGGACCTCAGAGTAGCATACCCATGAAAACCGGCGTACACACTAATCGACCACGGAGGTCGTCAAAAGATGCCAAAACTATTAAGTGGATAATCTTATAGCTTCTTTAATACGATATAGAAATCTCGTAAGCGAAACTGTGATACATTTAAAATAAAATAATGGTTTAGACTTTTTATACCGAGCTTGTTGGTACGTAAGCAACATTTGGTGCATCTCAGAAGGTATTGGTCCTTTTTATTCTTTCCGTCTATTTCTATATAAAGTATTTGCAACACTAGCTCCTAGGTAGGGATATGAGATAGAATTCAGTAAAAAAGTCACCAGATTATAATATTTTCATATTTTTTTTATGTAGTTTTATATAAATATGTGCATATATTGTAATTAATTTTTAATTAATTTAATTACCGCCTTCATGGTTTTTCCGTTTGACCTAAAGGTTGACTGGCAGAGAATGCCTTCAGGCATTAAGTCCGCCTTTTGTCCCATTAACTTTATGGTGGTCAATAAAGCATTTAAATAAATAAATAAATAAGGTAGTCGTCGGGTTTCGGCCTAGATATTTCTTTAGGTTCTTTTGTCAGTTCTAAAGGATAAAACTGTATTCAAACTGTAAATTAACACGTCATCATTATAGTTCAGATACTGTTAATAACTTCATTATATTTTATCACCTAAGTCTAATGTTACATTCGCCATCTTATGTAATCCTTATAATTTTGATTCAACTAACAAGATACATACAGTTATTGTTCTCTTCTTGAGTTTTTCTAATTGAATTAATTCCACTTATTCTGGATTTTACCACACCGTATGAAGATTTTTTTAATGTCTTTAGGTTTATGGTTGGATTTTTTTTTAAAATATTTTCTATATTGTATGAGTGCAAATAAAGGTTTAATTTTCCATTGTAATTTTTTTTGATCACAACAATATGTTATCAAATTTATTGTATATATATGTATTAATTTATACAACACTGTGTTAAAATGAGATATATTTAAGTACTCATTAAAACTGACAAGTTAAATTTTTAAAATAAACTTAACAGATCTAATCTATAAAATTCGAAGTGTTTTGGTGCCTCGATTCTCAGTAGTCTCACACACACTAAAGCACTTGTAAGCGCGTCACTCAATAATTCTAACGCAGACCGATATTAAAAATTTAACATGACCTTCTTGAGTAAAAATATTTATACTCGGTAGAAAACGCACGATATTATTCTAATACGTAGTTTCAAATATTATTCCTTAACGAAACTTCACATACTCAGTAGGTCAGTTAGTAGGTATACTGAATTATAATTTGGAGCAATTACAAAATGAATATATGGTACAAATTTTACGAGCGCGTATAATACGGTCTTGTAAGCTGGCATTAGCATATCTATATTTATGTTTACGCGATATTCTTTAATCTTTAAATTAAACTTGGCTCGTGCCTACCTTTTAGGACACAAAGACGTAAATTTATTTATATCTATGTAGGCATATTTCGCTTCCAGGGAAGAATCCAATTACGATAACGTTATGTCCCACATGAAAGTGTCGCATTTATGGTAAAATATTAATGTATTTCAATTTGGGAAGCAGCTACAGACCTTCATAAATATCTGTGACGCTGGGAGCTAAGAGATGCGTAAATATATCAGTTAACATTGAATTTTATTAACTGTTAATGTGTTTGATTCCTTCGACGTTTCGATTTCGATGCCCAAAAGAAAATGAATAACTTATGTGTGAATGATCGACTGGTAACACTTAAATTATTTCCTCAAATAATAATAAAATATATAAAACTTTTTGTCGACTGTGGAGTCGCTCATGTTTTAAGGGTCAGGTGTTAGGTGTATAAAATTAGCCCATGTACTTCGTAGGGGTTCAAACTTCACACTGAATTTCATCAAATTAAGCTACTTACACATATATATGAGCTTTACAATTAATTAAGATTTGTTAAAATATTTCACGAACTTTAAATCCCTCATCAAATAATGACAACGAACCTGTAATGTACCCTAACCTAGTGTATCTAATGAATTAAATACAACACATGCATAAGTAACTATGCTACGGTATATAGCGAAGTCTATTTAAATGTTTAAATATTTTGATTACTATCGTTTCACACCAATTTAAATCACAAAGTTTATTCGTGCGAGGCTTATTTTTTATTTTATTTTAAACAGTAACATAAATCCAACAAAATTATCATACAGAATAATGAATCCTTTTCTGATAATGAGTAAATTATACAAATTTTAATTCTTCTTTTTTCCTGTGATGCTTACATTTTATATTTTAAAACGGGTCCAGTTTGTAATGTAATTTCATTACAATAATCCATATATAAATTTGTAAATAATCGATATATATATGTACGTGACGAGAAAACGTTATAACTATTCGAGTTATACCCCTTTTTAAACATATTGCGCGCACGGATTGTGAAATTTGGCATCGTTATGTTTATGTGGAAAAGGAGCACAGGAAGCTAAAACTGAAATAGACTATGTATTGCAAATATATATTAAAAAAAAACTTTAGAATTTTACGAAATTACTTTCGTTTTATTAATGCTATACCGATAACCACCACAACGCGAAGATAATTTTTCAAGTAATTCAATAATTAAGCGAATTAAAGATATTTATATATACATATAAGTTAAAAATTGTATGAATGTAAGTTTTAACTTTATTCCCTTTGCGTTAAGGTCAAATTTCGACTAATGGGCATCCACTGATAATAATTTTAAGAGTACCTTAATATCGAAACTATTCTATTTCAGTGGAAAATATTAATTTAAATTAAAAGGTAGTGCGAGATTACCAATATTCACATATTTTTTTTTATTTAAGTAAATGTTATGTTGGCCTCTTTAATCATAACTATTATAAAATAACTACAAGTACAACTACTATATGACTCAACTAACTAAAACTACAAACTTGAAATTTGACAAACATATTTTGTTAAGTAGTCATCAACTGGAATGGGTCTTGTGAAGTTCGACTCTCGAGAGCTTTCAAAGTATAAATGCTGCTGGATTTAAACTCGTTAAATGTCTACTCTATATCTCTTTTTAACAAATTCATAATATTATTATGGAATTATGATTTTCTTATTAATATGAATGTGTCAAAAAAAATTAAATGCATATACTTATATTGCAAAAGTAACGTGGTCATGGTCTATTTAATCACGTCTCCCCGTTAAATTATCGGCGTGTTCTAGTATGAGTGTTACTTCCTTACATTAGATATTTTAGTGCGAGTAAGATGACTTATGTAAGAATATACGTAACAAAAAAATACAAATTAGATTATAAGATTTGTGAGTGAACATATAAGAGACTGTCAATGATCAAAGCGTTTGGACTGTAAGTTCTATAAACTAGAAATGTTTAACCATTTCCTTTTTGCATTTTAAGTTAACGGGCGATAAATATAACAACAAGAAATATTTTCATGCGTAAATCTAAATACTATGTTGCGTATTTTTTTCTAAATGTATTTAAACTACTAAGATAAATTAGAGAAACTTAAGATTATACCTGGGTGTGAATTTCAAAGGGAAAACCTATTTTTTTGAAACTGAAACTCTCCTTAGAGTTAATTCCTTTAAACTTACTCGATAATTAGCGAGCTTTAACTTACGTACAACGAAGTTGGCTGGTTTGCTATGTTTAATGAAAAAACAATGTATATTATTTATGAGCTAAAAATACATATAAATGATTATTTATATACTATATCAATTCTAATATTTAATTGTAATAACATTTAATGGAGATTTTATAAATAAAATTTAATTATTGTTATATATCAAGCAAACATTTAACAATACCTACCTACCTACCTACCTTTCACAAAAACGAACTGGTAAACTTCCTTCCCGTAATATCTATGTATAGATTTTTTCAATACGTATTGTAAAAATATGTTAAACATTTTTAAAAAAAAATTAAAGAGATAGAGATCGTTTTCTTCAGTTTTTATTAATTCAACTCGTAAAATTTTATACTCGTCTAAACAATTGCGGTAAAACTAGAAGCGAGAAAATGGTACAATCGA
This sequence comes from Vanessa tameamea, assembly GCF_037043105.1. NCBI lineage: Eukaryota > Metazoa > Arthropoda > Insecta > Lepidoptera > Nymphalidae > Vanessa > Vanessa tameamea. The sequence continues at coordinate 7,220,625 of NC_087318.1, read as the reverse complement.
GGCGCAAACACCATTTGGCAACTGCTCCATATTAAGATTGGTTTTCTAAAGCGAACAACGAAACGGGCCAGCGACACGAGATACGCTTTAAGAAGAAGTTAGGAACAGATTTATAGGTCCAAACAAACGCAATACTCGAGCGACTGAGAGCTACCCCATCACCCAAACAAGTTTGTAGATGCAGACTTTGGTCATTTAAATGTTTGGTTTGATAAACTGTCGCTTGAAATTGTTTGGACTACGTTCGAATTAAGTGGACATACTATTGAAAATAAGAAAAATAGCTTGAAATAACCTGTCCCAATTTTAGTGAATTATTTAGTTACATTATTAAAATATTAACACGATTAGTTTTAAATGTTTAATTGTATTATTTTTTTTTAATATAAATTGATGATATTTTATACATATATAATTTTCTATTTTCTTAATTCGTCTTCGAAAGTAACCAAATGAGTTAATCATAATATTTAATAAGCAAGCCTATTAAATGTCTTATCCATATAATTCTCTACATCTTCAACCCAAAACCATATCAGGGCACAACAACACTACGTCACTTAAATTGAATTGAAAAATTATTTCTGCCAACAATATCTCGTTTCTTTAAACACTTCAATGATTTCCAGTGAAAACAATAAATATATTTCAAGGAATCGATACTATTTTGTTTGTTGAATCAAGTTTTGGGTATTATATGAATTACGTCGATGTCGATCGGCTGAATGATTTGTTATTTATTCATAAATTAAAAATATATTATACAAACTTATTTTTGTAAAGATATTTTGCCGTCTTTCTATAAATAACAATTCATTCTATCGATCGACATCGACGTAATTCATATTATACCCAATACTTGGTCTAATCTATAATATAGTAACATAGTATATAAAGGTTTACATTTATTATTTTAATGAAGTTGTTTCACCCTTTAATCTTTAACTTCAATCGATCGAACTATTTCAAATATATTTTTTTCAATTTGCCAAAATTTAAAAAGATTTTGAGAATAGATGAATCCCGCGACAAAAGCACAAGGGAGTGAACAACATCGTCCAAACGCCTACATTGAAGTGTAAATTTTTGCAAATCATGAAAGCGAATAAGTATATTTTATATACAAATTTGGTCATAGAAAACTAACGCGTTACCGGGCCATATGATGATAATTGTAAATGGTGACCACCATTACCCAAACATAGGCACTTCTTTTATTAAACAATATTCATAATCGTGGTTCAAAGAAATACTTATTATTTAAAAAAATACGTTACGTTTATGAATGATTTATTTATCACGTTTGAGGTAAAAGTTAGCTGTACAAGATACTTTTTTGGTTGGGTTTCAAATTTATATTTTTTGTCTGCTCAAAATGATGTTAAACAAATTTAATATATTTTCGGGAAAGCTAAAAATAATAGTTTTAATTAATGCATTGTGCGTCAAATACATTTTTCGCGAGCTCCAACGAGCAGAGCATCGTTGAAAAAATCTAACTTTACTGAAAAATAAGTTAAGACTCCAAGGAGTTAAACTTGCTCTGCGGTGCAGTCACTTTAAAGTCTGGCAAAATCACATTTAATAATTTTCTGACATTCGTTACGTTTAATAATTAATAATAATATTTTATGATTATATTTTTACAGAACATTTTAATTTTTAATTTAATTTATGAAATTGTTGAGTAAACTTATTAAAAGAAAAATGTATAGTTTTTATATATTATGACTTTATTTTTCTTATAACTTACATTAATAGGTTAAAATGTAATTCCTGAAACATACTTTAATTAAGAAGATATCTAAAAATCAAAATAAAATTTAGTTTCTTCCGGGAAATATATGAATATTAAAAAAATATGCACCGTTATATTTTGAACCATAAACTACAAAATAAACCAATAAATACTATAAAATAAATCAATAAAAGTAACTTAGTTAAGTCAAGTAAATACGACATTGAAAAGTGTTAATGTAGGAAGTCTAAATTATACTCAGATAATTTTATAATTGTAATTTTTTTATATATTTTGAACGTAAAAATGCATATTGCTATATGGTTTTTTAAATGATATGAATGGTAATAAAATATTAGCAGGACAAAATTAAAAATAATTGTTGTACATTATGATCGCATTAAGTGATAGGAATGTGGAACATTGGATTGCAAATTATATTATTTGAACCAAACTTAAGCTTCTTGCCATCGCTGGCGACTATGAAAGGGAAAGAGATATTGTCTATCTCACTTCAATGTAACCTACGCAAAAATGATCTTTCTATAAACGATCTTATCTTAAATTATTCATATAGCTTAAGAGAATTACAGTTGATAATATCCGTTCCGTTATATAAAAATCAGCAATATTAATAGCGTTTATTAAATGATAATTGACGTTAATTTTATTCACTGGCCCAGTTTTAGCTCTAATATCTCGTGAAGGCGATTTTTGTGAAGAGCGACTTAAAGTTTGACCGTATTTCAAGTTTCTAAGCCAATCAGAAAATAATACCTTGCAGTCATGGCGTCAACTGAAAAAAAAGACACTTAACGGTCGAACGGGCGACGTTCAAGACTATTGAGAAATGCAAACAATTTAAGCAGTTTTCTCGTCATAAGCTAAAAGTTATAAGTTCTAAATATTGAATTTAAAGCTGTCGTAGAAGTACTTTCTGACAGGATCTTGAAAAACGCATTTAAAAGACCTTACTATGCGTTTCGCTCCCAAAAATTTTATGTAATGTTTCACAACTTACCAACTCCCGTTGTGTTGAAATCATTATTGCATTGAATAGGTTAACAGGAACGTTAATTCTATGAAACATATTTTACTATCCCTAAAAACTAATTACTGAATTACAAAGCGCTTGTAATAAGTCACACTATTTTTGAATTTGTTTACGGGGAAACTTAAATTTTACCGTATCATTTATTTTAAAATGTATTATGTGACTAATAAGGGTAAGTTTAATTCGTTCATTTCTTTTATAAAAACATCAAGGCATAGTACAGGAGATATTGGCACAGAAAAAAACTGTGTCACCTCAAAGTAAATAATTAATACAGCGGGAAACAATCAAACTTTAAAAAAATCATGACTGTAATGATTTTCTAGGCAGGAAAACGTCACGTGTTAAAAAAACTATGCAAAAAGGAACATAAAACTACACATAACGTAAAGAAAAATATAACACGACGCATCCATTCTCTTTTCAAGGTTTTCAATTGTTCCATTTTTATTTTACAAGGCTCTACATGTTATTCGAAAACAAAGGTAAAAGTCACACTACTGTTATGAAATCTTTATAAGGCTTGCCTTAGTTGCGGGTATGACCTAGAAAGTAAGGCGGGGCTTAAAAAAATAATAGCTCACGTACACGTTGCCTGTATGCTCATAAATATTTGTTCCACATGTGACTTGAGCATGGCACGGCGTACAAATACCGATTTGAACATAAAATTTAGACTACGCCTTCGTAAATATTGAGATTCGATCAAAGTCTGAATCAGGTAAATAAAATAAAAAGGTACGGATGAAATGATGCTGAAACGTGATAGAATGTTCCGGGGGAATCGCTTTGTCGCAATGGCATTTTTATAGGCAATAAACAATTTTAACTTTTATTTCATTCTCTAACCAATTGCTTAAGAGTTATGTGTCTAAAGATAACTAAAACATCCTGGAATTTTACAAACAAATTTAATGGTGTAATTTTAATAGTTAAAAAGGTTTAATGAGTATTTGTATTTGTTAAAGCGTTTTAATTCACGGCTCAAATTCCACTTAACTATGGAGTTGGGGAGATAATATTAAAATATATTTTTCTGTCGAACTCAACCCTTAAGCCAATCGGTGCATAATCTGTTGTCATCCCAGAATCGCATGTGCAACTTTTGTTTAATCTAAATAAAATAAGCCAATTTTTATGCAGGGGCATGTTGGAAATGCGAATTTAATTCCTTTATTTTTTTCTTAAACCGCTTCGATGGTCGCGATACGTAGCTGCTGTTCTGCTAATAGTTTGACGATCTGAAAATGACTCCACGATCAAGTCGATTTTACAAAGTTCTTCTATCTGTATTTTCATTTTCACTCCATCACAAAAGGTATCTAACCGTATTTATATATTATTTATTGAAATCAAATATTTGTAAAGATTTATCTTAATGTGTATCTATATTATGAAACAAAGATTCTATCTGAGTTTGAAATCAGACAGAATAATACCTTTTGTATAAATATATTGTATTCATTTATCTCAATTAATAAATATCAAACAACAAATAAAATAATATTAGATACTTAAAATAGAAATTGAAATGTTAATATAGAACTCTAGCTGCTCCGCGCGGTTTCATCCGCGTTCAATTATTTTGCTCTGCCTCTGTAAATCGTAGCGTGAAATTCAATAGCCTATAACCTTCTTCAAGAATTGGGCTATCAGATGAAAAAAATATTGATTCAAATTCACCTGTTTATTCCAGATATTAACGTGTTCAAACAAAAAAATCTTCATATTTTTTATTATATTAGTATAGTTACGAAATATAATGTAAGAGCAGATGTTATCTATATGATATTGATATGTAGGTAAATATCGTAATATATCTCAGATTAATTTGAACTCCCAATTGTAACCAGTGGTTTTCAAGATGACTTAAAATATTATCCAAACTAGATTTCATAGTTCACATATTTTAGAATCTTAATACGCTATCATAACGTCTGTATTGTATCTACTATAAATACTGTATTTCAATTTTCATATCTTCGTATAGTCTTAGTTATTTTGTCGTGTTAGTTTAACTCAGACCGCTTTTTCGCTTGAGCACATTTTGTTTTAGTTGAAACTTCGCCTGCTCTGTAAGACTTATAAACACAATATATTGCTATTGTGTATTTCTAACTTGTACATCCTCTGGTGACAACCTCAGTAACATGTCCTTTAAACCGAACAAAGACTTCGGAGACAAATATTTTCAATAGAAAAATCTCTGTATCGAAACTCCTAGGGTATTATTAAAATCTTATTAATTTAAAATTATATCTTTAAATAAAATCATCTCATGAATCTATAAAACATATTTTTTATTTATTGTAAACAATTAGTTTATAGAAAAAATATCTAAGAATATAAAAACGACTCCCTATTTCCCGATATCACGCGTGAACAGCTGGATCAATTTCGCAAATTGGTTTTTGTTGTGTTTGTTATTGTCAGGAGAAAGTTCTCATGAAAAAAAAATAGACAATTACGTAAAACATAAAATAATTTAAGAAAACTTTACAATAATATTAATTTTCCTAATGTATTTTTTTAATTATGGCTTATATTTGTATCGTTTTCCTAATGTAATCTAATGTCGTTTGATGTAACCGTCAGTTTTTTGACATAACTGTCAATTATTTAACGGTTGATGCAAATGACAGAACGCACGCTACAAATCGTTTAAAACAGATGCATCGGTCGGAATTATATTGATAAAATAATTAATTTATCATTTCATACTGTATATTGCATCAATTATACCATTCTATATTATACATATAATACGTTATATTCGAATTCAATATTTATACTTAAGACAGAACAACGTCTATCAAGTCAGCTAGCACTAAACATTTTTAATCTGCTTCGTATTTTGGTAATAATATATTTTTTTAAGCATTCGTTCGGCAAATAAACTTATATGAAAAAAATAGATAAGATACTTAATTTAAAAAAAAAACAATTACAATATAAGACTGTTTTCATTTCTACTAATATACTGCCGATTAATATTTATAATATTGCTAAGTAATATAATAAAAAAAAATTAAGTGTCATTGTCTCAAAAAAATTCTTACAAATTCATTGCAATCAGCCTCGACGGCCATTCTCAATGAAGACTAGACGACTACGCAGGGTATTATAGTACATAAGTATCTAGCAAACATAAGTTCATTCAGTATTATCTTCGTTTCATAATCGGACGATAAATTCTACTACTGGAATTAAATCAGCGCAAATCCATATCCTTAACGTTGCTTCAGAGTCATTTTAAACACTACCTTTTAGACTTCAGAATATTACTTAGAGCAACTCAATTGGAAATTCCAATAACTTTTTATGGACTTGGAGCTCGAACTCAGGACCTCAGTATTTGCTGCCTTTATTTAAACTAACCACTAGACTAACGAGGCATATAAAACTATGAACTTTAACTATGAAACATACATACAGACTTAAAATTTAGACGACATGTAATAGGTAATTAAAATCAAAATATACGTCATCTTACAGAATGGTATTAAATGTAATCTATATCCTGTTCGAAATGTAAATTCTACCGAAAAAACGTACCGACAAGAAAGTCAGTAGTTTTAATGAACAATGTACTTACTGTTTGATGATATGATACATACGTTTACCATTTATGAATATAATTTATTACTTATACACGTTACATTTTTAAAATGCAGTCATGGATACCGCGCCGACGACGATTACGCAAAAAAATTGAATTAAAAGTCGCAACCCTCGGATTCAGTTAGCTACTTGAACACTGCAGTGTCTCCGTTTTTTATTCGTTTTCAAGTTATTATCCCTTATAGCCTTGTTTGGAGCATCGAGCAGCCTCAGCCTTCCAGATGAAAAGGGACTCCATTGTCCTATCGAGTTTTAAATTACAATTTTCAAAATAATTATATTATTATATATATAATTAATTATTATTTTTTAATTTAATTTAAAATTACGAATTCCGAAGTAAACTTTTGAAATGGTCAAAGGTATTAAATTATTATTTTTATTATCTTGTCCATAGCAAAAGATTGTTTTAAAAAATCAAATACGAATCTGTTTATATAATATTCTTAATCTTACAATTTCTGAGAAAAGGTCAACCGTCGGACTAATTAATCCATCTTAATTCACCCTTGTGGCAGTCTAATTACGCAAAGTCCGTGTAAGGTGAATACGTTGGAGGTTGAAAAACAAACGTTGTAAGACCCAAGTTTATAGATGTAAATATTTCCAAAGAAAGTGTAACAATTTAAAGTCCCTAAACCACCCACGTTCACATCTTAAGAGTGAAATTCCGTTGAATCTGTTCTCATTTGATGTTTATATAGTTAAGGAACATATTTGCTAAATCTCAACTATGTTATCGTTAAAGAAACTCAGTAATTGGTATCAAACTTAGCATTATCTTGTCGTTCATTCGTAATTTTGCGAATATAATTATATTTATACGAATTGAATGGCTTGTTGTATATAATCACCTTTTCCTCTACATTAACTTGATTCGTGATGTTCAGCCTCGCGATAATTATTCAATAAAAGCTATCATTTGTCAACTCTGTCCAAACGTCAGCAAGTAGACATTGTGATGACTAATGCTACAATGTTCCACCCATTTGCCTCGAATTCCCTTACTTACTTTTTACCTGGTGTCACCGCACCATTTTTCACATTATTGTGTTATAGTGTCGTGTTCGTGACTTTTGTAATAGAAAAATTTATTATCTACGTAGTTTAGGTTACTTGTATAGGTTTCGAGGACTTGATGCTTGTTCGCGATACCTAATGTTCATTTTATGTTTTCTGTTAAGATGTTAATGTTTTAGTCGATAAATAAAATTAAATTATTGTGTTCGTGTTAAATGTTATGTGTATAAAGTTTATATCGGGTGCTTCGTTGCATTTGAATCGTCATTAAAAGTTTAATTATAAACTAAGTAGCTAGAGGTAAACTCTCACAATCTAATTTAAAAAAAAGTATTTAAAAAAATAAACCAAGGAAATACCGCTGAAACATCGTGTGGTACAAAAATAGAACAAATATAAATTATTTACAAATATTAATGTTATGTTAGTAACAATCAGAGTATGAGCAAAAAATATTTTGGAAAATGTTACCGGTAACGCTCGGAACGTTTAATAAAGGTCTCAGGTGATCTTGGCGGACAGTTCCAGCACAAGCCGTCGTGGCAAGGCTTTGACTTGGCCTGATTCGGCTCAGCTCAGCATATGGTGAGACGTTCTACTCTCAAAAAATATATTGAAATAGAAACCATAATAATAGCCATGTTGAGTGGGGCCAGTTTACTTAATGTTCGGTAACGTTAAAGTTAAGTAACTAATTATACTTAATCACCATTTTGTAAAGTAAACCATGAATGCGGTTCTAATCTATTTTTCTGAACGTTAGAGTGCTAATCACTACTAATAAAGGGGCTGAAATGAAGGAACCCTCTCAACCGAACCACTCCCGTTTATTGCCATTTAAGGGTGTATTTAAACTGCTCGGGATTTTTTGTCAAAAGTTGCTTTCATTTCGCAATCATCATTTAAATAAGCAATTATAACCTTTCCATGCTAAATTTATTCATTTAAAAACGATTTATGTACTGCTCTCAATGTCTTTTTAAAGGGGACTTAATAAAAACTGTACGTTAAGATATAAGAACCGCGACAAAAACTATTGGAAGGTTACATAGGTCATTACCAAAGAGAGTGAAGTGGAAATTCGGACGAGTACCTATAAGTTTTTTTAGAACCAATTTGTGTTTGAATTCAACACGTTTTGACGCTAGAAGTGATCTTTTTCAATCGATATTAAAGATTTAAGTCAATATATTCTTATAGTCCATGCATACATAATTCAACTTCGGTCTATGTACGACACAAATTAATTCTACGTGTGAACATCAAAATTAGTCAGGCTTCATAACTGTACAATACATAGAACCACATAACAAACACATACATACGTCATTATATCATTATATGATATAATTATGTTTAACGTGTAAACTTGTCGTCCCTCGTTATTAACTTCAATAAATAAATGTTAAGATTATAAGTGATTATCACCTTATTATTTTATTTATATGCCTTTTAAAAAATTATGTGTAGCTAAAGTATAATTTGTAAAAACTTGAAGTCAATAGCATATATTTTTAGGGCATACTTCAATTTATTTTATATTTTAGACGATCAATAAAAATCAGAATATATTTTTTAAACTAGGCTGCAAGCGCTTTTGAATTGACATCATTAAATTAAATTTAAAGTTACCACCACTAGATCGAATGATATACTTGATGGTAAGGTACCGCAAGCCATCTCACAACTGTATAAACTAGCAATGTTAGAAAAAAAAACAGTGGTATTGTGTATAATATATATAATACACCGTCAATACGTCACCAACCACGTAGTCTATGATGCTATGTCCCTTGTGCCCGTAAATACGCAGGCACAATCACTATTCGAATTGGAATATAACAATACAAAGTATTACTGTGTGTGTATTCTATTGGCAGTATAGAAACTGGTGTGTGTGTGCCAAAAGTCTGCACAAATCCCTACTAACGGCGAAATAAAACTATCTCATTTTATCATCTTAAATAAGACGATATAATTATGTCGAAAACAGAAATAAAATAATTCGGATATCAGGGTAAAGAAATACCTAATTCTAATTAAAAAATTGGTCGAATTAAGTATGTACTCCTTCAAAGCTCAATGACGATACACGATGACTTACATGCTAACGTTTTTACAAACATTACGTCGTACCTACGTATTTTTTGTCTTCTTTAATTTCCTTTACGAGCTCACAATTGCCTTCATAATGGTATCGTACCTTTCATTAAGTCTCATTTGAGCCTCTGAATGGTGGTCTCGACTCATAATAGGGGGAAACGTTAGACGTTATACCCTTAAGCCTTTGTGTATACTTGCTGCATTCACTGGCCCCTTTCAGGGGTCACTCCTGCTTACTCTTGGTTGTACATTTTATGGACTATATTAATATTTGCGTGCACCGAGTGTAATTTCTATCTAGAATCTTGATACAAATTATAATGCAAAATAATAAAAATATTGATATATCGTCCCCTGATTTTAAATATTTAAAATTATTAGCGTATCTATTTATGATAAAACCGCCAACAAACTTCATCAATCACACGACGCTGTAGCCGCAGGCGGCTCGTAAAAAAGTAATATAAAACTACCTGAAAATTGAATTAAAGACAATAAAAGATAAAATGTTTAATATTTTGAAACACTTAAGGAGAAAAGTTTTTCAATTCTTTAAAGATACGTACGTAGTGAGCGACAGCGAGTGGTGAACTTTTTAAGAGGTGAAGCAGAGAAGCGAAGTCGAGATGTAACGTTTTCAGACGGTCTCGAAGAAGCAGCAAAGATGAATGGCTTTCAATATGAAATTGAATTCCGCGGTTCATTGCTTTTCAATTTGTTGGAGAGAACGTTGCTCGGCGTTTACCTCCGATACCTCTCAGGTGCCACTACATTCTACACAATAGGCATGACTTTAGGAGCTGAATTCCCCTGCACTTAGCGAATATCAAATTTTCAATGAATAATAATCAATTATTTTTTCTAAGGTTGTATTTTTTATGCTACAGCTGTATAAGAAATTTAATTAAAAATTGGTATGCAGTAATATATTAAACATATAAGTACCTGATATAAGTAGATATTTTATTTACATATTATGTATATGTAGATATATATTATGTAGATATTTATATAATACATATTAACTGTAATGCTGGTTTCATATTAGAACACCGCTTTGGCTATTTAATTCCACCTGCTCATACCTGCAATATCAGATACACGTAGATTGAACTAATTTTGAACGTGATATTGTTAAACGTATCTTTATTTCAAACATACTGAAGAGAAACATACTAAGGCTGGCACGCTTCTATAAATTAAAATTAAAAAAATAATTAGAAACGAGGAATAGCTAAATCTATCCTTATTATTGTTGTTGATAGTTAATTATATGATGGCCAATCTGGTTAATAATAAATAAATGCAAATTATCTTATGAATCTATCACAAACGAACTGCGGGATAAATTAAATTTGTTAAAGGCCGATTATATACAACTTTGCCTGGTAATAAATATACAATTTATTTAAAAAAAAATAATAAAAAACCCATATCACACAATATAAGAAAGCATAGATAAAATTTAAAAATGCTTATTAATTGAGAGTATATTTTCCTTTTTTGGAAATTTGGACGTAGATTCATTTAATTTAAACATGTCTCACTCGATTTGCTCGACATTAAATAGATTGTTGTTAAGGAAAAGTAAATTTAGTTTTATTATATTTTAACAGTAAGATTCATGTAAAAATAAAGGCTTTGCAAATGCGACAACCCTAGTTAGAATAAGAACCCGCTATAATCGTTGAATCGTATTACCATTACAACTGTCCACGGCGCCAGCTGCCTCAAACAACTTTATTTCAGAAACGAGGGTCCCTACTGGAGTTTAATTCGATACTACGAATTGTTGTGATCGAATTTAACTTATAATGATTCAAGTTGAAAAATAATAACTTGTCTTTAACGGTTTCTTATTTGATAGCGCTTTATATCAAAATAAAATACGAGTTCCGAAAACGTGCGAAATATTTTCTTTAGAATATTAATCTGATAAAATATTTATTCATTTATTAACAGAACGAGACGAATTAAAAGATGCATTCGATAATATAGAATAAAATTTGAACCCGTGGATGATTGAATGCTCAAACTACTCAATGGATGAATAATATTTTAAAAATTCTAATCAACATTCCCGATTAGAAATTAAAATAATCCCCATTATAACTTTGCCAACCCTTAACCCCACCTAAGCTTATCAAAGTGATTTTACTTTTATATCTCTTACTTCAATCATCGTGGAGAGGTTAAATCTATTTTTTTTTATCATTTATATTTACACAACAAAATCGGACCGGTAATATTTGGGTGCTGCTCAAACAAACAGCGTATAGTTACATTCGATTTTCGAACAAATTCATTTTTATTTATTTACATTTTTCAAAGTAATGATTTAAAAGTTTACTGCTTATGTAGGACACATTGCACTCCATTAGCGTCCCAGTTGCGTGAAATTACATTTCATGTTAACATATTCTTGTTTCCACGGCAATGCACGTCGCGAGTAGCATCTCTGAATTAACGGGAATCTCCTGACAGTACCGTATATTCGTTCGGGTATGAAATGAGGGAAGGCTGGTCTGGTTTTTAATCTGGCTTAGTAGTGATTGTCCTTTTATTTAAGTATGAATGCGCTGTTATCATTTTAATCTTTAATTATTATTTCCACTTCTATTTTTTTTATAAAAAGCTTGCTAAATATTATTAAACCGACCGATTATGTGGAAATAAAGTAACACTATTAACCAGCAAAATTATACAGTCGAAACAAAGGGTTGATATAATGCATGGGCGCATTCTCCACAAGTCAACCTCCGAGCTTAACAGAAATTTATGAATGCGATAATTATTAAAATATTAACAAAATAACAGTGCAAATACTAGCGTTTACCCGCGGCTTCAATTCAATTTATCACTTTAATTTCTTTTTTATACAGAAAGAGAAAGAGTCTCTCTCTATCTCTCTCTATTCCTATGCCCGCTTTACTCTATTAAGACTTAGTAAAATTAAGGGATTTAGATATAAGCGTTTCGGAAAACTAGTGATAAGTTGGTGAGTGGTATTTCGATATCATATACATTATTCATAGCCACAAGACTTAAATGTATCGTAAATCCCGTGGTCGTCCCGTGGTCCTGTATTGAAATCCCAGATCAGAGCAATGTAAAGTCATTGGAATTTTCTATACAAAAATTGTATAGTAAAATAGCAACCCCTAGTTAAGAAGATGGTGGCATTTGCAATCATATGCATCGGAAACCAAATAAAACCACTGGTTTTTTTGCTTTTGAATTATGAGATTATGATTGTTTATGCACTATAATATCCTAAGAAAAGATCAACCGCGTGTGACAATACTATTGATATTGAAAACAGAATTCAGTGTTTGATAAATGGTCTACCTGCTTAAATATTATTTTATTATCAAAGGAATGCGACTGGATAAACTTAGAATTCCTTGTAGTTCGAAAGATCAAAGAATCCCCAGGGAATAAAAACTACTAGAATCATCATCATCCTCCTGCCCTTATCCCAATTTTACTTCGGGTTGGCGCAGCATATCCTCTTCTTCCATACTTCTCTGTCGGACGTCATCTCACAAGTAACATTATTTCTAACCATATCGTCTTTCACACAATCCATCCATCGTTTCTTTGGTCGTCCCCTACCTCTATATCCATCCACATCCATTCTCAAAACCTCTCTCACAACATGGTCCTCAATCCTCCGCATAACATGCCCATAAAATAAAGACTATTAGAATACTACCTGTAATTTAAGACAAAAGTTGTCTATTACATCTTGACCTCGTATTCGAATAAAAATCTTATATGCTACCGCCGCATAACTGAGTCTGCAAACTGAAGATCACAAATAGATGGTTAATGTAAATTTGGTGAAGGAACTTGCTCTTATCAAGTTTTCAGCCTGTACCAATGAAGATCTACCGTGTGCATAAGTATCTGCAATGAAACATGCACTACTTTAGCGATAAGGCGGCCCTTAGTACGTCTTTCGTGAATGTGATTTATGTATGTATTTATATTGTGTACAATAATTAGTATTTTGATTTAATTTAATGAACGAGGCCTGTAATTGTAATTTGTAGTCGTTTCTTGCAAATTTAATAATTATATATTGGAAAATATTTTATAAACGGGTATTATTATTACTTTGTACATTGATAATTACAAAAACAAGGTGAAACCTTCGTAATTTAAGAATAATAGAATGGTTATTCCGACGGGAAACATTATTATAATGCTACCTGAAAATCTGTAGTGTGAAATTACATGGGGCAAATCTGCTACGTACGGCAGAGAGATAGGCCGCTCTGAAACTTTAATGTAACGACCCGGAGCCTCGGCTAGGAAAATCCACGTTGGTCTTGATTTCGGTTTTATGTGGCATCTAAGTTGAAGTGCTCGTTTAACTGAATAAGTAAATACGTTCATAGAATTAACGACATATCGATTGTGCTGGGATGCAGAAATAATATAGTAACCTACGTTATGGAACTCAATGTAAGGAATTTTGTTAAAATATTGTTTGTTTAATTTGTGGTAGGGCTCTGTGCAAGTTCGCCTGGGTATGTACCATGAAATCATTATATATTCTACCGCCAAACAGCAATATTTAGTTGTTGTATTGTTTGCTTCCAGTTTGAAGGGTGAGTGAACCTGTATAACTGTACTGTTAGAGTTTGTTAATATTTTTTACAGCGTTACTTAACATGGAAATGCCCCTTTGCCACTCTGCTTATAACCTATTTAAAATTCAATAAATATGTTTCAATATCACCCGGATTCACTTACGCTTTTTCTCGAAGAAAACTTGACATGTTACAGGAAGACTAGTTTCCCATCGCTTTTCGATTTTCGAACGCTTTTCGACGACTAGTTAATAATATAAAATTACCACAGCCAATAAAACCATGTGCCGTTCATTCGTTAATTAGATTGTCGTAAGTAACTCTGTTTATTTTAAAATTTATAATATTATTTTAAGTATACTTTCATTATTGATATAGAATGAGAAAATAATTCAAATATTAAATCCAAAAATATATATCGAACCATGGTGCAATATTTTTTTAAACCAATGCAACTATAATTATGTTAACTATATATCAGTGTTATTCAACCAACGGAATGATGGTTGGTTGTACACAAACTCGTAGTAGATTTAAAGTCCTTTAAAACGCACCGCATCGAGCTTAAAACATTTTTTTTTTTCTATTTTTACGTGTATATACAAAACCATCCCGTCTGCTCCATTTATTTGCATCAATGTGTAGTTTGATTAAAAACACTGAAGCTGTGAATGCACGAGAAATGGGTATGAATACCTTGTATAATATTGTATACTTAACATTTTATATTAATTCTATATTATATTATTGTAATATAAATTTTATGTGGCCATCGCTGGAGGGCCGTTAATGTTTTTGCCGAGATTATCTGAATTGCGATTTAACAGGAATGCTGCTAGTATTCCACGAGGTCACAATTTTTATATATATAATACCGTTAAGATTTTTATTTTTATATAATTATGATGTTAATTATTTTGTAAATAAATATTTATTTATATAACAATAAAGTAAAAATATATTAATTGTGCAATGTTACTGTGTGCAGTATATCCGTTTGATGAGAAACATGTTTACTAGAATGAAATAATTTACTTAAAATATCAGGGGAATGAATAATTGAGCTTCAATACGAATTAATGACGAAATCATAAATATTTAAACTAGTATAGTCACCATGATACTAAAATTCAGATTCTGATGTTGCATGAAAATAAAAACATACGGACACATAAATGTAACGTAAAATACCAAATAATATCCGAGAAGAAAAGAAACTATGCATCACTGTTATATTAAAATTATTATATTGATAAAGAGTGTCTACAATAAATAATTCCAAGTTTAGAAAAATAAATACACCTTTGTCGTATTACAAAATTTTCATATGTTACGTAATTTAAATACATAATTTATGCGATGGAAGCTGTAAATGGTTATCCAGTTGTATTGCATCGCAAAAATATTACTGTAGTCTCCTAGTTCTTAAATTGCAGTTCTTTGACATACTAATGGTGTCGGATAGAACAGAATGGTAACTCTGAAACTTTCCGAATAAACTTTGTGGCCATTCGTCTAAAACTTTGGCAACCTGAACGTGGAACTTGAGGCTTACCTATGCCTTCAGTCAAAATACAGGCTCGAATCGAATAAAATATATTACTAGACTAGCTATTTATGTCATTATTAAATGTACAGTTCATTTTATATATTTATAATATACATACATGTATGATTTATATAAATTCATTTTTATCCAATGACAGAAAACAAAGGAAGACATTTTTTTTTTTATTGAAAGTAAGTAGTGAGACTTGCAATTGGGCCACCTGATGGTAAGTGGTCATGACTGCCTGTCCATAGATATTGGAGCTATGAGAAATATTGATAGTCACCAATGTTGAAAACTAAGAAGTTACGTTCCTTTTGCCTGTAATTATATTGGCTCAATCACTCAACAAACTGAAAAACAATAATACTAATTATTGCAGCAATGCTAAATTTTGCAAAGATACTAAGTATTGCTGTTTGACGGTGGGTACTTTTGCATAATTAGCCATGGGCGGGCGCCTTACTGCTAAAAAGTAGTACTCAGAAACCTGAGATCTAGAGGAAAAAATCTCAAGGGGATTTTTGTTTAAGCCAAAACGTTAATAAAAAGATTTTTTTTGCTTTTTAAATAAAAAAATATTATTCCATGAAAATCGCTTCATTTCGTAAACAAATATTTGTATACTATACGCCGAATATTATTATGTTTAAATGTGTGTATATGGAATCGTTATGTATGTCAAAACCATACATAGATATTCCTTATTGCCTCATAATTGTACCATTATCCACGATACCTAAATTCTCCTCTCTTCTTGATGAAAAGTAAAGTTAACTTAACTTTACTTTTCATGCCTTTTCTTTATATGAACATATGTCAGATATCTTTCTTCCAGGCTGCTCGAATGTGGGTTGGTGGATACCGATATATTGTAGATTTACATCGAACACATGCAGGTTTTCCTAACAATGTTTTCCTTCAACGCCGCTTACAAAATGAATTTAGCACAAAGTTGCGCGGTACTTGTCTGGGTTTAAATCCACTATCATCGGTCAGGATTTAGACATTCTAACCATTGGGCCACCTCGACTTTGCATGTATTCATAGCTACTGGCATGTATAATTGGCATATACAACCTAAATAGATTTTAGGATTGGCTGCGATTGGATATGCAGGTTTCTAATTTGTTTTTTCTTCACCGCTCACCATCAGATGAATTTTTATAAACAAAAATTAAGCACATGAAAATTGTACAGATTAGAACCTGCAATCTTCGGTTTTGATTCACGTGTTCTAACCACTGAGTCATGTCGGCTCTTTTAACAAATAACTGACAAATCAAATGTACAAGTGATTTCACATTTCTGGTCTACTGCACTTATAGCTAAACCACCGTATGCTAGGCCTTCACGATGCGCTCAGCTATACACGATACAACGTTACGACTCGATATCTTGAGATTTAACTAATCTTGATTATATTGATAATGATGTCGCTTGGACCGTACTGATGTAATCACTATTAGAGATTATGCAGGCATGTTTGGCTTATCGAGCAGAGATACAATAATCTCAATAACGTTCTATATTTCATTAAATTTAGCACAGCCCTTTTACATTTATATTACAAATCTATTATTCATAAAAAAATATACATTATATTCATACTTCTATACAATATTTTATTAATTGCCCAAGCCGGTCACATTATAGCCAGTATGGCGTACTTCTATCGGCTAGACACCATCGCGCGAAGACAGTTGTGTTTCGTGCCGCTAGAGACTGTATTAATTGACCCTCTCTGACTAATATAAAATAAACTAACAGCCTGCTAATGTCCCACTGTTGGGCTAAAGCCTCCTCTTCCTTTGAGGAGAAGGAGTCGAGCTAATTCCACCACGCTGCTCCAATTCGTAGGTTGGTGGATACACTTGTGGCCGAATCTAATTAAAATAAGATACATGCAAAAAAATTGTCGCTATTTTGAATTTATAAAATGTTACACCCACCTAAAGACTAAAGCAATAAAATAGTCGATGGGATTTCTTTAAATGCCAACCTCCAACGACATCAGTTTTGCCTGTCTGTTTAAATGTTTTGTGACGTAGAGTTGGCAAGGCCATATCAAGGGCGTATCGTAAAATTAATAATACCATGTGCAAAAGTCGCTAGAAAATGTCACGCGTGGACTATCCTTGACGTCAGTCACTGGCGACGGTCACCAAAAGACTTGCTAGTGCTAATTAGTGAAGCGCCCTGTGCCGCGCAAACCATCAAAAGGGCCAAGCTTACCAGAAGATCATTATGAAGAAACTTACTGATAGTAGAATAACTTGCAAACAATAATTGCGAGATTGTAATTTATGCAATATAAGCAATTTAACTTTTACGGTTCAAAAATATACTTGAATCAGTTTTTTTTTTTTAATAAAATCAAATCAAATCTTATATATTAATAGCCGATTTTTGTCCCAGTGATTATGGGACGATTGCTGCACATAAAAAATCGGTTATGGTCTAATTTTAAAGAGCTCCAGCCGTAGATGTGTAGAAAAATAAAATGGGTTCTTTATTGCAATTTAATAAATTGTTACGTTTTATCAAAGAATTAATTTAAGTGGGCGGAAAAAAGTTACTGGCCGGCAAGAGAGCTACGGCTGTATAAGAAAAAAAATTAAGAACGTAAACAACATTTAAGTAAATTGTTATAGACAAACTAACTTTTATAACTGAACTAATGTATACTGACATTAAAAATTTAATTAAAAAAGTTTTCAGTCACTCATCTACATTAGGCGCCATAATGATATGGCGCCTAATGTAGATGGAGTGACTTCCCGTTTACAATGAAATGAAATCAAAACAAATCCTATTATAGGTTTCAAAATTCCTAAAAAATCTTTTGTATAAACGCAAAGTCTTGCAGGAGACCCGCTAATTATACTTTAATCAAGTAAGCCATTACAAAAACTTGAATCGTCATTTTACAAAACTATATTAAGTGAAGCTACCACAGGTTTGGAATGTAGATTCTGCCGAGAAGAACCGGAAGAAAGAAAGAAAAAAGAAACTCAGTAGTTACACTTTTCCAACATTTAAAATACAAAGCTTGATAAGTACAATTATATATGAATATAATATATCCTGCCTGGAAGTCAACAAGTATTAGATCCACGCTTTTTTTATCATCTATATAATCTTGTATTTTTTAATATTCGTGTATTTTTTACAATTGATTTGAAGTTTATGAACCGGCAAAGTTAAAATTATCTACGTTATAAGCTTATCCTTACATCTCGTGTACATACAATGATTATCACTGATTCTATCAAAGTGTTAAGTCAATGTTACTTTGAATATAACAATATGATTTTAAATATATTGTGACGCAACCGTGAGTATTCCTTACTAGAGAGTAGAGTAGAAGAGATGGAAGTTATTTGCTAACTCAGTTTCCACTCCATCGAGTATACTTTGTCATTTGATGTTGTGTTCACGTATATCCTTACATTTAGATTTTTTTACAAATTAGAACTTCTATTCTCTTCGTCTTTAAAGAGTAAATTTAGTGCCAGCTTGACGCATAAGTGCCCCATTAAAGTTTCTACTAGCCAGCGAAATGTGCTTTAATATTATACATTTTATTATTGCCGGTCAACTGCTGCAAGTCTACTCATATATCTATCTTTTCGATATAAGAACGACAATAGTGATACGTAAATAATTTGTTAGCTGTAATGTGTAATTTAGTTTGTAATTTGTAATAGAAATATAGAATTGTAAAATAGAAAGAGATAGCTAATAGCCACACGCTATTGGGCAAATAATAAAGAGCTGCAAAGAGCGGGGTCGGGGTCTTGCGCGCTCGTGCGCACGTGCACTGTGCTACCTGGTATATAAACCCGGCCGCTAGGTATAGAAATTGACCCCACCGACTCCGTTCTGAGCCGAGGTGCGATCTCATAGGAGACACCCTCAGGACGAACGTCACTCTCGAGCCCAAAAGGGTTCACCTTAAGGCAGAGTCTTAGCACTCGCCCCAACGTTCGGTGACGCTGTAAAGGCCAGTAGGGCCAACAGCAATACACAAATCCAGATAAAAAAAAAACATAGAAATTCCGGTGACGCTGTAAAGGCCGGTAAGGCGAACAGCACTACATCAATCAGGAAAAAAAGCATAGAAATTCATTCACTCAGCGACAGCGTTACAGTGCACTACTACGAGCAACCAAGATTCCTTCTTCAGCTAGATTAGCATAGAAAATTGAAAAGTGCATTTTATTACTATTCCTCGTCAACTCCAGCAAACTCGTTCGGGCACACTATACTTTCAGAGTGCGTCACGAATAAATATGATGTTGATATGCTATAGATATCATTTAACCTACAGCATTCAGATATAATGAAGGTTTCAATCTTTTGTTCAGAAGATTACCTCCTACGTACCATCAAACAAATTTGATTTAATATCAATAATTTTTGATTTATATCGATTAATTTAAAAAAAAATAATGATATCGTTAATATTAATATAAAAGAGTATAAAAAATATTGCAACGTATAATAAATACTAATTATAATATATATATTTTATAACCGTTAAACAATAACTGTCAATTATAAGTGAAACGTGCTGAGTTTTATGCACGGAACTTAATTAGCTAATTAAATTAGTATAACATGATGTAGAAAGTTCTTTGAGTATGCAGTTCACCATTATAGTTGCCGTATTAATAATTATGATATAAATAGAGATATATTTGAGTTAAAATGTAGTATTATAATTAATTTAGTTATTTTTTTGCTCAGAGGATTTGAATAATGATTCAACGAGGAAATGCTGTTAGCATTCTTGCCACCACTCTACGCGGTCGTGATTTGTACAGTAACTAGTTTTAATTATTATTTGTGTATAATTAAGGCCTTAATGTAAGTAATTCTTATATAAATAAACAAAAAATAAAATAAAAATTGTATATACATTAATTAATACTTTTATTTTGATATATCTCGTCTGTACCAATTATATCAGTTTCTATAAAATGTTGCAATAAAAACATTTATTATTTTTCAATTAATTTTTAAAATAAATTTAGGTTTATAATAAGAATAATACAAAACTTTCTCACAATTCGAAATTCGAAATTAATCTTATGGAACATTTACAAGTCTAGAATTAGCATAGATAAATGTATCTCCTGTAATTGCAGTGTACCGATTACTACCGTCTACGTGACCTGAAACGAACTTACCTAAATTATTATAATGTAATACTGCGACGCGATAAAAGGACATTGCTAATCGCTACATCTCTTGTACCGTACTGTTATTAAAATCACTCCTTCCATGAGGATCGTGATGCAATTACAATCGGAAATAAATAGTTCCTTTCGCATCTTTACGGACTCCAATGACAACTGTTCACGGTCTGTGTCCCCGTTTTCCGATTGGCAGGTGTCTAGAGCACGACACAGACGTAATTGTGCATGCGGTGCATTGTGTCGTGTAACCAAAGGCTGTCTCCTTAGCAATACCGTCTGTACCAACGCCGTCTGAGCTGTAGTCTGAAGCACTTCCAATACACATTAAACTAACAAAGGCTTACTTTGAAGGTAAATATGTATATATCTTCAGTGCAATATAGAAGTCAGTCGCTATAGGAAGTGTTCCAATGATAATTTTGCTGAGACGTCTAAATCTATGTCTATTGTGTAATATATATATATATATGTATATATATATATATATATATATATATATATATATATATATATATATGTAAACGACCACGGCACTGAAATTAAGCCAAGATTATTTATTGATCGTGTATTCAAAATCCTTCATCAATCATGACGTGTTCATGGAGGAGGATATTTATCTCGTTAGCAACCGAAACAAGTTGCCCCTAATTTTATTAGGTCATTATTATATATATGTACATATATATTTTAATTTGGTCAGAATTCAATTACTCGATATAGATTTCAATTGACTTTGAAAGGACCACTTTGATGTACACAAAGCTGCTATACCACAAACCCACAAATAAATTTTATATTAAAACGCTTCAAGAGAACTATTGTAGCAGCCTTCGAGCAATAAGTACAAACTTAGTTGGAGTGGTTAATTCTATATAAGGATTTATTTGCTTCAAAGTGCTATTCGCAATTCTCGAATAGAAAAATCTATTCAATATTTACTGCTAACTGTACTCTGCAGTAGAGCTATGTTTCGTTTTGCTTTAAATAACATCAGATAATTTTTAAAGAGATTTTTTTTTTCGGATGCAACGCGATAATAAATTATTTTTTATACGCTCGGAAAATATAATTATCAATTAAAATATTAAATTTTACTATGAACGAAAATGTTTAATCGCATTTCAAATTCACCTTCTAACTTACTCGCTCGTTATATCATAAACGTTTAGTGTCTGAAAAAAGATTAAATAAAATTATATTAAAAACGCTAGTGCTAAGATCCAGCACTTTATAGTGCTTAATTAACACTTAGTCGGGTACTTAAAGAAAAGATATCCTGCGACTATCTCCAGTGTAGAATTATGAGACATGGAATAGCTCGCAGAACCGCACTAAGAAGACTGTTTTCCAAGCGTATGTACTCTTACATTTTTCAGAGAGATTTACATATTTTTGTAATAGTATTTAAGCAATGTTTAACATTCTTAAAGGTTTCATTAAAACTTAATTTCGCTCGTGAATAAGACAACATTTATTTTGTTTATTTCAATATATTGTTGACGTTTAATTGATATTTATTGTATTCAAATACGTAACAAACTTAACTTGCAGAACTTATTTTTTTAAATATACCTTATTAAATTTTTAATCGAACGCTTTTATATGGTTCCAGATTCAGACCGTATCGCTTTATGTGGATAAAATTAAAACATTTCTACCTAAAGGTTAATCGCTTATTTTAATTTTGTGCGCCACTCAAAAATGACAACATACATACATAAATTTATTTTTCTTCATTATCTGTTTTAAATGGGCTGATATATTGGACGAAGCAAGTACATAGAAAAACTCCGTCCCTGTTGATATGAAACATCAAAAGAAAAGGTTACAAATATAATTTATAATTAAAGAAAAACAATATTATTTCTCGCTTTTTTGCAATCTGTGGCAATTACATCGTGGAAAGGGACGGAAAAACGGGGAAGCGCGTGTTAGATTTTTTATAGAGACTTAATACATTATGTCAGGATATTTTAAGAATAATTTCTATTTCTTTATTATTTTTTTATATTTTAAGATTTAGAAGACAATAAAAGATTATATATGAAACAAATATTTATTTAGCCATTATAATAGCTGTAGTAAACGTAATATTGTAGTAAACGTAATATTGTATCAATTAATAATTGCAATAAAACCAATTACCTTAATCAAAATATACTTTATTCAAGTAGGCTTTTACAAGCACTTTTGAATCGTCATTTAACCAACTATTTATAGTAAAGCTACCACCGGTTCGGAATGTAGATTCTACCGAGAAGAACCGACAAGAAACTCAGTAGTTACTCTTTTTCAATATCCAAAATTACAATCATGTTAGTTAAATACAATTATACTAACTTTGTATATATAATACTAACTTTGTATAGTGATAATTGCAAAAACACAATTCATATATTTATCAATAATTTAACGAGCAATAACAATTATATTATATCACAAAATTATATCGTACCTTAAATGTTAGCAGCAGCTTGCTGGTCCAGGATCAAGTGAAAACGTAAAGTGTTCTGTACCGAGCTTCCATCACTTATATAAGCCTTACTACAAATCACGTGACTCACAATATTGAACAGAAAAGTCAAAGTACCCTCTCATTTAATATCAATGTTATCAATACAATTCAAAAATAACTTAAATTAAAATATTGTTATTACAGAATTGATTAAAACATACAATACATAGTGTAAGCCTTGTTTAAAATTGTCTAATTATTTATTTATTTCTTACTTACTTAATCTGACACGCGCACTATTTGATTTGACCAATCAGAGAGTTGACCGTCAGATGGTACCAAATGTTATATTGCTTTATAAATAAATATTTCTTATTATTACGATAATATGTAACAACTAAGTATATTGCACAGGTACCACATACACACAAGGCAGCCCGGAGACAAAAAAGAGCGTCATACCGTTTGCTATCAAGTCATATGAATCTAACTTACCCCTAAAGTGCACCAATTTATGTATCATATTAGAATTACCATGAAAAATTATATCGAAAAATTACATTGAGATGTTAGGGAATATAAGCTCGGATACTCGTCCAAACTACATGAAGCATTCCGATGAGCATTGTCATAAAACCGACAACCAATGGATAGCCCGCTCGCATCACTAGACTCGAAGTGTGTCCGAATTCGAGCTAACGGACAAGTCGTGTGTGTCTCAAGCTGCTGACTCTCATTCACGATTTTTATATGCTCACATATTAATAATAAAATATTGTCTAAATAAAAATTTATAAACACGATTTGTTTACATATAATACAATTATAATTAAATTGAAATATTCTAACAGATACTTTTGACACATGAAACGCACACATACACACATAGCTTAATTTAGCTTCAAACAATTTATCAGCTTACGACACGTTGAATACAGAAAAAGTAAACTACTAAATTCGTTACAATTCTGCTACCCGTTGATATATTTATAACCTTAGTCAAATAGTTATTACACAGTGATATTGATAATTTTGAGAATATATCGTGTTCATATAATTCCCAGTATTGAACACATAAATATAATCACGAAAACAAGATCGCAACAGCATAATTACAGAGATAGATAACCTATACCGCAGGGTGTAATATAGTAGCCAATATCACACCGAGTAAGTCAATCGAACTCCCAATAGATATTGAATTTATTACATTGCCAGCGGCCCATGGGGGTAAATTAATGTGGAAAAGTGAGTTCACGGCTTCGTTTCGTAGCGACACGCAATTAGTGTCGCAATCTAGATAGCCCACGATAATCCAGTTAAAGTATTCCCTTGGATCGAGTCCTATTGTTCAAGCACTTATTTATCTTTTCTTTAAATAGTATAAAACAAAATCGATATATATTTTTATATCGATATTCAATCGTTTATACGTTTAATTGATTTTAAATATATAATGGTATAAATCTTAAATAAATGCTTACACTGCCCTAAACTATACATTAATTTAATTTACTTATCTATTTCAGTATTTTAGGTCGAATTTGAGCAGGTACTAATTATATTTATGTTTTTTTTTTATTATATAACTTCTAAGAATCTATTTAAACAATAATTAATACATTCCATTCCTGTTAAGCCTGGTGGGGTCACAAGGATACCCAAATCCACGAAAACCTACAATATACATATACATCCTTGTCACACTCAAACAAGATAAATAAACGGTCCTGCCCTTACAGTGATATCACATTGCATTTTAATTGTTTAACCAATTAGAGATAATAAAAATGTTTCTTAATTCAATAAAAACTCCAAGTGAAATTAAAAGGAAAGATAGGCTGGATGGCATAATTACAATTATAAAAAAAAATTAAACAAAGTGCCATTTACATTATCTAACAGGAGCCGCTTTGCTGAATTCCCGTAGTTTGTGATCGATTTTTTTATATCGAGTACATTATCTTTGGATGCCATACCAGCAACATCAGAATTTCATCTATATAATACTATACACCTATTAGGCTAAGACCTACTGTCATTTTAAGTTAGGAGCATCATCAACAACGCTGCTCTTTGCGCTTAAGTATCCACTTATATTTGTGGCACATGCAGGTTGCCTCACATTTAAAGATTTATGTATATACAGAGATGAACACCACTAAATCATCTCGGATCTTCTATTTTATCGATAGTCGATAATCATAAAGGAAAAATAATAATATTCCAATGAAACTAAATACAATGAATTAATTTCATACAAAAAGGTACAATTTCCTACAAATTGTAATACAAACTCATAATGAATATCAACCGTCTAATTGCCGCTGTGACTTTATTGCGTCGTGTTCTTGTAGCTATTAATTGGGATTAAAAAGATCTGTTGCCGACACAAAGATTAAGCGGGGAGGTAAAGGCAATAATTAGAAGCGATTGATTGAGACGGATTCGATCGCAAACGAGTTCAGTAGCGATAATGATTTATTTAAGATAAATTAATGAGAGCAAAATGAACCAAATGCTTTTAATTGCGTAAACTTGAAGGGTTTAAGGGATAGTAAGGCGGATAGTCCTTCGATGACGTAAATCACACGGATGACTAAATTATTCGAAGATATTAATTATTATTAATACATTCATTTAAACCAAACTATTAGAGTTTGTTCTTACTAAAACAACATGGTCTCTGTTTGTAATTATTAAAACTTTATTTGTATTGAGGACACGTTTTTTTTATTATCCTACTGAAAAACATCTAAAAAAAACACAACAGAAGATACCACGTGTACCGGCGGCTTTTACCCATACTAATATTATAAAAGCGAAAGTAACTCTGTTTGTATATCTTCACGCTTAAATCGTTGAAGCGATTTAGATGAAATTTGGTATGTTGATTGTTTGAGTTCTGAAGAAAGCCATAGACTACTTTTTTCATTTCCTTTCCCCGAGGGAGTAAATTGGGTTGAAGTTTTGTGTGCTATAAAATCTTATTCTTTTAATAATATTCAAAAGTAAGAATAACCTTATATTTTTATAATTCACTTAACGAAGACTAGAACTACCTGAAATAATTATAAAAACTTAGTTTACTAAAGTTCAAAAGAGGTCAGTTGTTTCATCTAAAACAAAAAACAAAAAAAAAACGTAAAAAAACCGGAACAAACTTGTGTCTGAAATCGAGTCTGCGTTAAACAAAGTCTCGAACTGGGGCCGGCTTAACCCCGAAAAGACGCAAGTTTGCGCGTTAACTGCTAAAAAACACCATTTGTCGTATCTCCACGACAGTTAGCCGCCACGGCTAGTATCGGAATACTTGGCGTCGATATTTTGAGCCTCGTTCAGTTCCGCGGTCAATTGGAAGGCAAAGCCAAATTGGCATCAAAAAAGCTCGGTGTGCTCAGCAAGGCAAGACAGTATTTGTCGTCGGCCCATCGTCTAAGACTCTACAAGGCACAAATTCGGCCACACATGGAGTACTGCTCTCACCTCTGGGTGGGTGCTCCCCAGTACCAGCTCCTTCCATTCGACCGTATCCAACGTAGTGTGGCTCGAATTATCGACGATCAAGCCCTTTCCGATCTGCTTGATCCTTTGGCTTTGCGTAGAGATGTTGGATCGCTCTGCATCTTCTACAGAATTTATCACGGGGAATGTTCCGAGGAATTGTTCGGATTAATCCCGGCTGCTGAATTTCACCTTCGGACATCTCGTCAAAATTCACACTACCTAGATGTTCACATGACCTTGGGAACCTTCAAGAAAAGAGCGTACTCCTTTCTGAAAGGCCGGCAACGCACCTGCAAGCCCCCCGGTGTTGCAGATGTCCCTAGGCGGTGGTAGTCACTTTCCATCAGGTGAGCCTCCTGCTTCTTTGCGACCTCTAACATAAAAAAAACGTATTATGTCTGTTTACATAATCTTAAAGTATTAGAACATTTTTAAAGGATTTTCCAAATCTTTCATATTGTCCGTTTTATTTATTATATTAGTTCTAATAACAATATTCCAAAGTCATAAATAATTATTATGTCCACATAATGTTTTGTATAGTTAATTTTTGTCACTACTTATGTATATAACAGTCTGAGTGAGCGTTTAAGTGACCAAAAAATAAATATTTTTTTACAAATATTCATGTAACAATACGAGATAGCTCATCGGCTATAATTTCTGAACCTTAACTGAAGATTGGGATTATAATTCTCGATGGTGAAGGAATGAAACGTAACGTAACATTCTGATAATTTCTCACAGCTGGGCTAAGACTTTTCTCCCTTTAAGGAGAAGGGCTTGGAGCTTATTCTACCATGCTGCTCAAATGTTGGTTGATTTTAAACATATGCAAGTTTCATTTTCCTTCAGCGCCGAGTACAAGATGAATTATAAACACAAATTGAGAAAATTCAGAGGTGCTTGTCTGGGTTTGAACCAGTAAACATCAGTTAAGATGCAAACGTTCCAACTAAAGGCTCTTCTCGGCTTATTTGGCGAGCCAAATAAGCCGTGATGATGGAATACTTTATCGAAAAGATGCAAGTCAAAATTTACACATGTATATCGCAAAGTAGAGCAGCTGGGTATAATAAACTTCATAAAATCCTTCCTCAAAATTAGTAAAAAGGATTATTTATATAATGAAACATCGTGGAAGACTTCATTAAGTAAATATAAATAGCGATAGTATTCTCTTCAATATAAACAATACTGCTCAGTCTGTAATACGACTAATAGATTTTCTTCAAGTACAAGTAGTTACTTATATTTACTTCAGGAACAATAAATCTACTTCAGTTTCAATAAACTAAGAAAAATAAGACGAAAAAAAAACTTGTTCGAAAAATTTCGCAAAGTAAAGTTGTTATTATGTAAGTCTTCATTGAATCGCAAATGTGCTTTAAATTGCCTACAACCTACGATGCTTTCTCACGCTATTGTTTCTTTTCCCAGCTAGTAATTATATACCCGTATGTTAAATACTTTTATCTTTTTACGTACTTGTGAAGATAATATACAACAGAACAATGCTTTCGAACTTCAGATTAAGAGATTATGTACCTTGAGTTAACTTTACATATCATACAAAACATATTTTATTCAAGTAGGCTCTTACGAAATATTTTTACAGCGTGAAAAATTTAAATATAGAGTTACCATCGGTTCAGAATATAGATTACATCTAGAAGAACTTAGTTGAGTTTCGAAATCAATTAAATATCATACCTACTCGTGGTTTAATTAATTTAATATTTGAGGTAAATATCGTCTCATAACAATTTTACAATTCACTTTATTATTTTATATTTAAAAATTCTTTACTGGACTAATTGTAATTCCAGATACCCTCAAACTTTATTCTACACTTCAAGTTTGTACATTAAAATTTATCTTGCCCGCAAATACTACCCACGCTTGATCTATTGTGTAATCAGTTTGCCTTGTTTATTATACATTAAAAAGAAATAATACCCCTGTGGAATTAATGTACAGAAATGAATACGTAATATTTTTATACATGACAATACAAAATATTGTAAATCCTATTTAATTAAGGAGTCACGAGCTGCGACATTATAAATAGCCCAAATCTTTCTCATAATCTAATGTTATACAGACGTGTTAACGATATATGCCTTTCCTAAGATAAAATTGATTTTATTATAATCCGTCTGAAATGCGTATTGCTTTTGGAGGATGATAATGAATGTCCTCCTGACTGGTTTTGCTAGCTAACAGGATATACCAATTTTATAATATATTATATATACTATGTTTTCTCTAATCCCTCATACTCATAGTTTGATGCAACGGCAATTCTTCACAGCGAGATCAGGGGTGGAACCAAAGGTTTAACGAGTTTTTCAAGGTACGAGACTACTTCCAAGAATTTCTTGAGAAAATAACTCAATAATATTAATTTTTCCGGCATGGCATTCGAGTTTGTAATAAATAAAACAGAAAATCCGAAAAAAAAAACGATTTTCTCCCTTCTCCTGTTACGATAAATATATATTTTAGTAAAAATACTTCATTTCCAAAAAGGTAAACATGACCAATGATAAGTGATTTGTTTTTACAAATAATTTTAATATTTTTATTGTGTAGGTACTCTTGTCTATCTGAAAGTTCTGCGGGTAAAAACTGACCTAATTTAAAAAATAACATGTTCAGTCATCGTAATATATTATTATATTATGAGCGAATATAATTATAGCTATTATAAATTTATATTCAGAGAAGCGAAAAAGTTTTTACCCAAAGCCGTACTCGAACTCCTTGAGTATTAAGAAGAGTAGCAATTAATTTATAAAAACAAAATAGATTTAAATTTTGATACACTATTCACACTGTATAAATGAATATATTTAATACGTTACTAGATTATTTCTACGACTAAATATTAAATTAGTACAAACATACTATAATCAGTAAATGATAAATCAAAGTGTCAAATATTTTTATTTACATAGCTATGTATTGTATTAAACATTATTACTTTTCAAAATGCTGTGTTTTATCAGAATACGTTCAAAAGGCTGACACCTGCCGAGTTTCTTAGATCGTTAATAAAACTTATAAGTGGTACACAAGATCTCGTTTGCAATTTTACAAACTTTGCCTCGTAGCTAATGAAAATATCTTGCAAGTTTTTCCTTTACAACGTGAAATTATGCTTTGATATATTTTTGCTTTATAATTTTGATTTATATGAGATCTAGCTGTTACGGGTAATAACGAGGTTGTATCCTCTTCGCTCAGCGTTTGTTGAATTTAAGTAATTATTTCCTATTAAATATTTAATTTAAATACCATTTGTATTACCCTAACAATATCGTTGATTTCTATAAAAAAAATATCTTAGTTTCCATCTAACCATATGAGTAAAACTGAGTTATAAATACCCAAGAGTAAAGTTTCTCATTTATAATATTAATTAATAAGATAAGTATATTAATTAAAAGTTGAACAAAGTTATTCTTGTTAAATGAAATTTCAAAATGAAGTAATTTTTCAAGTAAAGTTTTAAATTCAACTTAAATATAAAATTGAATATTATTTTACTTCAATTAATATACAAAATATAAACAATAATAATAAGATCAGAAGTGAAAAATTATACTATTCTGCGAAAACCGGTTTTAACCGATTTTTTATTTGTACAATTATAATAATTAAACAAACATTAAAACTTATAGATTCAATATGTGTAGTTGTAGATGTTTAATTGAAATATGATGCGGTAAGATTATTATATTTTAAGCATATTGCTATACTACAGGAGAAAACAGCTTTTCAAACGTACATTGACAAAACTGTGATAATTTGTTTTAACTCGGTAAGTAAGTTGTTCCCGGGCGTAAAAATTGCTTGGCAAGTAACTGTTTTTAGTATAACTATCAAACTTAAAACAAAACACTATCCAATTTTAAAATAGAATACTAGTTTTTGTTCTTGAATCAGTTAAGAGCATAAAAATTGTATATTTTATGATAATAACATAAGATAATACCAAACGAGAATACACTTTATGTAATTAATATATATTAATTACCCGTCACATATATATATAACTGACTGATTTTATCAAAGCACAATTTAAACTTCCCAGCATATAAGGTTTAAAATTTAGGCCATTGTCACTTATTGAGGTTCACTGAGAAGTTTTTTCTGGTTGTTTAATCTTCAGTTTCATCTAATCTCATTTCCTCGCTATAAGAATCATTTTAACACAAAGAAACGTTTTTTTTTTAATTATATACTTTGGCGATAGGAGTCTTTTTGGAATAAAACGATCACTATGTCACTTCTTATATGTTTATAAAATCAAAATATTGTTTGTTCAAATAGGCTCATAAATGGACATTTAAATCGTTATCTTATAGAATAGAACTAAATGTAAAAGTACATCGATGTAAAGATACGTTATATTTGTATCTCTTCTCATCAGTCAAAGTTTCACTACAATGTTAGGAATACTTATTTTATGCAGTTACATTTATGTTATAATTATATATTTAATAAACTCATATTTTGTTATTGTATCCGATTTCATAAAAAGTGTAATCGATTTCAGAACGTCATTCGCATGGCTTTAAAAAATAATACAAGATGTTTTTCCCGAAATCAAAAATTAAAAATAAAATAAATAACGTTAGTAAGATTTATTAAATTAAACATTTAATAAAAAATATTCCGTGTACTTGTGTATTTATTACAATTAACATAATTCATATCTTCATAATCATCGAGAGATTCAATTTTATTGATGGCACATTATCTCGATATGAAAATTCAGTTTTGTTTATAATGTATATTTTATAGTTTTAGTTTATTTAATACCAAATTTACAATAATTGTCGATAATTTTGATAATATTAATGCGATTATCAATTAAATATTCTATTAAAGTCGACGATTACAACGTAATAACACTTAAATTACCAAACTAACAGTAACGATAGCCAATCAGGTATAATTGTATACCCTTATTTTATGGGTCGAAATTTTATAGCCACTTAATTAAAGTTATAAAGTGTACTCCTGTATCATACGGTATTATCATTTTGTCTTGGCCCCAATATTATTGAACGAATATAAGTTGAGTGGGTAGTTTGTTTATTTTCTTTCTGAGGGTATAAGAAACCCCGGCTTATCGCTGGCGGCCAGCCGGCCCATATGAGTCGGTCACCTCGTGCTTCTATTTGGGATATAAATCATGAGAAACACACATTTTCTTTCTGTAAAATCCTAGGAGCGAGATGTATTTTTATCTTGAAATGATATATCATATCATATTACAATTATATATAATGTTTTGATATATCACTAATAGGATGAATTAATGATACAGTTATATCTTCAACTTGTTTGTATGTTGAATATTTACAATGTCATTTTCTTTTATTTTATAATATCTAGTAAAAATATGTACGTGCGTTTTAGTTGTTTATCGAATTGTAACTTAGCAATAAATACGTCGTTTACATTTAGAATTGTAAAAAATAATATAAACGTACTAATTAAATATACGTAATTCTGTCTGCCTGCCAATTATTAAAAATAATAACGATAAATGAATTTCCATTTAAAGTGGAGAAAACCTACGAATAGTGCAGAATAAAACTAAAAGTTTATCTAATATTAATAGAAGTAATTTATCGAGCTAATTTTCCTAATACTTCGAGCAAAAAAGAATTGCTTAATCGAATTCAATATTCATAATAAAACTAAGCACTTGTTTTACTCGGCGGTGTTTAAATGATTTATAATGGTCACGGATAGGGTACTATGGTAAATGGCGAGAGGAGTCCCTAACAAATTGAAAATCAATGAACCGCGGAATTCAATTTGATATTGAAAGCCATCTCTCACGTTGCCTCGGAAGGCATCAGAGAGCACTTCGCGATATCTCTGTCTTTGACTTCGTTTCACATATAAAGCCGAGTATTTGCACGTTGAAAAGATATTCGAGTTATATGAGGGTAACATTTTAGTATATCGTGGAAGCCATTTTGTTTTGCATTATATGAATTTATAGTCAAAGTATCTTATATGTCGATTTCTTAATGCTTTCGGAAAGTAAAACACACCGTATGTATATTTACAAAACGAAACTAATGTCAATGCAAAAGTAAGTTTGACGTCATAACGTTCTTTTTTAAAATAAAACTTCTCTACCGATCATCGTGAATTTCTGCATATACGTTATCATTGTTACAGAATATCGAATACTTATTTTTTTTTTTTTGTTTAACGAGGAGGAAATGCATTTATGCATGCCGCCCGGTCGGGGGACCGGGACGGGTATGTGGGACTCAACCGGGGCCTAATGCCCCGTGCCACTAAAACCATCCTCGGGTTTCCACCATGCCGCCGAGTGGTGAGGCCACGGGATCGCCAAGGGCATGCAACCGCGACCCCACCAGCGGCAGCCGTAAGGCGGCTGAATATTCATGGAAAGCGCGCCTAGTGCGCGCCTTCCCCCTCATCCTCCATGTGGGAATGTGACGAACTCCCCCGAGTCCGCCACTGGAGGCTGGGCGTCAACGAAGCTGACGCCCTGCGGCGGATAAGATGGTAGGCTCCGCCGCTGACCGCCGGTGTAAAACACCTGGGAGGCTCGAGTAGCGAGCCCTCCCACTCCCTCCTAGCCAACGAGGCCACTCACATGGTCGGCCCTGACGCCGATCAGGGACGTACCAGGAGCGGCCCCGCGGCATCCCTCCCGCCAGTCTTAGCCGTGGCCGACGAGCAAGCTCAAGCCGGCCCCGTTGCCCAGGGTACACCACGAGGAGGTGACTGACATGTACCCCAGAATATCGAATACCTGGCCAACCCCTTACAGGGCGAGTGAAAGCTAGCCATAAATGCTTATGATATATATCATTAAAGGGATATCTAACTATTTTAACAGGGCTCAGTATATGAAACAGGTGAAGCTTACAAATAAAATAATAAAAAAATAATAATATCATTATTTCCAATCACGTGTCATAAAATATTATTATCCAATAACGATGTAATATTGACGGTGTAAATATTTTATGTTTTAATAAAAATATATAACATAGGTATGTATATGTTTAAACCAGAAGCATTTTCCACTTCAACCCTCGGTACTTATAATTCTGCAAAAGCTGTTAACTTTGTAATGTCCCGATAAGCCCATATAAGTCTTCGCCGGCGTATAATTAAATGTTATAACCCGTGTGTTATGTTTACAGTGACTTCTCACGCAACACTAAGGAAAGGCAGAGCTTTTCTTTTTATTCAAAAACATTCTTAATACTTATTAAGCCGGATTTATAATCTTAAGATAAGCAATCAAGTACAAAAATATAAGTATTTAGTGTGAAGTTTCAATTAAAATAAAACAAATCGTATATTGTAAATACAAATTATTTAATTTAACAGGTTTTTTATGCGTGGTTGCCTCGTTGGCTTGGATCATGAAGTCCCAAGTTTGAACCCTAGGCAGTACAATAAAAGTTTGGGGTTTCTTTTGTTGAGGAATTTTTAATAATAGTCAATAGTAATGAAGTTGACAGTGTTGCACTCTTTTGCCTCAGAACGGATAATCGTGGATTTAACTCACCTTGACCTCTCTCCGGTTGTCTCATTTCCAGTACCATTAGATTATAATAGTGTGTGTATAAAAAAATGAAATATATCTGCGCACACACTTGTAATCTATATTATCATCTGTGTAAATGTCTAGTTTTAAATATTGGCCAACACTAAGACTAAATTCGGTCGGTAATATATAAGAACTTTAACTTTCCACCGTAAAATAAATTGAAATAAAAGCGGAGTTTCTTTCACCGGTTCTTCTTAGATCCGAGGTGTTTATTTCCGAACCAGTATTCGATTTTTGACATTTAGCAATTGTTTTTTTATTAAGCAAGCTTAACGCTTCTATATTTAATTAAGATTTCTCCCACCTTCCAAATTTATATAGATAAATAAATGTTGTATTATAGGTATATATGTTTTACATCAAACAGTAAATCATAAAATATAAATAATCTTATTTAAATACAAAATATATCAACTTACAAACGCAATGTAGAATTTTCTCTTTTTTATAAATTACTTTTTTGGTGATGATCTTGAGAGTGCTTTTAATTGGTTAGACGATACTGCAGCTGATTTCCTTCAAATTCTATCAGTTTAGTGCTCGTACATATAGTTTAAACGACAATTATGAATTGTCATATATTTTCATTTTACAGATTTCAATAAAATACTAAACGGGTTACATAGAAAATACAACAGTTATAATAGCAATTCTGTATATAAGGTTTTAAAATGGGTATTATTTTCTTAGATATTCATTTAATACTAAAATTCGTTAGAACATGTGATCAAATACTTCCACAAATCAAAGTGACATCAGCGTTATTGCAACGAGCGCACGAAAAATGTCACGACTTACTAGGTAAGGACCTATTCTCAAGGAATTCGCTCGAAGTGATATATGTTACCATTCTTCAGCTCGGTTTCAGCGAACTATACTTGATTTGTTCTAACACTCTTCGGGTAATAGTCGATTCCTATTGACAAGAAGTATTACTTCTACCGTATATTAAGTCAGTATGAACTAGTAATAACTTCATCTTACAGTTTGAAGAATTATTTCGATTCAATTTTTATGAAGTAAAAATATCTGAACCTAAAATATCAATCGGACCCAATAAGATCTAGAAATTTTAAATATAACAGATACGTTGATCATCTACATCTAACTGACACAGCATTCATGTAACAGACTCATCTGGTATCAGGACCTTGGTAGAGTTTTGTACAGGCCCGAATGGGTAGTTACCTACTGATCAGATATTCTACCACCAAAAAACAATATTTATCATTGCTATGTTTCTGTTTGAAGAGTATTTGAACCAGTGTACAGACACAAGTGACATAACTTTTCAGGTCCCAAGCGCTTTGGTTATGTAAGAAATGATTAAAATTTCATACGAAGCCAATATCTATGGTGACCATCTACTATCAGGTGTTCCATTTACTTGTTCTATCTATGTCATAAAAATAAATAATAATAATAATAATTGAATCATGTTAATGTAGGAATAACTGTGAACGACGTTAAACAATTTGCTTCCGACTTAATGCTTCCTCCATTGGATAGAAGTTAAGAACTTATTCTTCACGCGTTTAGTAATATTGCTTTAAATATTTTATGCAGTCAGAAACACTTGGAACTTGGAGTAATAGTGCAAAATGTGTTTAAAAAGATTTAACACTCGACTTATTGTCGTCTCTCGTAAGAAAAGGTTCAAATTGAATTAATTGGCATTGTTAATTAGTCTAAGCAAAAAAAAAAATGATGATCACATTAAAAATTATGCAATAGTTTAGCTTATTAATTACGCTCTGATAGATTTCTATTTAAAAATATAGGTCTACATTTCGTATCCGTAGTTTACGTCTTATTTGAATATTGAGTTACTTTTAAGGGTTTATATTATAAGTCATTCATCTAGAATGTTATAAAATAAACATTAAAACCTTGAAGAACTAAAGTTGATTTACAATATTATAATATTTATATATATATTATTCAAGTATGAACTTTGTAGGAGACAGCAATATTTTCAACTTTAGATATTAACTAATTAACTCGGACGATCTTTGTAGCACCCAACATAAAATCATCCATGCGAGGAACTTCAAAAATCTTATATTCAAATTAATCTAATATTCGTTATTTCTGATGTTAGAAATATGAATCAAAGCCAATAATTTAAGTAATTTGAAAATTTATTATCTAAGAGGGTATAATTGGAGACGACAGTCTGTACGGAAGTTATTATTATTATTATTTTTTGGTAATTATATGAAAATCATCAGTCGTCGTTAATCAAATAATAATTCATAAGTCGAATGGACCCGATGGCATCTCTCCAAGCGTGCTACGGACATGTGCTCCCGATTGCACACAGCTAATGCCTTCGATTGCATATGGCACAAAGCGCTTCTTTCGAAGCTCATTTGCTATGGACTTCCCGGTAAATTATGCCATTGGATCACCAAATCTTTGACAGATTAGAGCATTAAGGTCATTGTCGATGGTGCATTCTCTGACTTAAAATTCGTCCATTCTGGTGTTCCACAAGGCTGCGTACTATCACCCACTCTATTTCTTTTGTATATCAATGACTTGTTGCAAATCAGGAACATTCACTGCTTTGCAGACGACAGTACCGTTGACACCTTATATACCGGCCGTGCTAATATTTCTCGGGAAAACGTTGATGAAAACCGGAACAAACCTGTGTCTTTGTTAAACAAAATCTCGGATTGGTGCCGGCTAAACCTAGTCCAATTAAACCCTAAAAAGCATGGTGTGGTCAGCAAGGCAGGACGGTACTTTACGTCGTCGGCCCATCGCCTAAAACTATACAAGGCGCAAATTCGGCCTCACATGGAGTACTGCTCTCACGTGCATTTCTTGCTTTTTAGATAATAACTTACTTAAATATCTATAAAAAAACCGTACCAAACTATGTGTCCTAATCGATCGAACCATTTAGTGACACTCATTTTATGACTTAAATTTCCACTTTAGTTTCTCAAGACAGTCGTGGTAGCTTTATGAAATCGAATGTCACATCACAAAAGTGCATGCATACAATATTTACTACAATACTTAAGCAAATAAATAATTTTAATCCTATGTTAATAATTTAAAAAAAATGGAAATCCCTATAATCGATTAAACAGATATTATGTAACCTAAATGAGTTTACATGGACAAAATATTATTTACACAGTTGCATATTCCTATCGGTATGCTTAAAATTATTGATTTAAACAATTTTTTAAGTGAAATTCGTTCTAAATAAGCGCTTAAAACAAATAAAGTATGATGTATAACAATACGGCTAGCTAAGAGATCAATTTATATGAAATAAAAAACTGTATTTATTTTTTCAAAACAAAGTTAATATGAGAAAGGGTCACTACTAAAATACGGTTCGTTTCGGAAATAATCTAATTCATCTCTTAAATAGTTTAAACGGGCCATGGATGAAATGTGGGCTTAGCTTTTTTCCATCAAAATAGGGCGTTGTCCAAATATTTGTAAAGCTTGAATTGACTGCGCATTTTACATTATTCCGAGCGGTTCCATCCGGTTATGTCCGATGGTATCCTTAAGTCAGTGGAGAATGTAAACAGTTCAATCTATGATTATTACATGGTTACTATATTATTTATATTTAAATATTTATTCGGAGTCAAAAATAAAAGCCATTTGTGCTCGTATTTTTTTTTTTTCTACTTTCGAAGGCATACTAAATCACGACTACTTATTTGCGTATTAACATACAATTTAATTCAATATTTAAAAGAACATACATAATAATAACTATAGAAATAATAATAAATTAATCCAATGATGATCTCCGCCGACTATCGCCATCAGGGAATGCCTCTAGGTCCCCCAAGTGGCACACTCCATCAAGATGTGTCCAAAGACGCGCCGTGTCCAAAGGCGCGCCACACTCGTGGCAGGAGCTACCGAAGCAACCATGTACGATAAGCACCTAGCAACCTGAATGTAAGTGTACCAGGATTCCGTCTCACCCAGCGACTCACTTGGAGTCGAATAGTCTCCTCTGTCACCAAGCCCGCAGGTGTGGACCCTAGGTCCTCTTCTTATCTGCAAATCACGGCTCGTTGGGCAAGAGCCCTAACTCGCCCCATATCCGCAGACCCTGTAAGTCTGGCTTCCACCCGGTACACTTCCGCGAGCACCTCCGTCTGGAGTTCCCAGAGCATTTCTCCCGTGAGTCGCCACCATCTACGAACATTTTTTAATAGCTAGTTGTAGTGATTAGGCCCTAAAGCTATTTTTTAAAAAAGTTAGCCGTCTATTGCTGAACAGCCAATTAAAGCCTTTGGGGTGATGTGATTTTGAAATTGTTGTTTCATAAGTTTGTGGCCAAACTACTTATAGCATAGTTTTAGCGTAACGCGCATATTAAAAACTACCTCTAAATCAGAGTTCTTAATAAAGACTATAATAATGGCTACAAACAATAAAACAGCCAATCCTTTCGAAGAAATTCTCAGTGAACAACAACACCGTTGGTTCAGAAAGCAAAGAGTAGACAAGTAATTATAATAATTAAACGATGTCTCACTTGTAATAATATTTTTATTAATAATCAAATTATTATAATTAGTTGACTTAAAAAGATACATATTGGCTTATAAGGATCATCTCTTGAAATGCTGTTTGAATTATTAGCAAAGTTTGAGCTAAATGAATATAACAAACTTTTATTATAAGAAAAGGTAATTTATTTTCTGTAATTCTAAAATACTTTCATTACGTAAGTAGCGATGTTACGAGAATTCAAAAAAATTATGTAAAAAATATCTAAAATATTTCTACTTAGTTATATACCTTATAAGACTGACTTTTTTAAGAAAAAATATATTGTTTAAAAACTGATTGTAGCTAATATACATACATAGCTATAGATTATAGCTATATATATATATGAACTTAGAAATATCATTATAATGAAGGTTAGTTTATTCAATACAAGAAAATAATAATTATGAAACTGATATTAAACGATATTAAACGCGTGTATGTTGTCAGTTCAATAAAAATTGATAAGTAAGAAAACTTTCGATGCGTAGAGCTCGCTCCGGCGCCTTCAGTCTGTTCTACCTGTTCCAGAATTTTGTATACAGCTCAAGTCTTCCTATACGCTGTCGCCGAAACTTGCATATACTTCCTTTGTAACCCCAATGCACCCTATTATTTGAAAGAAAAATTTAAGTTACTTGGGGCTCTCCCTTGTCCAAGTCGTTACCGAACATTATGATTAAAATTCCTGGGAATAAAACCTTTTATGACCATAATTTTTTTTTATGATCATACCTTAATTGTTTTGGGTCAAAAAATTATCCTTTACCTGTAAATATACATCAATCCAAGTCGATAGATCAAAATCTCTATCAAAAATCATCTTCTCAAAAGTGGAGAGAACGGTTAAGGCTTTTTTTTAAATAAAACACGATATTCGAAGCCTAATAAAAATATTAACTTAATTTAGTATATCTATTATTTATATACTACCTATTATAGTTATATACGTTTTATATGAATTTAATTTGTGTATTACATACAATTATTGGTTACTACAAATTTGTATGTATGTACTTACATATAATAATGCACCAACTACCAGGTTTCCATTAATAGTCCGACTAAACATCAACACATTACCTGTTAAGTTAACTACCACATGCAACATGAAGTGAATTACTTATAATGAACACGTTGACGTTTTTGTGACTAGAATGTAAAAAAAAAAGACATGGAAATTACAATAAAAAACAATAAATAAAACAAAATAAATGAAATCAAACAATTAAAGATCGTCCGTAAGAAATGGCTAATTAGCTATAAGTCCGCCCCTTGTGCTACACATTAATTAGCTTTAAACATTTTCTGTGCTATTTTATTTTCGTGTAAAAAAAGTATAAGAAAATAAATTTACATTGTACTATACACCAATGCATTTTTGATTTTGTTTGTTTTGGTGATCATATTGTAAACAAGATTATAAAAACTAAGTATATAATAAATAACGAAATAAAAATATTTCAATTAATTAAAGTCCATTCAGTCATACAGACTAGAAAAATATTGGAAAGAAATACCTAGAAATGGGCGTAAATAATCCAATTACGACTTTCTGTCTAAAGAGACGTTTTTTCCTTAGAAAAAAATATTACTTTTAATAATAATTGTATAACAAATATACATTAAAATCATGTTGCGTTTGATCGCAGCATTCTTATAAAGATTTTTGATAATTTTTATTTTTTTAATCGTATTTGTTTGTTTATATTTCTTATCAAAGTTAATTGCGTTTCATTTATAAAATACGTAATTTAACCAATAACGCCGATACTCAAATTACCCCTACACTCTCATTTTGCCAGTAAATTAACGAACACACACATTTAAACATTCGCTACTAGAACAAAAGAAGGCTTTTTATTTTCAGATAAATATTACTACTGATACTTAGTTCAATGTTGCGATACCGAGAAAATACAATTTTCCCATACAAATTCTATCACCACAAAGGAGGGTAAACCTTTTAAGGATAGATTTTATACAAAGAAGAAACTCGTGTTACATAATTTGTGATACGTATGTGTGTGTAAATGTGTTAGATTAGATTTTGGAATATACATACCGAAAATAATGAAAAAAAAAATGTCTCAATCATGACCCAATAATTTGTTATTACATTTTTTTAATACTTCTTGATAAGTAAGGTTTACTTTATGTTTAATAATCTACTTCAAATAAACAAACAGTGTAATAAGAATAAAAAAAACAAAACAAAATATATACAATATTAGATATTTTTACCTCATTAACATCGAGAGCAATTATTTTCACATCGATCGTATATTTAATGAATACGCGTTAAATTAATTCTATTAGCATCTACTACAGTTCCAGAATTAATTTCGTCAAAATAATGGCTTCAACTGAAATTATTAATTTAGTTATCGATGAGGATATACCGCCATTTTCCCAGCAAGGGATAAAGCAAATTGAATTATACGGTTGGCGATTGGATCATATCAAAGGAAAATCACAACCTCTTAAATATTGTATTATGTGAAATACGGACGAATTTTATTATTAATGAATACACGATTTAGGTATACTTTAAGGTTACAATTCTGATACAGTACCGATGAATTAATTACTATGAAGGTTATATAACGTTGTAATGTATATATGTGCAAACTATCCGAAATGGTTAGGTAATATGTGAATCTTTTACGATGATTACGGGTTCAACCCTGGTCAAGCTCCGAGGTTTCAGTCTCATTTGCTTAATTTATATTTTATTTCTTGTTGAAATAAGCACTAAACCTTCTAGCAATAGAAGAAACAGTCCTACCCCAGAAATGGGATATTTCAAGGCTTACTTTTCTTGTCAGAGAAGCAGAAATTAGCTTACTAGATGGTTGTCAGTACAAATATGTATTTTTTTGTAGTAACAGATTTTGTCGTTTAACAGATTTGTATATT
Source organism: Vanessa tameamea (assembly GCF_037043105.1). Taxonomy (NCBI): domain Eukaryota; kingdom Metazoa; phylum Arthropoda; class Insecta; order Lepidoptera; family Nymphalidae; genus Vanessa; species Vanessa tameamea. The sequence continues at coordinate 7,178,685 of NC_087318.1, read as the reverse complement.
CTTTGTCTGATTCAAATAATTTTTTATTTTATTTTTTATTATATTAGTGTTATGTTTAGTGTAAGCTTACTGTTAATTTTGCTATGGTTCCAACCCGCATTGGAGCAGTATGGTGGAATAGGCTCCAAAGCCTGTTTTTAAATTGAGCGGATGTCTCAGCCAAAAAGAGAGATATTTAAAACCGTTACTCTACTGTAGGATCACACGCGACCGCCGAACAACAATTTTTGTCATCTGTTTTGAAGACTAAGTGAGCCAAGCTGGCTCCATGGCACAGCAACCTTAAGCACAAGGAACATAACATATTATTTCCTAAAGCTGGTATAGCATTGACGATTTAATGTATAGTTAACGATGTAATTCTTAAATTGCTAATGTCCAAAATATTTCCAAACTAAGCTATATATACATATTTAAATTTCCTTAACTAGGTATTTAACAAAACACTCGGTTGATAATTAGTATTCTCGTTGATGAAATGGTTTGAAAATTAAAACACAATAGTATCCTATTATAACAATATCCGCATTTGTAACCGCATCCACCTAATTGCTTTACCGATCCCTTTATTTGATAATGAGTATATCATTGCATTTTTTGCGATAAAAAATTATGAATAAACATTTACGGGCTTCTAAAAAATATTATCTGAATTTGTATTCATTTTGATTTAAATATTTATATGAATTCCGGATTCAAAGAGATATTTGATTTTGGTTTTAAATAGTAGGTATATAACAAAGTCCTTTTTTACATTATTATTTTGTTCGTTAACTTCTAAACAACTTCATGGGTATGATTCTGTTTTCATCTTATTAAGATAATTTGTTTTGGAGGTTTTTAATACATATTCAAGTCTTTGGTTTGTAATAATGTTTTAATGAGAGGGTTTTTCTAAGACACAGGGATGTAAGCACAAGTAATCAAAATCCGATCTGCTACTAAAATACTACGAGTACTATGAGTATTTGTACAAAAAATCTTAAAACTTGAAAAATTTAAACCCAGGACCTCAAGATCTACAATTTAATAACTCCTTTACGAATAAAGTAACTGAAACATGAATAGCTGAACTTCATTGTAAAAAAAAAATTAAGCAAAAGCGTCGTGATGATATACATATGTAAAACAAAATAAAAAAATAGGCGAAACGTCATGTCGATCACGAAAAAAAAACGAAACAAAAATAGGACCATATATTCGTATGGACATATTTTCAACGTTCGAAGTATTCTAAATACAATAAAATATGATGATACATAAATAAGTTTGTTTCAATCTCAGCGTTGACAGTAAAACGTCTATCTGTTCTATATTTGTTTTCCATATATTTGGGATAAATGCTATGAATGAACGTTCTTAATCGTAAATGTAGGGTTGTCAAAACATTTTTCCTTCACTTTTTAATACACTTATATTTTATTATTACAATTAATTAATTAATTAATTATTATGCTAAATAAATAGTCTATCTTTGATTTTTCAATATATTTACGCCACGAAAGTTAAAAATATAAAAATAAATATATTCAAAAAAGTAACAACTCATTAACATAAATGAAATCTTTAGCATATCAACAGTACTTTTTGAGTTCGAAAAATATTACTTGGAACAAAATAGCTTATAGTAAATTATTGATTTTAATAAACACGCTTAAATTATTTTACAATAAAACTAACAAATTTAGTTACCAAAGTCTACAAGCGTCAAGCACTATAATCGCACGAATGGTAGATTAATATTAACTTACTATATTATAATTAATTGGTATTATTGATATTATAAAATATAGAAATATCAAAGATAAAACTGTTCAGCACACTCTTTGTGATGAAAATGTATAAATAACGATGAAAATGAAATAAAAGCAAAGCTTCTAGCGAAATGCGATAAGTATTAATGTGCTAAATACATACGTCGATGAGTAAGCGACAGCTTATTAAAGGAGTGACATTATTACGCCTTTCTGAATATCACTATGGTATATATCCAATAGAATTAATAACGACGATCAAATGGCGCACCGTAATATCAATATTAAAAACAAAATAAAACAATGTGTGTGTGCGCAGACACGGTAGAAGTGAAACTGAATACTAAACCGATTTTGATTAAATTTGATATGGAAAAGCTAAATACTAAAGCTAAAATACTAATTTCTTAGTGTTTATATTTTTTAAATTCAACACTCGAAATGAAAAAATCACAATTTGTAGGCTATTGAGAAACAATGTCTTGCTTCTAATTTATATACATTTTATTTTAATTTAATAATAAAATATTGTACAGTACCTTGCATATATATAAATATACCATAAAGTAGAGAACTACGATGGATGATAGTCAAATGTTGTCAATAGTGATGCGAAAAGTTTCAAAACGTTATTTCTATGTCATCTACGAGTAATATTTAATGAAATTTTACTTTAAAAAAGTACAATAAATTATACTATAATCCTTTTTTAAAGGAGATTAACCTATACAATACACAATATAAATATATTTATATTATGTAATGTTACTCAAATAAGACTTAACCTTACATAATACCTTCAAAGAGGTGAAATAATTACACGTACAAGTATTTATGTATGTATAAACATGTTTATTATCTTAAAATACTCTTTACAATTCATGATTTGTCTCTTTATATTCAAACTAAACAAACAAACTCAATTATGACGTATTTCACAAATAAGATTTACTCGCGTTGTTTGTATACCTTGAAAATAATTGAATTAGTGTCACGCTTCAGTGCAAATTACTCGGGCAGTTTAAATTAACTTGTTACGGACGAGGTCGACATTGGCCCTAAACTTGCCTAATTTTGTGAGCGCAACATCAAACTGTACTTCGTCCATATTACCCGTTGGTCCCACATGAATTTTGTACACTAATTAGTTCCTGGGATGTTTATTTTACTAAGTTTGTGTACGCTACGATGATTTATGACTGCGACGATCTAATGCAGGTTTTCGTTTAAGTTCATTTTACCCATTCACATATATATTCATTTATATTATATAAATATGATATACCTACTCATCTATTTGAATGTCAAATCTAAATTTACTTATTTCATGAATAATTGCGTATACATAATGAACTATATGAATATGAAATAATTTGTATTTGTGATATTATATCATTTTCAAAAATATCTCTAACTCGTAGCGACTCTCTTAAAGTATTTTCGAAGCAGTGCACGATAAAATACCGCGTCATAGGTCAAAGTAAATCCTGTCAATGTTAAAAATAATGAAAAAAAACGTAGAAATCATTTATATAGACAAAGAGAAAGCTTTCGCATATTAACTCGTCTGAGAGCACTAAAACCGTACACTAAAAACTTGAAGAGGGAACGAAACGGGTACGTTCTTGTTTATCTGACTGTTATAATGTAACGCCGCGAGGGTCGACCACAGCGAGTAAAAGTGAAAATAGTTTTTGGGACAGGTGAGTTTTAGGTAGTGTTAAATGCGGACAAAATTGTTTCCAACGTGTGATCAAACTAGATGAGTAAACAAAAACTATGCATTTATTTAAAATAATGCTGGTTTGTTCGTAACTAATTGTTTTTGTCTGTTATTATAGTGTACAAAGTTGATTAGCATAATATATGTATATGTATTCTTTGTGTAATTATATAAGCACACGCATAATTATGTAATTCAAACCTTCCTTTAACTGGCTGTTTGAATTTTCGTTTTAAATAGTCAACCTCTTTACTCTAATATTAACTTTTTATTGTGTTACACCAATACAATATTGCTAATAATATAATATTGCTCTTTTGAAAGATGTCAAAATAAATAATCATTCAAATCTTCGTTTCACATAACCTTTTATTTAATTTCATAACAAAGCCATTTAAAAAAAAGTCTCAATAGTTAAGTAGTGTAAATAAAACACGAAACATGTTTTCTTTAAAGTTGAAAGTCCCTTAGCGTGCTTCTGTTATTCGATGAGTAATTCAAAACAAGTCGTGTGTACATAATTATTTGTATACAGTTTAATTTACTATATTTTATTTATAACATCCACAGACATAGTCTTACATGTTCCTTACTTTTATCACTAAGAATTATTTAGCTGATAACTCAAGTTATATTTCCTGACATAAATAGTAAATATTTTTTTATATTTACTTGAACATCTCTCAATACATACATTGAACACAATGAATCGTCCCGTTGAGTGATTTTGAAAGTAATGTGGTTGAATGTATTTTTTATAATAAGAAGACCGACAAGCCATGTGGCACATATGGCCACTTAATAATAAATATGACTGATTTCGCCGACGGCGGTCTATCTCAAGGGAGCCCAACCCATTGCGCCGGACTTATTACAGTGCATAAATGTATGAAAAAACACAAGTGAACACTCTATTTCCTCACTCTAATACTAATCCGTTGGGACAAGAAATACGAAGAGTTCATTTTTTTTAGTTACACATACTCATTCCTTAAGTCGGAATACACAATACAAAATATGATGTTAAACTTTGGAGACACACATAAACATATATACGACCCTTATTTAGCTAGATATCTGCAAAGACCTGCTATCAGCAAAACAGTTGTTCATGATTAAGTTATTTTTTTCATTACATACTATTAATGTGAGAATACATATAATCAAATTATTTCGACTATTGCATCGGGTATAAGTCAATGATTATATCGTAAATCAAAATAATAGTACAATTTTAGTTTAACGTTACTCAAATAAGTTATTTTGAAGTCGTTTTTACGAATAATACAGAAACGGATTTCCTTGCGTTTCAAATGGCAACAAATAACACAGAACAAGATATAATTATAAAGTGAAAGCATTTGTATACAACTTCCTCTGCGCGTGTATTTGTACGCCTCATTCGCTATATGATTTATAGACTTCGAAAGGCTTTAACAGCCTTCACTTTTGCAGTGATTTATTATGAGCTAGCTAAGTATTTGTGTAAAACAGAATCCACCTATTGAAAGAGCCCCCACGATCAATACCTGTCAGAGTGGAAAAAAAAATCAATTAAAATGAATCATTAATTCTTACACAGGATAAACGGAAGGCCTGAGAATTGAAAATTGCGTGAAAAGATTTTTTTGTATACGTTTTCAATGGACGTTACTTCAATGGAATTTCGTATAAATATCGATTAAATTCGACAATACTTCTTAATGTTGGTAATAATTCTTTGAAAGTTCTTTTAAGGTTTTTGTATTTAAATTAATTAGCTTTAACATGAGAATATTACAGTTACCGGTTTGCATCCACTTCAAAATTTATTTCTTTTTATATTTAATACTTTTAGTAACGTCCTAAATCGCCCAAGTTAACAATATCATAAACCAAAATATTACAGTATAGTATAGTAGTTTCTTAAAACAAAAATATTTTAAAATGGATTCATTCATTGATAAAACAAATTCATTGCCTTATTTACATTTTAACATTTTTGGCAAATATATTTCAACGCCAGAAAGAAAACTTAACTAATTTTATCTTATATTTATCTTTATGTCTATTTGAGTTTTATCTTAATAGTAATCAGTAAATATTTATAGTTTTTCAAAATATTCACAGGTAAAGATTTCAAGTTAATTATATAATTGCTTTGTTGAGAATATTATAAAATACATTATCATTTATAACACACCTAGTAAATGATAATTTATTTAAAGAAAAGAAAAAATACTTTTACTTTAAATGTTCAAATTTTTACATGACTTAAATAGATGCGAGAAATATGCATACAGTTAATAAACCACATTAATCATAACTTATTTACTCTAATTAGTTTGCTCCTTATTCACTTTGGAATAATATTATAAACTATATTATATAAAAACTCTCAATTTATTATTGAAACGCCGCTTATCGTTGAGTTATATTGAATTGAATGAATAGGCAGTGACGAATTAGAGAAACCTCAGAAGCCGAGGAAGGATTAAAAAAAGAGAGATTTCTTACAATAGTTCTAATCGTCTTTTTATTTCAAATATTATTTGCTCCCCAGTTATATTTAAATGAAAATATTACCTTTAATTTAATTAGTTTCGATATCGAGATTGTTATTACTACGACCCTTGACCTGATTATCTCTTTAAGAGAAACCATATTTATTATGATGAAAATTGCTAAATATTTCATCTATTAAAAGTTTAGACTCATGGAAATTATAAAACAATTATAAAAAAATAAATCCTAATTATTTTGAAATAGTTCAAACATATATCTATAAGTTTAAGCAGACGACATGAACATTAAGTTGTACACCTTCTAAACATATTGTTATACGTCGACATTCAGAATTATATTAGTACAGATTATAAAACAAAGCTGTCCCGCCGCGTCTGTCTATATATTAAACTAATATGTCAAGCGTACAGATACTCAACGGAAGGAAATACGCGCCTACGGTTGTGAATTTGATTTCGGTGTAGTTCGGAGCTATCTTCAGCGAGCTTTCGACAGTCGTGAAGGCATCGCTCGGGTCAGGGCAGAACACTGACTGCAAAGCATTAGCCGAGTGAGGTGCTGAGTGTTATCATTTTTATTTTGATTACTTTGTGTGTTAACCTAATAGTGTAATAAAGTGTAATTGAATATAAACGAAGTGTTCTTTGTATTATTTTCACGATTACCCACTGTACGCCCACACGATGAACAATGAGTGACAATAGATCTGATGTCCCTCCGATATATAGATGGTCATTTGTTACCTGCGATTTACGTAACACATGTTATTATTTCAACTTAAGTTCAAATTTTGTTATGCACGTGAATTCACAGTTCGTTGCAGCTTACTGATGTCTAGTGTAACAGCTCTGTATATATATTGAAACTGCCATGCATCACGTTCGAAGCTCGCCAATTTGTCTGTCATTTTCCAAATCCGAACGCGCCGTGAATATTGACAAAATTAAAGCATATAACGGCAAATATTTCTAAAATCTAAATAAAAATATTTTAGCACTGTAAAAAATATTAGGTTAGGTATGTTTTTGCTGGTGGTTGGCATTTTATGCCTTGTTTGTCTTATAGTGCTACCTTATGGTTGTTGTGCCTCAGGGTGAAAGGAATCAAGGAAGGCCTAATGTGGAGGTGACAAAGTGTTGTAAAATTGAAGATAAACAAAAATCATATAAAACAAATCTAAAAAATACATCAACCACAAATTTACAAATCATAATGACAATAAATATAAATAAAGCAACGAACAAATTTAAAATTATTTTAAACGCTATCTGAAGTTTTAATTAATGCTAAATTAGGCTACAGGAGGATATTGTAAGAATCTTGTCTGGCAACTTTCTGAATTACACCAAATATATTCCAAATAGATACCAAATATATAAATATAAATATATACCAAATAGGTAACAAATTTATAAAATTCTTGGCTAATTAGAAAGAGAGCTTGGGCTGTGTTTCACGTTCACCTAGCAACGTAACAAAGTTTCTCTTTGTGATTTGAACCTTCGTAATCTGTGCTACCTGCTTTAAACAATATTGGTATATAAACGGTATCTTTATTAAAATCGATATTTGAATATTAGATGCTATTTATAAACTAGATTTATTCATATTAGCTTTATGTAATGGTTGTTAAATATATTTCAGAATAAAATATACACATTTTTTTAATATATATAATATGACAAGATTAAGTCATCTCAGGCACAACCTGAATACAAAAATCAATATTAGATAAATGAAAAAAAAATGTTCTAAATTTTAAAAGAACATTGATAGATACGTTACAGCAGTTCGTTAATAACAATAATTAGCTTTATGATTTTCAATAAACACCGACTTCTTAAGTAGAACGAATATTTGTGATTAAGAAATTAAATAAGAAATCCTGTGAGACAATGTTTTATTTCAGAGTAACAAACCAAGTATTTTCATTTACAAAAATATAGCTACATGGAGGGATTTGTAATTCCATTTTAAATCTTATTATCGTTGTCTGTCATTTAAATTCATTTTAAATTCGTTTAATCATTGTACCACAGTACCAACCATTCGCTTTTTAATTAAGGAGGAAAAAAATAGATTAGATAAGAGATAATTATATATTAGCCCGCTAGTATTTCTTGGGAACGCGACGAGGAAAATCAGAACAAACTTGTGTTTAAAATCGAGTCTTTGTCAAGCAAGTTCTCGGTCTTTGCCGACTAAACTTAATCCATTTCAGCACCAATAAGACTCAAGTTTGCGCGTTGACCGCTAAACATCACCATTTGTTATATCCACTCATTTTGAGAAAACTCCCCTGGCTGCCACAGTCAGTATTGGAATACTGAGCTTCGATATTTAGAGCGCCGTTCAGTTCACGGCCAATTAAAAGTTAAAGACAAATTGGCTTCTAAAAAGCTTGGTGTGCTCACCAATGCGAGACAGTACTTCAAGTCAACGCATCGCCGAAAACTTTACAAAGCGTAAATTTGGCCCCACACGAAGTACTGCTCTCATTTCTGAGTTGGAGCTCCCCAGTACCAGCTTGTTCTGACTAAGTCATTTCATTCTAAGTCAGTAGACTGACTCGAATTGTCGACGATCAAGCTCTTTTCGGATAGCTCTGCTTGAAGATTTGGGATCACTCTGGATCTTTTATTTAATAATTATTTCATTTTTCATAGGGAATGCTTAAATTTTTTTTGTTTTAATCCCGGCTGCTGCATTCAGATTACGTCAGATTTCCTAAATCCATCCACTTTACCTCAATTTCTGGAAATCCGCGCGATATTTAAGGCATTTTCTGCTTCGCCCAACCACTCTGTGGAACCAACAGTTTTTAAGCCTACTCACTCCTCATTCCTGGTGCAGAAGTCTTTGGGTGATGATAGTCACAATCCGTCAGGTGAGCATTCTGCCCATTTACCATCTATTGAATAAAAATTAAAAAGTGCAGACGTGAGTCATGAAAACTATAATTAATATTCAAAGAACATATCCTCAATATATTGCGTTCAAAGGTCTTAAATTTTAAAAATCTACTCAATCGTGAGTCATCTGGTTATTAAATTATATCAATGTAGCAGGCGACAAGGATTTCCTCCACTATCCTTGGGCAAAAATAACTACCATAAGCCAGCTGTATCAAACACCGGTGATCGTATAGTCTTTTGGAAAAGCTATTCTAAGATTCTACAGATCCCTTAAAAGACCAATTATAGATCAGACTAGCATTTTGCCCTAATAAAAACCTTTTCGAGGAAACGGATAGTCTTGTCTGTGCGATGTTGGAATAATTATACGTCTGATCAAGACGTATTATTTCTGCAGTAATTACCGGAAATATAATATAAGAGATGGCACACTCGATATATGTCGAACATGTCACTGTCCCGGAAATACATTTAGACATATTGTTTCCGGCCAGTCATGTTACAGAGAGTATTTGATATAATCAATAATACAAAATAATATTGTATATATAAATTGTCTCGTCTATGCTGAGATGCCTTACTATATATACATATATTCCAAAAAATCAGATATAGTAATTGATTCATTAGTATCAAAGGCCGGGGACAGAAGTTAGCTTAGCACTGATATTAGATGACATACCGAATGGTTTCAACCCCAGAAACGGCTTGGAACCTTAACCATTGTAATTTAATCGTATTAATTGTAAATTACCGCTGCTGATGGATCATATTTACAAAATATTTTATATTTATAAAATCGTTTGTCCTGACGCATAGCCAAAACTGTCCAGACTAAAAAGCTGAAGTTTATAAATTAGGCGGTATCCGGAGCGGTAGCGGAGGTCCGCTAAAAAGGAATTTTGGAAATTTCAACTTCAAGGAAAGGAAATAGCAGTGGTAAGTATTTTATCTTATCCTTATATACACTAAAGTTTTTTATCATTGTACTTGTAAAATAAAAAAAAACCTTTTCCGTATGAAATAGGGACGTACATAGCTATTATTTTGTAAATGCAAAATAATAATGAATAAGCTAGCTAGCTTACCTTAGTCTTTTAATTTTTTATATTACTAGCTATATCCAACCGGTATTGTCCTGCCATTAAATATGAAATAATCTTAGCGTTGAATGTTATGAACGTTGACGGACTGCAGCGCCATCTAGCAGCGAGTTACAGTAAAGTGAATGGAAAACTTTATAATCGTATAAACACTTGCCCACTTTCATACTGAGTGGTCAAACAGTGCCGAAGTCTCATCTCAAAAATATATACCGACATTAATTTTTATACATATAAAAGATAAATAATAATACATAAAATCGTTAAGAGCAATGAAAGAAAGGAGAAAAATAACTAAACTAAACAATTCATTTCATAAGCTAAAAAAATGCTAATTATAATATACAAAAAAAATGTTTTCTGAAAATCTTTGAATGTTATTAATATTTAAATCAACGATGGTTACTCCAAGCAGATTTCTTGAACTCATTGAGTGTCACCTCCATTCCGAACCACTAGTTTAGCAAAATAATTTAGCGTTTCGATATCCGACATTCATATTCGATAGCTATAAGCTATAAAGTGACTATCATCATTTGTTGTGTTACATTTTTTTGCCATGAAATATTTTTGCATGCCATATGAACAAAGTAACTAATGGACGGACAGGCTGTCACGACGGAATTGATAAGGGTCAAATCTAAAATGTTACTGGGAAGCGAAACTATTTTTTCTTTTAGTTTATAGATATGTGTATTGTACCGTTTGCTCATAGTTAAATACGTAACTATAATATATTCTGAGTTTATGCAACTCAATGTTTTACCTAATCTGTATTATACTTAACTAGCGACCCGCTCCGGTTTCTCGCGGGGGCAATGCTGATAAATATACTACAGAATGTCTTACAAAGTTCACAGTTTTTCAGTCGTTAGGCAATATAAACCGCTATGTCCCTGCGTTTTAAATCTGTAATATCTTCGAAAATATTCATTTAAATTACATGCTGTAAAGGGCCATATTAATCTATATTAAATGCACAATGTATTTAAGGTGCTTAACTGGATAAGGATTAGTGCTGTGTTGCTTAAAATCGCTTCGAAAATAAGCCATTATTTCTCGTAAAAAGTAAAGGATAAAAAATGGTTGTTGTGGGCTCTATCTCTAAGACATAGATATATACCATCTGGGACATTTTTGAAGACCTTTTTAAGGTGTACAATACTGTTGTACATTATTTTGATCTATCTCGTAGGGTTCAGCCAGCGTTTGGAATGTAGGCGCAAAAAATGTGTTTATTTACGACATCCCTTCAGAAACCTCTAAAATTAGCAGTGTTTCTCTACTATATTGATAATGTATTATACATATAAACCTTCCTCTTGAATCATCAAAATCCGTTATGTAATTTTAGAGATCTAAGCATACATATGGACAGACAGCGGTAAGCGACTTTGTTTTATACTATGTAATGATGATAAACATTTATAAAGCTAGGTAATAGGAATATAGTAATACCAGTACTGTTCATACATATAATCATATTTATTTATTCTATTAATTTAATTTCTTGTTCGTTTATTCTTCTGATCTGTAAGTAGCAAGCCAATGGTAGCTTCTAAGTTACGATTTATTTAGAATGATTGCGTGCGTAAGTGAACTATTTTGAATCGACTTAAAAAGGAAGAAGACCGCAATTCATTTGTATATTTTTGTTTTTTGGGCCGAAGATCTTTTCCGCGGTTACAGTAGAAATTGTCACATAAGGTGACTTTCCATGTCTTTTTCTTTAATTCTCGCTGTCTCTTTCTAATGTTTCTTATATAATATTTTTATTTGTTATTGTATTTATTCACATGGTATTTCTAATAATAACGATTTTATGTCTTGTAATTTATATATTGATTTTTTATACGTTGTTAATTTTTATGTATGTAATATATAATATACTTTATCCAAGTAGGTTTTTACAAGCACTTTTAAATCGTCATTTTACAAAACACTATTCAAAGTAAAGCTACCACCGGTCCGGAAAGTAGATTCTAACTAGAAGAATCACCAAGAAACTAAGTAGTTAGAGTAAAGCTAAAGCAACTTCATTCCAACCGGGTGTCCTATCTCTTTTTTTATTTTGTATATTCGGGTATATTTGTTTGTTTTTGCATATCGATATAAAACTAATATTGTGATGGTTATATTCGCGTTGAATTAAAAATAGCCACAAGGTTTGATTTAAAGCAAATGTACTTAAGGTTGGTACATTGTAATAGTCGCCTATTTATCTTATAATACAAACATGACTATAAATTGTCATCATAAACATTTAATTTACCTCAAATAAACCAACTGAAAATTAATTAAGGTATGTACACATTATAGTGCTTAATCATTATTATTTACTATCAGGGATAGTATTAGATAATAAATTGTTAGCAGCGTTAAGTTGTATACCAAGGCAAAACATTAATTATATGTTGATTATAATCAACAAATATTATCTCAACATATAAAGGAACTCGTGGTCTACCACGGACTCTAGTCCAAACGCGATGCGGCCAGTAAGGAAGGAAAGCCAAAGAAAAGAGTTGCCAAACTTCTTCGTACATGATGGTATTTATGTCACATTTAGGCGGTTTATTTCAATTGTGAATAAAAAGCGAAGAAGGGATTAGAGAGAATAATTCCTTAGAGCACTCACCGTTATACAATCGCTAGAAAACGCTCAGCGCCACTATCTCCGACACAATTGTAAAGGTTCGAGGGTGTTTGTGACCATTACGTCACCAATTATGTGGACCGCACGTCGCTGCAACTGACCTAAGGCCTCAATTAAATACTTTGCGGAGTCATCTCAAAGGTGCGAACAATATTCAAACCAAGACCGCATCTGCGTTTGTACAACAAGAGCAGTTATTGTGGCATGGCAATTTTGCTTTGTATAAGTTTAATGCCCCAAAAGGATGGAACAGAGTTAGCGCATGCCTGGCATTAAACTCAACAAGATTATCAGAGCCCCATTTGCCAATGAGTTCTAACGTTTAAATTATCGAGTCAACAGTTCAACAACAAGATTCCTCCGCCTCTCCTCAATTTCGGCTTGCTCGGTTACTGCTCTTTCGTGGCAGCCCCCATGCACTGCACTATCATCTGCGTAGCAATGTATGTTCCCATATCGTTGATACTCATATGTTTAAGAAGGAGCCCCACCTTGGCACTAATTACTAACTCCTTAACCATAAAGCACTAATTTCAAACATGGTGGCCACATGAAGGTATTATTGGTGGTAGCGAATTACAATCATTGCTCACAGAGTTATAGACTAAAAGTTTTGCCAGAAGATCGGCTTTTCGCTGTAGTCTGTGATTCATACGAAGTCCTGAAAGTTGGCAGAGAAGGTTGGCAGAAATTGTTTTGCAAAGACTTGTCAGACGCCAGAAGTTACGAGAACTCGTTTTATACGAGACAAGGTCATGGCCAATCCGCACAATGCGTTGTGCATCCGCTCTTGTGTATAACTTCTTACAGAATTTGGGTTCTTGGCTGTAGATTGCTTTCAGTGAGTCAACTTTCGAAGCCCTACTAACGCAGCCAATGATCCACGCGCGATATGCCACCTGCTTGCATTGTGAACACACCATTTGACGTGCGTCTATTGATGGGATTTGAGTAAGAAATGAAGTATTCTATCCCTAACAGAATCTCACCAGCACTTGGGTTTTGCCCACGGAAGTAACTTTCTTTCCAACTGGCGCAAAGTAATCTCGCATACCATCCCAGTCTGCCAACTCATATTGCCAAAAGCGATATTTACGTACCAAAGAAAAAGACGGTAGAAGCGCAGAGATGTGTTGCTCCAAGAAACTGCCAAAATCTGCATTGGTTCAACAGTCGCCACCACCGGACCAACATTTATCGCGCCAAGTTTCGCTCGGACCCCGGTTTCGCTGGCTGACCACAAATCGCGGCTGCAAACATCCATTTCACGAGTTTTTCACCGTTCATGCCTGTGGTAACAAGTCAACCAGATGATCGCTCAGATATCCCATATTCGCCTCTTACGACACCCATGGGAACGAGAGGGGCAGTGAATTAGATTCTTTCTCCATCACTGCACGGATAAAATTATTTTTATTTTGCTTCTATTGTACCTACAAATACAAAAAATGTTTTGTTCATTAGATACATAACATCGTGAATTCGTCCTCGTAGATTTACGTTTACCGTTTTTCTTTTTATAAAACGTAAAATTAAGCATTTTTAAACGTTTATCATTTTCAGGCGACCAACCAACTTCAAAAAAGTACCGACTTCCGACATTTGCTTACGTGTGCATTTCACCAGGAATCAAAAAATAATACTTTTATTACGTGGACTAAATTTAATTATTTTAGTGCTTTTAATAATTTTTTTTTTTAATTCATTTTTTTTTGATTATTTTACGCTCATTGTTATGAATAACACCTGACGAACAACCCCTAACACGCGAGCGAGGACTCAGGCAACAATAAGTATGTTTTATATGTTTGCAATTTGGTGTATAAGCCTATTTTTTATTTATAAACTTTAAATCGTAATGCAATTTATGAATAGAAACAGTAAATAGTACAATAAACTGTTAGTAAATAGACACATGTTACGTATCTCTCTTAATAAGTAAATATAAACAGAACTTTATGAATATTTCATATATTTGGTTAATATTTGACTTTAATATATTTTGTATTAATGTGATATCAGAAAATATTATTATAGATTAAGTTTACTAATGTTTCTTATTTATTCAGTGTAATAATACAGTCTGTTTCCAAAATAAATAAATAAAGGATTGTTAGCAATCCAGAATATTTATTGTCCATATTTAATCTGACTATATCAAGGAATACCATTCATATCACAATATTAAATAATACATACTCGTTAAAAACCGTATCTGCCTTTGTATAAATAGTGACTGAAATATCAATTTCAGAATGAATTATTAGACTATACTTAAAATGTATGTTATATTTTCGTAGACTTTTAATTACTTCCCACTTTTTATTCATTTTGTGTATCAAAGGTTGCCTGAAAGATAGCAATAAGCCTGTCTAGTACTATAGTTTTATCATGGGGCATTAATCCATTAGTAAAATAGCATCTTTCGGTATGAGGTGGTCATACCTACTCCTTACGGTCCCAACGTCCATCAGTTCTACAAGCATCAGGAGCAATGTTGACAATTCTCAGACCACTTCATTCGACCACTTTGTGAAACTTCGAACATAGTTGGCAGACCCATAGTTAGCATATTTTGCAGTCGTATATCACTATTGACAACACGTACTGATCAAAGAGCACTAGTACTTGCCAACAATTTTAACTGCCAAGTTCTTGATGGTTTGAATATGCGGAAAGGTTAAGGATATTATTTTCAAAATGCTTTGTTTAATATAGAAGGTTTACACTTGCTTCTTGATTATTTAAATATAAATCTACTATTTATTAGGAAAGAGACCTGAGAAGAATTGGCTATAGAAATGTAACTGACCTCGACTACAGTCAAGGTAAAACGTTATTATTCGGTGTTATGTTCGCTGTTTATATTAATTCTAAACCCGTTTCAATCTAAATGCTCAAAAGCTTCTAATACAGAAAATTACTTCAGATAGATCACACCTAATTCTCGCATTTCTCATTGAAATTAAATAGGTTTTATGTTAAGATAGTTATTCAAATTGCGATGGAGGTGGTTATCAATATGAAAATTATAACTCTTGAATATATTGGTAGTCGATTTGACAACTCTGAAGCGACCTTGTTACTGCTGATATTGCAAACGTATAAAACAATTTTTCATAGTCTAAATCAAGATGACATTTGATGACTCTCGATTTCGTAGTATTTAAATTAGATATTTAGTAGTAGAGCTTTTCCCCTACCTTTTTAGCTGTCTCCAAAATTGCATCATTGTAGCTAAATAATTAAAGGTATTACTTTGCACTTGTCCTTTAATCGCATCATCAGATATTGTCCTTTTCATGAAGATGTGATGGTAGAGATATAAATGGGCTACCTGATGATAAATGATGACTAACCTATTCCAATATACACGGACAGTATAAGAAATATTAACCGATTCTTATACCGTTATTTATGACTCGTGTGCTTGTGATTAGGTTACATTCGAAATATTGTCATTTGGCGCTACAATCATTAATAAGCGAGTTTTGCCATCATACGAGATTCCACAAAACACTATCAATTTGTTTTTATTGTTTCTTATTTTCTATTTCTTATTTAGGAGTCATACTTAGGCTAGTTTAGGATCTTACATAAACAATTTTACTATTCAATTATTCAACAGTAGTTCTTTATGAGAAAAAAATAATTGATATTATCGTATCTATTTCATTATTTCCCCCCTTTACAAAGTTAGATTAAACCATCGAGTGTAAATGTAACTTTATAATACACTTGACAGTCGCGTATTATCGCTCTTTTACATTTTATGTTTGTTGTATAACCAAACACGCTTTCCGTACCGGTGTAGTTAAAATACATGGAAAATAAAAGGAAAAAGTAATATGAGCTTTTATGACACATTTCATGCGTAGCCATTTTATCATACAAAAAGGTGTCGAGTAATGATTTTGAATTTAATTTTCCTCTTTGTAAAATAACGACACGATACACGATACATATGTAAATGACGCAATAAATATTTCAGTTTGTATTCGTGGTGCACTATTTTTACATAAAATTACATAAAATTGTTTTCGGTTTATTTATTTTTAACATTCGATACATTCTACGTTAATTAACAATTGCTTTTACAATTTGAAAGATAAATAACGAATCCATTTGCGATATATAAGATTAATAATACACATAGGGCTTATTTATAATACTTAATGTGGCTTTTAATATATTCAATGTAAATGATTACAATCGGGTCTATAGAAACATAAATAAAAGCGTTCGTAGGCTTTACACGTACGTTTTATCGTTAACATTATTATTAAAGGCAGCTAAACCCAAAACATCCGTTTACAAGAGCCGTATTATGTTACCTAGTAAATAATACGAAACGAAGACAATACCGCCACACAGTGTTAATAATAGCTTTGTTTCCTACAACGAGATAAAGCCTTTATGGAAATTGTTTTGCGTTTTGTCAAATAAAATCAAATGAATCGGAAAACATTTTCAACTTCTTTGACTATTAATAAGTTTGATGCAAAGTTATATCGACATCGTGAATATTTATTGAAAAAAAAAAAAAATTAGTTAAATTCTTTTAAAAACAAGTCTCGTGCTGAGAACGATTCGAAATCCGCTTTCAATTTCGTTTCGTTTTATTTTACATTGATTTAATTCTATTTAAACTTTTACAGAGCAGGTTTTACATTAAAAAAAAAATTGTAAAGTATCGAGTATATTTTAAACTTCACGCTATTAAGGTAATAAGTTGGACGTATGTTATATATCATAAATATAGGATGTAAAAAGATTAAGTAATGTCCCCATTAAAACCTTATTTTTACATTAGTAAGTAGATCAAGATTAAAGTCATTTGTAACAGGCCATTACAACTTGAAGGATTTGTTCATCAGCAGTGTCGCCACCTACACCGCATGATATCAGAGTCGTTGAATATAACAAAGTTATATCTCATAACGCATTAACGCTGCGTTACTGAGTGCAGGTGAGATGACGTTTAGTATGCGACATGTTCTCATGATTTATACTCTGTACTTACTCAAGTACGATGGTTTTCAACTATATTAAAAATGGATCATCATTAACCTTCTATTCCTGTTTTATTAATATTAGAGTTAAGCAAGTTGTCTACTAGACACACTTTTCTAATTGGAAATTTATTAAGATAATGTTTTTTTGGATTGTAATGTGTATGTATCGAAAATACGCTAGTTATTGCTACTAACCCAGGATTGCCATGTGCTTGGTGCTAAAGAATAACATCCTAGGAAAACCTACTTGTGTTGAATGAAAATCGATAGCGTAGCTCCAGCCTCTTCTCCTCTTCTCCTTTAGAGAAGAGTAGGCCTATACTCAGTAGTAGAATAATCATTTACAAGCTGTTAGTTTTGCTCATAATATACATATCTGCCTATACATACATACATATCAGATAGTTTGTTTTTATTTTCTACCCTTTAAAAATATAATTCACGGGTAGTAGGGCTTTGTGCAAGCCCGACTGGGTAGATAGCACCGACTCATCGGGTATTCTACAATCAAACAGAAATACTTAGTATTGTTGCATTCTGGTTTGAAAGGTGACATAACATCTTACCTCCCAAGGTTTGTTCTGCATTGGCGATATATGGAACGGTTAATATTACATAGACAAAACAGTTGAGTAATATATTAAAAAAAAAAAAACAATACTTTACCTTAAAAAATATTCGCGCTCAGGATAATGTAAAGATTATAACGATACTATCTATGCACATTAATACATACATACACACCTACAAGAACCCTGAAAAGATTACACTCCTTTTTTGGGCAGACGTATAATACTTACAGCGAAAATTAACGACGTGATAATAACCGAGACCAGTTTAATATGTTTTCTGAAGGGACAAAGGAGACCAAATTAATCCTATCAGGATGTATTATATAACCTAAACATTAGTAATTAAAGAGTAAAGACCTTCAAACAAATTAAATAATACGCAAAGTCGTTTGAATTTAAATATCGTGAATTATTTGTTTTCTTATTATTAATAAAATTTAATATATGGTAAGAAAACATGGTGAGGAATCCTGTGAAAAAAATTGTATTCGTTGAATGGAGCTGCTAGGTAGAATCAGTTTCATAACTGCCCCTTTAAGGGGTAATTTACTCAACAGTAAACATTCACAAGATCTTTTATTATATACTTTAACGAATTATATTTTCAAATACAAAGAAAATTACGTTTAATAAGGTATACAATATCATTACACAGATCTGCTTAATCTTATAAATGTTTAAACTTAATTATATACAAAATGGTATATAGATCAATGTAAGACGAAAACGTTAAATAAATACGTCTTTAATCATCTAGCACTTTAATTAGAGCTACTTTTCAACGAATTTATGTTAAAATAACAACGAAACGGTTGGGAAGGCAAGATGAGAAACAGTGTCTGTAATTAACATGGTAATTATAGGCGTCTAATTGCCTCACAGTTCATGCTTTGAGAATCAAAAGGGCGTGACGAAACTTGAGAACGGAAGTGAGTTTCTGACAGAATGATAATGTTAGTATCATATGTGATTATATTATTAATTATACCGAATATATGTAAAATATATAAGATTAGTTTTTATGAACATAATGACAAACTAACAATTAACCACTCCATGAATTGATTTTGTAAATCATTTCTTACCTTGTCCTTATAACTATAGGATTTAATTACCTAGACTCATTCACTGTTTGAAACGAAACAACATAACAAATAATTTATGTCTTGTGGTAGTACATTTACTTAATTCCCTTCCTCCAGTGAAGTGAATCAAATGATAACGCTATCCAAAAGATCCATTACATAGTTATGTGAAATCAACCGTCCGTAAACATTTTATTGCAAAATGTAAATAATATACTTTTTTCGAGGGCTATTTTTACCTGTCTGGTCTAGTAACTAGCTTATAAGACTTTGTAAATCTTGATCCTGGGTTTTAGTTCCAAGCTGGATCAATAGTAAGTTATTGAGTTTTTCTCTTACGAATTTTT
Source organism: Vanessa tameamea (assembly GCF_037043105.1). Classification (NCBI taxonomy): domain Eukaryota; kingdom Metazoa; phylum Arthropoda; class Insecta; order Lepidoptera; family Nymphalidae; genus Vanessa; species Vanessa tameamea. The sequence goes on along the minus strand of NC_087318.1, from coordinate 7,159,010 downwards.
CTGTATTAGTCTAAAATTTAGAAGTTAGTAGTCAACACTCCCGTGCCTCGGATAGCACGTAAAACCATACATCTGCGCTTGAAAGTCTTAGGTCGTGTTTGATTGCTGTCCAATCGAATATTTGGAGTCAACGAATGGAGAGTATGTGCGCATATATTATAATGTCTCCTACAGTTGGATATTCTCGTTGAGAACGACCGCCGGTACCGAAATGGACCAGGAGGACATTTTCATTATCATTTGTACCTGAAACAATTATACTGAACTATATATAACATATAAGGAAGCAAGAGCAACTCCTATATAAGCTTCTATAACAGCAACTTTATGTTTAACAGTAACTAATATATCCAGTTTAATTCTATACTTATTATATTGTAATAATCGCCGCATCCTACGAAAAAGTCATTATTCATATGGGCATAACATGTTTTTAGTATTTTATTAAATATATCTCAATTTTAACTACCTACATTAAATCCATCTGTCGTAAACTTCGATACTTAAATGTAGATATAGTTAGATTTATTAAGAACCAATTCTTGCCCGGGGCTTCGGTCTTGATATTGGATTTTTGAATTCGTGGGTTTTTGTGGGACTTGAGCTTACATAAAGAAAAACATAAACAGCCTGTAAATTTCCCACTGCTTGGCTAAGGCCTCCTCTCCCTTTGAAGAGAAGGTATGGAGCATATTCCACACACAAATATGGTTGGTGGAATACACATGTGGCAGAATTTCGTTAAATTTAGCCACATGTAGGTTTCCTCACGATGTTTTCCTTCACCGCCTAGCACGAGATGAATTATAAACACAAATTAGGCACATGAAAATTCAGTGGTGCCTACCTGGGTTTGAACCCGAAATAATCGGTTAAGATGCACGCGTTCTAACCACTGGGCCATTTCGGCTCTTGAGGACTTGAGCTTACTTAATACCATATCAAATTAAGTTTAGTGGTTTATTTGTGAAAGCGTAACAGGAAGACAGAGTTACTTTCTCATTCTTTAATATTAGTATACATTTGTCATTTTATTATGTTATAGTATTCATTTTAATTTGTAAAACCCCGAGATGCCAAAATGGTAAGAATACGTGAAAATTGTGGGATTAGTCCTCATTCGTCGATCATCACCGATACCTCCGACTGTGTGTTGAAATTCTGCCACTAAAGCTCTATAAAGGGCTACTACTTCACTTTATCTTATAAATGGACTCGATATATCTACTACTAAAACAATAATAATAATAACATTATTAGCTTTAAAAAATCCTTTTTGACAAAAACATCGATACATGACCTCACTCTATAAACAACATATTCTAGGACAGCTTTTCATGCTTAAATATTTGTCTATAGCACGAACGCTGGAGAAATATAAAGAATAGCGTTTCATATGAAATTGAATTCCGCGGTTCATTGATTTTCAATTTGTATGGGGCGTGCAGTGAGCGGGATGGGACAGCCACACTTCAAATGGGCAAATAAATCTCTGTTGGACCAAGAATGCTACAAAACAAACCGCGCCAAACCATTAACGGCCAAAATGGTTGCGTAATTTCGCAGTGTAATTAATTTCTAATAAGTAATTCGCATAGCATAATAACTGCCTTAATAGGTAACAACAATAAATATGATATAAACTTGAAAAAAATATTAAAAAAACTTTCATTCTTTCAACACTAATTGATATAAGTATACATACATATCAATCAATAGAATATTTAATTGTTTCATTAATTTTTCATCTGTCATGTCATAGGTTTATCATCCACATTGGCACAATGAAAAGCCCCTAAACTAAGAATTTTTAAATTTTATATATTATATTCTATTCCATTAATTAATTTAATTAATGTTTGGGCTGAATATCTACTGTTAATATCGACTTAGTTTCTACCCATCATCATCATTAAACCCTTCAAAGTATGAAACCGATTAATCTCAGATGTGTCATGGGCCACCAATTTCGCCTGCACCGCAACTCGATGATGAATTAATTATACGTAATGAAGATAATATTCTTCACAAATATTCTGTATGCTTTCTATTTTTTATAGAATATTCACTTTCAGTGTTTTATATATTAATCTCGAACTTTTAAAGTTATTTATATTCAAGACAAAAGAACACTATTATTTTAATAACATTTGTTGAGTTGTTTTTTGTATGTATATATGACTATATGTATATGCTGGTATTTCATACCCTTTAAATTGGTGCGTGTTTTCCTTGTTTAATTGGCTCATTAATTATTTTGTAGAGCTATAGATCTCGAAGGTTTGCCAGTCAATTAATTCTCAGAAGCAGCGTGGAGTAAGGAAGTTCGCACTATTATACTCTCCTTCCTCAAAAGCAAAGCTTTCAAGGAATGAGGCTTGGCTTTGGCAAGTTCGGCAGCGGCAGCAGTTGCGGCAACTTTGGGATGGAAATCGGACATGAGAATGAGGGAATAAAAAGTAATATATTATATAGGGTATGCACCGCAAAGCACCTTTAAAACTAATATGTTCTGTGCCAAATCGATCAGCAAAACACTGTTATTATTAAGCATTTTCTGAAATATCCCATATATTAAATTTTATTGTTCAGTTTCAAGTCACTTGGCCGCTTTTTTGTTAATTGTAGATAAACTATTAAAAACTTTAGGATAATACAATTATAATAACATACGGTATTATTAACAAAAAAAAGTGAAGTGAATCATAAATAATAGCAAAAAAAAACACAAATTTAATTGATTTAAACCATATTGTTTATTTAGTAAATAAAGTATTAAATTATATGTATGGTTTCTTTATAAAATCAAAGAACTCTACAAATTCCGTTAATGATATGAAATCTTCTGCACCTGTGCAAATGAGGGCATTTCACAATAATAAATGTTATGTCTTTTTCTATTTTTGTATTATATATAAATACCTATCTTTTTACGATTAATTCGTTTCGCTTTAAAAATGGCAGATGATACAAAGTTAGTATATTTTTACCGTGAAAAACCGGTGAACCATGCATTGCATTTGAAAAATGACTTGCCGTTTCATATGATTGTATTTGTCAAGTTTATAGGATTTGAAATTAATATAAACTATTATTATCGATTCGGAAAGCAAACACTTGGCTTGTTATATTTAAAATTACAATAACAAATAGCTTAGAAGATACAGTACGTGATACGGATATATTTCAACCATATTTAAAGTAATGTACTGTACTCTAAATATATGGTTGAAATATATTCAATAATAACTTTTTAACATACAATGCTAGTATTTGCATTGCAAACGCACGCACGTACTACAACGAGTCATCGATGCTCTGCCGGCCAGATGTATTGGAAACCTAACAGGATGTCTCGCAAATAGTTTGTGCCTTGCATACCGAATCGAGCTCAAATATGTACTGTATACGAGAAACTAGTGTAAAGCATACGCTTACTAAGCGAAGCAGTAATTATTTATATATACTCGTTTCAAAATATTTTTTTATCAAATTTTTTGAGAAGTGCGTAACAATAATGAAACATTTACAATTGAAGCCTTCGCGATGCATATTATTCTTGTTTAAATGTCACTCGGGTTTTAAGCGCGATCATACCTTTTATTTGCCCGAAGTTTCGACAGCTGTCAGCTTGTTACCAGGGCAATAAAATTCTGTAAGCCCAAGTAATATATCGATACAATATAATCAAATAATATATATTTCGTAAAAGCTTCCGCCCACAATTTCGTGCATTTGTGGGGAAAGTAATAAATAAATAAATCTATGCAACCTTTTTTGTTCAATTGAACAACAAACAACCAAAAAACATATTATGACATTAATACGTATGTACTTACATATATTTATGTAGTAATATGTCTATATAATAGGAAGCTAAAATATTTTTAAAGGAAAACGTAAAAAGTGGTAGCATGTAAATGTGTCACTGCTGTTCCAAATCCTGATCTCCTTATGAGGCATAGTATCCAATGCTTGTTGATGGATACTGGACACATAAATAGTAAAATTCCATCCGACACAATAGGTTATCAAAGGGTGTCTCCCTTCACTACCATGACCCTTGATTAAATATAAATAAAGCTTATGAAAATTCAGTACACAAAGCCAAGCTTAAGCCCGCGGTTAAGACTCACTTGTTTAAACCGATATAAAATATCGAGCTAATAAAAGAAAAAATACTTATTGCATACTAAATGATTTGGGATTGCACATAAATTAATAAATTCATGTACTGTATTGATTAGTTACCTTATCGTTTTTTTTAGATTTCACGGGTATAGGTAAATAGTCTAAATATTTATGTATGTATATATATATATATATATATATATATATATTATATACTTTATAATAAAAATATAATAAGCGAGGAAATAAATTTTATTGTATTTAGATTAGAGAAAGGTTATTTTAATATGTCATTGATCACTTTTATTTTTTATTTTACTAGAATATTACACTGAAATTAATATAAACTATTCTTGTGTAATACAAAGATATTTGTTTGTATTGAATATAGAAATACGATTATAATGCTCTTGATATTGAAACGGAAGCATCGTCCCATAAGTTTTACAGAACCTTTTGTGTGACATGATATTGAATTTATGTGAAAACACTAAACTTTGTTAATTCTATACAGGATTCAGAAGGATTATTATTTTGAAATTTAATATAACTTAGTAATATACTTCAAGGGTCCAATAAGAAAACTTCCGTTTAGAAATGTGTTTTCAATAAAAATAAAACCTTCTTGGTATTTTAAGCAAATTAAGGAATTTCGTAAAGTTTTAGAGATACTAGATTGCTCATAATTGTTCAAAGTCTTTGATTACAATAAAATAATAGTATCCATTGTCAATTAAATAACGATCGTGCTTGAGATTATTTTAATAAATATTGTTTTTACTTGGTGTCGAGAATATCGATATCATTAACAAAAATGTATTAAAAACATAAAATATTATCAGCACACAATATATCTTTTTTTGATAGTATTTATTAAAGGCACATAATTATAAATAATATCACTGTTTCGTTAACAATATTAATTGTTATATGATAAAAATTTAAATTCATTGTTTCTAATTTTGTAACAATATGTGTGCTTATGAAAAAGTCAATTAATGAAAAAAATAAATTTTACGATATAATATATCGATAGATCTTTACGATAGTTTTATTCCCCTTGTAACAAATAAAATTTTATTCAAATATTAGACGTACATAATACGTATATAACGACGCATCTTATGGAATGATTAACTCAATTTTCTATCACCGAATTTGAGAAATAGAAAAAAGAAGTATTTTATTAAATAGGAAATTATTTTTGTCAATAATATGTAAAAAAATATTAATAAAATTTTAGTAAACTAAGGAACTTTCAAATGTTATGTTACTACAATTTTCGGTACGATATTGTTAGTACCAATGCTTAAATTTACTTCGAGGCGGTACAATAAGCCGAAGAAAAATAAAATGCTATAAAAGTCAGTTGCCAGTAACACCTCTAATATACGGAATCCTCAAATGCTCCCCATAAAATAAAACTAGGGAACCGCGATACTACGACCTCATTTCGTCCCCGAACGGTCATTTCGTTCCAGCATCCGAAAATTGTCACCTCGCTGCTGTCTTCATTTGCAACAAATATAGAGCCCTTGCCTAAGCAATAAATTGCTGAATTTACTTTCCCGCTTTCTCTTCAACCGTACTATTTTTCAGGGTCTTTGTTATGTAACAAAAGGGATATTTAACACCAATTTCGTACCCCAGGATCCGCTTTATATCTTTCAGCTAACGTAAACCGCGCACCGGAATGGAAAGAAAATATTTTCATTTCATAACGCATTTGATAGTGAAGAAATTTATAAATATATATAAGAGTATATTCTGCGTTATATTATATTCACAAAAAAATATGATTCAAGGCAAACGGATTTGTTTTAGTTAAATTGTTTTGATATGTACTTAATTTAACCATTACTTTGTCATAATAAACTTTGTAAATGATTACTTCGTGTTAGATCAACGTGGTGAAACGTATAACTTGAAAGGTCAAAGTAGATAAAATAAAAAATAAAACTGGATGTAACAATGAATACGTAAGATGAGGTCTTCGTGTTTCATATTTAAGACGGCCCTGAGGACGTCGGCAGCTAGGATGGTCTTGCGCTGCTGTACGCACTAGCATGGAGTGTTGGGGTGTGACAAGAGAGGTCACGGATGAGTTGTATCAACACGATTCCGCAGCTGTGGTTTTAGTGCGATGCGATCCTATATAACCCGGGTCTGAAATTTGGATCATAGGTTTGTTTGGACCATAAGTAAACCGTTAAGCGGGTTTTGGACATTTACAAATATACTTAATTTAATGATGAGCTAAACAAAATAATAATATAATATAATTAGGATGTGATACATGCCCATGGAATGTACTTATCCATCTCAGCACGTGCGAGTCTTTATTAATTCGCTTCGGGCACTGTCTGTCAAGGTGAATTTTTTAACTCCCTGATGAGTTAGAGACGTCAAATTTTAAATATAGCAAGATTCGATGAAATTGCAAGAAAATTAAATTAAAATAACAAATGAATCAGTTATTTTTGATTTCATTTTACTTATAATAAATGATAAGTGGAGTTCTTAATTTGGAATTACATTTTAATATTTTTTTTGTAGCAAAAACAATTGCTACTGAAGTAAAATAAAATACACTGAAATCTTTTTACGAAACCAAGGGATGGTATTAAATCGAAGTGTCAACTACAGAACTCTTGTGTTTGACAAAAACAATAAAACGATCTTTAAAAGCGTTTTGTTCCGTTCTATAAATTAATATTGGCAAAATAACTAGTAATTGCTGTAGATGAATTTTTAGATCATCAAACTTATCATTTACGACTTTCCAAATTCAAAATAGACAGAGATTACTTACAGTTTTTTTTCTTTAACAAGACACATTAATTTATTCATTTCCTATACGAGTGAAAGACTAAAAACTACAATGGTTGTACAAGTTGAATCAAGTTGGCGCCGCTCCAATTGTTAAACTACCTACAATTATGTATGTTAATATGTGTGAGGTGATTCAGATAGCGTCTAACGACTTCCTTCGATAAAAATAAAGTTGCGTTGAAATTTTAGTTCCTTAGTTGCAAGTTTATGGCCAAATTGCGTGTACACGCCGCTATCGCGATTTTGCCATCGCTCTTTATACAGACATTGATTTAATTTACATTACATTTTGATTAAGATCACAAACTATCAAATTATATATTTATATACCATATATTTGATCAATATATGCTAATCAACTGTGAATATCAGAGTGAATGTGAATTTCATATATAATTATATTGAATTTAATAACCCTTCCTGAAGCTACTCTCAGCTTATTTCATTTCAATCCCTTGGGTATGTTTGGGATTGACGGCGTGACAAACGTCCAAATATACATATAAGTATTGATAAAATTAACAAATAATTGATAAATAGAAAATGTAGAATTTGCAGAAATGTTGTTTATGTAAATACATAAGTGAATTGTTGCGCTCAAAACAAGTGGTTTTCCAGAAACAGTTGCAATGTTTTGAATACATTTCACTGCGAAAGCTCTATATCTTTAAATTAATTTAAAACTTTCGAGTTATTTCGACAAATTATCATTATAAGACGAATTGACTTTAAACTTGTCACACCGTTTACTGAATAATACACTTCTACATTGTGTTTGTAGACTGAATTTGTTTAAAAACAAACGCAACAAATTTTATTACCATAAAATTAAAAAAACATTATTTTATAACTTGATTGAATAATTAAATTTGATGATCGCCAAAAAGGTAAAGGTCGTTCCTGGAAATTCTGTTTTAATTGCCAGGACAGGATATCGTTGATATTCTTAGTTAGAATTTCTATTTTAATAATGGTTAGAAAAAACATTTTTAACAATAATAAATTATTTATAATAAAAGCTAAAATGATAAGACTTGAGCTTGACTTTATACAATGTCAGTTGTTTTTTTTAAATAATAAACGCTCTTGGGTAATAAACTGTTGGCTGTTCGCTTACACTATTAATAGAATTATACGGTATTAAAAAAAATATTACTGAAAGGTTTGCTAATTGAATAAAAATAAATACCTACTTACACTATTTTATTTTATAAATACTTTTATACTATGAATTAAAAAAAAAAAGAGGAAAGGCGGGTATTGAAAATTGGTGGGAATTCGGTAGCCGTTACAATAATCGATTTTTTGTAAGATAATTAAAAATTGTAAGAGTATATAATTAATCTTTACAAAAAATAAGTAATAATGCGAAATAAATTGCTTACAACATGTTTTTTGTTGTTAACCTGTTTTTTTCTTGTAGTAGAGCTTACATACCCTCAAATATATTTGATAATAATAAAAAATATAACTTGAATAATATGTATATTGAAATCCGGGAAACCATTGATGTGACAGACTTGGAAAGGCAACCTAATTCTGATGAAAAAAAAGCAATTATAATAGACGAGGATGTACATAACGCCGGTTTAACAAATATTGGTATATATGTATTTTATTTATCGTATCTTGGACTACGAGTGTATGAAAATGCCTATAATAAGCTGAGAATAGATTTTTCTTTTTTAATTGTTAATTAATTTGTTTTTAAATTATTGTTCAACGGAACAACTTTAAAATCAAGTAGTTGTACATATTCTGAACAACTAATAACTTAATATTACGTTTTAATAAACAACTTTGAACATTTACTTGGCATATTACTTGAATTCAGCGTTACGCTAAAAGACCAAGTTTGAGGCAATTCCCCAAAACTTTTCCAAAGTTAATTTCGAAGCAATATGTTATTAAATTTCCTTAATGCGATCACAAGACTATTGTTATCTATGCCTTTAAAATATAATTATATTTTTTTATAAAAACTACAAAGAGGTTTAATATTATAATTTTTTAAAGTAAAGATCGAAACAAACAGCTCTCAAAAGAAATTTGTTATAGAACTTAGTTATTCATAAGAAAAATACAAAAAAAAAAAGTTATTTTAAATAAATTAGATCTGTGACCTTGTAACGATTATACTATGGATGGCACCACATGCACAAAAGTAATTATCGAGAAACCTTATCCCTGCGCTGTGAAGTAGTAAAGTCGCGTTCAGGGCAGCGATGAATAATATCTTTATTCTACTTATTTGTGCTCGGCCTTGTATGCAAAAAAAATGTATGTATGGATTTGTAGACTTTGACCGACCGGCTTTTGCTGTTTGGTTGAGATGTTTGTGCGCTTCATTGGATACATTTGTCAAGAGTTCCATTCAACCACTCATACGATACCCGGAGGATAAGTTAAGGTGGCTTTACCTCGCTGAAACCACACTGGAACCATTTTTGTTACATCGATTGTAGGGAAAATTGTTTTCTGATTGAAATAAAAAAAAAACGAATTAATTGTAAAGCTGTGGAAATATGATATGGTATTGTTAAGAGCTCCTGAGTAATTGAGTAAAACTCTGGTAAACATACCGAATCTTTAAGTCGTTCACAAAGGTCCATAGGCTTTGCATAGGTCGTACGTTATGACGCGAGTACAGTGAATTTATAGTAATACATAATAGACGAACGATATAAAACTGAACACTAAATAACCAATCCTAAAAATATACAATTCACAAGTAATAATTGGAATCGGTAAGTCAATGCGGTCGCTCAGGCCATAGTTGGCTATAAATCAGGAGGTTGCCCTAGGGTATTAACTCCCGCCTATCTCAAGTCCGAGAGTTCATTGTTTCTAAAGATCAAAGTGACACTTGGTCTGTGAGATTTAAAACTCAATGTGGTTGGACGAGAATGAGATAAAGGATATTTTCCCATTTAACGCAGAATATAGTTTTGCAAAGTTCCGACGGCTTGGGAGTTTGACCCTTGTAAAGGCCGGGATAACTTGAAGTAAATCAAATATAGATGTTTGTTACATTCTCTGTTTGATTTTAATGGATCTTTGAAAGGTTAGCTGACGGTGAATTTTATATTAAGGTCAACAAGGTTCCTAAAACGAATACACTTTTATGTTTGAATAAAATGGGTTTCTTTTTCAAATATTTTTTTTATTAATTCCACTGAATATCAAATATTAACATGTCTATAACTATTGATGCTTTTCATGTATTACAGACAATTAAAAAAGGAATAACTTATCTGGTAAAAAAAAATCTTTCATATCGTTTTTCTTGGCAGAGCAATCTTGGTCGTATTGGCGGTGATACCCGCGTTGATGACCACAGCTTTGCGTTCGCAAGGGAGAAAGTAAGGTCGAGGGTAAGGGTCTGTTACAGCTCCCACTTGATCTTCCTATCTCAAGGGATCTGCCAGGTTTCTGGTTACCTCTGCTCTTCCATAAATCACTATAAAATACAATTAAATATAATTTGGCAGAAAAAATGGTACTTTTCACTTTGGAAAACAAAAAATAAACCGAACCTGAATTTCCAAATGTTTATCCCTATAAAGGCTAATTGCTACTAACCCGCTTGTATCATCAAACTGATCGAAAGTTTTAAATTAAGACCCACCACTCGCCACCGTAACGGCTTATAGGTATTAAAAATATGATACGCAGTGACACTCATCTATACAGATGACGGGTAATTTATTCTTGGTGCGCTTGTATTGTCGCCAGTTGAGCTTGACAGATGACAGACTCGTTTTGTTCGTACGAAGCAAAAGACAAATATGGCAGTATCGCGCTCTCATAAACGGACTCAAACATTAATCCCTTAACAAATTATCCACCACATTTTCTACCCGTAAACATTGAACGGGTTGTTACTTGTAATGTAACAAATGTTTCTGTACGAATTATTATTTAATGACCGTTGATGTAACTTTCTTTGTTTCAAAGTGTTTTATAACGATTTTATAATGCAACGTCTATTATTACACGTAGATTTGTATTGTATTGCACCAAAAAGTTTAAAATCCTTTCGTTGTTTGTGTTGGGCTTTTGATTTTGTTTTTTTTTATTTCAAATTCATAAATCAATACAGTTTTAAAAAAATCTTTCTTAAGTCCCAAAGAGTCATACATTTGTGTACTAGTACGTATATTGGACTTATTATATTTAAGTACTAGTATTAAATGCACGTGTTAGATTTTTTATAGAGACTTAATACATTATGTCAGGATATTTTAAGATAATTTCTATTTCTTTATTATATTTTAAGGTTTTAAGACAATAAAAGATTATATATAAAACACAAATATTTATTTAACCATTATAATAGCTGTAGTAATCGTAATATTGTAACAATTAATATCTACATTAACACTAATTACCTTAATACTAACTTTGTATCCCTATTCTACTCTATTCATAATTGCAAAAAACACAATTCATATATTCATCAATAATTTAACAAGCAATAACAATTATACTGTATCACAAAATTATATCATACCTTGAATGTTAACACCTTTCTGCTCCAGGAAGAGTAAAGAGTAAAGTATTCTGTACGGAGTTTCCATCACTTATATAAGCCTCACTAAAAATCACGTGACTCACAATATTGAACAGAAAAGTCAAAGTACCCTCTTATTTAATATCAATGTTATCAATACAATACAAAAATAACTTAAATTAAATTATTATTATTACAGAATTGATTAAAACATACAATACATATTGTAAGCCTTGTTTGTAATCGTCTTATTATTTATTTATTTCTTACTTAATCTATCACGCGCAATTAACTGTTTGTCAGCTGTTTTGCAGTTTTCAGTGCAATTATCTGAAATAAAACTACAAATAGTTGAGTAAAAATAAATACACAAGGAAATAAGATATTAAAAGAGAAAAACAATACAGAAAAAAATTATTTACAAAATAACAAAAGCACACATATTATATTTAAATTTGTAAAGGCAACGCTGAAAGTACTGTTACTTTCAACTATTACGAGACTAATAACTATAGACAAAAAATAATAACCGTACGCATTTAAATAGATATTCAGAATCTATATAAGAATAAGTGCGATGCAACTCATTCAATATTACATCTTTTCGATATCCGTAAATAAAATATTATACGATTATTCATACTAATTGATTTTTAACATGATAATAAACATATTATTAAAACTCTGATCGGTTCTTTGTGATCAGCTTTCAACGTATAGTGAACGTAAACTCATTGCATTAGGGCTCGTTAAATTGGTTGCAAAGAATGTACGTGGCTTTTAGATGGTGAACTAACAGTAGAGCTGGAGGCAGGATATCCGCTTTAGTGGACGTAGTCAAAGAGTAAGTAACGTTTAATCTCCGCCATAAACTAACAACACAAACGTTTCCACGACTTCGTTAGCGTAGACGTTGGATATTTAATTTTATCGTACTTCAAAGCCTAATATAAAACATATAAAAAGATGCCCAGTAACGATGCTTTACATAGATTGTATACATAAATAATAATATATATCAATGTATAATTAACTATCTATTCGTTTCTTAAAATATATTCTATTATTAGTACAAAGTAGTTGCATTCAACATACATATTTATATACATACCAAATTTTTCTAAAGAAATAAACGCAAATTTCATTTACTTTTACATCAAATAATTATTATTGTCGTCGTAACGAATGAAAAAAATAATAAACATTATTGTCTTATAAAATTTCATGCCAGCGACTTGTATGCTTATAAAGAAAAAAATAAATTAATCGTCAGACCTTTATTAACAAAGCAATTGTTGCCGGGCTTAATTTCGAAAACCAACAATGGAAATGGAAGAATAAAAATGGAATAGAGTGCGCTCGCCCTCTCTTCCTAATGAATGAGGAGTAATTTGAGTTTAAATAAAGGAGAGCACAATATAATACCCGTTTTAAAAAAAAACATTACGATGAGCAAATTACCGTGCCGTCCAATTTAAATAGACAATAAGGGAAAATTGTTGACATCGGTGTAACCATTACAGCGATAACGAAACCGCATTGTCATTACATTACTGATTTGCTTTAATTGTTATCCGCTCACTACTTTATGTGAGAATACATTTAAATTAAAAATACACTTTATTCTAGTAGGCTTATACGAGCACTTAAAACCTTAATCCATTTGAGTGTCAGTTGGTGCAGTCACCACTCATAACAATATGAACTAAACAGCATTTCTATTTTATACCTACCTACCCACGGTTTCATCCGCGTTTGGGGGTAACAGTTTTCGCGTTCGATGACAATGTGTATCCAAAATTTCATGATGATTGGTTTCAACCAATCATCATGAAATAATCTAACTTAACTGCTGGATTATGTTCTATTAAATAATTATATATGCCATTACATCACATATATATATGCAAAGTTTTAAATAACACTTTGCACACAATTTACAATACGAGTGTATTGTAAATTTGGTAAACGGAATATTTTTTGAGTTATTTCATATGCAAAGGAAAAACGTATTATTTTCTTATAATTATCCCTGTATGTGTTCGTTCTAACGACATGGAATATACTAAAGAAATTTTAATAAAACTTTTTACTCAGAAATCAAAAGAAAGTGAAAACATTAACTTCCGAATAAAGTTCGGTCGGCAAAGTAATGTAATTAATAAGCAATCGTATTATGAATTTCAAATTTCTAACAAACTCGTAAAATACAATATACCTACTTTTCAAATACATAAAGTTAACTTAGTAACATTTCTTCAAGACTATTATTTCTGTTCTAGGAAAATTATCCAATTATTGAAACGTAAGAAATGAAAACAAGGAAATTGCATCGATTCATCGCGGTATTAAGTCCGTAGATGGGACAGCATGTTTCATTTCCATGACATGATTGGCCGCAGCCCAAGAGAACGATGTGTGCCGACAGTCCTCGAACAGCCTCACTATCAGATGTTTGCGGTACACGCTATTTTTCTCCACAAGAATACAAATGTCTTGCCAAATTGTCTACCATCGAAGCAGTCCAATTTAGAAAGCAATTTCGTAACAAATTCGTTTTGTGAACGGATCAAGAGGGCAACATTAAATATTGTTTTTTAAACGTATTCTCTGACTCGTAATCCAAAAGAGTGTTAGGATTTTTTTTTCAAATATCATACAAAAAATAAAGAGCAACATCAACATCTTGTTCATCCACAAATCTTATCCAGCAGTAAAAAAAACTTTTAACTAAATTTCAAAACAATAATTCAACATATATACGAATCTCTTTGCCTATGTGTGTATATTACAGCAGAAATAAAAAAATAGCTTGAAACCAACCCTTTCTCTCATTATGTATACCTTTTACCACGAATACCTTTCCTCAATTTTTAACGAGCCTGAAATTGCGATACACAAATATTATTACAATATTATTCTACTCAGTTAACATAATTTTTGTACGTTTGGTTTAAATATATAACCAGGTTCGTATTATGTTTTGTATTATTTCGAATGATATCCATATTACCTCTTTATTTCTTGGCTTAAGCTTCTCGTAAGAAAGCTTAATAGTAACAAGTAAAAATAGATGTTCGTTTGTATCGTTATTACGTATTCCCTTCACATTTAATGTAGTTTCTCTGAGGTATTTTTTAATACACTACTTTGAAAATGGTCGTCTACATATGTAGTTGGCAAAGGCACAAAGCAGTTAGATGTTAGTCATCGATAAGCCGCTCTCCGTGTATAAGCATATGGGACCTGAAAGACCCGTATCTAAATGAATTTTCAGCCCGTTTGTGTTACAAACCAAGCCGTGATATGATTGAAATTCAGCATCAGATAGTTACCCTTTCATTTGGGAATTGACCCTCGCGCCACATATTCATTAACTCGCCACACTACTATTACATTTGATAAATACCGTGATTAAAATTTACCAAACTAATGATATTAAATAAGTGTTTTCACTTTGATAAATTTTTTCTCTATGGTATAATATATACCATAGAGAAGAAATCTATAGTTTAATGATGTAATTTTTAATACGTGGTATTATGTGCCTTTGGTGTTCCTTATTTTCAATTTGTATCGATATTATTTTAGTGTGTCTGCATGTTTTTATTAACAGCTAACACCACAATTTAAATTGCAAGATTTTGTCTTAATAGTGATGTGCAATTTAAATATAAGTCTGCATTAAAAGTCGTAGATTACAGTCGATATCTTCAATGACTCGAAATATGTCTGTGTGGGACTGGATTCCTTAGCCGGTCTCGATGGTATTCGTCCGATCTGTTCATAATCGTCGAAGCCGAATATCTCTACTATAGAGTTATAGGTTGTACTGCAGAACATCATTGATAGTCATTTGTGCCTTCTTTAACTCCCAATGCGTCTTTGCACTCTTTGGTATAAAATACGAAGCATTTCGTGTGAATCGATATTGCAACCATTTCATGGGATATTTTATCGTGAAATTATAGCTTTTTCGTCGCACATTTTATGAAGGTCACCGTCTTATAATCTAGTCCCCTACAATACAATAGTATTGTGAGGATGTTAGATCCTTCGCCATTAAGTCCTACAGGACCAATGGACTTATAGGGATTCCTTCTCAGGTTGTCTGTATGTCAAGTACTGTGACTTAGATTGTGTCTTGGGAATCGCATAAGTTTATGCCTCCGTAAACTTCACTAATCCATTGAGCCTCGTTCATACGAAATAGTGCTTGTGAGGTGGACTAGAAATTTGGACTAATATATGTATGTTAACTTTAAGAGGGTATTGGGGTTCATTGATATATCTGGTATAAGAGCTCGCGAACTCTAATGATTCACAATATACTCTTATGATACACCACGATGGCTCCAAAGTTGATATCAAAATATTATTGTTAAAAATTTAATAATAAAATCGATAACTTCGAATGAAATAACCAATGAAATTGAATACGTTAATCAGATTCAATTAATATATTTATTAATAAGAATTAATAATAAGTATTTTTTTTTCTTAATAAAGTAATTGTGGACCCCAATTGCAATGCGGTGGCACTGCAATCCATTTGCATTCCATGTCCAGGAATTCAAAAAAAATCTTCAAAATCGGTCTAGCCGTTTAGTAGGAGTTCAGTGACATATGCGTCTACAGAATAATTATACATATATAAGATTGGGAATAAAATGATAACAATAATCCTATTACTAACAAAATTTAATTCTTTATCTTGCCTTTATAAAACGGGCGGATGTTTAAAATAAGGATCTCCATTGTGAGTTGATAAATTTGAAAACAAGAAATAATGATAAAATAAATTTACCTGACGACTCATCGGAATAATGATCCATTTACATTTAACAGTTATCTTTAGAAACGTCGCAAAGTAAATTTAATGAAATATTATTTAATAGTAACACAAAATACCAAGAAGTCTAAAAAAGATAAAGATTATTTAAAATTTGAAACCCCTGCGGAATTATGATAGAAGTTGAATAATTCTACTTTCAACTTTTTTGGCTCCGAGTATATATTTTAAATATCGAATGAGACATTTAAAAAAGTATAAAACGATCGATATCGAGCCAAGCGACAACCTTTTTGTTTGGTCAACGTCAATTTCTGTTCTTAATTGGACACATTTTACTAAATAACATCTGGATTGAAATTGATAGTTAATTTTGCAAAATATTAACAAATATTAAAAAAAAATTGAAATACTAAACTAAATTCTACATATAAAAAACCACAATTTTTTGGTTTACGTTCATTTTAAAAGGCAAGTTAGTACTTGAAAAATGATGTTTTTTTCCGCATCATGTTTTCCTAGTACAAAATGTAGATGACTATTCACTATAATTATTTTTTTTCGAGAATTAAATATTAGAAGATCGAGAGTATGCACCGCCTCCGTGAAGTCACAGTTTTCCAAAATCCGTTCTTAAATAACAAATCGAAAGTCACAAGTCTAGCTCTAAATTTCACCGAAATGGTATTCTGAGATATATTCAAACGTATATAATATTCTAAACAGAATGGAATAGATTTCGAATCGATAACTTATATTGTATAACGGAAGATGAGGCCAAGCTGTTAGATATTAAGTGTTGTAACCATTTTAACCTTGAATGTATTTTATAAAGTACCTACTGGCTGGACGCCCGGCTTTACCCGAATGAAATTTAAACTTTATACTAAATTAATCTCTTTGATCAAAAATGTACAAACATTATTTAAGTTGACGAAAATTGAAATTATAATGAGTTTTATGTTTCTTACTTAAGGCATGATTCCCCACATAAGCTTCCACCCCCCTCTTCACAACCTTAAGGCATGATTTCCACGAAAAACCGTAGAGAAACGCCGTCTCTCGAATTAGTCCTTTTGTTTGGTAAGAATGGATAAATAATAAAACATAATATTTCCATACTTAATAGATATTAAGCATTTATTAAATATGCTGCTTACATATATACCGGATTCGAAGACTAAAGCATCGTATATATTTTTTTTTACAAACAGTCGATATCAACCCAGCTTTAAATATTATTTGATTTCCTATAAATTACAATATTATAAATTGCCAATTTTAAATTAATGTACCAACGGCTTTACACAGTTCATTTTATTATATTTGAATTTTAACCGTGACGGTACGTGTTTTAGTAATTTTGTTGCAACTCCGTCGAAACGTCGGTCAAAATAATAAAAAAAGATATAAGCGCGGTTAAAACTCCAACATTATATATAAAATGGATAATATCACCAAAGTTTACGCTTTTATCAAAGGTTAAACTGTATATGAAAGGAAAACAATACGATTAGCAAGTGTTTATTTTATGATTATTTCAGCATGAACAGTGATGAAAGTAGATTTGTATCCAAGCTAATAGATTATACATATTAAAATAAGTATATAAGAATGGGTCGTATTAAAAATATCGTTTAAAAGCCGCCCATTCGTTTTCACTAGAACACACAATCACGCTAATGCATTGACTGTTTTTAAACTAAATTTGTCATAAGAAATCTGACATTTTACTATAAATGGTTATTGTTCAGAAAATAAAAGGATCAAGTTCATTAAAAATGTCCTTATTATAATACAAAGACGAGGACATCATTTGTTTCAATTTAATCGTAATATGGGAACTACATTCCGGCAAACATCAAAGACTCTAAATACACTTAATACGATCGAAGTTTGATTCGATATCCGCGAAGCGAACCGTGCAAGCAGTAAGGTAGCCATCGCACGTTGGAAAAGCAAACTCGCGAGACGTGAGTTACATAAACTTCGAGACGACGTTGCTAACCCGCCCCGGGACATATTGGTCACGTATTTTCACCAACTGCTTTTATTATCTCTCCCTGGCATTTAATTTTGGGACAAAACTAATAGTGGCTAAATTGTCTCATCCTTTGTTATAGTTTAGTTTACTATAACTTGGTATTACAATGAAACAATAAAATTGAATTAATATATTAAAATATCTATGTTAATGAAACTGAAATTAAAATATTATTTTATAAAATACTATAAGCTGCCAAACCGTTATGCTCTTGGCACTGGTTACTCTTTTGTTATTTGATACGTATTATTGGGTACGCGTGCAATATTGTACACGTTTCACTATGAAAAAGGGACACCGCAGATAAGCCCAGCGCCTTGCGATATATATACTATAAACATGTGCGTTACGATGTCTCTTTAATCACATATAGCGGGGGTCGACTTGTTTTTATTAATTGCCTGAAAATATTTTACGTGAATTACGCTAACAAAAATTTCTTGCCACCATTCCACGCGGTCAAGATCTATACAGTAACTATTTTTAATTCATATTTGTATATATTTAAGCACTGAATGTTATTAATTTTTATAATAATAATTTATTAAAACATATTATCAAAACTTGTTACTGCTTCGAAATGTTATATCACATTTAAAAGTCCAATGTAGATTAGAAAGCAACGGTCAAATGGAAATGAAAACCATTCTCCAGCCTAGATTAATATTAAACAAAATCAACTTACATTTCGTTTAGATCTGACTGTAAGCGCTTTTAAATATATTAAAACTTGGAACGTTTAAAAAGATTTAAAAAAAAAAACATTTTATTTAAAATCCGCTTAGCCACAAATAGGTACAAGGATTAAACGTTGACTGTTGAGCGCTCCCTGTCATAGACAGCGTTCAACTCCTTACTTTTTCCACTCCACTACATGCACATAATGGACTGAACAAACAATAGTAAAATGTCAAGAGTACTATTGTTGAGAGCTATTACTCGAGTACAGACACTTCATTTAGTTCCGCTGCTTTGATCATTACGTAGTACGTACTGACGCAGTCCGACTCAGGGGTCTCATTCATTACTCTCCCGTTTCAATAGATTCTAGAAGTTTAATAACAAAGGTAGTACAATATATATACTAGCAAATAATCCTTTCTGTGTATTGACTAGGTATACGGTTTACAGTAACTACCGGCTCTTTATGTTTAATTATTTTAGTAGTTTAATAGTTTAGTAGTTTTATATATATATAATAGTAGTAAGTTTAACAGTGGTACGCGTATACGAATCGTTTTGTTTTATGTACAGAAGCAATGGATGTAAACATGACATTGCATACAAAAGGCACGCATAGCAGTATTCACAAAATGAACCGAGTCCATTTTATTTTGGTTTATTTTAAATAAGATAAAAAAAAAAAATTGAGTTTTCACATGCTACATGTCATTTTTGCATTCATTTTATTTTAAAATGGGGCCAGAAAATACCTGGTAAAATTTCAATTGCCACTCGCTATAGAAATTGTCACCATTCGCTTCTATTCGAAGTGTCAGCCTCGCTTTGATTATGTGACGTGCAAATGCTTCTGAATTGTTCAATGTGAACTGGACACAGACACTACATTCGTGTTCGTGAGACGACTATTCATATTATACCGGTCACACTTAACCAATTATATATTGTTTTGATCGAGAATTACATATATATATTAAAGTTATAAAATTTTGCGATCACATAATTCCCCAAGGTCTGCTTACTTTTAATGGCCAGACTCGATAATTTTTAATGTTAGTTAAAAGTAACTTCAGTTTTATTATTCGAAACCTTATGCTATTAAGAAACGTAACAATGTTTCGAAAAAATAAACTTTTTATTTTTGTGTCTGAAGGTATTAAATAGAAAGGGATATATTTTTTAATATAAATCAAGAATTGATAATCTAATTATATCATTACAATTTAGATTTTTTACGTTAATTCTAACTTCGCAATAAAACAAAAATGTGATTAGATATATCATTTTTTAACCTCATACGTTGTCAGTTTAATAAACATGTTATATATTTACTTCACAATTGAAAATTAATTCTAATATGTATTCTGTAACATCATTATTTCAACCAACGTTAATATCCAGTAAAAATGTTTTAGTAGTATTTTTAATTACAAAATAACAATAATGGAATGAACTTTGTCGATTAGGTTATGTCATGCGATCAAATATAATTATATACAATGCGATCATTAATGCGATTTGGATATTCACATCAAATTTATTTCATTACCATTATCTTTTATTCATTAACATTACAATTCATTGAATGATATCACAATCATTTATTATACAAGATAAATTTTAATATAATGTGTTACTTTTAATTTTACACGCTTTATTTTTCTATTGTTATTTTTTTTTGTTTTTTATCACCATTATTATTTTCAAAATAGAAAAAAGAATACTTAGTAATTATTACAAAATAGGTTTGTATAATTGAATTCCAATTAATCGGGTAAAGTGCTGTACAGTAGGATTCTTCTTTTGTATGTAATAAAATGATTATTTACAATATGTTTTGTCATTATGTTTCTTTTATGTATTTAATTACAATGAGTTTGTGTATGCATGTGTGCGTGTGTGTCTATGTGTTTAGGTGTGTCTGTGAGGGAGCTGTGTGTTGTTCTGTGCCATTGACCCATATGTAATGAAATATGTTGTGAATTAATTAACTAATTTTAGTTTGACTTTATAAGCGACTTTCAGTGGCTTTAAACTAGTTTTTGAAGCCGCACTTCAGGGAGTAATCGTATATGTTAACATGTTTATACAAAGACACAAGGCAACATAAACATTTCGTATGTTAGAACTGTTTGCAATACATTTTAAGATTTTAAATATATATACTCATTTGTAAACTCTAGCTTTAATCAGGTTAATGTGTGCCTTGAAATTGAGATTCTTATCTAAGATTAAACCACACGCGCCACCAACCTTGGAAGCTAGATGTTATATCCATTGTGCCTGTAGTTACACCGGCTCACACACCCTTTAAATAGGGCTATTTACCCATAGAATATGTGTTTATGAGTAGTTGTAAGTAGGTGGTATCTACCCAGATTGGGAAAGATAGCAGTCTCAAAGCATAGGTTCCTATATCACATTAAATGGGTGCCAGGGTAATATACCACTATAGCCAGAAGCAGCATTAGACCATAAGGAATTTGTAACTGAGATTATCTCATCAGGATCTGTTGGATCAAAAATAAAGAAGAGTTGGTACCACCACGTGATGTTTGTAATATAATATCTCACGTAAGTGATTTTTAAAATTTCATTATCCGGAAACTTATTTACTTTTTTATCTACTTCTCCGTCTGTTACGACCATAAATCACTCAAATGATTTTAATGAAAGTTCGTACTAGATAAACTTGTACCCCAAGGACAAACTTTTTTTTAATTCACCCTTCTAATATCTAGTAAAAATGGGAAACTATTGGAAAAAGGTGCTAAATACTTTTACAAGTATAGGACCCCATTTGGTGTTGCCATGCTTTATCAAGATAGTAATTAGAACATTTATATCAATCAGTATTATTAATAAGGGTTTTTTTAGAGTTGGGTCTAATGCCGGCTAAATAGAGAAGAAAAACTCAATAAATTAAATGATTTGAATTTTGAAAGATTGTAAACATCATGTGATTTTAACATTTTTCCACTTTAGTCTAAAATTATTTAAATACAGATGAATCTATGTTTGTATGAGGACTTGTTTTTAAAGACATCTAATAAAATTTAAACCACTATACGTATTTTTATTCCTAATTTTAGTCCACAATAATAATTAAATGTATCAGCAATTCTGGACACAGGCCTCTTCTCAGTATTGGAAAATTGAGTTCATATTCTCACAAGCTAGCCCAGTACTTCTTGTAGACAAGACGTAACAAGACATCGGAAAGTCGAAAGTGAGTGCTACGAGATCAACATTTTTCGTTATAGTCTAACAGTCTTCATACGCTGCTTCCTAGTATTTTTATCTATAATTTAAATAGTAATTATTATTATAAAAATTACCTAAACGTTAAAATAACACAAAGGCAATATATTCTCGTGAATTACAAGCGGTTGAAGCCGCGGGCATAGATAGTAAAGAATATTTTAATTTGAGTTATTGTTTAAATATTCAAAAATACTAAAGAACATCTTATGTATAAAATTGGATGTTGGATATATTTGAAGATTTTGACACCGATTAATAATTAAATTAAAATCTCACATCAAGGAACTAATTATCTCTAACTGATGTAATATAAATTTTAGTTCATAGAAAAAAATATTGCTTTGTAATATACCAACAATTTTGTACAGAAGATTAAAATAAAGACTTTTTTTTTTGCTCATGCACAGAATTTCTTCTGGTCCTTAAGTAAACAATTTTCAACTGAAGATCTTTTTTCCTTTGCCCTTAAACTTAAAACCATACTTTTTTATATACACGGTAATGCACAAAGCATTCCGGCGCATTATACTGAATTTCTTGCACCTTTTAGTGACATCAGCGGAATGCATTCTTATCTCCAAATCATGGTTGAAATTCATCTTTTAGTCTCCTTCCGTTTGCCAGATTTTTACTTTACTTAAAAGTATAGTGAGACCGGTGATTTTTTTTTATGAATTAGGTTGGCGGACAGGCAAATATGCCACCTCATGATAAACGGTCACCACCATTTAAAGAAATTAGCGCTTAGTCCAGTGAATAAAGACAAAATAAAGATCGAACTTCGGAAAAATTAGGGGAAAGTTGGAGTTTTGGATGAACCTTCCTTCTCATTTTTAATGCTATTATATACTTATTATTGTTTATTTATTTTTTATTTATTTCACACAGAAAGCATCTATAAAACTATTACATGATTGCACTATGAGTAAAGACTTAATGTGTAATATAATATGGTCATCAAAAGAAAAACAGGTCAAGTACTGGCTATCCTAGCTAGGCTAAATTAAATAGCCTGTGTTAAGGATAATTTTTTTTGTGGGTGCGGTAGTGTTCTTGCGTGTTACTGTATATGCGTGTGCGTGCGTGTGTGTGCGTGCATGTGCGTGCGTGTAAGTGTGTATGGGTCAGTTGTTAGGTTATAGAAGTAATATATTTTTCTGTTTCATCGTACGTCTCGTTAAGCAGGAACGCAAATACCATTTTTTTACACTGAGCTAGTGGCAATTTATATATAAACAGTTCTGCATTCAGCTTATTATACAAGTAAGGACCAAGATAATAACCGAATAGTTTAGTGAAAACAAATTTTGGAGTGTGTAAGCAATAAATGTTATTTTTGCGTCGTTTGTCAATAGCAGTGTACGGAAACCTCTTATGTTGGTATATAATTAAATTTAATCCGAATAACTTTCTTACGCTAAGAACCCCACAATTTGAGTATAACAGATTGGTTGGATAGAGATGTGGCCGAAAAGTTGCCACCTTAAAGGTGGCACGTTGAGCAATTTCTAAGGGTTTCATAGTAGTTTTTGGTGCACCACCCCAACATGAGATGCAGTATACAATGAGAGATTGGCATAATGCATAATAATTTTTTTAATCACTGAAAAATTAGCAAAATGTCTTAGTGTTTTAAAAATATAAATTAATTTGCGCACTCTGACTGTTAGTAACTCTATATGATCTTTAAAATTTAAATGCTTGTCAAGAACAATACCATGATATTTAATTTTTTCAGAAGAGGTTATAGATGGACATTGACAGCTTGGGTTGTTTTTATTGGAACAAGAGTGAAGTTTGAGGAATACTGGAGTTTTTGGTTGAGAATTTGAACGAATGGAGAAAGTTACGAAATTAGTTTTTGTAGCGTTGATTGTAAGGTGCAGAGAGTGGATGCAATGCAGGACGGTGTTCAGTCCATTCTGGGCTATAGTTTAGAGTTCAGGCCAAGATTTACCGATGAAGGTAATAGCGGTATCGTCAGCAAAGGAGACAATTTGTCCATTGGGTATATATGCATTCCACGAAGGTCATTTATATAAATAAGAAATAGAATTAGCCCCAAAATACTACCCTGTGGAACACCGTAAGAAATCGACAGCTCATCACTAACATGGTTGCTGATTTTGGTAATTTGAGAACGATTAATAAGATAGCTGCGAAAAAAATTGTTTTGAGTACTCCTAACACCTAGTCTCTCAAGTTTCGATAGGAGTGTGGGAATAGAAACGGTGTCAAATGCTTTGGTAAGGTCTAGGAATACTGTCAAAGCTTTGTTTCCGTTATTGAGATGTTCGACTACATAATTGGTAAGCTCATGGACGGCATCTTTTGTACTTTTGTTTTTCCTAAAACCAAATTGTTGGGAAGAAATTAGATCATATTGTTCGATATAGCAAACAAGTCTTTTATAAACTAAACGTACAAGAACCTTCGATAAGGCTGTTAAAATTACAATAGCATGGTAATTATTTATGGATTTCACATCTCCACCTTTGAATATAGGAATTACTATAGCCTTCTTGAATTATCTTGGAAAGATGCCCATGTGGAAGCATTGATTAAAAATATGACATAGGATAGGTGCCAGAGTTTGTGAGTACCTTTTAAGTATGACTGATGAAATGCCATCCCAACCAGTAGTGGAATTTGATCGGAAGCCTTTTATAATAGTAACAATTTCATCAGAATCTGTTTGTTCCATAACAAAAGAGGATAGGTTATTTGCTGAGGGTGCGAGTGATGATAAAATTGTATCATCAATATTATGATTAAATTTGTCAGCTAGATTAGAACCGACATTGACAAAAAACTCATTTATATTGTTGCATGCTTGTAGCAGAGTAGAATCATTCAGTAATAATTGTGAACTATGCTGTTTAAATTTAGAAGTAAAGCATATTTTATTAAGAGTTTTCCATAGTTTTTTAGTGTTATTGCCTGCTTTATTAATTTCTTCAGTGTCATATAATCTTTTTGCCTTTTTTAGAATCTTTGAACAAAAATTTCTGTATCGTTTGTATGTTATGTTGAGAATTTCATTATTAGGAAATTTATGAGATTCTTTGTGCATCATATCACGATTTCGCATACATTGATATGACTATCCATTTGAATTTATAGGAAGTATTTGTGTAGAAAAGTGGTGAAAACAGGTGGTCTATAAAAAACAAAAATAGTAATAAGTAAATAAAAATGTAAGTTTCCCATACAGTTGGGTAAGGCAAAATTTGTGGTAAATAATTTATTATCAATAGTGGTTGATCGGTATACTACGCAGGTAATTAGTTTATATTTAGAAAAATATGAGATGAGCAACTGTATTTGCAGCGTTGATTGAGTGTGTGTAGTGCGTGTAAGTGTGTGTAAAGTGTGTTTAATATAAATCGTTTTATAACATATAAAATCACTAAGTAATAAATTAAGAGCATGCATTATATAGTAACGAAAGAAAAATATGAATCTAAATAGTCACATTGTCGGAGAACTGACAACTTGTTGGAGCTGCATTTCATTTTTAACAATAATATAAGGCTATTGTCGTCCTTTCTCAGCATAATTCGTCCATTTGACGTCCAACAGTAATTAAATTGATGTGATTTAGCAAAATTTCGAGCAACAAAGTACAGTCTTCTTGCTTGCAAAGTCAGGTGTTCAGCAACATAAATTGGTGACTTGGGGCCATTAAAGCCAATATGCGTGGTGTTTAATTTATCGGCTGGATTACGTTTGTTGTGTTCCTTTGCAGAGCTTAAGAAATGCGATTTAATCAAGGTATTTGTAAATTCAACAACTATACTGGACGACTTATTTTCTTTTGTGGTTCTAAACAAAATCCCAAAATTCCCCATTGAACTATGTGCCGCTAAGAAAGTTATCAAGGGTCAAAGGTCGCGACAAACAGTTTTTTGCTATTATCACTTGAACAGGCATAATTATAAAAAAAAAATAGTTATTAAATTTAAAGCTCATAAAATTTCCAACAAAAAAGATTATATCAAAATTTAATTTAATAATTGTATACTTTCTATACAATTAACTACAAACTAACATGTTTCATATACATATATAAACTATTTTGACTCGTTTGAATTGCTGATTGAAAATCTATTCCTTATAACAATTATGCTAGAGAACAAAAAAAAAATAAAGGCATGTTCATGTATAGTCAATACATGAACATGCCTTTATTTATTTTTTAAGTATTTTAAATAACTACCGTGGTCCTTGGAATTATCTCTCCGGTAATATAAAAAAACTGCATCTATTCATACGTTTAAGCGTAGTCTGGCTCATAGCTTAAGTTGACTGCTCAACACCAATATAATGTCAAACTCATATTACCTATAGTTTAAGGTGGTTGAAGAAAATCTATATCTAGGTATGTTTTACTATTATATGTAAATGCGAAAGTAACTCTGTCTGTTACCTCTTCACGCTTAAGCCGCTGAACCGTTTTAGATGTAATTTCGTATTGAGATAGATTGACTCCCGAGAAAGGACATATGCTATTTTTTAATTCAAACCACGAGGGGTTAAAATGGGGGTGACAGTTTGTGTGTGGGTTTTTTCAATGTCGCACATGTAAAACCGCTGGTTCAGTCAGTATGTTATAACGACTTTCTTTGTACAATTTTTTCATGCAATTTTTTAAGCTCATGCTTATTATAATAACTGAAATAAAAAAAATATTTAAAATCATTTTTTTCGGTTCATAATAAATATAACGAATATATATAATAATATTCTTCAAAAAAAATAAACTAATAAAAATCTTCTATTATTTATGTTATTATAAAATCAATTAGTCTTCTAAGTTTGATCTTAATTTATAAAGTCATTATACAGAAGAGACAAATACCTAAATCGGAATAAAAAACATAGTTATTATCCCTCAAGTATCATAGAGACTCAAGATGGCACAAATGGCTTTCGACATGATTTTGGGTTGTAAAATTGCCATAAAATAAATTTAATATAAATCTGAGAAGGGGCGACACATAAAATCGGCGTAAATCACCAAAAGTCAGGCGTTTGAGACGTTTACAGCCTCTGTGGCTGTTAGTTCCGGAAAGCTGTCGCGGATACCACTCCACGTGGAATAACGAGATGTATAATGTACGAGCTCTTACTGAATTCAACCTTTCAACGATACTTACGTAAACTTATTTTTCAAGAACATCTAATCACATATTTACGACGGTAACATCTGATACATGAATCTTAATATATCTGTGTTTGAATTTAGAATTCAATTTTTTTTTTTATCATTAATATTAGGCTTTAAAAAATACCGCCTGACTGCTAACCACCATGCCTAACTTTTATACAATTAAACGACAGAATAATTAACATCTTTAATTTTTAATTAGTATAAAGAACGAGTAAACCAATTTATTTTTTTGTTATGAGGGCACATAAATTCACTCATCTGACGTCAGCACTACGTTATATAAAAATAACTCTTCTGGGTTTTACGATTTTTAATCATTGATTTTTCCTTTTTATTATATATAGGAACCAAGCTAACTAACTAACAAGTTATCTTTATTATGTATACGTCCTATACATACTACAATATCGCGTAATTTATTACTATTATTTACGTATCTGTTATGCCTTATAAACGTAGTATTATCTTTATCGATAATTTTAAATGATTGTATTGATATTATATACAATTATATATAAATATAAGCGAAACATATAATTGCTCAGAAAACTGGTGCTAATAATGCCTTAAAATGAAATATAAAAATATATTTGGAAAAATAGTTTTGTTACCTTACCCTTCATACTCTATTGATAGTCAAAGTGAAATCGACGATAGGTTCGACAAATAATGCAACTGGACGAACGAAAATCTGAGGTTGTTTTTTTTTCAGTTGGAATTTCCGAAGCCAAATTTGATGAACGTTAACAATTTTTAAAATATGAAAATATTTGAATATTATTTTTATTATATTTCTGTATATGTTTTATCATATATATATATATATATATGTGTGTGTGTAAATTCAGTGCAAATAACCTTTTGTAGTGCATAATAAGTTATATTTTCATATAACGAAGGTAATATAAATAAATTCATTTTATCTTTTTACAATACAATTTAATTATATACTACTAACTACTACTACTACTAATTACAATTTAATAATTATTTGTTTTATTTCGATTTTATATATGCCGGTGTCATCATCATAGATTGTATAAAGTATTTTAAATTGGAAGTATTCTTCGAAAACAGCACTTCAGCCAACCCCGCCTCTGAGCGTCATATTATAATACCCCACTACGTAATATTATGTTACGCAAGGAGTTTAAAAGGATCCTGCTTGCACTTGACGTATATTGCACTTTTTGCTACGGGAGCAAAACAAAAATTAAAGATATTACTTGAATATCTAAGAAAAATATTAATGCGAAGAGAAATCAATACTTCTTGCAATATACTTGGTAGACCAAAAGATGTCGGTCAGGTAGACAAAAAAAACTAACCGCACATAATCGAAATACATAATGATCCTTACATTTGAAATTAACGTTTTATCGTACTGACCACTTTGATCTGAAATATATCCTCTTTGGTTAATCATTCCAAATTCAAATTTATAAATTCATTTAGCTGGTACATTTTAGTTTTGAAAAAAGTCATTTATTTGTTTTTTTTTCTTTGGTGACGCTTATTACTGCACAATGGAAGACATGGAATATCGGTATATTTTTGTTTTAAAGTTTTCGTTCTAGAATTTTTTTCCTTCAGAACCAACCCAAGACAGAGGGCCGAAGACCAAAGTAGAAAATGAAGAATTAAAGGCTATTTTAGAAGCGGATCCATCACAAAGCACTTCAGAGATAGCTGCACGCTTCGAGGTAAGTGATAAAACTGTATTAATTCACTATGATGAATAAAAAGCTTTATAAACACATCACTAATAACATTCGATTCCCTTTTCCACATTTACACATAACATGACTAAATAATATTAGTAACTCGATAGCTATCCTGGATTAGTAGTGTTTAATTAGACACGTAACAGTTCATTTGGTTGAACATCTTAGTACCTGAAAATTGAGAACAATTCTCAAAAAGAGTGATCACTAATAATCAAATTATTTGGAATATTTAACAGCACATATCCTATGGTGTTATAGTAATTACTACTCAGATACATAGTAATACCATTTCGGCAACGAAGCAATTGTCATATTATTATTGGGGGCGTTTACACCACTAAGCTAGATATATGGCCCATTTGCCGACAGTGGCGCGAAGCGTAACATGTTACAAATGGCTTCGCTTTAATACCGTCCCAATGTACAATTGTAGCCAAATTAATGCGTTTTTATCACACTCATATAAATACTAAAATTAACAAATGAGTGATGAGAGTCGAGTAAATCTAATTGTTATTTATTAAACAAACGAAAAAACAAATATGTTTCTTACGCAACCAAAGATTTATAGTAGGTCCCTTTGTCAAAAGTAAAATTGTTTTTACTTATTATTTACAATTGAAAAGCCTGCAAGCAAATGGATCTGAAGGTTATAAAAAGCGAAGTAGTAGCACCATTGTCGTTGTAAAAAATATTAACCAGTCCTAACACAATCAAAGTACCAAATATAGGAACTGATATGTATGTACGTCACGCCTCCTTAACCTTTAATTAAAATGAGTCACTTAACATTAAACCGGAACAAAGTACACAAGCGCTTTAAAACGTGAAAAAAAAAATGTTATATGTCATATTTATGTACGGAACATATTAATAACATGGATGATTAATAGGGCATTACCAAAATGGCTTTTTTCCATCCATACGATCTTCCTCCAAAACTAATACAAATATATAGATAGTATGACGGATGAAAGTCGACATTTTATCACGATAACTTACAATAACGTCACGATGCCCTTATTTGGAGAATGATGGAGTTTGTGTTTATTTTCTCGTGTGTCTCTCCCTATCACCAATCGCGCCTTTCTTTAAAGATCAATCAGGGATCTTAAGGGTCTGCGGATATTTGGCAAAGCCAGCGTTATGCATTACGTTACTCAGCACGATGCGCTTGACTTACATTCTACCAGCGACGAAAACTGCGAAATATATTGTTGAAATTTATCTTAAGCTTTCTTACTCACCAAAAATTCAAATTATAGACTTTACAATTTGAATAATGTATTGCTATTTCATCTAGAAACACTCCCACGTTTTTGCAAACATTGCCGATATTAAAAAGCGTTTAAGAATTATCGGTATCAAAATATAAAAGTTTAAATGTTTTGCGATTTTTATCATAGACTCAATAAAAGAAAATTGAAACAGAATACAATAAACTCTTTTTCAATATAGATTAAAACCGTTTCTAGCTTTATGAAAATGAATAAGCCTTGAAAAGTTACATTGTCTAGCAAATACTCCAAATAACATGTTGATATGAGAATTTTATGAAATATATAAAAAAGTCTTATTCGTCTTCTAAAAAATTATACGACATAAAGGCAACGCTAGGGGAATTAATACCCCTCCCCTGTATTTACTGAATAGCATCATTATTATTATTTTTAATAATAAGACATACGATATAATTAAATTATAATTATTATTGGATTAAAAAGATATTTTTTTATTTACGCACAAATCCTACTTCAAAAGGAGTATCTTATATCATACATTTTTGTACGGATTAAACTTTTATGTACAGGGTTATTGGTAATTCGACGTATTCCCGTTAGGAGGTGATAGGGGTGACTATTTGCGATAATTTTAACCCCCATATGTGTATGCAAAAGTGAACCAATTTTGAGTTATCGCGTTTTTTAGATTTTTTTCAAAATAAGTCAAAAATGCAACTTCAAAAATTTATTTTAAAAAAAGTATCAATTAAAATCTAATTTTCATTCTAAGTTTTATTTGCTTAATTTGTGTTTATAATTTGCCTGCATTGGAGCAACGCGACCTCCAATGCGGGGTCCAAATATTCTCCTCAAAGAAAGAGGCGACCTTAGCCCAGCACTGAGACATTTACAAACTGTTACTGTACTGTACTTTATTATACAGTTTGTTTATCACCCCAATAATTGTGAACCGATTTAAATTAATCTTCAATTATGGAATAGACCTCGAGATGATTTTCATTTCAATTTGAAGGAATAATGACTTCATCAAATTTGTACTTGGCGGTAAGGTTTCGTGCATTTTCATAAGGTTTTCGAATATCTTGTAAAAATAAACTACTGGTAAAATTTCTAAGTGTAAACGGTAATGTTTATTTCAAAGAAACACTTCAAGTAACATGTTAGTTATTTTGATAAGCACCACTGTGAGGCGAATAAGTTCAAATAATTTATCGTTTTTGTTTATCTTATATTTCTGTTACTTATCTATAAAAGATATACCCCGGGGTCTTGCTGATAGATATTTCGATACGTACAAAGTTTTCTTGTATCTGATATAGTTTAGCGGCATAAGGAATGTATTCGAATTATCTCTTTGAATAGATTGACATAATTCCTGAAACTACAACCTATCATACTATCAAAGTTCCATATAAATAGGATAAGTGTTTGGGTAAAACCGAGAAATTTTTTTTTGAAATCTTTATATCTGAAGTGGATAGATAGATGATTAGACGTGATGAATATTGCAAGGAAATAATTTAAAAAAAAATAATAATAAATTCTAACACCATTTCACTCACGGATACAAATGAAAAGAGTAACGAAATTTTAAAGAAATACAAATATGTAAAAGAAATTAAATATGAATCGGAAAACAGCAGTTTTAAATAAAAAATAGTTATTCAAAGATATTTTTATTCACGTCTGCGTTGAATCAGCATTTTTGTTGTTCATTTTGTTTCAGAGCAGTCCCTAGAGCTTGGCGTGACGTGATTCATTTCCTAGCCGTATTATAAATTTGTATCTCCTTTGTTTCTTTTCAAACCAACATTTTCAGTTACCTATTGTTGACAAACAAAAGGTTGATACGCGATTGCAAATATATGAATTGTATGTTCGGATCAAAATTATTCAATTTTAAGGCAAACGAAATTAATTTTATGAAGGTCTACTACATTCCGACTTATCCGGTCATATAAACGTATGATATTATTCCACTTGGCGTATTTATGTGCTTGATACAAGGATGATATTGTTAGAAAAACATATTAAAGGAACCCTTATTTTGCAATCTATCCATTATATTGCGGTTCGTTGATATTTCTTCATTTTGTATGTAACATATAATGGAATCTATTTTTTATTTAATAATAGTAAAATATTTTCCTAATAAATAAGTAATGAGGAAATAAAAACTGGTTAAAACATTTCCTTTTTGATCAATTTTTAATAATAAAAATGAAAAAGCATTGTTCCAATTATATGGAACCTTATATTAAATTTAATTTCAATATTTTTAATTTAATTCTATATATATAACATATCTATGTTAATGAATTGAAAAAGAGTTACTACTTCTGGTTCTCCTCTAATAGTTAGCTTAAATATAATAAAAAATGACGCAGATTATATTTATGTGAGATGCGTATTTTCTTTTATGTATTCACAGATTACTCGTAAGCGACTAGATCTGATCTGTTTCAAACCTTTAGTCTATTAAAGTAAATCACTAAAGAGATTCATTTTACTTTGAAGTGCGATAAACCGTCTTACAGAAAATCGAACAGCTTTTTCATGGGATTAGGTTTTTTTAGTCAAAAACGTGAGAATGCATTTTAATAATTTAAAGAGATTCTGGTGTTTTTCACGAAAGAACGTCATTTTTAAGAAAAACGTATGTGGGGCGAACGTTATCATCAAACCGC
Source organism: Vanessa tameamea (assembly GCF_037043105.1). Lineage (NCBI taxonomy): Eukaryota > Metazoa > Arthropoda > Insecta > Lepidoptera > Nymphalidae > Vanessa > Vanessa tameamea. The sequence continues at coordinate 7,125,922 of NC_087318.1, read as the reverse complement.
TAGGTAGCTTTTTGCCTATTGTTAGATTGCTAGTAGCCAGCTAGCCGAGTAGGTCAATGATCATTATTAACTTAAAATCATTAACATATAAAACATTTTAATAACATAATCAATTATATTTCGTTTAATAATTAAGTAGTTTAACTTTTAGGTATATAATTAATTAATTTACAAGCAATTAATACGACAACATCATAGTAATTTTTTAAATAATATTAAAGCGATATTATTATATAAATATAATTTTAATTAACGATTATTCAAAATATTTAATGGCTTAAAATGTGATAATGATAAATAGTGATATGTGACAAGAAAAAAAAAATTACATCGTCATTGAATTGAGAATTATCAGAATATCAGACTTATATTAAAAATTAACTCATTAATTTGCTTGTTTGGTCCACTTGGTGATAAATGGTTAACACAGCCTATAGACACTGGTGCTGTAAGAAAAAATAACTATTCCTTACATTATATGTGCCAGTAACCTAGACTAATACCTATGTTGCATACCTAAAGATATGTAGATTAATTAGCTCCAAAATTCTTTATGTTAGAGATCTGGTTGTCTCCAAAAAAATATGTATAGAAAACTCTCATATTTATAATTTATACATACCAAAGATATATGTAGCTTAATGATCACAAAGTAATCATCCTTATCAAAACAAATAACATATTTATTTAAAAGTTTTGTGTACATAAAAATTGTCTTTTACACTTTGATATTGAACCAGTAGTTTTAGAAATGTATTGAGATAATTTAAAAAAATACGTGAAAAATAATACATGGTTCTTGTTTTACGTTGCATTTCAAACACAATAAATGTGAATAGATCGATTACCGAATATTTATATCTCATTTTTTAAACCTAAACTAATATAGTCATTATTGTACTCGTGCGAAGTTGGAACGAGTTACTATTAAGTCATAAAACTATATGCTCATAACGTGAGTCAACACGACTCACTTAAATAAAATTATAAAAAAATATTATTTGCAAAACAAACTTTTACAGAATTCAGAGTAAAATGTGATTTAATCATAGTAAAGTTATACAACGGCGACCTGATTTTATCGTCGTTCATGCGCGTAATTGTTTCACATCCATAAATTATAAACATAATTTACATGTTATTACTGTTTTAGTATAAAGGAGACTGGAACAAATGTGTGACCTGACTACATACCGCTGACTACATAATATGAAGACCTCAGAGATGCTTCGTAATATATCACGATAACTTACTATAACGCCGCGATGCCCTTATTCAGGGAGTAATTGCGGTTTATGTAGCAATTTCCTCGTGTAATGTCGTAAAATGTTTAGTTTAGCACGTCTATTTCTTTGTTTCTTTGTTATGTAATAAGTAACACGCGAAGATTTACACCCACGGTTTTTGTTATCTTTAAGAATTTAATTAATTTTAAAATAATATACCTTTATAAATATATTTCCACGAATCTGTTATGTTTTTTGATTTGATTAATTTTATTTATGTAAAGCATCTATTGGCACGCTTTAGAGGTAAAACTGACTGGTATGCCGTGACGGCAAACGGCATGAAGTTCTCTTATGTCGTTTTGCCCCATCTCCGCGCCGGTTTCAACTCCCTAGTCTAGGCATATCACATGTACTATAATTATTTTGTTCCCTTATATTATTATAATAATAATATTTATTTTATTAAGGAAGCTCTATGTTTTTATTTACGTCAATTCATATTGATTCTTTAATCAGAAATTATTTCAATAACCAACAATTGTTTCAATGTTTCATATCTGCCGGGCGTATATAACCGTTTTCAAAATGAAACTATTTTCAGTTAGATTGGATTGTCATTCACAATACAAAACATTTTTAAATAATGTGAATATGGAACTGAATATTTCACTGAACAGAATGCATTATAATAAATTCAATATCACATAAAAGCGCTTATAACGAATGTTGATATGCGGTTACCGACATTCCGTACTTCGCGTTTCATAGGATGTCAATGATCTGAGAGCTATGAATGTAATATACTTGAAATTTCATAAAGTGAAGAGCAATAGAAGTGCCACGCATGTGATTCATTAAACCTATACCTCGTTTATTCCCATATTTCAGCAAGTACAAGTGCACTAGGTACATTGTTGCCAGTTTTTTTTTTAATTATTATTGTACAAATATGGTTAAAATCTAGTCAAACCAATGGTAAGAACACGTGAATCGAAACTAAAGAATGTGGTTTCAGCGCCTTTCGTGTGCTTAATTTGAGTTTATAATTTATTTCGTGCTCAGCGGTGTAGGAAATTTTCGTGAGGCAACCTGCTTGTGTCGAATAAAAATCTGCTACATTGGAGAAGCGTGGTTAGATAAACTATCACCTGAAATGTGGAGCGGCTTTGTGTGGAGGGTCCAATAGTGGGAAATTTATAGACCGATACTTTACTTTAGACTTGAATCCAATTTTAATTATGTATTGTATTAGTGACGTACGACTTTGACTTTACCTGGACTTCGCCGACAGGACCTTACGCCTCCAAAAAATTAAAACTATTGATTTTAAATACTATTTTGACTACAGTTTTGGCTACTTAAAGTTTACAACATATTATCTATAATTCATCTCATTCTCAGCGGTGAAGGAAATTATTTCTCTTCTTGAGAAAACCTACATGTGTGTAATATTAACGAGAATCTGCCACAAGTTTATCCACCGAGCCGCATTGGACCAGTGTGGGGGAATAAGCTCCAAATCTTCACCTCAAAAGGAGAGGACATTTACAGATTTTTACTTTTTTCATCTCAATATAATTATATGTCCTTGTGTGTCCACTTCCTCCGATACATATATCTTTTATTTTCGAAAATAATAATGTGGTTAATGTCAAAATTGGTGACGAAAATTGTTTCTCTCCCAAAGAGTCAAGATATCTTCATTGAAAAAAGAAAATCTGTTTACACTTGACTTTTTGCACCACCTGAGGTCTTCGAAAAATTGTCTTGCCCGCATCAAATTCTATTCTTGCCTCACCATTGTAATCAATGATAAAATTGTGATCAAATAATAATTTATTTGCTCCGACTATAACGTATATTTTATTCGCAATTCGTAACCCCATATCCCCGTCAATGTACAAGTGTTAAACTTCGTTACTCCGCGTTGCCTTTTGTGTTAACTGACGCAATTCAACCAATCGACCAATATTGAAAACCTTATATTATCGTAAGCAACAAGCTTGTACAATAAAACATATGTATATGTTAATACAAATTTAATAACACTTTATTTTAAATTATTTGGCACTATTGTAATATGATATTTCAGCATATTATATTTATTTTAATTATTTTGGGGAAATTAAAATTGTATTATCATTTCAATATTATATTACTATATTGAAAAAATAAGGACGCATACCTCGCTTGCAACAAATTTTGATCTACATTTCCAATACAATTATCTAAAGCAATATATGTATAAATTGTTGTTATATACACTAGTAAATATATTGAACTAATTAAATAATTATTTTATCAATATTCTTAAAAAAAGATAGCGCGTCTTATAATCTATCTCAATACAGGAACTTAGTTATCCTTCACGTTTTCGTTTTATTTTTTAAACAACCAAGTATACACGTAGGCATGAAACAGGCCGTCACGTTCAATTTATTTAGTTAACCAGCAACCCTCGATGGGTTCTTTTGTTCGCTCCATCGCGTGTGTAGATTGTTCTTATTCAATTACGATATCTTGAGCAATGTTCTTGAAATGTTAGTGCTTCGTTAATAAGTTAGTGTGACTCTTAAAAAATAGTACAGATATTTATTATGTATTCCAATAATATATTGTTTCCCAAAATATAAAACTAACTTTTTTATGGCACTGGTGGCAAACGAGCACGACGTCCATCGCCCATATATATGCGTTACATTCTAATCATAAAAATGAATAAAAACTTATCAAAATGCAAAATCAAAGAGATCTTCACAAAAGCAACCTTAACTAGACAACTACATAAGCTTATATAAATGATATATTAACTTCAATGTATAATAGTATTTGAATTATTCTATCGTAAAACGATAGGTAATTCCACAATTTCAATGAAAGTGTTTTGAAGTGTGCTTTGAAGTGGTTGTCTAGTATCTATTTACTTAGTTATACGACTTATGGATTGGTTAATACCTCTTCCAACGCCAATATATATGGGCGCGCATATTACGCATATTTATATTATACTTAAAATCACATGCCCCATGACCTAAACCTAACCTAACCAAACTTTTATATAAATATATATATATATATATATATATCTAGTAGTAAACTTTATGATTATAAATCATGATAAATATGTGTATATTAAACGATCTTATTACAGAAGCGGTCTATAAGCCGATAAAGTAAAATAATCCATAACTTGGCATGGTAATAAATAAATCCATAATATCCTTGCTCGATAATTAAAAGTAACTTTCTAACTAAAGCAAATTAAACAATATCATACAACGAAAACGACTGATGTGCTTAACACTTTGTGCAATATATCTGTTCAAAAATAATAGACTTCAGCACTGTTCAACCGGTTTTCATGAACATTGTAATCGGTCGAACACAGTTGACATACATTATCCGTGTTCTTGTAACTCGCTACTAGATGGCGCTGCACATCAACTTTTACAACGTTACACCGATTGCCATTAAATTTAACAATTTTTGACGGATATTACTAGTTAAATATATTTTAAAAGCTTTTTTACCACCGTTCCATATGGTACATTTGTACAGTATCTATTTTTAATTTCGTATATATGTATTTATGGCATTAACGTAACTAATTATTATGTAAATAAATTGATATCATGTTTTTGAAACAAAATTATTTATATATTATTATTTTAAATATTAGAAATAGAGTTTATTAATTCACAAGCCTTAAAAACTCGATATTATATTGATCGCCTAACGATATTTAGAGTATCAGTTCAAGTTGCCCAGCGGGCGACTCGCCTACGCTTAGCCGGTGGCAAAATAGAAATCTTAGTATGGATGAGACGCTTTAATTACTTTCATCAATAATTCATTATGAAAGGTAATGTCCTGAATAATAGATCATCAATTCATCTACACTATAATACCTAGAGACTTTCTTTTTTAAGAGGTCCTTTCTTTCCTAATGTAAAGACGCTAAGGTAGGATGTTTTGATTATTTAATTTTATTGTGACGGTAATTAATTTATATATTTGAGCATTTTACGCCATTTTCTTTCAGAATAGTAAACAAACACGGTAAATATTTTTAAAGCATTATTCAATAAAATAATTTTTTTCATATTTTAATTATCAAATTTAATATTTATATAGGTATGTGTGTACGTGTTATTTTTATTTATTATATCAATATGTAATAGGTATAATTAGTTCAATATTTACTTATCATTTACAAATGCCCCTTCTTCTTCTTTTCTTCTTCTTACTATGCCCCTTCCTACATATTATATAACCAATGCGCAGCCTAAGGGTTGCATACTTACCGATAAGGCCGCCTCTTGCATCAACTGCAAATTTTCTAAAATCTTATTTTAATTTTAGTTTTTGAAATAAAAATAATAATTTAGGTATAAATATATATGACCCAGATAAAACACCTCCCTTATATATAAATACATGGACCTGCAAGTAGTCACATAAACTTTTGTTGGAGCTCGTTTGGGTTGGTACCACCCACTCAACAGTTATTCTACCGCCAAACAGTAGTACTCAGTATCGTTGTGTTCCAGCTTTGAAGAGTGGGTAAGTCAGTGTAACTACAGGCGCAACGGACATAACATCTTAGTTCCCAAGATTTTTGGCGCATCGGTGATGTAAGGAATGGTTAATATTTCTTACAGCGCCATTGTTTATGGGCGGTAGTGACCACTAGCCATCAGGTGGCCCATTTGCTCTTCTACCTTAGGTAGGTAGATATTATAAACAAAAAACTTTATAATAGGTCAGTTAAAACGCGACAATCGTACAAGCGTTATAGAAGGTGCACTTAATAGATGTCGTTTTCAATTGCACCACTAGAGACGATACGTAGTAATTTCCGACTCAAAAACACTCATCAAATTTCTCTTTGCTCTAACCTTCACGAGTGAGAACAAGTCATTAAAGTTAAATTGAGATTTAGTATCGAGGTAATTCAGTTGTACTTTACTAATCATTTAAAAAAATACATATAATATAACTTATCAAACACAAAGAATTAAGAATAATTTGGACTTCATTCAAAAGTGGTGACTTAGGTGATGGTGGAATCTTGTCGCCTTTTAAAATCTGGACCACTAGAGCCATTCCGTAAATATCAGCGCATATTGAAGTATGTTTTACAATTTAAAAGCTCTTATTTGAATAGCCTGACTGCGCTAGCGTGTTTGAGTATATTTAATCTTATATTATCTTATTTGTTCAGCGAGATACCGACAATGATTACGACAACATTATTCAAATTGTTTGCAATAATAGATTATTATCGAAGTAAGCAATCTGTCGACGTCATTGATTTTACTGTTTATTATTACATTTTGATTTACCTTTATTACAAGCATTTAAACATTCGACAACTGAAAGTTACAAAACTTTTATTTTTATTTTAGTTTTAGTTTTATTTCGAGGTGTTACAGTTTTGCCAATATAAATTCAAAGTTCGAATGTAAAACCTATTTGGTAACACATTAGGCAATACCTAAGAGATGCTATTCCATATACTACTTTACCAATTTCAATATTAACATTGAAAATGTTTCCTCATTCTTATTCTACAAATGTAATATCAAAACTATATTTACGAGGAAAATATTATCACCAATTTATTAATATACCTTCGGCTGCCTCGTTGATCAGGTCAATAAAAAGTAACTGGGTTTTTCTATCGAAAAAATCTCAGTAAAAGCCCGGAGTCGGGAACATTGGAAGTGCGTACACTCCCGTGCCTCGGAAAACACGTAAAGCCGTTGGTATGCGGTTTGAATTCTTTCTGGTCGTATCAGATTTATACACTATAATATCTCCCTTTAGATTAGTCGCTGTGGTCAAAACCGGTAAGGACATCATATACACCGATTCAGCGGTTCACCGATTCATACATGTATAATATATTAATGTAAGATTGGTCAGGCGAATATTGATATCTATAGAAGTTATTTATAATATTCTATTATAAATAATTTGGCGCCTCTGAACCTGATTGGGTATAGCAAAACAATTGAGGGTAGTTATCAAATTTTTAAAGTTACTGTTGTTTTTTTTCGCTCATTTTAATAAAAAACATACAGTGTATTGAAATAATAAACGATTTAATCGAGTTTATTCATAATAGCTGTCACTGAGAGGATTACAATTTAGCAATATAACCATTAAATATAGGTAAGTACACAATTTTATTAAATTTTTGTGTTTACAAATACCTAAATTTATTTTATATATTTTTGTTTTGTAGCTTACGTCTTTATTTATAAAATAAATGATAAACTAATGTTTTGCAACTTATATTTACAAAGTAGTCGTAATTGAAACACTACTGTACCTAACAGTATTTAAAACGAGATATTTACCATGATTTTTTATTTTTATTTGGTGGAGCTCGATATTTCGACATTAACTACGAATGTCTTGTTCACGAGACTGCTATACCTAGTTGGGTTGGTCGCATCTATATAATGTCTGCACTGATTTCTTCAGGTTTTTATTATAATGAAACACCTTAACGTTTCTAACTATTACAATAGCTAAGAGGAAGCAGTCATTGTTGTTTTAGAAGATAGTGACAGTGGGGCTGATTATGAATTCGCGATTATACCACCAGAACCTAGCGTTGTGACAGATGAAGAAGAAAGTGCCGACGAGGACATGATTACTGTCTATTTGCCACGGGATGTGTATGGTCATATGAGGTATTTAGGAGTAATAAGGATGCAATTTCATGTGAGGACCTCGACAGCGGCGATGATGAGCATTTGGCTGAAAAGGCAATGAGAAGTCGTCGTCAATAGCCAGATCAGCCAGTATGGCGTAAGTGTTCATATATTCAACAAGACAAGACAGACAAAAACTAGTAAAATACTGATCCTTTAGGATTAATAGTAGTCAAAATGTTACTTTAGAAATTGAGGACTGATCCAACTAATCACCAAGTAATTTTTGACAACTTTTAGTAGATATCTCAAAAAAGATATCGTGGAACTGGAACAATAAGAGAAAACAGAACAAAGAAAAGTCCACTAAAGAGTACTAGAGAGATGAAGAAAAAGACCGTGCTTCGTATGATTACAGGTTTGATAAGCAAAATGAAATACTAAAAGTGAGGTGGAAACATAATAGTGTTTGCACAATAGCGACAAATTACATTAACAGTTGAATAACGATGGTCTCCTGTGCAGCGTCAAAAAACTGGCGTCAATATACCAAAACTATTTCAAAATAAAAATATTGATTGGATGAGTTGGATCAGTCTATTTCACTTTATAGGATTGCATATTGATTGGAAAAAAGTGGTGGTGGGTTTTATTTACCAATTTGGTGGATATGGCTACTGCAAATACGTGGCATTTGCATGTTATGAGTCACAGTGATTACATGGATCAATTACTGTTTCGACGTACCATTGCGATATACTATTTACGCCAGAAAACACAACATAAGGATCGATCTTCGTCATCATTGGTCCCAGGCTTGCCTTAAGACGGTATAGGATCCACTACACTATCCACCGTTACGATGTGTTATATGTCATTCAAGAGTTTGCTGGCAATACAAAAAGTGTTTCAAAACATTGTGTGTAGAAAAACAATGATTCGAAAATTTTCATCTATAATATGCCGCTGTACACAGAGTACAAAGATCAAGATATTTTTTGAAAATATAATTTAGCTTTATCAGACTCAACCAAAAATTGCACGATTATTATTGGATAATCAGTAAACAAATAAGTTTAACTAAAAATATATGAATATAATAATTATTATCAATAAAATAAAATGCATGATATTTTAACTATCAAAGTTGGCATTACCAATAATTTAATTTACATTAGTCTAGATTTATAAGACAGATAACAACTTTGTAAATTTTCGTTAAATAACTTAAGTACAATAGCTACAGTGTTTAAACTAGAGTAAGTCAAAGACAAAGTTAATTAAGAAACCTAACTTATTGTTCTATTTCTAATTAAGGTCTATACAAAAAAACAGGTGCTTTTTAATCAGGTTTAAAGCTTTACATTAAAGGAGATCGTGCTTTAACTTAAATCACGATTTCAGGCTAATATGCTACGTGTAGCATTGGTGCTGTGACACTGCATCCATGCTTAGAATGTTCTCGAAATACGAATAAATACAAAATAGAAAAAAGACGTCGTGCTAGTTCTTATTTATTTAATGGCTAATTCATACAATTACGATCTCAATTTCTTCAATAGTGAAACTAGTTTGTAGTTAACTATGATGAATAACTATGCGAATTATAAAAAAAGAGTATCAATGATAATCTACTATAAATATTTGCCACAAATTAAACTATTATAATAATATAATTGACAATATTTATGACTAAATCATAATAATAAGATACAATCAATATTATGTTAATTATAAACATAATATTAAAAAAAATTAAAAGATTTCGCTTTTATTATTTTCTCAGTCAAAATCAATATTAAAGGTAATATGCATTCAAGTTTGGGAACTAAGATGTTATGTCTCATGTGCCTGTATTTCAACTAGCACACTCATCCGTCAAAGCGGAACACAACAATACTACAAATAGCAATTTAACCAGAACATTTGTACACATGAGCTTCCACAAGCCTTACCACAAATTAAATTTATAAAATAAAATGAATAGTATTTAATTAACCTCTACTTAATTCAAATAAACAACATTTGACATCGAATTATATTTGTCGTATTGTCATTAATACCTAAAATATAAGGCGTTCTCTATATTTTATGACCGGAAGCGAAACACGAGTGATCCAAAATATAATCCTATTTTTGACCAAATATATTATTGTTTTTTGTTTTGTTTTGTTTGATGTTATAGTGTCGAAGAAACTGCTATCTGAACTTGGAAAATAAAATTAAAATAGTTATCATTAGTTAAGTGAAATAATGTTATATCATATGTAAGATATATTAATCAAGAACTGTGCAATGCACGATAAAGCAGAGTTATTAGCAAATGGCATGGAATACGTAAAAATAAGTTTTTTTTTATCTTTACTCCTTCTTCGCTTGGAATAGGCTATAGCAATGGCAACTTTTAACTGCCTTGTTGGTCCAGCGATAAAAGGCCGCAGATCCCTTGGTTCTGGGTTTCACCCTAGGTCGGGCCGATAAAAAGTTATTGTGGTTTTTTTAAATATTCTCAGTAGCACCCTTAGTCTGGATTTTGAGTTGTGTACTCACATACCTCGAAAAGCATATCGAGCTTGCGCCTAAACTCTTTCCGATCAAGTCAGATTTTCCGCCTCATCGGATTAAGAGGGGGGCCTGTATTTATACACACACTTGTGCACTATAATATGATAATTGTGGCCAACCACCGTGCACCGTGGCCGAAATCTGTCAAAAGGACCGCAACATCATATAAATAGGTGAAAAAGTGTCACTACCGAGTTAATAATAAGTATCAGTTTTCTTGAATAAAGAGTATATTGATTTAATAAATAGCTGATAAAAGACAAATAGACTTCTGAAATTGTTGAATATACGACCAACTAAAACCTTTTTTTTTTAAATAGAAAAAAAACTTTACCAGTTCTTTCTCAGTTTATGTTACGTTTTCCAAAAAGGTTAGTTTTTACCTTGACTATCCGCGGAGCAGGATCTTGAGGTAAGTGCCCTCACTGATCAGCTCCGCCAAAGAAGAGCAAGGAGAAGACGCCACTTGCTGGGACTAGGACGTTATCTATATCTCAGGAACCCCACTAAGTCTGGAACAGTCCAACCGTCGGCGCAATGTATACTAAAACACGTTTTTTAAGTAAGATCGAAATAAAAAGTGAATGCTTTTATATTACAAAAATAAATTTTCATTTGAATTAAATATTAATACAAAGTTGTTATGAGGTATAAAGTGAGTAAGGTTGTAAGTTGATACAAATAAATTACATCAACGAGCCATTTAAATGATATGCAGGAAACAGTCCGTCAACATAACGTCCTATAGATCAAAACAAAATAAACTTTCGCGCTGCTTGTCGCCATATATCGTATGTATGTACAGAACAACTAGACCCTCCATTGTTTCGGACACAGCTGAAATATATCACAAGCGCGTTACTGCCTTTAAATGTGCCGCACAACCCTTATTCGAGTTGTCACTGCTAAATCATTTCCAGGTGTATTTCAGTTCGTATGCCTTGATTGTGTTATTTTATATCTTGATTACTATGTCTATCTTTTAAATATAATCCGAATGAATATACTTTTCTTACTTCTGTCTTTATAATAGGGTGTATGATAATGTATATATATGCTATGTAAAAATAAGTATTATATTAATAAATAAATAAGTATATATATTGTACATAAATATGGTTTCGATTTGACTAAATTTATTAAAATGTAAGAAAATCAACAAGAGGGGTAGTCAAATAAATTATAATTCTAAGTAAGGTTAAAGATTTTATTTTCGTTTGGTGCTTTGATGGCGGAATCAATTAAAGGTAAGACTATTGTACTGATTACAATATTGATTATATTATGTTAATTTGTGATTTGTAAAATTATATATACTCGGTGATAGACATCAAATGGTGTGTTTTATTTATTAAAGAAAAGAATAGTAAATGGTAACATACATACATATGTTACGAATGGAATAAATTTCAATCACTGTAGTTGAATTTTACGGGATATACAACTAACGGTTTATTTTATGTTTTGATATTTTTCAACATTATACAAAATTTCCTAAAGGTATAAATTAATGTTCAATAAAATGCCATTGATATTTCACTTTATTAAATTGAACTAATAATAATACATAAAGCGTATCTCATCAGACCCTCGGAGTAAATACCTCATTAAAATAGTAATTGTATTGATTTATAATTGCTTTTTCTGACATTGTATGCTCTTGGGAAGTTCGATTCGAATTCCAAATTATATTTTCGTAAATCGATTTAATCGAATAAAATTAAATGATCTGTCTAGTATATGAAACAATCGGTTGACATTATTATTAATTTGCATTAATTTACAGAATTTAAAACTGCTCAATTTAAAGATGGCACTTTAATATTATGATGTCTAATGACAATTATTATACTTTACAATTATATATTTTTAATTCGCAAAATGTTGTACAGTTTTCTTTTGAAACCGAAGTCATTAAGCACGACGTCCAAAATCAATCATTGCATTACAGAAGAACGAACGAATACGCTCGTATAATATGTATTGTTAAGAAGGCATGCATTTCTAAACTGCCAAATAAAAAAACCAAGGCTTTGCCTATAAGATACCGATTGATTTCTTGCTCAGACAAAAATCACCTAAAAGTAGTTTCACTTATTTAAGTAATAAGCGTTATATCATAAATTATCAACTTTCATGAATGATCATGATATTAATTTATTTTTCATGTAGTATAATAAAATAACATTGTATATGTAAAAAGTATAAATAAAAGTCGTGAGACGGCGATAAACCAAACGAAACGACAAAATAAAGTCCTCAGATTTTTTGGATAAAATAACGTGGCAATGAAAATATGTTTTTGACAATAAAAATGTAATTGAACTGATTTAGGAAAAAAGTATCGATATATTTGAGCCAAACCTATTTTAAGCATGTCTCTTTATTCTATAAATAATCTCCGTTACGGTGTACTAAACAGACTGATTGATACAGATTACAACACAAGATATAAAATAATATGAGTAATTATAACATGATGTTATTTCAAGGGACCTTAAAAAATAAACTTGTTTTGTTATTATGCAAAGATTTTTTTTATTCCTATAATGTTAATCTTAGTAGAGGAGACATTGCAGTGTAAATTAAGTTCAGGAGCTTTGGTTTATTTCAAACAAAACGAGGTTCGTTATAGGTGAGGAAACTGCCTATACAGAATTCTATCTATACTATTTGCCACTCCTATTTGTAAAATTATTTATTAGATTTGGTTCAAACACTACATTTTCTGGGACATAATTGTTTTCACAATTGTTTATCCAAAACTACTTAAATTACGTTGAAAACGTGGCACGCAACATACTCCTTAAATTAATTCGGCGGCATTGACAATACGTGGTAACACGGAAGCTGGAGAGATGAGAGCAATACCACTAATGTAAGCTAACATTCGCGATTCTGCTCTCATCGTATTTCTCTATTTTGTTTAGTTCAATACCATTCAAACTAAAAATATGCGTATTTTTCAATTCGCGCTATCGGATACCAAACCACGTATTATTTACGGTAAAAAAGCGGGAAAGTGAACAAAGAATCGTATACACACTATTTTTAGAAAACAATATTATTATACCTATACTCGCCAAAATATCGCACGACTAAAATGACACTCATGGTATTTATTAAATAATAAGATATAAACAATTACTATAATTCAGTCAGTATCGAGTCCAGCAATCTATCTACCCGTAACGTCCTACTATATGTACTGTATATATTTTATTTGTTTTGGTAACGATTACAATACTGTATGCCAATTAAATTGAAGTAAGATAAACTCTCCGACTAAGTTGACATCATAACCTATATTAAGTCAAAGCATATCCTGTATATATTCATCTATAAACTGTAAGCAATCATAAAACAAAAGCCGCAAATCATACGGAATCTTAGTTTGCGTCGATTAGGAAACCGAATACGCTAAAAAGCGATACTTAGCTCTTCAATAATCATCACTATGACTAGTCAATATTAGGTATATGAAGGAACAAATTATCGTAGACTTAAATCTTTCAGGTTCCCACGTTCATATTATATCAAATCAAATGTATAATTTTACATCTAGTTTCTGTAGTTAATCCCAACATTTCAAAATTACGACTTCTAATTAAAGCAAACGCACGTAAATATTATAACTATCCCCCAAACTAGAAACAGGTTTCCAGAACTATTTCAAACAAAACTCATTTTCGTAAACTTTGTTTACAGACGTGAGCTTGCAAAATTCGCGGGCCAATTGTTCAGAGTGGTAGCATTAGTACATAAGCAGGTAATCACATTATAACAAATGAAACGTCACAGCAGCGACGAATAATACAAACAATGACATAGAAAATAAAATTAGAAATCCACTTATCATGATTAAAACCATAATCGATACAAAACACCGACAACTATAGGGATCGAATGGAAATTCCAAAACAATTTATTTTAAAGTCAATTTTATTTAATCCCAGGAAAGTCGCCGTGACCTAAGGAGCTCAAGTAATTTCCTCAGGGGGGCGAGGAGGTAAAAGACTGTAGGGGAGACGGTTGAAAAACGAGAATTACACCATTCGCTAATTGCAGCAATCAGTTTAATGTAGTCGACAAGACCGAATTGAATGGGACGGCCAATGTCTTTTTTATAAACAACCAGGACTCTTTTTAATCAACTCTGTTTTTGTTTCTCATTGAATTTATATTATTAAATTTATCGTTATTTTTTATTAGTATGTTAATCCAATCATACTGACATTAAACATAATGTGCTAATAAATAAAAAAATACATGTGTGTTCTGTACATGCTTACAAGCACGCTTATGTAGTTGTATCCATACTTGGGGACGAAATGATCAATATGTAAACGTCACATAAATGTATGATCTATATAAGTGTGTATCTTTTGTAGGAGACTCATAAATTAAATAAATAATAATTTGAAAATAGAACATGACGTTGTGAAATAACAGTGCGGTGGGTATATGTTAAAAAAAGAAGGGTAATGTTCAAACATTACCCTGATGATGATGATTACCATTACAGCAAAGATTTATTACTTTAAAATATGAATCCGCTTATTAAAATTCAACATTTTCCTGAAGTTTGCCATATTATATTATTGTATACTATACTATATTCATTCTCAGAATTTAATCCCTGTTGCTGGAGCGGTATAAGTATTGATTTTTAAAAATTCCAATGACGCAGTTTTATTTTTCATCAAAATCATGCCTTTGAATATTTTTGCTATTTCTCACAGTATCGGATTTGCCCATTCATCAGTTGCAAATACATCCTGTATATAAATTCAAATAATATATAGAAACATTCGAAACAAAGGATGCTTTTTTTAAAACTCATTTAAAAATAAACTCGTTCAGTACAGTACTAATTCCAAAAAATATTTAAAGGTAAATGAATGTTAGAAAGGCAACCATTTATATTTGATTTTTTTTGTTGACTGACAAATGTAATTTTGTTTTTGTATATTTAAGTCCTTGCATTTTTTTTATGTTATGCAAACGAGCAGGAGGCTCACCTGATGGAAAGTGTTTACCACCGCCCACGGACCATGGGCGGTGGTAAATGATGTCCATCTGCAACACCGGGGGGCTTGCGGGTGCATTGCCGGCCTTTAAAAAATGCATTATTCTCGTGGAAGTGACTTGCTATGTGTTATTGCGGAATGTATTGTATCTTTATCCATAATTTACGTCTCATTTATATAAGTAAAAATAATTGTATGTTTGTCCTCTATGAGTTCTGATTTAAGAAATATAAAATAAATAAGAAAATAAGATGTGTTCCTTTTTTGTCCTTAAATTTTAACTTTCTATAATTTATCATAGATCATCGACGATCTCCGTGGTCGAATAGTGTGTACACCGGTTTTCATGGGTACGCCACTCCGAGGTTCTGGGTTCGATGCCCGGCCGAGTCGATGTAGAAAAAGTTCATTAGTTTTCTATGTTGTCTTGGGTCTGGGTGTATATGGTACCGTCGTTACTTCTGATTTTCCATAACACAAGTGCTTTAGCTACTTACATTGGGATCAGAGTAATGTGTGTGAAGTTGTCCAATATTTATTTATTTATTTATATTTATAGGTAATTCCTACAGTCAAATATTAGTTTCACCTTTATAAATAATTAGTTGCTTCCGAATAACTCTATTGGATTCTGTATTGAATTTCGGAGAATAACGTCTTATCCCTTTGTTTGTCGGGAAATTTCGGGCACGAATTTGTGTTATTCCAACTATACGAGCTTTGCGTCTAATACATTCTTATAGAGATTTTGCTTATTTTTAAGCGAAATAATATTTATTTCAATTTAGAACGAACAAAATTACATTTAATAAATATTTAAAAAACATTTTTCGCATATTATAATTGGAAGTTCAATTCTCAATTTACATCGATTTTCAATTTTGAATATTTCAATATATGACTAAGTTAATAACAGTCTGCTATGTTCCACTCCTGGCCTAAAGACATTTCCTTTTGAGTAGAACGCTCGGATCTTATTTCACCACGCTGTTCCAATGCGATGTTGTAAATCACACGACGCAGATTTTCATTAGATACGTGAAGGTTTTCTTATGTTGTTTACCTTCACTAAATACGAGATGAATTGTAAACACAAATTAAGCACATCAAAATTCACAAGTACTTGCATGGGTTTGAATCCGAATTAACCGGTAAGATTCATACGTTTCAGCAACTGGGTCATCACAGATATGATTGATATAGAACCATTCTACAAAATATGAAAACAAATGGTCAATAACGTATAAAATGAGTTACTCTTTTCGAGCAATAACAATATTTCTATGAAGACAGGTCGATGTTTGGATTGGAATGACAATTGGTAGCTATACCTAAAGCTCAGCGGGAGTCGAGGCACGCAACGCCGGTTCCCGACTATTTATTTCACTTTATGTGTCAGCAAGGTGCGATTCCGCGAATTTATACCATCCCTTTCAAACGGTTTAATCTTTACCTATACATAGTTACTTGTATTGTTTTCAGAATAGCTAAACAAACAATGCCATATCATTTCAGAATAACAAAGGGGTGTTTCGTTTATTAGCTTTTCGACATTTAATAATAAAACTCTAACTATTTATATTCCATAAATTTTGCTATCTATTACTTATTTTAAACGAAAATAATAAGAAATCTAAATATACTTAATTCAAGTAGGCTTTTACAAACATTTTGGAAGTAATTTTTGTCTACTGAGAGGAACTAGAAAGAAAAAAATATATTCATTATTTCAAATACAAAGTTACGTCACTCATAAACAATTATTTTTGATATATATTTTGATTTTGATTTGAGATTTGAATATCCTGAAAGCTAACGTGTGCTATCCTAATTCATCTAATAATCTTGTGTTAAGTAATATGCGTTATTTATTAATATTCTTGTTGATAATCGATTTAAATATAAAGAATAGCTGACAGAATATTTGTTTAAGACTTAGTAAAAACGTGACCCGGGGTTTATATTTATATTTTATATTCTCTTCCATCGTAAAACGTTCGACTTAATATCCCTTGGCATTGGTGCTCATCTTCATTTCTGGGTGAGGTCCGCGTTTACGATCACCACCCGTGATCTATTAATCCGTCATAAACTTAAGCAAATTAAACTCCAGTTTAATCCTTTTCATGAGCACAGCGTGTCGTATTATTTCTATGTATTATTATATATCTCATTCCTTTGTCTCACAAACTATTTATATTATTAAACAAGGTTCGTCCATGAACCTCATGTCACGAACTATTATGAATCATAAAATGCAATTAAAATTATTATGTTTTACATTAATTAATTATTATTATTACTTGAAATATATTAAAATAGAAGCAACACATCCACGTCGCCATCTCGTCTAATCACTTATTACATTTTGTGTAATAAGGCTCAGGAGGCATAGTTTAAGTAAAAATGAGAAATGGAACAATAAAATGCGGATTTTTAAGGCTGCACGGTAACAAATTGCGGCTCGCAGAGTCCGCGACTCTGCCAAGAGATGAGCTTTTGCCCATACCACAAAATGTAATTTTTTCAAGCACCAAATAATTGGAAGTATCCGGCAACGTTTATTTAAATATACAAATAACGTTTGAACTAAAACGAACACAGTTGTTTTTATTCTAATATTTTAGTATACAAATAATTTACCATATTGTATAAAGGAAAAGCATGAAATATACTTACACTTCTTTTTAATAAAAAAGTAAATCGTATCTATAAAAGTGTTTTAGCGAAAGTAAAATATATTATATTGCAGATTAAAACCATTAGTAGGGGCAGGTGGTTCATCCCAGCGAAGATTTGTTTGTGAGATTTAATTTGAGATACGGTCACGACCACACTCTGCTACCGCTAACTTTTATAACCTACCACGAATTTATATCAATCTCTATGTAGATATATATCATATTGAGATGCAATATTTAACATATTTTTGAAGAAGAATTTATTATTTAATATTTTTAAACATTACATTTAGTTGTAAGAAGATGCATTCTCGCTACAGCTTTTAAAAATTATGCAATAACTACAAGTAGTTGGATCGATCGTTCCAGAAAACGGCAAACGCTGGCATGTATCATTCATAAGGAAATGTGGCTTCAGGCGTACACCGCGAATATTTCACAGTCGGTTTATCGAGAGAGCAGAGGCGTGTTTAAAGCCTCATAGAGTACGGGCACAGGTGGCTCGAATATCCTCGCCAATAGTATGGAGACGTGATCGGAAAACCCAATAGCTATTGGCAACTCGCGACTTCCTCTTCAAATAATGAAATTTGAAATTTATTGGACCAATCGAACTCTCTGTTTTACTTCGCCAATATATTAAGGATCTCTAGTTGCTAAGTGAATTATGACATTTTCTTTCAAGCTCGTGTGATAAATTATATTAGTTGTACAGAATGTCTTAAATAGAGTTTCATTAATGTATATGTTTGTACAGCCATGTACGAATATCCTTTGTACACATTGCTTGAGGTTTGCCCAGTGCTCTCTCGCGTGCGATATGAGCCCGCCAACACAAGGTAATAATTATTTCTTGTCAGAACAAGTTTGTGCGCAGCAAACAGAGATATGAGCGTAACACTCGAGTAAGCACAATGTAGGTTTCTATTCAGGTTAGCTCGGTAACGTTAATATGTACTTAATAAAGACAACGAAACAACGCATTGTTCAGCCCAAACAAATTACTGTACTCTTGTTTATATAAAATACATTATATAAAATGAATAACGAACAAACAAAACACATTTTGTTCTCATTTCGTATCGAATAAAAATATTTAAATCGAATGATAAACTAAACTAGATTAAATCCATAAAGTTGTGCACGAGGGCAGGCTGTAGATACTTTTAATACCACAACTGAATACTGTATTCAGCTTCCGTTTAGACCGCAGAAACTCTCCCGCTAGCAATAAACTCGCCGAGAAATATTTTCACATCGTTGTGGAAGTTAAAATGAAAGTAACTACACCGCGTAGAGCAATAGCCGGCCTGCCGACGACGGATAATGCGGAATATTTCGACGAGTTACATAATTTTATTCATGAGACCGACGTTCCCGATTGCATATCAAACGATTCCATAACAATATTTACAAGAAACAAGAATCGTGAAGTCCCCCAATGCCGGAATGTAATTAGTACACCCGCTGACATAATCAGCATTCCGACGAAATTAAATCTTTCACCAGACTCGTAATACGGGCGCAGAATAATATTTATGATGTAGCTACAGGCAACACTTTAATCTTCATAATCCTCACAGCTAGATGCTTTATTAAAATTTCTATGATTAAATTTTAGTGTTTGCTTTGACAAATTTTAGTGTTTTATTTTATTAATAAAAAAGTACATAATGGTAAACCATTGCGTATTTAAATGCCCTCAGAGCGTATATAAGTTCCGTTCTACGAGTATGTTTGGTTTTAGGGCTTACATTAAGAAGCCCGTTTTGGCATTATTATTTATCAAAATTAAATATTGCATTTGTATTCAATACAGAGCTGAGAGATGTACAAATATACAAAATAAGAAAATATACATTTACACCATGTCCCTGTCAGATTAAATCAATTGTTTTATTATAATTTCCATATCAAAAGTAAAATTTGTGTGGAAGCGTAAGTACGAAATTCGAATCGAAAACGTTATATTCGATATCATTATTCGAAATATGTACTCGACGGCCTGACTTCAAATCGAAATTTTATTAAAATAACTTCTCGTGTCGCTCGATCCGAAGAAAAGAATAATAAATTTTGATTACTTTCTCACGTTCGCAATCGTGAGCCGATTCTTCAATTTTTCACTGCTTTCCTTAAGAAAATCATGATTAAAATGGAAGAATTCGATCTAATTCTTCACTTAAATCATACTTCCTATTGAATTTAAATACGACACCGAAAGGAAATTGAACATTCGGGTCGTTTTATGCATTATAATGAACTGTCTGTTTTTAATTGAATGACGTAATAAATTATACACTACACTTACTACATACATATATAGCACGTAACTATATAACGTTACCGCATAACGAAAACTTGAATCTAGAACCTAAATAACTGACGTTTGGAATCTACGTTTATTTTATAGTGTAAGACAGGGTTTTTGAAAATTTAAACTTTAAAAGTATTGAAAGGGGTAACTTTTTATGAATATTCTCCGTTTGAAATCAGGACGGGCAGTTAGTAATATTATAAACGCCGAAATAGATGAGGTTGAATAGTCTGTACACACTCGCTCGAACAACTGTTTGGATTTTAATGAAATTTAAAGTATAATTTTTTTTATTTCTTACTCGTTTTTAATAAAGTTCTCTTATGATATAGTATGATAACTATTTAAATATAAATAAAAATATTATAAATACAAATCAGATAAATGAAATTAATCTAAAATAATGACACATTAAAAAACTATATTTAAAAAAAATATTAAATGTTTTTATTTTAGTAGTTTCAATTTAGGTAAACGTAATATTCTCATTAAAGTTTCCAACAGAATTTTAACGATAAAATTGAAAGAATATTATTATAGAAAAATTTGTTAATATGAAGTAATAATTAAACTATATTGTACTTAGACAAAGTACATGCACGGAGTAACTTGCATCTATTACAAATAAAATCTTTGTATAGTTGTGGCTTAATTTGCATAACTACAAAGCTCTACAAACTACGTCAACACTGAAATTAAACTTGCTTGCAATATTAATGTATAGCCCTTGATTTTTTTTATTTTAATGATATATTATATTATTTGATTTGCACAGAATGAACTTACGTTTGGTGTTTATTCGTTTGTGTAAGCGATGAGCTCTATAGGAGAACTGTAAAGCTGGCTGTCAGCATGGTATAGATTTCTAAAATCGTTAGAAGACAACTATATTATATTAAAAATATATTTCATTCAAATAGCAAATAGCTTGTACAAGCACTTTTGTATCGTCATTACAAAACTGTATTAAAGATAAATCGATGAGAAACTCTTTTCCAACATTTGAGATACACATATATGTCAGTTAAATATAATTAAATTTATTTATATCCTTCCTGAAAGTCAACAAATAGTCAAAATGTAATTTAATTACATCAATACTCGTTAGGATTAGATTTCCAATAGCGTCATTTCGGTTATACAATTTATATAGGATGAAAAGCGAAAAAAATATATATATGTCGCAACACTGACATCGAAATGTCACTGGAACGCTAGCGCCCTCTGTCGGCGCTCGACGGATTCAACGATTCACCGACTGAGCGGCGCACTCGACACTTCTCGAGCAGCAGCTGGCCAGTGCGGTCGAATATTGATACCGACTCGCGTTCCAACTAAGTTAATTTAAATAATAAACGGGTTCATTGGTTTACTGTGTTTCGTTGCGCCAACACTACCCATCGACGCCCACTGCTTGAACTTAAGTATGGACCATACCGATGAAACTGAGGCTCATCATTCGTCATATATATATTATTTTAAAATCAGAAATAAGAGTTCCTGATATACACTTTTTTACATAAGAATTATTTACTTGGGCGTATGCCCGTGTATATACAATGCTGCAAGCATTCTTGCACCCGTCTTAGGTCTTAGATGAATAAAAACAAACTGATCACGTTAAGGAGATAAACATAAACATACAACACCACACGTAGCAGATATATAAATTGTTTAAAACTCATTATAAGACGTACAAAGATAGACAAGAATGCCTTCTGGAACGTCTACCAATCGATTCGACAACATCCAGAGATAGATTTGTTCAATAAAAAGATACCAATATAAAATAACGTGCTCCAGAACAATTCTTTTTCAATTCCAGGTTCGAGGTTTTTATTAAAGTAGCATTTTCCATTTATGTCGATCGTCGCGTCGCAAGTTAGTATATTGCAATTGTTTCGTTCTCACCCCGTATCTTATTCGACATTCGACAAATTAAATAAAAAAACTAATGGAACTTTTAAAATACAGTATACTAGTATGGGATCAGCAACTATTGTGATCATAATCGCTTCGTCATTTAACTAAGTGAATAATTCAGTTTTTTTTTATTAATATATTGAAATAAACATTATTTCCGCTTGTTGATGTTTACGGAACTTTACTATGATTTCCGTGTGCGATCAAATTAAAAGAAATATGATCTATTTATCGAAATTCATAAAAATCTATGTAACTGTTTGTATAAAATGTTTTTCAAATAGCGTAAATCGGAAACTTAAATTTCATAATTATTATGATTATATGATTACAAGCATCAATACTTAGTATTGTTATGTTTCTATATTCAATATTTAATATTAAAAATATATAATAATTCATATATTGTTATGTTTCGGTTTAAAGAGTGAGTGAGCCAGTATAACTAAAGGTACAAAGAACATAACATCTTAGTTCCCGAGGTTTCCCAACCATAGCATTGTAGATATCGATACGACATTTTATTTATAACTATCTGACGTAGTAACATTGCGAACATAACTCGGTAGTACACAAAGAGGACATCACGAGGGTTTATAGAGCGATTTCCTTTTTTTAATCCAGGTACCCAAAAATATTTCAATATACATTCATTTCCTTTTTTCAGAATAAGTACATTTTTTAACATAGGATGAAGCGTAAATTTTATATCGTTATGATCGACAGCATCATTTTTTAATGTAAAATTAAAACCAAAATCAAAATATTCTTTATTCAAATAGGCTCATAAAAGCACTTTTGATATGTTACAGTGTTTAATTAAACGTACCGCTAAATTATATGAATGTTTTGTTAAAATTTAGAATGTGAAGAAAATAAATTAAATTTAAGATATCCATGTGTAATATTATTTAATGCTCCGTATCCCATTCCATGTACAAGAGGTACATGGACTGGGAAAACTAATACTTTTTATTTCTTCTGTGAGCAAATGAATTGTTTACAGATTAAAACTTTTACTACGTACTTACTTTGATTAACTCTATCTTAAGGCAAATATATAAAACGTGTGACGTCTTTTATTTATTAGGGTACTTAGTTTTATTCGACATGTTCAATTAGAATATGGCTCTACCAATGCATAAATATTATCGTACAAATATCGTTTGAAACTGCAATAAATTAGAATAGCTATAAAACACACTTAAGATAAAACACTCAATAAATAAATATGCATTAAATATGACATAAAATTAAGAATTATGCGTTCCTGTGCTCTCGGTGCAATTCCTAACGGAGTTCACAGCCAACTACATAGGAAATAACTAATTATTACTACAATATTTTAAAGTGCTCGAGTGTGCACCCTCTATTCCATCACAATCACAGGATCAACGTATTTTAGTGCTTTCTGAGGCAAAGGAGTATATAGTTCTATTCAATTACCAAGGCGCGCCCCTCCTCTTTAAATTACATGTAAAAGTTAAAAACAAAAGCATTACCATTATGTTAATCGTCTCACGCACACTAAAATATCTTGTAGGCACGAGCGTCTCTCAATACTAATGAACGCTGATAATTAAAGTGGAGGGGCGCGCCTTCGTGGGTGAATAGATAAATGCTACCAACTTGAATGTCATTCTGCTAATGAGAATTTTGGAACTGGAAAATCCAATAACATTTTATTGGCTTGTCTTAAAGTTTGAAGTATGAACTTCGAGATCTGCAGCCTTATAATATAACCACTAGACCAACGTAGAAAGAACAATTAAAAATATACAGTCCACTTCTCCATAGCGCGCCAGCCTTTATAATAACAAGTTGTCTAACATGTTCAATTACAGCAAACGTTTGTTTATCTCAAGATTTATATGCTAATTAAATGAATTTATACCCTTCTCAGAAGACAAAAATAAAAGGGTGCGTAATAAAAGTTTTTTTAACATTGTTGCTTATACCACTTTTATCTTTCCGCTCATTTAATCCGAGGATTAAAACGAAATTTACGTTGCTATTATTTATAATTCGATAGGTCACAAATTTTAATTTCATTATTTTTTTTTAAGATAATGTAAATAATAAAAAGCGTAGAGAAATTATTTGACTTTCAACCGGGATGTACGTAAAATTAATTGTATTTGATTATCATAATTTTACATTTGAAATATTAGAAAAGACTTAAGTAACTACTGAGTTTCTTGCCAGTTCGCCCGGATAGGTTATACATTTTGAACCGGTGGTAGTTTTCCATTTACCACAATTCTGTAAAATGTGGATTCAAAGTTGATTGTACGAGAAATCTTTAAAAAAATTAAAAAGAACACGATTGAAGTTCATTAAATCGTATTCTTTTTAATTGTTACATTACAATAATATTAACATATTACTCTTAAAAAATATTTAAATTTAAAAAGCATTAGAAAACGCAGAAAAAGGTATTCGTTTTAAGCGAGAGCGTTTCAATAATCTTAAGTGATTCCATAAGTACACAAAAGCAATATGAATCCACCTCTTGCAAGAAAACATCTGATCCCTGACTTCTGCTACCTTTGAGTTGTACTCTAATTCATCTCGGCCGAATGACTTTCCAGTACACAAGGGGGAATTGTCCCGACATACGAGTATATAGTGTCGCGCACGGGACGCGAGAATTGAGACAAAAATTTTTGTAGAAAATGCTCTTTTCGCCATCCGCAAGATTAGATTCAAGAGGATAAATCTCTCTTCCCCCCACTTGCGTCGCCCATTTTGTGTGAAGGCTTTATTCAGGATTATTTATACGGAACATTTCGTTCGTTGGCGTGACATGCTGAATAACGTCTTTAATCTCTCTTGCTTGGGATAGTTTCGTATTCACCTTTACAAAAGCTTGCTGTTTCTATTCAACTATGAAAGTCTTTCAAGGTAATAACTTCGTACGAATTCAGCTTTAATAATATTCACTTAACCCTTACATTTAAGTGCGTAATTTCCTTGAATAAGTTCTGGGTTATAGTTGAGTGCTCATTTATTAAAATAATATATCAAATAAATGTAACCAGTAGAATAATATAATTAAAATACGTAGTAATAAGTGAGTGCTATTATGTAAATTTATCATCAAATAAATATATTATCCAACACAGGAGAATGCACAATCACTCCCTGTTCTCAAAAAAAAACTTTATTTGAAAAAGTATAAATCTTTGGAAAAAATTAATTATACGTATGAATGTATACTACAACCAACGCCAACTCAGGGCTTGTATTTAACATGGAAGGCAAGATTATAATTATTTATAATAGCAGTACCTACATTATGACATTCTAGATCAAATTACGAAGAATATTTACGAGTTAAACCATTACTTTAAATAAGTTTCAAATTGAAATCGATTTAGTTGTTTTTATCTTTTCTTCTTAGCTTATCTTATCTAAATATGTCTACTGTAACATATTATGATACGATATAATATGTTATAGTTAGGCTAATTGTAGATAAGATCTTATTTACATAAGCAATGAGTAATTGACATACATAATTATATACACAAACAATCACACAGGACGAAGAAGGTCATAACCAAACATTTCTTGTTTTGTTTGTAACTCATTTTTGTTTCTCGTATTTGTTTTTCATGAGTAAATAGCATTAATATTAAATGAAGTATACGTTTTTAGATAGCAGATCGTTAAGAAATACGAACATAATAAAATTAAATCTATACGCGAACAGAGTATATAAACTAAGTAATGTATAATAATTATATGCCTAGACTTTCTTCCTCCCTAATTGTTAGAGGAATTTATGTTCGCTCGTGCAATTTGTGAACTCATAATTGATATCGTGAGTATACGGTCTGAAATGAAACAAACGTCAGCACAATTTTAAAACAATATTTTGGAAACCTAATTAGTATTTTAAGTTTATTTATTTTATACAACCTATATATGAATAATTAAACAATACTTGTAGTCAGTTATTGATGGAATTTCGACCGCAATTTTCACCAAATTTCATTTTTACCTTTCTCTCGGTCTGTGTATTTTACGTAAATGGTTCTACAACGTTATTTATAAAATTTTAACAAAAAAACCGGCTCCTAATAATTATCTTAGAAAACAAATATAAGTAACGTTAGTTTATTATAATCTATCTCACGTCATTGTAAACTGTCGAAAGATTTAGGTGGCAGATACCAAATAGACAACGTTATAACGAGACATGTACAAAGTATAAAACTTTATAAATAATAAATATTATTTGAAATGTTGCATTCGTAGAATTAATTTTTATATAAAACTAGTTAGTTTCTATAAAAAGGTCTGACATAAAAACTGCGGCAAGAAAATTATCCGTACCGTGGCTATTAGCAAATTGTGTAATTTTCCTTTTTCAAATTTCTGTAGGCCCTGACAAAATTGCTTTGCCCTCGCAACCCGCCATTATGGAAGAAATGATGAAAATGGGGCGCAATAATAATTATGTGAATCAAGTTCGCTTTATACGAGTTCTTATTTCAACCAACGAAAGTGATATATCTTAAGTTTTTTTATTATAAATAAACACCGAAATCGATATAATAGATCTATCGCTAATGGAAGGCGAACAATCTTTTAAATTTTTTTTTTTTATGTTATAGGGGGCAAACGAGCAGGCGGCTCACCTGATGGAAAGTGATTACCACCGCCCATGGTCATCTGCAACACCAGGGGAGTTGCAGGTGCGTTGCCGGCCTTTAAGGAATAAGTACGCTCTTTTCTTGAAGGTTCCCAAGTCGTATCGGCTCGGAAAAACCGCCGGCGAATATAACATTCGAGTAAATTAAACTTTTATACGGAAACTTGAACCTAATTTACGACATCTAACTAGGAACGAGGAAAATTTAATGAAATTAAAAGTTATTACGCTCAGTACTATTGCTTTTGAAATATTTAAATTAAACCCTAATTTAACATGGCTATCAAAACATTTCAACTTATAAATATAAATAGAAAAGTTGGTTTTTTACTTCGTTTTATTTACTTCTAAATACATTTCAAATCTTATAATTGACATTATAAATCCGATGGTAAGTTTGTTTTTCTAAGGCTTTTACGGCTTAACTACTCGATAGGTATATCCTCATAAAATTTTGGAAAGGAATACAGAAAATGACACAAGATACCTAATACATGACGCCCTCACACGCAGACGAAACCGCGGGCGAAAATTAGTAACTTAATGAAATCGATGCGACTTTTCCAGAATGAAATCATTAAATTTACATTTAAACAATCTTTCTAATGGATAGTACAGGTTTTTTAGTATAGATATTTTATATGAATAAACTTTTTAAAACAACTAACGATATTGTGAGGGTCGCGGGAGAGCACAACACTGGTCGTTTGTCCAGCAGTGAACGTCTCCCGGCTATCATGATGGCTATGACGATAATGGACAATTGTGTGAGTTATATTAGCTTAAGCAACTGCCACGTTAGCTTAGTAGCCAATATATAAGGCTGCAGATCCCGAGACCCTGAACTCCAATCCCGGTTCGGGTTAATAAAAAGTCACCAAGACATCACCCAGCGCTCAAAATGCATGCCATGGTTTACACGGGGCTGGTTGACTGGACCCAATGACTCGGTATTTCGGAACCAGTAAATGGCTAAATGTTGACAGGATCGGACAGTAAGTCAGTTGTAAGGCAGTCAATAAGATACAAAAAGGTACGTGGACACTCTACAACAAACTGGCAGCGACGGTCCGACCTGCGTACATACAACGCCAGTCGCATTGGACTGACTTAGTGGCCCCGAAAATAGAACGGGTGTCTAGTCACTGAACTGACTTGTGAGCGCGAAGTCAGCGCTCTCAACTGGCTTGAAACTAAGTGTCTACACGAGTCCAGTAGTAAGTCAGCGCTGGACTGGCTTAATGTACGGCCTTATTACTGACCCTGTATAAACCAGGCTTTAGTCCAGCTGAGGATCATTTACAGACTGTTACTTTTTACTTTAAAGAATACTAAATCTTATTATATTTTGTACATACTTTTTATTCAAATTCACAAAACGAGTTTTTACAGAGCGATTAATTTCAATATTGTTATGTAAAAATTTTAACTCATTCCTTTAATATAAAGTTTTGAATAAAAAACTCAGTGGCATTCAGTCTGGGGTATGTTTGTTGCGGCCGCTGGAGGATCAGTGTTTGATGTAAATTCACATTTTTAATTTCATTTGTAAATTGTATTGTTTATATAACTGTCTGTTATAAAATAAAGGAATCCTTAACAGAGAAATATTTAAATTAGAACTCGTTAAATGTAAATAACGTTTAATCAAAAACAATAAAAGTATTATTTTATCTTTGTATAATTTAAATGTATTTTATCGGTTTCGGTCGGATAAATCGCATTTTATCAGTTATTTTATTCTCAAAAATAAAAAAATATAGGCGTCAAGTGGCACGAGGCCAAAAATTCCGATTTCATCACGCTTTACAGGCATTACGACGAGTCATATGCGTTGGAAAAACTATATCACATAGTATTTAGTCTGAATATCTATATGTTGATAGACAAAATTATATAATATACTAAAATAATTTTGTTGACACTTAACTAAAACCTAATATAACACTTAATGTAATTGCTTAAATGTTAAAGTATATTTAAAAATATTTTTAGAAATAATATAAGAATTCTGGCCGCATAATTTCATCAATTTACCGCAAAATTCCTCATATTTTAATAACACAGCCCTCGTGTTGCCGTTTCTACAAAATAAAACGATTTTAAAGAACAATATTATTACACAATAAAAATGTTCTCATAGAAAGCTTTAATAGGACAACTATAATATCCTACAAGATAAATAAGGCTTTGTCTACACTCCAACTTTATTTATACATATAACAGAAAACTTCTGAAGCAACCACTTTATTTCTCTTTTTCGTTATACAATAAAACCATTTCAAAACTTCATTAACAGACAATATATTCTTATGTAAAATCGGAATTGAAAACTTTATAGTGCTAACGTACCGGAGCTCACAATGTACCTCCAAAAAGCATTATTCTATTTCGAGCAGACCATTATGACAATAGGACTAAAGGAATTCATATTTGCTACTGTTCTCTCTCACGGGCAAGGAATTTAAATGAACTTTGCTCAACAACAATGACACCACAGACTTTTGTTCCACGAACAATACATTTTGCCGGAAAAATTAAAACCTGTGAACAAAAGAGAACAAATTCATATTGCGGTGTGGGCGGTCCGCGACGATTACGCAGCTAGCCTCGATGCTAACGTGGAAAAAGAAAACAACGTTCCTTTTATTTCCTCCCCGAGCAAAACAGTGCTCATGTGTGTACTAAATGGACACGCATTCCGACATGACTTGCTTCGCATTCCTCTTTGGGATTAACAAAGAGCTCCATAATTAAATGGACTAGTCACGTTTTCACATAACTTTACATCGAATCACAATTCCCCCTACTTGTATCAGAGACGCATCGATTAATTTCAAAGCAAATAAATTTAAACAATTAACAGTTTTATATACTCTTATAATATAATTGTAGAAGAAGTTTAAAAATTATCTTATTTAAATCATAACATTTTATATATTTATTACATTTTAATAATTTAATGTCACATAATATTTTTATGACTTTTAATACGAAATAATTAATTTAATTTAAACAGTATAAATTGTAATAGGTGTATAAGACTAGGTGCATAGCTACTGGTGCTTTATGTAGAATAAACTTAGATTAGAAAACTTACCGTGCAGCAGTCGTCTTTGAAGTTCGTCAAATGCTACAAATTGTACAGAAATGTACACTAAAGCGACTTTAGTTTCCTTGTCAACGTTGTTTCTCAATATATTTGTCATGTTCCTAATAAATTTTATTGTTTGAATCAAACAAATGAATACCTATTTAATAATTTAGTGTACATCTGATAATCTACAAAACATTAGTTTTCAATATTTAAATGTAAACTTAATGTTTGTTTTCGTTAAAGTCCTATAAAATATAAAAATTTAGTAATAAAACTGCGACAATAGGGAAAATAATTATTAAAAAATAAAGCTAATTGAGTACGCAGTCTACGATATAATATTTCGTAAAAAATATTTTCCAAATATTTGCAAGTAGTCTGCCCCATTCCAATATTAATTATTAGGCTTATAATACACGCACAATAATATCCGTATAACATAATATGCGCATAGTCAGATCTCAGGTTCAGTGTGCACTGTTAGTAAAAGGTTAATTATAAAGAGCTCTCTGTAATTCAGCAGCTCAGTTGTTTATCCTTTTATATTATTAGATGTTTAGCTGTGATATAACAAAGTGATTAAAATTGCAAAAAGAAATATCTATAATTAAATTATCTGAGATGAATATAGTTATTTATAACATCTAAGAAATTGGTTTACAAGAATCCTTTAATATTTTTATTTTATTACGCACGGGTTGTAACATTTCCTGTTATTACATTGACGGCAAATTATGTATATATATAGGTATATATATATATATAGGTCATCAATGTATGTTATTAATATAGCACAACTTGGAATTTATAGTGTTTTTAATAAAAAAAAATCGTATAATATCTCAGTGCATATCTCTTTGGTACTACTTTTGTATATTTTTTGCGACGTCAAATTTTTCCATTAACGTAAATGAGAACTAAAAATTTATGTAATGAAAGCAACCGAGGTTTTAACTACAAGCATGGGCTTTACCAACGTTCTCCCATTTTTGAACATAATGTTGATAATCTTTCTTTAAAAAATTCTGAATACAACATGCACAGAGATGACTCTCGTAAACAGACTGCAATTTCAGCGATACAACATTTCTGCGAGATTAAATTCGTAATACCCGAATGACTCCGTTCTGTATTCATTGCTTTTATACTTGAATATAACTGAATATTTGTAATAACTCGCACATCTATAAGTTTCCATTTGTGTGTAGTTGAATACGCATCATATAAAACCACATTTATATTTTATAATAATTATTAGTGTAACCATCCGACCTGGGTTCGCACAAGGTAATTAGAACATATTTTTATATCATCAGTCTCCTCAATTACCAATCTCTTTCTCTCAACACCCAGTGCGAATGTGGCAAGCTCAATCCAAGAAGACGCGCCCCACTATTTTTTGTGAAGGAAGAGCGTGGTGTCCGGATTTTCAGCCCGAGCATAATTCTCAAGCAATTGTCGATTACGGCTTGGTGTAGACGGCTAGTTTAGTTTACGTTGTCGCGGACCACGTGTCATCGGGAAAGTTGCTTCACTTAATATTTTTGTTGATATATAAATATTTTGATTTTTTACAAAGAATATTTTCAAATAGCCGAGAAAAAATAACGTTATTACTTTTACAAGCTAAGAATTATTATACTTGAAAATTTTATTATGTATGTAAGAGCAATCAAAATAATTATTTAATTGTACGATTTAATGAAAAAAAAAAGCAAATAATAATTAAATAGAAAAAATTACCAGTGTACGCTGGAGAAGTGTGTCGAACCACAATCACTATAATTTAATTTAATTTAATTTAATTTACTGCAGGAAATAAGAAATGCAGAATGAGGCGTTTGGTAATATTAAGCGAGTTAAAAAATAAAACTATATAATTCAATTTTAAAAACAAAAACAATTTCAGACTCATTAAATTATCATGATTTCACTTTTTTGCGCTTGTCCCTCTTGCCTGAATATATTACTTCAATAAATAGTATGTTATATACCCTTTGATCAAGTAAAATTAAATAAAGGGCAATGACATGTTGGCGTGATAAAAAAAATGAGGACGAGTAATTGAATTACTTTCATTTTGATTTAATTTCGACTAAAATGTATATTATCCATTGAGCTCTTAAATCAAATATT
Organism: Vanessa tameamea; assembly: GCF_037043105.1. Classification (NCBI taxonomy): domain Eukaryota; kingdom Metazoa; phylum Arthropoda; class Insecta; order Lepidoptera; family Nymphalidae; genus Vanessa; species Vanessa tameamea. The sequence goes on along the minus strand of NC_087318.1, from coordinate 7,093,619 downwards.
TATGAATTAAGCGATTTTTTTAATGCTTTTTTTACTATCGTTATTAGGTTTCATATTATAATCCGATATTTTTAATATTCAAAGATGTATGATAGATGTATGTATGTTGCCTTATAATCATAATAAATTTATATTATTTTCTTAGATGCAGTGCCAACTTGAGAGGTTTGAACTGAAAGTAAATATATCTACTTGTATTTCAAAATAAATATATTATTAAAAATAATATTACTCATTGTATAAATAACGAGGTTACGTCATTTAATGTCGGAAACATGTAGTAGAGCATTTCCAGTATACTATGATCCTATTGGTGATTTAAATTAGTGTGCATGTCCACATAGCTACTCTGTACGTAGCAATAGAACTCACACTCTAGCAGCTTACATCGCTCACTTGCATTGTAGCGATTAGAACAAAGAGTGTGGCGCATCAACATGAACTGAATCATCCATATATATTACCGAAAGCTCCACCCCTTTTTATCTCATGTATTTTACTCATCTACGACAATGCTTCAACAAATATCTAGCTTATATTAATTACAGTACATCTTTTAAATACTTGAAACCTAACATAGTATCGGATGACATAATTAGCAATATAAATTAAAGCTAATGAAGTAGGTATTACATCAGTTCTACGTATCTTAAATAATATATTTTTATTTTGTTTAAAAATTAAAATAAAGATTGAGGATAAGCATATCAGATTTTTTAAATTTATTTTGCTAATTCAATAGAGTTAAATTACAATAGAATTAATTTCTACCCTCAACGATAGCAACCAGGTAAACGAATATTGAGATGACCGTTTCCTATTGAAAGAGTTCAGCTGAATGTGCAGAGAAGGGGCCTTATGTTTTAATTTTTAAGTATTGCATTGTGAATAAAACGTAAAAAAATGGAAGGATGTTAGCACAAATTATATTATAGCAAGGCACAGTAGTCAAATAATTGTTCATAGATACGTTACTCATTACACGACTTGCCAGCCATAGAAAGTGTAGTCTGCATATATACCTCTTTTTATGCGGTTTACCGCGTGCAAATAATGATCTAGTTTTTGTGCTTGCTTAGATTAATCGGCCAAAGGGTATGTTCCTTTGCATGAGCTAGCGTAAGTGCCAAGCCACGACCTATCAGCGAACGCTTAGAGCGGTGTGGCAAGCGGTAAGAACAACTGTTCAATAATGTTACAAGGCACACCATGAGACGTCGCAATTTGTGGCTACACAAGTGATTTTAGCAGAACGCTTCGCTACAGGGCCGGCGCCGCTGAAACTAACGAAAACTTACGGCGAACGAAACGAATATGTAAGGAGAATGAAGTGAGATACCACGACTCATACTAAGCGGCGTCTGACAGCGACTCATACTTTGCGAATAAAACCTCTTAGACGATTTTGTTACGGACAATAAAAACATTTTAGGAACCGAAATAGCCGCAGATATTTTTTATAGGTGTATTTAAGTTAATGTAAAAAATATGGTTTTCTTTTTATGACTTATTCTACATTTTTTTAGTGGGTATTTAATTCATGCGTTATTAATATTTAAAAAAAATATATTAAAACACCAACCATCAATAATTTTATATGTATTTTTAAAATTAAAATCTTAATTTTCATTTATTGATCTTTAAAAGCATAATTTTTCAGTTCATGCGATTTCGTTGCTGAGAGACTAGCAAGGTGAGATATTTGGAAAATTACTACCAGAAACATTTAAAAAAAAAACATTCATATTTAATAAACAGGAATGGGTGCATAGTGGGAACAAATAAAAATGCAATTTCTAGATTATGTAGTGTACACCATTTCTTTAAAATTGAATAATTTGATCAAGAATATTAATACTCTCAAGCCATGTCGAGACAATGTTAATAGAAAATATTTCGCTCTCTGTCTCTAATACGCGGCGGAGACGCAACTGAACGTGGCTTAAAAAACGCGCTGCGCGAATTGCCGCTTCTTTCATCGCATCGCCGTTTGCGACGTTCCCGTAGCCAGGTAGTTAAGTAGAACGTATAGCACATAGCGTATAATAAGTACATAAACATAATAAGGAAACCTTTTTTATAGCTGAAGTTTAAATGAAGTTCTGCGCCGATTACAAATTTATGTTACATACTTCAATACTATGTACTTCAATAAACAATATTACAATAAACAAATAAGTCTACTACGGTAGAGAATAAAACCACCTAAGTGGTCTATGGCTATGCGTTTGACGGAATATTTATTTGATTGAATATTGTTCACGCACGATTGGATTCATAATATATTATAACGATACTTCACGTCAGTAGTTATAAGAACGGAAACCGTTTTGCTTGCATTAGGTACTTTTGCGCTTCGACTGAGTTCAAATTAACGATATTATTATAACTTACGATTTCAACAGCCACCCACGTGAAGTTAGGATCTCTAACGCAAATGGTCAATGAAAAAAATACCACAACGTTACTACATTCACCGTTTACACTGGCTTAACGAGGTCCCCGAATAGTGATGACACGCAAACGGTGCCGATAACTCGTGGTGCTACAAGCATAACCGCTCCCCACCCACTAACAACGTCTTGAGCCGAGGTGCGATCTCATAATAGACAGGATCCTCAGAATAGCAGTCACTCGGAGCCTGATATTGCTTAGATTTGAAAACGAAGTCTAGTACATGCCCCCACAGCTGGTGACGCAGTAAAAGCCAATTAATATTTACTGCATCAGCCATAACAGAAACAAAAAAATATGGACTTAAGCTTTTCTACAGTTGTCTAATTAAATTTTGAACTTTAATCTTTATTTAGTTTACCTATGTGGCTATGACTACAGCTATGACTACTAAGAAATATACACCGCAGCTATGGCTGATTAACCCACTGGACTACGGTCGAGTTATATTGATTTATTGATAAGACTTTAGTCTATTTAAATACAGCAATTTTAGTTATATATAAATTAAAAAATTTAATTAATTTAAAAATTGCTCTAAAAGTCTCCTTTATAGTTGGTGTGGTGCGAAGCCACATAAACTTATTTCCAATTTTTTAAATTTCAAATTTATATATAAAGATAGAAGTGGCATTCTTTAGGTACTCGAAAGAGGTTTTATAAACGAAACTGGGTATCATCAACACATTATAGTTTCTGAAAGCATCCATTATTTTTTTTACATTTAGAATAATAATAAGAAATACACGCGTAATTCTATATGTACATATGTTAAAAACGTATTTAAGAGATAAACGTTGGTTTTATTCAACTTCTCAATAGTCGATTGAACCTATAATCCTTGACGCTCTAAAAATTTACAATTTCACGGACCTTAACTACGAATAACTAGAGCCAGACCGATGTTGATTTAAATATATTACCATTTATTTATATTTAAATCAATATAGGCAGAGAATAGTTTTAAAATGGGAAAGTATTATATTAGGTTATATTTTTAATATAACCCTAAAAATAATATATTATATTTTCTTATATAAGGATTGATAGACTGACAAATAAATGTGACTCGAATTATATTATACACTTTTTTGTTCTTAAAAATATATTTTACTATATTGTATAATTGTATCTTACCTCTCAAAGATAGAAATATATATACTGTTGCAGACGTTTATGTAGATATTGAAGGGAACTACAAATCTTTCACGCAAAGTTTTCCTGTACCTGTTAAAGTTTTGGCAGCGATCGTTTGAAAGGCGCTCAAGCAGTCTATTTTCCCTTTCCCGATTTCGTTGAAATAATAAGCTATTTTTAATGGTAATTTATTGGTCTGAAACTAGAAACCATATGAAATAATAGTAATATAAAAGTTACATATCAATTGAACTCATAGTTTTTGTGATTCTGTAAAAGTTCTAAAAAGTGATTCTCTAATGTGATCTATGTCTACAAACTCGGGTAGACATAAATCACATGTGGCAGAATTTTGTTAAAATTAGATTTTAACAAAATTACATACTGGTTTCCTCACAATGTTTTCCTTCACAGCCGAGCACGAGATAAATTATAAAGACAAATTAAGCACATGAAAATTTAGTAGTGCTTGTGCCTGAGTTTGAACCCGCAATCATCGGTTAAGATGCACGCGTTTCTAACTATTTGCCATCTCGGCTCTTCAAAATTAATATTTATTATCAAAATTAATATTTTCTGTATCTATTAATAAGATACGTTTGTATATACGGTTATAGACCGGACTGTACCGGCCCTTTTCGCCGACATGATCTAAACTAACTTAGTATTTTCGATTTTGTTACTCCGCTACTCTATCAGAAGTTGATATTTACTTAAATTATGCGTAGCATTAGTAAGATCAAAGTAATGAATGATATTATAGTATAATATATTTTTATTAAATTTCTTCACAAATTTTATATCAAAAAACAACAATGACAGTTCCGGTTGCTGCTGGCAGCCAGTAAAGTTATGTAAAATCTAAATATAGGTATAATTTAATTATGAAAGCAACATCGAAATCTGCGGGATCACCATCTTCACACTCGTATTAATGCACAAGCTTGACAATCGCTGGGGAAAACAAGATTAGGTTGCAGATGCTTACTTCCTTAAAGCTTGATCAACCTGTGTATTTGATCCGTATACATTTCTAACTCATATGTTATTGTGGTATCCGACATTTTTAAATAAACGTTAAAGATTATATATTCCTTACATAACATTTTAAGTTTTTTTTTTGTTGGTTAGCTTATAAAATAGCTCCGCCAATCCCGAGGTCCTGGGTTCTTACCCCAGATCTTGCCTCCCATCAGATTATGAGAATGGAGAAGAGCGCAAGGGTGTTTGCGCACACACTCGTGCATTATAATTTGGCTAATTTGTTTTAAGAATGGGCCTCGTGCTCGAAATCGGTTAGGAGGAAATCACCACCGTTTAAAGTAAATAAAGTCAAAATATAAATCACATTTTAAATAAACTTAAATTATTAATTAATTATTTTGAGTCAACCAAAGTCCTAACCAAACCTTGTCTATGTTTAAAATTTGAATTTAACATTCAGGAATCTTTTTTGAGTCAAACTTCACACTACGAGCAGTTTTAACGTCTGCGTCATTTTATAAGTAAACAACATCGTGACAACATATTATGTTACAATTGCGATGTTTTTCAAAATCTATTCGAGATCTAGACGATTTTTTTTTTAACTTTCCATCAAAACTGCCTTATAAGTAAAACTTAGCTCTCTAAATATCTGCTTCATATTTAACTAGTAAGTCTATATAGATAATAAATAGTTATTAGTTTATGAAACATTTGTGTCATAAATACTATACTTATTTATGCTTTCAAATAATATTAAAATCCAATAAGAAAAGTCGTCAAAAAAATACCATCGACTACGACATATGCTTGGCAATCCTAAAATCTCTAAATATAGGTTCTACTCCTATTAATTGGTTTCGCTCTTACCTACTTAATCGACAGGAATTCATAAAGGCAAATAGTAATTTTTCACCTTATTTAGATATTCCTTCTGGTGTTCCGCAAAGTGGTGTACTCTCTCCCCTCCTTTTTTCTATTTTTATTAATACTCTCTCCACACTTATCTCTTCGTCCTATCATCTATATGCTGATGATCTTCAAATTTATGTTACCAATCCCTTGGACGATATTGACGAGGCTGTTGCAACTTTGAATAATGATTTGGCTAAGATCAGTGAATGGTGTAAATCTTACAGTCTCCAAGTGAATCCGAGGAAGTCGCAAGTAGCTGTTTTTGGCAGTCCTAAACTTCTGTCGAGGGTTAAAAACAAAAATCTATCTCCAGTCATGTTTGAGGGCCACATATTACTGCTACAAGATAATGTTAAAAATCTTGGACTACTTCTGGATACTTCCTTTTCCTGGGTATTTCAAGTTGCAGAAATGAGCCGTAAGATGTACGCCATCATTGATTTTTTAAGGCGATGGAAAAATCTACTGCCCATCAAGGCTAAGGTCAGCTTAGTCAATGCTTTCCTTTTTCCAATATTGGATTATGCTGACGCCTGCTACATTGACTTAACTGAAGACCTTCTAAATAAATTAGAACGGCTGCAAAATTTGGCCATTAGATTTATCTTTGGTCTGCGTAAGTTTGATCATGTTTCGCAGTATCGGTCTCAGTTAAAGTGGCTGCCAATCAGGCTTCGAAGGAACTTGCACGTCTTATCTCTTCTCTACTCGATACTATATGTCGAACGTACACCACCTTACCTTAAAGAACTCTTTAAATTTCTTGGGTCTGACAGCATACACAACCTGCGTTCTAGTGAGGATAACAAACTACACACTAACACCCTGCAGCCGGACACAAACCTACAGCAACTCTTTCACTATGAAAACCGTCAAACTTTGGAATGCACTACCCACTGATATACGGCAGTATAAATCCTTGGCCATCTTTAAGCATCGTTTGAAAAACTATTATCTCTCCATATCTAAATAAAGTATGCAAGTATGTATGTAATAATATGTATTTTATAATTATGTATATATATATTGATAGTCTATAATTATATAATATATACTATATTATTATGTGTGTATTATTGGGATGTAGCTATGTGTAGTTTATTATTATACATTAGTATAAAAATTTTATATTATAGTTTTTTATCTCCTCTCTTTATCTATTTCTGCACTTACTGTTTTCGTTCTAAGCTTCTATCACCAAAGGTTGTCTGTGAGAGATCGCTATAAGCGATGAGACCGCCTTTGCGCACTATTTATTTAATGTTTTGTGTTTATATTATGTATTCCTGTGTTGTGCAATAAAGTATTTAAAATAAATAAATAATTAAAAAATCATCTTTTACACTTTATATTTAAACGTACAATTAAAAGATCTACAATCATAATGTTTGTTAAATTAATTATATTATTAGGGTAAAATTATTGAAAACATTTACTTAAATTTACTTAAATTTCGAATGAACTATGATACAATTTTTTACCTCAATTTTATCGAGTAAGTTCCACATTGAATTACTGAAAATAATTTCGCTAGATACCTCTCCACGGAACTAAATGTCGAACACAATTTAAACTTTATGCAGGTTCTATGAGCTCTACAACGTTGCAATGAAAATATAAAAAAGTAATACGATTCTGTAGTTTTGTTATTTATGTTTTCGCCTGCTATCTTTTTGCAGCTATTCACTTGTAATACAGAGTAAACATTTTATGTATTATTTTGATAATCAATTTATAACAAGCGTATAATAGTATTATTCATAATCCCTCTAGAAATACGCTAGCCTTAAAATTTATTAAGTATGAAAGAAGAAAAAGTGGTTTAAGTAACAATGTGTTTTACTATATTAACTCTTAGTTTGAAAGGGGTTAATAAAATTTGTTATTTAATAATATCTTGACATATATTCAAGACAAATATATATGGGTAGACAACCCATAATTCTGCAATCTGAATAGGTGTCATATTCACCGATACTCAAAACAATTTACCGTTTATTTACTACGACTTACAAAGCTTGAAAACACCTTTTTTTTTTCTTCAGGCACCTTAATGAAAATTTTCATTTACTACATTCAAACCCCTTTGACATGAAAAGAACACCGGTACAAACTTAAAACTTGGAGTTATCTGCTTCATCTGTGGACGGATATAAAGAATCCTTTGAATTGTCGAGAGCTTATATATATTTTCAGGCAGTAAATTGTTCATTTTTATATTTTTTCCAGGTTTTAACCGCGATCCTCTTTTATACCCGACGTTCTGACGTAGTTGGATTTACCGTTGTGCCGCGACCTCCGACGTCGCTTGAACGACTTTTCTATGTCTACTTGTACCTACATATCACTATTTTTGTCTTCGCTTTTATTAATAAAGCTACCTGTATACTATACTTCTTCGAGATATTATATATTTTAAAATTTTATATGTTACTGAATTCCATTTTGACAAATTAATCACAAAATTCACAAGGAATGTCCTTGTCCTTGTCCTGTATGGATATTTAGACTATACCACGATATTTAATTAACTTTACCTCACATTTTAATACCTATAAGATAATCTACTTACTAATAGTATGATAATATAGCTTCGTACTAGTTATACTCTCAACAATTACCATATTAAATCGTATAAATACTACTAATACGTTACACGTGGTACGGCTTCATGTAGCACTCATACACTTTGTATTAATTGAGCTATCCTAATATTCATCAGCGTCTATATAATATGTTGTATATATATATATATAGGCCGCTAATGGGCTACCTGGTGATAAGTGGTTGTCATCGCTGGTCGATGTCGCTGTAAAATAAATATTAATCTATTTAGATATCCAAATATATAGGGAACAAAAATTTCTCTTCCCAGAGTGTTTATATATACTACTAGCTGAGCTAGCTTATTTATAAAATTTTACCTATAGCACGTGCACTGGCACCCGCCATTACTCTCTCGAGGGTTGAATTAAAATAGTAGCCTATTTCTCTCTGCGGGACTCAAACTATCTTCATATCAAATTTGAAAATCGGTTCAGCGGCTTAAGCTTGAAGAGGTAACATACAGAATTACTTTCGCATTTATGAAATTAGTATAAATTATTTAGTTAATATCAGAAAGTTAACATACCATCAATACTATCAATAGATCACTTGTATAAGACAAAAACTCTTGTGTTGTCATTTTGCATTATTATTTAGGACGTAAACCAATAACCGGTCCGGAATGCAGATTCAAGCTCGATGAAGCGATAAAAATTGCAGTAATTACTCTTTTCAAATTTAATTATACTTATTTATACAACAATATCGTGCACGAAACAACATATAAACATAACATTTTGCTTTTGATCATATTAATAATAGTGTTTGAATATGCTCTTAAAAATAAAATTTATTAATTAATTAACGATGATAAATTAAGTAAGCAAGTATATATTTTAAATACAAATTCGTTCCGTCGAATAACTTGTCAAAATTAAAATGTAAAAACCCAAGGAGACACGCTTGGAAGATACAATGTATAACATTTGATTTAATAAATACCCTATGCATTACTCCAATCAAAGAGAATATTATCTTTTTGAAATTTATCGTAGAATGAATTAAAAAACTACAAAATATTTCTGCTTTTAAAATAACTTTTATTAAAAAAAATAGGTATAATTTGCAAGAGTGCTAATATAATCAACATTAACTTAGTGAAGTGGTTTCTGCCAACGTATTTCAGCGAACGAATGCTGCAACTCACATTAACTTTCACATCGCAAAACACAAATACTCCATTCATAATTACGAGGGTTCTCTCGTTTAGCCAGAGGAGGTATAATAGTTTCGAAATTATTTTATAAGACGTATAAAAATATATTTACTATGTTAGTTATGTTAAAGTTAATTGTTTTGTACCTACGTATACGTATGTAGTTTCAACATTATCTCAACAATAGTACGAAGCCTTTTTTATAATTTGATATATTATTCAATCAAGAAAAGTAATCGCTAGAGAAATTCCAAATTGAATGCAGCAAACGAATGTGAAAAGTCAAAAATATCACACATTATAACATTAGAAAGAATCGTATCAAAATATCGTATCACGCGTAATGCGGTTTTCAATATTCCACAAATGAGATACGAAGTGAATTCTTACCGAATAACACTGCTGGTTACTAATTGACCGTAGACATACGTATTTCACAGTACATTGCGGTTTTTGATGAAATTCACTGCACGGAACTTCGACGTGTCACTGAAAGGGGCGAGGACCTCTATTTGTCATTTTATTAGTCACGCGCACCGCAATATTCTGCGAAATAACTCTGTGGCTGGTGCGACGAGATTGCTTCCGACTTTACGGCCTCCATCTGAGACCGACGAAGAAAAAGTTGTAAATTTTCCGGCAAATCGCTCATTTATACAAACCCTACTGACCTCAGAAGTATTTCTTTAAGTTCTCAGAGTAATTCATTCGTACCAAAAATTGGGTGAACCTGCGTGATATTATATTCGGCGACCGACGTCGTATATATTTATTATAGGTTTTCACGTAACCGCTATAAATACAATTCAACGCTACATTATTATTTTATTAACACTTGTAATTATTTATTACTTTTAAATTGGATTTTAAACATACCTCTCTTAAGATAAATAGGAGCGTTATATAATTAATATTGTACGTGTATGTCGTATGAATTTATTATGTATTGCTAAAAAAATCTTCGTCCGGTAATATTCTACGAATCTATTACCACAAACTAGTGAAACGGATTACTTACACCTTCAAAAAAAAACTACTGACATTGCAGTCTGCAGTTTACCTAAGCAGGTACGCAATTTTAAAAGTAGTGCCACTGTGTCTTTTCTTTATTATTAAAAATAATTAACGAAATGTAAATCAGACGTAATAATCTGGTTTCAATTTTGAAGACATTTCGTTTTGTTAAAATTATAATAATATTTTTATATTAAACCTTATTGTTGGGTATACGATTGCTGCTAAAATGGTGCAATTCAAAAAAGGTTCCCTCGTAAATGTTCTCTCTTTCTTACAGAAGGCCGTTACTTGCAGATATACAATGTGAACTGTAATGTAGAGTAATTTTTTTATATATATTTTATGTACTATGTAGAAAACAAAGAAATTAATCTTGAGAAGGCCAGTTACTCATTGTACCGTACGTTGTGACTACGGGATGGTGGATGTATGTTGCAGATTTTAAACCTCAATGCGGTTATTTCCCGATGTCTTCTTTTCTGCGAGAAGAATTTTAAACACCAATTAAGCATATGTAATTCAGTGTAGCTTGCTCGGATTTCAAACCGCAGCCTTTGGTTAAGATTCACGTGTTCAAAACACTGGGTTAAGAAAAATCTAATTTTATACAAATTATATGGTTGGAAAACATATATTTTAAAGTAATGTATATTGCTTTATCCCACTTTCAAATGTGAATAAGCCAGTGTGATTACAAACAAGAGATGTACCAAATTACTTGTATATCCCATAGTTAGCCGGAATTTACGTTGTTAAGGGAGAAGTTTATATTACTTGCGTGTGCACTTTACCACCAGGGGACCAATTTAACCGTTTCCGTAAAAAATAAAAAACGATATTACATCGCGTTTGAAAACAAAAAATATATAATTAGAAAAGGAAAATTTATAAAATGTATTAAACATCCAGTTTACATTACTCTATGTAATATTGTATATTAAAATTATAGTACTCTATGTACACAAGTTGTAGACCGAATACTCGTGCATATGTGTATAAACAACTAACAAGCAATTCTTTATATAGTTGCAAGTTAAATTGGAAAACTTATGTTATATGTACAGTTGTTTTGTAGTTCATCTGCCGCAACATTGAGAACGAACCGAGTTTATAACTGAAGTTAAGAACATCAACCGAATTACGTTTCTCGCAGACATTGCTCAAGATCTAAATATATTTATATAAAGGACTTTCACGATTTCTTTTATACGTTCAAATTTCGCGTGATTTTTTTTTATCTTAAGAGTTCGGATAAATAATATGAAATAAATAATTAACATTTTTGATATATGTAATACATATACAGGAATCCGACATAATGTTATAAATAAATATATAATAATAAGTAAATTATTTCGAGAGTATTAAACAAAAAATCCAATAAAATAAATAGCAAAAATAATAGGAAGCTGGCGTTGACTATTTGTCAAAAAAAAAATCATGCTGTCTAGACATGAAACAATGCCTAACTACTCTCCCAATCGTTGCAAAATTGCTCTCAGTTCAAGTAACAAACCTAACCATAAAATGTACACTGTATTTCAACTCTGTTTTGTACAATTTGGTTCAGGTAATAATCAATTAACGCTTTTTGTAAAGTTTTATTTATACTATTATTTTATCCAAATAAATTACTTTGTTTTGGCTGTAAGCGTTTCCAAGAATAAATAATTTAGTATTGTAAATATTAAATCAATATGATTTTATAAGCAGTTCGGCGGTCAATTGGGAGGCAAAGCCAAATTGGCATCAAAAAAGCTCGGTGTGCTCAGCAAGGCAAGATAGTATTTCTCGTCGGCCCATCGCCTAAGACTATACAAGGCGCAAATTCGGCCTCACATGGAGTACTGCTCTCACCTCTGGGTGGGTGCTCCCCAGTACCAGCTCCTTCCATTTGACCGTATCCAACGTAGAGCAGCTCGAATTATCGACTATCGAGCCCTTTCTGATCTGCTAGATACTTTGGCTCTGCGTAGAGATGTTGGATCACTCTGCATCTTCTACCGAATTTTCCACGGGGAATGTTCCGAGGAATTGTTTGGATTAATCCCGGCAGCTGTATTTCACCTTCGGACATCTCGTCAAAATTCTTCACCCTCACCACCTAGATGTCCGAAAATCCACAACAGCGCGATTTTTAAGGCATTTTCTGCCTCGCACAACCACTCTGTGGAACCAACTTTCGCTGGCGGTTTTTCCGAACCGATACGACTTGGGAACCTTCAAGAAAAGAGCGTACTTATTCCTTAAAGGCCGGCAATGCACCTGCAACCCCCCTGGTGTAGCAGATGTCCATGGGCGGTGGTAATCACTTTCCATCAGGTGAGCCTCCAGCTCGTTTGCCCCCTATAATATAAAAAAAATAAAATATTTATATTTATTTAATTATTTACCGATGTGTTTTATAGTTATACCAAATACAAGCTGCTGCGTGGGTGTTAAGTAATTAGGGTATAAGTTATATATTAAAATTTCCTCCAAATCCTTTCAACAGTTTTAAGTGGTTAAAAAACAAACTCACAAGCGTAATTTTATTAACATTTATACAATTATATTAGTAGCATTATTTACAGTCATAGTCAACTTTTAACCGCCATACCTTTTATCGTACAATTATTATATTTATTATTATTATTTTATTTTTCATAAACGTCATGAAGACGTAAATGAATACATTAATTAATAGTGAAATATAATGAATAAAATAGTGAATATAGTATTTTTAAATGTTTATTCTAATTAACTTCATATTTTTATAAAGATTTTACATTCAATAGGAACTGATTAAATTTATTCAAAGCTAGCTAGCCTACGGCCTCATAACTTGTTTGTTTATCAAAATGTTTTTGATGCGCGTTAGTCAATATCATCTATCCTCTCGGCCTCTGTTCTATTTAAATTAAATGTTATGTATCTGACGTAAACAAACCTTATGATAGTGACCTAAAATATATATTAAACTCATATTATATACTCACATAGCAGTGCAGCTTATGTTAAATACTTAATGCTCCATTGGAAGAAAAACGATGTTCTGTTTGTCCTCGCTATGTTTTTTATAGAAATAGAATATGTTTTAATTGAATCCTTTTACTTTTAACAAAAATAATTTAATGTACAATAATGTTGGATCGTTTCAATGTTGTTTTACGCGTAACCTAGCTAGAACAACGCTTTTTAATTACAATATTGAAATGAAGATATTGTATACAGACGTTTTTAACATACTCTCAATGATTATGGTCGAGCAATTTTTATGTAGCTATGCATCTCTGGTGCGTACGATTTTAATTTAAGTTTATATTTAAAGAACCAAGATGGCCCGGTGGTTAGAACGCGTGCATCAAATTCACCACTGAATTTTCATGTGCTTATTTCGTGTTAATAATTCATCTCGTGCTCGAAGGAAAACATCGTGAGGAAACCTGCATGTGTCTAATTTCAACGTAATTCTACCACATGTGTATTCCATCAACCCGCATTGAAGCAGCATGGTGGAATATACTCCAAACCTTCCCCTCAAAGGGAGAGGAGACCTTAGCCCAGCAGTAGGAAAATTTACAGGCTGCTAATGTAATGTATGTAAAAATGCTTCTCTGGTGCGTACGATTTTAATTTAAGTTTATATTTAATTGTACACACTATTATTATATATCAATTGCAATAGAAATAATTCAAAAAGAAACAAACATTTGAAAATTAAATTACCTTACGTTATAACAACAAAAGAGGGCGTTATTGTGCCACGGTAAACATCGGCTCCGCAAAACTTATTAAAGAAAAGACCTAAAAAGTGACATTTGAATGGCAAATACTAATTGTATGTAAAGTCAAAGTGATTAGTGATCTGGTGATAAATAAAAGACAGACGTTTAAAACTTTAGAAGCAAGCAAATACTGGAAGAAAACAAAGTGTACATCAATACTTTTTTACTACAATATGGACATTACTGTGTTTTTTCAAGAAATTCCATTTCAAGTCGGACTATTTCTTGTGTTAATAAGTAAATAAACATCCAATAAAGTGCTACAAAAACATAGCCTAAAGTGATGACTTGCATATTGCTACCATATATTTAACATCATTGCATACGCAGCGACACCTACTAGAACAAGGTTACACTATACCAACTCGTACCTCAATAACGTCACCAAAGGATCGAGTAAATCAATAGCACCTAATAAGTGCCGAGGCGTACCAATAGAGTGCAGCACCTGTACGACATTTACGATTAACGTCATCTGAAGAACTGTGGATGCACTAAAACGCAATTCACAATTATAAAGATAATTACGAGCGATCTATATCACTAAAGAGATTAATTATTTTTAAGGCGAACTAGAAATCTCAAATTACAAGGAAACTTTGTCAACAATGCTATCAAAAACATCTTATCGCCAGAAAAGCACTAAAGTACAAACCCTTTATGACAATATCACTAACGACATCAAGTGTAGTCTAAAATCAGCCCAAATAACAGGAAATGAACATAATCGCAATAAAATATTGTCGGCACGAACATTGAAACTATTACAAAGAAGAAAAGTATTGCAGCAAATCAAAAACAAATCTCGTTCGATGAAAAATGAACTAGCGGCACTCTATAAATTAGTAAACAAATATATAAAATACGACTACGGGAAACACAAAAAAGACATCATAGAAAGACATATAAATCTCACCAGTAGCACAAAAAAGGCTTATTATGACCTCAAAATGCATAAAACTTGGATAGAAGGGCTAAATAAGACTGACAAAGAAGTAAGCAACCGTAATGATATTATCACTATAGCAACCGACTTTTATAAAAACGTATACAGTGGTAGCACTCTAACCAAAAATCCACTTTACAACAGCACTAACACAGCTACGAGTTTACTATTCTGCACCACTAGACATGATAGCGAAGAAAGCATTGAAGCAATTACTGAATCCGAAATTATAGAGAAAAATCCCCCGGATCAGATAACATCACGAACGAAGCATTAAAGGCAGCACATGAAATATTGGCCTCACCACTGGCTCAGCTATTCAATTTAACATTACAAACATCTGAAACACCCACACAATGGTCCGAATCTAATATAATTTTAATTTACAAAAAGGGTGACCCTAAAGACATTGGTAACTAGATAAGCCTATTACCGAGTATGTACAAACTCTTCGCTGCCATCATAAACTCAAGAATAAGTCCTGTGATCGATGCCAGACAACCGGTAGAACAGGCAGGTTTCAGAAAGGGATTCTCTACTGTGGACCATATACACACCTTAGAGCTAATTGTAGAGAAATACCGGGAACAACAGAGACCTCTATATCTCGCATTTATTGATTACCGAAAAGCTTTCGACACGGTAACACATGACAGTGTATGGGAAAGTATGAAAGAGCATGGAGTTAACCAAGTATATATAAATGTCATCAGGAATATATACATCAACAACGTCGGCAAAATAAAGTTAGAATCCCTAGGCCCAAGCTTCCCCATAAAGAGAGGTGTGAGACAAGGTGATCCCCTATCTCCAAAAATATTTATTGCCATATTAGAAGCCATCATCAGCAAGTTGGAATGGAATAAACAGAGAATATACATACAAGGGGCGTTTTTAAGTCTCCTCAGATTCGCTGATGCCATAGTGCTACTGTCTGAGACAAGCTCACAACTGCAGTACAAGGTTGAATCTTTACAGGCAGTAAGCTTAAATGTAGGCTTAGCAATCAATCTCACTAAGACCATGACAATGACAAATAGCAATAAAAAACCAATACAAGTTAATGGTAATCCACTGAAATATACAGACACATATATATACCTAGGAAAAACAATAAGCTTTCATAAAGAAAACAACGACAAAGAAATAGAAAGAAGAGTTCAACAAACATGGAATAAATTTTGGAGTCTAAAAGAAATTTTCAAAAGCAACATGCAGACGAGTTTGAAAACTAAGATCATGAACTCTAGCCTCCTACCGTGCTTGACATACGCATGCCAGACGTGGAACACAAAATCACCACCTATCAGCGAGGAATGGAGAGAAGCATGCTCAAGGTAAAAAAACTTGATAAGATACGTCATAAAAAAATAAGATCCATTACTAAAGCTACTGATGCCCTGACCTACGCTCGAAAACTAATATGGAAATGGGCAGGCCACGTAGCGAGCCTTAGAGATCAAAGATGGACCGTGAAGGCAACCTTCTGGGAAGGCCCGCTAGGAAATCGGGGTAGAGGAAGACCGCTAACACGATGGGAAGACGATATCAGAAGAATTACTGGCCCAAACTGGGGCCAAATAGCACTCAACAGGGAACAATGGCAATCTTTGGAGGAGGTCTTTACCCTAACAGGGGTTCTTGCTTAAATTTATTTTAACATTAATAGGTAAATTAAAATTTATTAGGTTAACTAGCTATAAATAGATAAGTAAAGTAAATTAAATCAACTAGAATAGGGAAACTACTGTGATAAATAAAATTAAATTAAGTAACTTAAAAATGTAAATAGTAACTAAAATTGTATTTAAGTAAAGAAATAAAAGGCTTTTTTATTTCATTTTATCATAACAACAAAAACCGATTACATTAAAGCGCTGTAGGCTCGTTTCACGAATTCCATATAAAACAGCTGCAACTAAAAAAGAAAATGCGAATTGTCTGCAAAACGATTTATCCTCAGGATAGACAAGTTGACGACGGCCTTATCGATGGAACATTGTTATTTGTCTTGTGGAAAATACGAAAGTCGGCTAAATTGCTATGACCAAATTGCTCGTTGAGAACTATTCAGGAATACAAATAAGTAGAATTGGGCCAACGTATGTTTAATGAAAGAAAAAACTAATGGTACATAAGGACATATATATTAAAATATGTATTCTTGATAGAGTATTTAATTTAAATCTTATAGTAGTAGAAACGATATACATATGTACTTATAGTATAGAATAGAATAACGCTTCGAAAACATTATACAATATACAATAATTCCTATATATTAAGTTTTCTAATACAATAATTATTTATTTTAATTTTAAATAATTTTAATTAAAATTGAATTTGTCCAGTGGCTAGTTTATATAGTAATAGGGTATATAAACAAAAAGTTTAATACTAGTTATTTGCCCGCATGCTTGTCAAATCCTTTTTATTTTTTATATGTTGATGACACATTTTTTCAAAAACGTATGGAATACACACAAAAACTATTATTTATATACGATGTTGTTGTTTGTTTTTTTAAACATTCGATTGACAGTTTGCATAAATGAGTTGCCATGAGTATAAAACGTGAAGGTTACCCGAATATCTCAAATTTGAATCCAGGCCAGAAACACTGAGTTATTTATTTTTTTATTTTTTTTTTTTATACGTTAACTTAAACATTTATTTTTAAAGAAAAAAATTGGTTCGCTAAAATAAAACCAAAATAAACTTTTACGAACATTTCCTAAGAAGTTTCCGAAGCGAAGTACTGTAAACATGTAAAAAGTTAGGGGAAATAAAATGTTCTAAAATATTCTTAACTGATGCAAAACGAATTTCCGATTTACTTTCAAAATGTGTTATGCAACAGATAAAAAGTTTTTTCTCGTTTGAATGTGTATTCTTGTTAGCCTTTGGGCGGTACATTTTGGAAGGGGCCAGAAATTAGAGGCCCACTTAATGCCCCCTGCGAGGTCCATCCTCTGTGTATCCCTAAAACCCTAAAAGCTGAGAAGCCTCGTCAAAGGTACCACACCTTGTTGGTTGTCATATGTAGTTGCTAAGAACGTGTTTGGACGCCTTTTGAACAAGTTAATATCAGAGATCCTTTCTACGCTAGTCATTGCAATTAAGCTGTTATCGTAAAAATATCTTACTGATTTATTTGAAGATAAACTCTACTAAATTGATAATTCTCACTAATTATTAAATTACAAATGTACCATATGCTATAAATCTAGTTGTGAGAAACAAATCTAGCTAAATTATGATCGAATACTACGGACAGATTAAGACACAGCCATTCTACGTTCGCATCTTTTGTCTAAATAATAATTCACTTAACTTACACATTAATGAAAAGAGACTACTTAAAACAAAAGCTCTCTACGCCTTTATTTTAAAATTTACATCAATGTCCCGAATGCAGGGTATGAAGTTCAATGAAACCATTTTAGCAACACCAACTTAGACTATGACGTCCGGAATTTGATCTATCAACGAGGAATCGATTGATTGAAATTGTTCGTCGATGGAACGTGTAATATTCAGTTGTACTATTTGTTAATAAATGCACAGTGATCTATGCTAGCAACAATGTCACAATCTACAAACTCTATATCAATATTTTTTTAAAGCAATAACATTTATTTACAATTATATATAGACCAAAAATTTTATTTCAAAATAATACGTAACATACATTAAACTTACAATTAGATGAAATTAAATATGACTACATTTTCTTTTATTTACAGTAGACAGACGGACTGCGCCACCTGATGATAAGTGGTATCCCTACATTGTCAATGCATTACCAGCCTTGGAAACCAAAATGTTATGTTCCTTGGGTCTGTAGTTTCACGAGCACACTTTCTCTTTAAACTAGAATAGCTGTTGTGTTTACTATTGTATTCGCCAAACAGCAAGTATTAAGCTACTTGCTGTTTGATGGTATATTAGGTGTTGAATGCGTGGTACCTTCCCAGACGGCAAATTGGCATCACGAACTGTTTTAAAGATAGAGACATGCTACCAAAATTGAACTACCCTCATAGAGCCATATATACGTATTATATAATTATTGTAAAACTGCTGTCATATAAATATAATATAATACTATTAACTATTAATACGCTCGGATAACTTCCTCTCTTAAACAGAATCGGTAAAGTTGCTTTAATGGGATATTACTCAATTCATGTATTTTAGATTATGGCTTAAAACATGCATTTTAATTCGTATTATTGTTATATAATTTTATAATACATAACTTATATTATCACCAACATCATAAATATATAGCAACTATATAAAACCCTAGTTTTCGTCCGTAACTTCCCTCACATTTTAGGGGTCGGTTGTTATTCACACAATATATTTATTTTTATTTATTTTATTTTTATTTATTTATTAAGATTCACCAGTGGTAATTACACTGTTAAAGTAATAATTATGCTAAGTTACAAAGTTCTTATTGCTAAATGCATTACCTTTTAAGGTGAATATATATAAATTATAGCTATTATTATGTGCTAGTCTGATGTATTAGCTATATAAATGTTAATTTTCATTAAAATCCATTCAGTACTTTTTGCGTGAAAAAGTAACAAACATCCATACATACAAACTTTCTTCTTTATGATATTAGTAAGGATTTTTTCTTAGTTAGAGGCAAACGAGCAAGTGAGCCACATATAATACCTTACACGGTGAATGCGGCGCGAACAATGGCATCTTAAATGTATGTACTTTGTACCTGTTATTACACTGCGGAACACAGAATTATGTTTGCCGATAGATTAATTGATAAATAGGTGATATCCACTCAAAAGACACTCAAAATTTTTACTCAAGTCTTTTTGAACGGCCTTACAGTTTTGTAGAGACTTGAGACTGTCGCCTTTATCGACTTTTTTCGAGTCAGTTAACTAGCCAGACTTTGTTTGGCAAAGAACACTTCTGCTAAGGTAAAAGTCTTTACAATTCATTAATAATAGAGTTGTTTTCTAGGTATTTAACGTACGTAGGGTTAACAAAATTGTACTTTAGGATTGGAAAAATATGTCTTAGGTGAACCGATGATATTCGAGCATATGCAGATACGTTTTTTTCCTATAAAACCTATCTTCCTAACGTATCTATTTACCATTACACGTGGTGGTCTCGGAGGTGCGTGGTTAGCATTGTAACTATGAGACAATTGAAGTATCGCTAAAGAAACAGCATAAGTTATAACGGCGACAGGAGCAAGAGTTGATACACTTGTTAAGTAGAACATTGAATATTATGAAGCTTTAAGAGGCAAGTCCTACTTGGTAGAGAACAGTCTCGAAAATTTTAATTGGAAATATAACTTCGACATCAAATTAGTAAGGATGAAACAAGGTGAAGGACTTAGTAAAGCCGGGTCGTTTACATATCATGAGATAGAGGATCTATTTATAGGTGATAAGGGACGTTGACAGCCATTATGACCTTAATACTTCCTCAATTAGAATAGGCTCTATAGCGATGTGTACCTAAATGTGATTCTCAAGAAACATACCTTTCATACAATCGTATGTAGTATATTATTAGTTCATATAGTTCACTTAAAATTTAAAAATAAACATTTGATAGATTTTTATTACTCCTTTGTTAAACACTCAACTCAACTCAACATGGACTGGGAGTCTTTCGACATTAATTTATCGTCTCTGAACACTACCAGTTTCCCGGATTCGCTTATTATAAACTGATACATCGGGTAGCTGGTGACGAGGAAACCGACGCGAATAATCTTGCATTGGTTAAGTATGTATTAAACTTATTTGCGAGACATTCAAAGAGCGAATTTAAGTTTTGTTCGAATACGAATTTCCACCACCGTCCTTTGTGGTCATTTTATTTCGATTGTTTTGAAATAAGATCCTAGTTGTTATACATTTTTGGAGAACTGATAAAACGGTTACGTTTTTAAATTAATCTGCAGGCCAAGTTTCATAACGATTTTTTTTTGTTTTTAAGGCATTTTTGTGGAAAAAAAAATTGAAATAATATCTTTTTCCGTCTAGCATTTTTAAATTCGGACCGATAATTATTGTTTTAATATTGACAAATAACCAGTGTTTATTCGTTTTTATAAATCAGAAAAAAAAATAGATTTTAATTAATACTTTTTTTAATTAAATTTTTGAAGTTGCATTTTTGACTTATTTTGACTTTTGCATTATGCATGAGGGTTAAAATTATCGCAAATAATTACCCCTATCACCTCCTAGCGGGAATACGTCGAATTACCAATAACCCTGTATGTATATATATAAAAATAAAATTATTCTTAACTACGGCGAAGAAGTAGAACTTCTCACGCGCCTTTTTTATAAGTTATATTATTATAACATTTCTATTCATATGTTTACATTAAACATCCCGTCAAACTTGAGTCCAATTTGTTGACGAATACGCGTCTATTCAAAAAAATTAAATATTATATAGATGAGACTTGGGTTTGCTTATTAATTTCATTACATTTTTCATTTACGCTGGCATTCGATACATTCCCTCACATGATTACTCATGACTTTGAGATGCAAAGTCAAAGGCTCCCTAAATCTAGCGAGTATAATAGTTTACATTCCTGCAATTCAGTATACTGTTTGCTGCCGAGCATATTAAAATTCTACATGAAACCTGCACACAGGTTAACTTGGTTGAAGCAAACTTTACTGCCTGTTCAGTCAACCGCTTCTGAATACGTAAAGATGTTTGATTTGCTCACAACTGCTGCTATGATATTTTGGCACATCAATTATAAATACAATTTAAAAAATAAACACATGACAATTCAAAGGCGCTTTAGTAGTTTTGTACATTGGTATAAACTTACGCAAGCAGCCATCGCTTTTCAAGTATTCTAACGCCATCTCGATTTTCCATAATTTTTAATGGCAATTTTATATTATTAATTTCCAACAATTTAACGTTTATTTTTTATTAGTCTCTTTTAAATTTTGTATTAATATTTTGTACAATAGAGCTGAACTATGGCGGTGTTTTATGAATATAACTGTTTTCGGGCGCTTTCATGGCTAACGCTGGATAAATCTTAAGATATACATCGTATACTTAGACTACGTATAAACAGATAGAAATGTATCGTTCTTATAAAATATTCTCTAATTAATTCCATTTTATCTAATTAATTAACAAGCCTTTTTCAAAAAAATATGTTAATTGGGTATAATATAGATTAAAATAGTTTTTATACTGTATCATTCGAACTAGTACCTACTTTAGGAGAAATCGCCGATTCCAAATTTCATACAACCAAATTTTTTTTTTAATTTGCTTTTTTATTTGTGCCGAGAGGGCACAGATTATTTCAAAAACCAAAAATATTGTTTACTGCGTAATGAATGGTTGGATAACATTTTGACATTGGCAATTAAAATGACTTAAAGGATAAGTGTAAATATATAAAATGTAAGTAAAGTTTAAAAAATAACCGTATAATATTTTTAAAAAACCAGTCGTCTGTGTTTGTACATTATAGGAATAAATATTTAAAAATAAAAGGTTTATCATTGGATTTATGCTCAATTCGGGAAAACGTTAATGTTTCCGGAAATAGGACAATAATTAGTTCCTCTAGTAATTCTTAAAAACGATATATGATTTTACGGGTTTAACATTTAGAATATAATTTATTTGTATTTAAAATATGTTATGTTATGTATATATCACAATTAAGATTTTAAAAAATACGTGCGAATTATTAATTAATGCCTTAATTCATTCATTCATTCATTACATAAGTACAAATAAAAAAATAAAAATACTTACTGTTTCTGTCTTAAAATAATAATCACTGATTGACATAAGGATATTAATTTGTATAAGCCAATATAGAATAGGTAAATATTTCATATAATAGGTAATCATTTCATCAAACAAATGTCAGGACTTTTACATCTGTCTTGTCATAATCATATCATCCACTCATGTGACATTGTGACGTTTATTGCGAATATTTGTCTTGGGGTTTTTTATAACGTACTTGGATGTATTTTCTCAAATCTGTTGTTTACCTACCCGGTGATGTACGCAATATGATTTTACCTAGCTTTTCACATCATCGACCACCAATTTAGCCTTAATTATAAATACCTAATGAAAATAATTAATATTCTTTGTAATAAAATGCTTAAATAGAATTTAAATGGTATAAGTTTTCATTAAATTTGTATAAAAATAACATACCAAAGTCCCTGTATGCTATAATTCAATGACAGAATCATACACTTTCAGTGTTTTGTATTTCTGAATCTCGTACTTTAAGCGCGACAAAATATTTACAAAAGAAAGGAACGCTAATACCTTAATAATATACGAATTGTTTTTTGAATGTCCAGGGCAGGCCAACTATGTATGGACCGGTATTTCCTTTTTAATCTATAAGCTGTGAAAAAAATGATCTCATCTGTTGGACAATAAAATTACGACTCGTACCTATATTAATAGTATCCCTATTTCTCATTTTTTACAATATAAACGAATAAATAAATATACGTTTTATAATAAAGTAATATATACTTAATACATTGTTTCACACGTGTAAAGCCGCGGCATATCGCTAGTATTATAAATATTATTCGGCCCTTAACCTTACTCATATATTTTTTATTTTTCCCGGCGTTTCGACAGAGTTTCATCTTCCATGGTTACGCACTGACTGAAAAAAAGTTATGACCGCGTTTATAACCTGAATTAATTATGTAATACCGGTAATTTAACATGTTTAACTGAGCCTGGTTGTACTTACATATACTAAATAATATAGAAATTAAGCCGTTACTGATTTGCTACATACATTCTCAGAAGTATGTGAATAGCATAAGATTTGTGATTTATGGTGATTCAATCGAATTTAGTTTGTACGTCATCATTCGTAAAAACTGCTTAATATGTTAATACTATCTTGTTTTTTTTATTTCCATTAAGTATACGAAGACAGTTATTGACCACATGTTAATTTCGTAGATGTATGAGCAAGATATAATACTCTCAGTCCTATTACAAAGCAGACTTTATCTCGAAGCTACGGTTTGTTTATCGTCGGACTTCCATTTATGAGTTCGTTATTTCCCTATTCTGGAAACATAAAATGTCATCTATAAGAATAACCCCCAGCTTTTATCTCCATATGTAACTGTGATAAGGGAAAATAATGAGCCGACTTATACGGATCGATGGAGATTAACTTGTTATTGTAACAAGTTAATAATGAATACGTAAAAACATGCGATAAGATAAATATATTGCTACACATTTCACCCGAATAACAAATGAAACTATTTTTATACGATGTGGTTATGGTCTCAATTTCTTTCTTGAATTTGTTTTTCACGTTAGTTAGTTAATTAATAAACGAATTCAAATATTAGTAATAAGATTTGGATTGTGTATCAGCAAAATACTCTGTATATCCACATTATGAAAATACAAAATAATTACATTCCATTTATAAATTTTAACTTTATCTGTAATTGAAAAAAAAACTGCTCTATTGAAAAGCTTTATACTCCAGTATAGCCGTTATACAAAAGTTTTATAATGTTGACTTATTCTCATTATGCTAGACTTATTATATTTTATGAAACCCTCGACGTTCATGCTTCAGGGGGCCGTAATGTGCCTGAAAATACACAAGACCTTATTAACAACGTACCACTACCCGCATACCTGGGCTAATATTTACTTAGGTACATTGTTTATTGTGGCTATTTGTTCTATAAGGAAAGTAATATTATTTTATGCTATTCCTCGAATAGGTTTTCTCAAAATGAAATTACGTAAATTAAAATATATAAAATATTTTTGTAGAAATTATATTGTTAAATATTTTTTATAAGAAAATATATCCTTAATACTAAAAGTAATGAGTCGAGTCAATAAAAACATTTCAAACCAACTGGAAATTAATCTTTTTACAGCTCATTTGCTTTATAATATTAGTATAGACCAGGTGGAGCGTGCAGTTTTACCCATTTTAAAAATTACGGTAGCACCCCTTGATACGTAGCATTATTGAACATAGCCTTTTACCTTTCTCAATTAATGCTCTGTCATGCCCATAACTAAGGCAATAAGTAATTTTTATATCCTAAAACTAGTCACTAGACTACCTTTTATATAAACTTCGCAGCTATATAATATAACAGATATATACATATATACCTGTGATACAAGCTCATAAAGTAACAAATTTTGATGACGTATGTTTGTACGAGGTTAGTAAAAAATGAATGACTTTTGTGACAACACACTTTGGAAACGAAACAAGCCCCTCCAGGCTTTTTCAAATAAGTAAATATCATTTTAAACAAAATATGTAGCAAAACCAACACATTCGCTGAGTTTCTTCTAGCCGTTCTACAATATATGTACTTTGACAGACATGAACTGACTAAACGTAGTTTTTACTGACTTTGGATCCATCTTATTAACTGTTACCAATTTTTTGGTAAATCGATAATGATACCTATACTGTATCATTAAAATTTTCCACCCCTTCACACATTGTACATGGTGGTTGTGCTGTGTAAAGACGTTTAAGTAGGTACCACAGTAGTCACTGTTCTATTACCAAAACAGTACTATTTATATAGTCCGCTCCAGTATCTATCGGAGGAAGGAATCATTAACCATCAGGTGACCTATTTGCTAGCCCACCTACCTATTATAAATGAAGTAAAAAATTTCCACTGGTCTACACTCACATATTTTCACAAATATGAATACACATACCAAGTCATTATTAATATCTGAAGAGAATGAAATTGCTGCCAAATATCTATTTGACAAATACAGTGATATATTTATGAATAGTAATAACTACATGCCAAATACCATTAAAATTTTTTTTATTTTAAACTAACTACGTGGAATATGAAAATAGTACTTAAAATGCAACCAATACATGCGACTCATAAAGGTAAAAAGGCTAAATATTAAAAACGAACTCACCTTTTTCTTTTTATCATTTGATCATTACAAATTTTATGTTAAATTATATTTTAAATGTAGACGAGACAGATTAATAAATACTTGTGTTACTATTTACACACACACATAAATGTTGGAAATTCCAAACGAAACTATTGCAAAAATAAATAATTCGTTTCTAACACTTTGAAGCGCTCCTACTTGACAACTTCTACAATAACTTACCATAATTGTCATCCAACAGTTATATTTTGAGATCATAGACATTTTAATTATTACACAAACTACTGTTTCTACAAATGGATTGACAAATGATTACTAATAATTTAATCGATTCATTGGATGGATTCGCGTGTGACATAAAAAACTTCAAACATTTATCAATTGTGTGTTCGTCAAATGAAAATTATCTTATATAAAACGATATATTTGCAGTTTTCTGTCATTCGTTTTTTATCAAACAATCATGTTTGACATGGGAACATATAAATTTTATATGTGAATAACAATCTGCGATCTGAATATGCTTTAGGCTAAAATAAAAAATAAGTTATAAAAAAATATTCCTATCTCGGTCTGTCTTTGTATTATCAGCCTGAACCCTCTAATATTAATTAATATTTATTTCGAAGAATTAGGCTACAGGCCTCTAATGAAAGCAAGGAAATATTTACTTTTTTATTGTAACTTCTCAGTATCACATTCGGCTTTTGATGAAGGTGAATACGACCGTACAATAATTAGCAGATGAAATTCAACCTAACGGATAACAGAAAAGTTTTCAAAAGCTATTTGAAAAGCTGTAATTTAAAATCATTTTATGAACTCCACATTTATTATATATTTAGTATACAGGTAGTTTAATGGTGGTAGAGCTTTGTTCATATCAGTCTAGGTCGGTCTCTCCAACTCATCCTCTCTCCAGCTGGGTGTTACTTCATTATGTTATGCTATTTTCCGTAATCACTCTGGCTTGATTACGTAACTACTTAAAAATATATAAAGGGTTTTTAACTTAATACTAAGGTTTTTTTACTGAAGGATAACCAGCAATTGGCAATAAGCTGGACATTGTGATGACTAGATGTATTAAAATTCAAGTGCACCGACGATATTGCACCTACATAGGTACATCTCAAACATAAATACATACTCAAATCGCTCCTATTATGTAATATCATATAAAAGGTCATTCGTTTAATTCCCGGATTGTTATTTATGATAAACTCCACCTACTTGTCTATCTCTACCGGCGATAAATAATCGACAAGCATATGTTTTTATATATTTACTTGCGGCCGTTCCAGACATCGTGCGGATAAAGTGAGGATTTTAGTTTGAAGCATTTTTTATCCAATAATACATAACATTCGCGAAACGATCTTCAAAATCAAAATCAAATCAAACGAAATCAAAAAATAATTTATTGAAGTAGGCTAAATCGTCATTTTATTTGTAAAATAGCTATATTGTGAAGTGAAGCTACCACAGTTGCCGAATGTAGATTCTACCGAGAAGGACCGGTAAGAAACTCAGTAGTTACGCTTTTCTAACATTTAAAATACAAAGTTATATAATATATCGTATCTGGAAGTCAACGAGTATCAGCCCCACGCTATTTTATCGTCTATATAATCTTGTATTGAACAATATACTTTTTTGAATAATATATTTTTTACAAATTATTTGAATTTTTGAATCGGCAAAGTTTCATGTATTACGCTAAAGAAACGACACGTCCCGCGTAAAAAAATGACTCGCATATCTAGTATCTCGATAATTATTTATAAAACTACCGGTTCAAATCTCAAAATCTAAAAGGCAATATTTGTCATTGTTTTTTTAAACCTTAGAAATGTTTACTGTGGATTATTTCTAAAATATAGGTATATTATTATAGAGACATTTTAGACGACCTTTAAATCTCATATGTAAATTGTTTATATCATACTTCTTTAAAATATAATTGTTACAATATTCGAAATAAATGGCAAAGGAAACAAAATCCAAATATGAGCAGATAAAGTTTAAATCGAATTCAGGTACGTACGTATGCGTAAAGCTTACACACACACTCTTACTCACTCACACAGACACTGGTAGCGCAATCTCAAATTAAATCTGCGACGAATATCAGACGCGAACTGCCGCTCGTTCTGTACAATAATTGTGTAAATCGTTTCTCTACATACGTCATTTATTATATTTATAGTACGTTTATCTAATTGGATTAATAGCGAAAAGGAATATAATATGAAGACCTGTTCTACCTCGATGGATAAACAAAAGATCCGTTTGGATATTAACAGAAGATCACGTCCTACTCTGAGCAAGCACCATTGAGTAAACATGAATTTGACTCCGGGAAATCATCATTCTATACATCTACCCTTGCGGAAGATATTCGATTGTCTAATAAATTCTGCCGTTACTTATATCATTGCATATTTAAAAACAAAGTCCCTCCGCCTTGTCTGTCCGAACGGATTTTCATAAAGTTTTCACTACGATACGATACGTGATACATGAATTTTTTTGTGATTTATATTTTATTTATAATCAACAGCGTTACGGATATTTATTGTAGAGTTTCTTTATTTAACTCAGCTTATGTGACCACACGATTACAATAATGATGCAATATAAATAATATTATTTAACAGAGATATATATTAAATATACAACAATTATATTACGTAAAAAATATGCACAACTTTAAAGTATATGTAAGTGTGTGTAACCGTCCGTGTATATTTGTATAGGTTTGAGTGTGCGTATGTGGGTATATAATTTAAAATTAATATAATTAAAATTTAAGTGTATTTAATACATCTTGAAAAAGAAAGGTTCAAAATCGCTTCTAAAAGCCTATTTTAATAGAGTATATTTAGATTTTGTTGTGTTTCATTCGTGTTTAATGCATCTTGTAGCCGGCTGGAAGACGTGAGAACTTTCACATGCCTCATGAGAATCAGCGAAACGGAGCGCGATGGAAAAACCTATTTCTTAAGAGCAGACCTTCGCCTAACAGTGGGACATTCACGGTATTAAAATGAATTAAAGACACATTACCTGTATTGTAATTTAATAAATTTATCAAAATACCTTTATCCTTACAATACAATTATTACAATCTAATAAATGACTATCTCGTCTAATCTGCATCGTGTTATTTGTACACAACGAATATGATAATAAATTCTTGTAATATTATTTTATTAATAAATAACATATACAAGATTCGAGCATATTTAAAATGCTTTTATACAACCAAACAATCCAGTCTAGTCATTGCTGCACAATAAAATATACGTACCTATATAGGTACAATGTAACAATCTATTCAGAACAATATTATGAAACTAATTTTCGTAAGATTTGAAATTTCTTATATAAAAATTTACAAAAAAAAATCTTTGACGTTTTCGACATTGAAACCTTAAATTATAAATTATTACGTAATGTATATACATTAATATTATGAATAGATTATTTGTATGATGACAGGCAAGTCGATTGTAATAATTATTATTAAGACCGCTCTCTTTAATCAGATTCACTAGTAAATTACTTAACGTATTTCAATAGATCACCAAAATATGTTTTATTTTTCTTTGTATAATGACGTTAAGTTATTATCAAATTAATTGTTAGTTAATAAAATAACGTTATTATTTTAGACAACGTTCTAAATTAATTTGGATCGGTGCATAGAATATAATTGACGGCTGTATTAAATGATCATCTGTATGATAATCTTTCCATGAACCCGCCAAATATATATTTGTTATATTTTTAACGAAGGCGTTTTAGAATATAAAATTAAATTTTAATTAGTCCGAGACTATCTTTAAGTCGTTTGTATACTATAATACATAAAAAAATAATCATTTGTTTCACTATCTGCCTGTCATCAATACGAATTAAAATTTTATCGATATTACAAACTATTACTTTCTCTTTAAATTGTCAGGAATATAGTTGTCTTTTCCGGGAATGCCTGTTCCACCAGAGTCACCTAACCAAGGATACCTGAAAAATATCAAAACAATTAATTGATATTACCTAACTGTAAATTAGTAAAAAAATATTTCAAAAATAATATTCCATAATTTCGAAGTAAACTTTTACTATTTAATAATAAATAATACTTACTGATTCGGGCATTCAGTGCAAGTCTCCATATAACGGGTATCAGTAAAGTTTGTGTCTGGATGTTTGAA
Source organism: Vanessa tameamea (assembly GCF_037043105.1). Classification (NCBI taxonomy): domain Eukaryota; kingdom Metazoa; phylum Arthropoda; class Insecta; order Lepidoptera; family Nymphalidae; genus Vanessa; species Vanessa tameamea. The sequence goes on along the minus strand of NC_087318.1, from coordinate 7,063,436 downwards.
AGATAGCGCGCACTTATTGGAGAGGTTACAAGGTGCTGGTGGTAGATCCTTCTTGTCACATCGCCACGCCTCGTAGTTGTTGAGTGCCTTTAGCGACCGCGGGTCAGTTATCCAAGTTAGGGCTTGTGTTACAGTCACAAACCAAACGTCATCCCTGGAAATGAATTACATTTTTATTGCACCTAATATTTAAATACAATTATAAGCTACAAGCATACTTTACAATTATTTTAATAACTTTCCAATAATATAATTTGTTTTCGAAAACTATGTTGAAGTACGTGAACATACCACGAACATACTTTCTTGTAAAACTTAATTGATATTTATTGTTTTTCAAACGCCAAATTATATATAATAGGATTATACAAAAATAAAATTAATAAAGACATAGAAATTAATATTTATCAAAATGATACCCCTTCTCCAATATTGAACTCCATTTTTGAAACTGTTTATATTTTCTCAAACACAATATTTTCTATCTATCTCTACTATCCTATAGTTTCAATCCTAGAGCCAATGTTTTGTAATTAAATGAACTTGTTTTCAAATAAACAGAATATTATATAAATGATCCTTATTGAATAGCAAATATAGAGTTATTACGATTCTAAATGCGATAATTTTAAAGAAATACAGGAAAAAAATTTAAAAAATCTTTTGATAGCAATTCGATAGAAGACCAAATAAATACATCGCTAGTACAATTGCAATAAGGGGAAAATGTGCGCTCCATTGAATTGCACAGACTCCTATTCACTGCAAATAATTAATTAATTTGCAATGAATAGAAGTCTTATTACCGCTTCTTGAAATGGTTTTGAAATCAATAGTTCTTTTTATTTATGCTAATGGTAAATATAAAAAGCCAAATGGCAATGTTCTATTTATACTTTTATATTATTAGAGTTTGCCAAATAAGTCAATTGATTCTGTGAGTACGATTCCACTAGCCAAAAATTAATTATTTTTTAGATTGGCGGGCGAGTATATGGGCCATCTGACAGTAAGAGGTCACCACCGCTCATAGACAAAGGTGCTGTAAGAAATACTAACCATTCCTTACATTGCCAATGCGCCACCAACCTTGGGAACTGAGATATAATGTCCCTTGTGCCTGTAGTTACACTAGCTCACTCAGCCTTTAAACCGGAACACAACTATACTGAGTACTGTTGTTTTGCGGAGAAATATCTGATGACTGGGTGGTACCTACCCAGACAGTCTTCCACAAAGCAAAATTTCGAAAGAGTCCGTATAAAAACACTTCGTAAGTTTCGAAGTCTTATTAACGAGTCAACTTTTACGGTTACTCTTATGTCCGAAATGATCAGTAACTGACAATAACGATTCGTTGAATACTATTAAAGATATTAAAATTCTTCCAAAATGAATAAAAGGTACCTACAACAATTATGATGTAACCTAATCCTACATAAATGACAATTATAGTTATCATACCGAATTCGCTTCAGCAATATTCATAAAAAACTGTTACAAACATATATTGAGATACTATATTGAATAATATTTTAGTATACTAGATATACAAAAACACAATATAACTATCAAGACTCCTAATAATTTTGCCAAGAATAATATAACTAGCCGAATACATGTGTAGGGCACATAAACTTACAAGTTAGACGCCCACTGCAGGAATTTATGTAAGCCTCGCTCGAGCTCCTTGATTTGGAACCAGTTGGTGTGGAAAGGCATCATATATGGCGCTCGGTTTTGGTCGTAGTACCTGGTGAAATCCTCTTGAAGCCATTCGAAAACCTGAATTTTAAATATAACAAATATGACTGATTAACAAATAAATATCAATAAACTAGCATCCGCATAAATGCAAACTAACTTTACTACTACTGTTATTATTGTATGTGTTATTAGTAAAATTATAAATTGATTCAATCAATGCTAAGCACCGAGATTTCCCTGAGATGAGACTAAATTAATTTTAACCGAAGATTGCCGATTCAAGCCCGAATAAGCATCACAGAATTAGAGCAGCTTGGCGAAATAAGCTCCTAAACTTCTCCTGATGAGGCCATTGCCCAACAGTGGGAGGTTTGCAATAAATATGTCGTTAGTTTGATTCTGTTTATTTAATAATAGTTTTGATATTGCGCTGTTCGACACTGTGAAATTTATTATTATTATTATTTATTTTTTATTATTTTTATTTTCGAATCGGCAAAAATAAATTTCAACATTGAATTTTAAAACTACGAAATACTATTTAGTAGATAGTCAAAAATTATTGCTCCGTGTAAATTCTATTCGAACAATGTCGCAGGCGTGACTCGCAATTGAATAAATCGCCAACATACCCAACATGCAAACATTTACAATTATTCTGTAGCCGTGAGGAAAAATCAATTACACATAGTGCGGTCAAAACACGCCTGGGTTTTATTTCCTTGCGCGTTTAATTTGTTCTCTATCGGAACGGAAATTAAACCGTTTAAGAGCAGAAAAAACTTGAGATAAAACGTTCGAAACAACTTTCAAAACATTCTCGTTACACGCTCGTGTTTAATTAATGAAGTTTGTCGCCACCTTATAACAAACCGTGATTGTAGAAAACTTACAAATCATATTTTCACGTGAAATTTACATCATAAAATTGACTCTCTAGTCTTTGCAACTAGTTTATGTAATAAAAATTTACAATTTTATATTCAACTTTACATACCTTTAATCAAAATACACTATAAGTAGTGTTAAGTTGAATTTACTTGAATATTTTTTTTTTAAAATACGAAAATAATAAGACTTCAAGGACTTACCTCATTGGCATCGTGATTGTGCAGAACGCACTGATCCAAGTAAGGACAATGTCCACCTTCATAAGTCTCTACATAATGAGCGTTGAAAGGAACTTCCCACAGACCTGTCAAAAGAAAATTACGAATAAATGCATACTGACACGATACCAACTAAATCCACAAATTACCAAATGTTTCTAACATTATTTAAATAAATATATCTCTATACCCCTTCAATCACGCTTACATGGACCACATACGAGAGCTCTTAAGTCTGATCTAATACCACTCACTGTAACACGAACAACGTATGTTTTGCGACTGTATAATGTAATAATTTTGCTTAAAAAATAAATTCTACAAATGGCTACACTTTTTTTTATTTTTTTATATGATTTTTTACAAATGTAAATATTTAATATATTTTTTTTTAATAAATTTTTTATATGATTTTTAAAAATTTCAACTACCTATTTTCTTTGTTGACGAAATACATTAATATGTTTATTTCTATACCCTCCTATAGTCTGAGCGCTTTTGCAATCGATTCTCTCGAACTTGGCCTCGCACACTACCGTTGCTCACGACGAGAATGTGTGTGCAGTTACTTACACTCATGCAGTATCTTGTACTAAACGTGTAGGGAACGATAAGCGGCTATCTCAACACTTTCATATTCACTTGTCTACTACTGGTATTGATACCGTATTCCAATGTACATGGTATTCTATTCTGAATATAAAATTGTTATAATAATATTAATTGATATATGCAGTTGTATTTTTTATGTAATGTCTATTAAGTATTTTAATAATATATTATACAATTATTAATATATTATTACAAGACAAAATGTAACGGTAAAGTAGTTTTAAGAACCATATGAAGTTTAATAAAAAAGTAAATACACAATATCGAATATAATTATAATATTAAAGACTCATATTTTGTTAACATCAAGTTTCCACTCAGTTATATTATGTATTGCTTACTTTACAGGAGACAGACGCCGCGATATGCTGATTATTTCAAAGAATATTTACCATATTATTTTATATTGAATATTATCCTATTGTGGTTTCGAAATTGTACCGTGTGCACATTCGTACACCCTAATTTGGTAATTACACACAATACTAGATAAGTATATGAGATATGAACTAAACAAGTCAATACAGAATAGTCATGAACATTTTATTTCGCTCTTGCTCCGACTTACTTGCTTATCATTGGTGAGCACGACGTGATAACTACATAATGAAAGTCTATTTATTTAAACATATATATATAAAAAAAAAAACATTATTGGATAAAATTATTCATTTTTGTCATTTTGCACAAATTTTATTTGTCCCTTATTCCAGCATAAATATTTTGTATAATTATAAAACTGAATTATTTTAATTAGTGTGTCTGAGGATGGCCGTGAAACAAATGCTTGACTCATACACTAATACGAAACAAAGGCACGCAACAACCATTAGCAAATTACTGAGAACAGTTTTTTTTCTATAGTTTTACAATTAAGCCTTGTTTTCATTCAAAACTACGGGCAGCCATTTTGGATTTTCCTGATTTTACGGTGACTTTGAATATTATCAATCACTACGATACTTACAGTTATTATATTTTTTTAAGATTTAGTGGTTATAAGAATATATTATTAAAAGTTTAATGGGCAAGATGTCAAAGGGTTTAAATACCTGGAAACGATTTGGTAGGGCAGGTGCCAGATTTGCACTCGTGCGCGATCTTGTAATCGAGCGTGTATGGCCACACGGGAATCGGCAGCGGTGGCACGCCCACCGAGCTGTCGTAGATGTAGCCAAAATCTTCTAATACCTATATACCAGGTTAATATGTAAAATATACTTTTGACTATTTACAATATTATAAGAGCTAAGATTTTTGTAACTGACACTATATATTATAAAAGTGCATCTTATGTCTAAGTTAACGTATTATGAAAATTTAAGCGAGACATTCGACTTAAATTAATATGTTTATGGATAACAGATATAATTATACGGTCAAAAATTTGCGATGTGATATATACCTTGAATTGAGTATTACGTCCAGGCTTGAGGAATGGTGCGCGAGCCCCGACGATTTCAGAGCGTGAAACGTTCGCGAACTTTCGTAGGATCTCGCGCATACCGATCATCTCGCCGGCCCACTCTTCGTAGCCTTTGTCTTGGAGACCTTGTTGTTGGGATATCGTGCCTGTTGCTATCTAGTAGTTACAAGATATTTTAATTACATTTTAATCGTTACTTGAACTTCATAGTTTATGTTAATGTACAACAAACGATTTTATTATTAAAAAACGAGTAATGGTATCGTTGCCAATATCCAAAGACACCATCAATACGCTACCTGCACTGTGTTCTAAGTGTTATGCCTCTAATGTCTCTAGTCACAACACACACTCCGCTACATACGCTATTAAAAAGTATTGCTTCTTAGCGGTAAACTGAGTGACGATTGTTCGGTGGCCACTCATAAAATTGCATGAAGATATACCACCTTACTACACCTACAATTGAAATATAATCTTAACCTAATCTAATATTATATTATCTGAATTAAAAACCTCCTGCGTATTTAATACAAATTCGTATTAAAATTTACTGAGTCCAGTTTAAACTATATGTAATCTACCTAAGACGAAAATTAAAAAAAAAAAAGTGAAACTATCTGATCTAATTGTAATGTAAACAGTAAAAATACTTACTTCGTGACCATCGTGTGCGAGCGCCTGCACCATGGCGTAATTACTGTAAATAAAATCAACATTATATTTTATCTCATAAAAGGGATCGTTTTATGTTGATTACATATGCATACCTATAGTCTATTCCAACCATAATAAGACGAATGTCAAATAAACAACATTGGATATAAAATTGATGCGATGTCATTAGTCGAGAGCTTGAATATTCAATGTTATTCATTATGGATATTCGAAAAAATGGCGTTTTCATGTCGACGAAGCTGTTATCGAAACTTTGAAAGTAAAAATTATAGTGAATATAAATATATAAACGGTATTATAAATAAAGACGTATCAATCATGAACTGTTAGTAGTGTGCACTATAGTTGAGCTTTTAGCAAATCGCATGAAATACGTTAATCTATGATTTGTTTATCTTTATTCATTTTTCGAATGGAATAAACTATTCAAATGTATTACAAAAAATATTGTTAAAGATAATTCGTTAGTGTTTTCCTTCAATGAATTAATGTTCCTGCACTCGATCTATAACAAGAGACGTAAAATGTAGAATCCCATAGTCAGTTGCACTTCGAGTCGTATGGGCTAGCTTATAGGTAGGCAGAGATGTGTGCTTATAATCAATATCAAATAACCCGTTTGTCTATATTAAAAAAACGTGTAACAAAGACAATTTAAAATGCAATTAAACCTACACCACTTCCAATATACAATAATTACAGACATTTTTATATATTATTATGTAACGTTCAAATAAAAAATGACTTTCAACAAATATAGGTCAGGTATACTTAGTAAAGTTACTAGCGAAACAAAATCGAAAACTGTAAATTACATTTGATATTGTACTAAAGAAACGATAGTGTACTTGAACTCAGGCGTCTTTGTTCGCAGTAAATGCTATTAACAGCGACAAAGTAAAAATAACGCAAGCTCTAGAATACAACGACGAAATATCTTCGTCTTTTAATTTAAGCAAAACTTTTTCATTTCTTTTATGACACGAGATATCCGCCCTGATTCCATACGGGTATATTTGGTTTTAATCCAGTTGTCTGTGTATTGCAACACCGACCTCCATACCCTGGATTGCTACGGAGAAATTCTTAAGAGAAAAACCGAATTACATTTGTCCCGCCCGGGATCGAGAGGCACGAGCTGCTATAAAAAGAAGAGAGCACGCCAACGTGAATGTTAATAATATTTCACAACCAATATTATTACATTTCAGAGACAATTACTTACCTAGATCAAATACAAAGATTCACGTACTTATATACATTTACGTAGAACTTATAATAATGTTTATTTTGTATATTTACGTTATGTTGATTTCGGTGTTTTCGGAAATTTAATAAAATTTGTACATGGTCTTTTCGTTATCTTTTTTAATTAGCCTAAAATCTATAATGTAGGTATAGCCCTAATATGTATTTAGTCATGTCATGAAGTCAGGTAATTAAATAAACAGAATTCGATCTAAGTAATATGCAGATAGATTTACCACACCCCAATTAGACATTCATGGTTATCCCATCTAATTGAAATTCATAATAAACAGCCCCCGTGTTAAGACTTTTTAATTAAAAAGACTTAAGTCGGGCTACCTAGTATATGTATTTAAAAAACGATTCGTACTTTCTCATCGTAGAATTATTGTCTGATAATCAATTTACATTATTTATTATTATTATTAATATTAGTTTCTGTAATTTTCACACATTTTCCCTACTATCCGTTATTCGTAACCTTCTGATCCATAATTAGCAGAAAAAGATTATGAATTAGACAATTCTACTTTCCGTATTCCGTAATCAAAACGAATCGTTTCATGAATTAACTTCGGGCATTAATCGCTTTCAGCTGTAAGTAATTCAATTTACAGTAATTTCTCGTTCCATTTTTGTACGTATCGTCCACAAAGAGTTCATGTTCATACGTTTTTCAAAATATCATTAAGAGGAAAATAACAAATGACAGTTTAATAATCCAAAAACAACCTCTTTTCGAAGGAAAATAAATTTCTTCTTTATTTTACATTATGACTCTAAAAAAAAACCGAAAATGTTATACTACAAAACTTTCTGAAGTTGGGTCTTACTCTTATAGTGAATAACGAAGTTTTTTTATTTAATTACACCGGCAATCGTGCTACCTGATGATAAGTGGTCACCATGGTCTATAGATATTCGTTCGCCAATACGCCGCCAACCTTGGGAACCAAGATACTATGTCCAATATATTGACACTGACTTATTTAATACTAAAGTATTGGCGGTAGAATTTGCAATGCGATAACCCACCCGAACGAGATTGCGCCAAGAACTACCACCAAGTAATTATTTTAGCAATATGATATGCAACTTCATTTATTAAAGATGGCATTGCATAATGTATATTTAAGTATTATATTACGAAATAACTACAATGATAGCTTGCGAGTTGCTGACATGGTATGTACATACATAAATGTATAATATATTTTTAGCATAGCTGATTATGTAAAATCTTTAAGTATTTTTTTTTAAAGATAAAACACTAATAAAACTTCCTAATATCTACGTAAATTTAATATTAACCTTTCATTGAATTATATTTTAAAAGAATCGTAAATTAAGTTCGTTTGCGTCAATTTAATCTTTAATACCATATAGTAAGAACTACAATTCTTTGTACACGAAATAAAACATAATGAAATTACAACGAACATTATATACCGGCAGCTTATTGCAAATTTAGTTTCAATTGAAATATAATGTGATAACCGTAAGACGGATATTACTTTCATTATTACGAACATTCTCTATATAAAGGCGGTTAACCGCGCCGTTCACGGTTAATCTTCATTATTAATATTTTAGCAAAATACGCTAGAAAGTGTTTGAGATACGGGCTGTTCCCCAATACTAACCTGTACTCGTGAGATAAGAAGAAAGTGCCCCGAATTGGGCAGTCGTTTGGATTACGTAATTTCCCATTAAAAACTTTCTTGTATAAGTCGTAGTTGTTCAAATTAACGGCGCCATCAAATGTGAGCATTATCATTTGCGGCGTCTGAAATTAAACATTGAAACGTAAAACTTAATTAATGTTTATTAAAGTTATAATAACGCATCACACTAATTGGCCAGATTCTGGTCACACAATATATTAACAGCAACATACGGAGCGCGTTCTCTCAAAATTATTAAATATATCATTCGCCTTAAAAGTAGTTACTTTTAAATAAATAACAATATACAAATAGGTTGGATTTTTTAAATATTATTTTCAACATTTTAAACATAAGGTCATACACACATGACGCGATATTTAAAAGTAGGTTGTGGTTTCTCAGAACAATGTTAAACCACATTTAATGACACATTTGACATATTATTATTAAAAAAAAAACAAAGAGTTGTATGTATGTACTTATATAATCCGAAAATTCGCTTAAATTTATACAAATCCAAGTGCTTTAGAATTGCTGCAATTCAATTAACGTGCTCCGCGCGACTACAATGTTATTTGTTCTCAGACTTACGTCCTCTGGATCCAGACCGCCCGGTATGAGAGTGCCGTCCTTCGAACAAAAACAATATGGAAGCTGACATTCCGCTGGATCGCACTTCAGCGCTAAGTCTGTTGGAGTCTCTGTTATGGGAGCTGGTGCTATACAAAATTAAGAAAACGTTGTTAACAATAAGTATGATTATTTTTATATTATAATTTAAATGAGATAAATGAAACTTAAATTTAAATAATAATTGATGTTTTCAATTAATCTGTTTTCCAGTTAACATATTTTTTATTCTACTTTTATAATTAATCATAGGTTTATCAAAAAATTACTTATTAAGAATACCCTGCAAAACATTAAAATCGTCCGGGGGATTATCCACCTCAATTAAAAATACGATTATAATTTGTGCATGTGTAATGTGCTTATATTCACAACTAGTATATAATGTAGTGTACATATTATGAAACGTTAGCTAGTTCACCTTATTTTCGTGAAAAAAAAACATAGTAGAAGGGGGATGGCACAAGATAGCGTGACTGAAGTTTAAACAAAAATATTAAAATTACGATACTGTGTCTTAATTGAATTCACTGAGGAGTTTACCAAATAGGAGAAACAAAAATGATTCTATTGTAATTGAACGAAGCAGATCTTATATTTAAATGCGTGTGACTAATCTAAGCGGTATATGCCTCTGCTTTCGTTGAAAGTGGACAAAGCATTGGATCCTCGAAAATAATTTCGACACACTAACTCTATAACAAGAAGTGATTTCTATTTCAATATTTATTAAGCCAGTGATCACGAAGCTATTCAAACAATCGCTTCAAGATCACAGCGAAGGCTATGTACACAGGTGGAGTGCATTTCCCATCGGTAAACAGACATACTGTGCGAGCAGGCATTTGCAGTTGTATGTTTGGCATCCGTGCCATCTCGCTTGTCTCGCCTCTTGTTTCGTGACACGGTGGGTATGCTCTAGTACATTTGTGTTTGTAACGGGATAAAGCTACCAAAGTGTACAGTAATACGTATGTTGCACGACTACTAATTGAATTTTAAGTTCGTGTGGCAATAATGACTTTGTTGGGGTGTGTTTAATTGATTAGTTAAATTATACTGAACGTGGAAGGAGCAATACGTAAATTATTTGCTTAGACGGAAACAAACCTAATAATTCTGTTATTTGTCGTCGTTATTTGTAAAGATAGTGTTTGGGTGTTTTTAGTAATTTATGTGATTAGCAGCAAAAGGTATACGTACTTGTTGGTATTGGACCACATCTTGCTTCCACTTTAAACGTACAGTATTTACTGATGTCGTCAAAGTATAAGCCAGATGGACATCTGTTCAAGTAAGGATATCCATCTACACACTGGAATAAAATAAATTTTATTAGATTGAAAGATTTTTGTAAATACAATTATGTAATACATAACTATGACTCACTTGGTTTACAAATATTTACAAACTAAAAATGAACAGTATTATTTGTCCCCAACAAAAGATTTCGATCGATCCCATACCTCTCCTAGTATTAATTTTAATAATATTATATTTGATTAAAACATCAAGAATTTATTATGTTTAGATTTAAATTTCGGAATGCTTTTAGGTAGTAGGTAGGTAAGGTAGGTAGTAAAGTTTCAGGAATACGCCGTTTTATAACATCATATTTGTCGCCCGCGATTCAGAAGTTGGTTGTCAGCTAGGCATTAAATATAGCCTTTGTTCCTTCTTAGAGTTCGAGCTTGCTTGATAGCAAATTCATCAATTTCGGTTCAGTATTTTGGCCGTAAAATACAGACAAACAGACAGACACGACATACAGAATTACTTTCGCATTTATAATATTAGTATATATTTCCTTTTTTTAGAGTTCTGCAGAGCAAAATTGATAATATTAATAACCATAATTAATATTAATTTCGATAATTGATCACGTTTGACGCAATACTAGGTAGCGCTCTGTTATCAATTAACATTACTTTGTAATTAATAAAAAGGGTGATATCCACGTAAAATGTTGAAATGTCTTAAGCACTGTTCTAGCAGTATGAAATTTTGCAAAAGAACTAATTATGGAATGAAGGTGAGGATGAATAAAGAAATAATTTCTCAAAATTCAACTCAACTCAAGTTAAATGTAAGCTGACTTTGAAATTCGTCATTTATAGTTTTAAAAATTTGGAAATCGATATTTAAGTTTCTGTTTATTAGACATTTGTTGAGAACCGAGATGGCCAATGATTAGAATGCGTGCATCTTAACCGATGATTGCAGATTCAAACCCAGTCAAGCACCACTGAATTTTCATGAGCTTATTGATTTTATGCTATTTGTGTTTATAATCATCTCATGCTCGACGGTGGAGGAAAACGTCTTAAAGAAACCTGCATGTCTAAACTCAACGAAATTCTGCCACATGTGTATCCACCAACCCGCATTGTAGCAGCGTGGTGGAATATGCTCATAACCTTCTCCTCAAAGGGAGAGGAGCCAGCCCAGCAATGGGTAATTTACAAAAAACTCGGTGAATTTATGAACAGTACGATGTATACGGTATATTTAGTAACGACGTCAACTCCGATTAGCAATTCGATTCTTATATTAGACAATCTCGTTCAAATAGCCAAATACCTTCAGTATTGGGAAAGAGTAACGAACAATTATGAACATATGCAAATAAAACAAACCCCTCCCACGTCTTTATTCATCATGGCGAAAGTGCACCTCTACGGGGGCTTACTTTCAAGCGGCTTACGTTAAAAGGCTGAGAACATCGGAGAGCTCTAACAACGTTGTGCAAACGTCTCTGCGAGAAACGACACGAGTAATATTATATCATGTCACATATTCAATAACATCGATCGATAAGCAATCAAAAAAATCAGTGAATAAAATGTCTGGCATTTTTTTTTAATATCCAGTTTGTCATAATGAATTAATGGACGCAACTAGAACCTTGAGCAAATTACAAAGCAGAGATTTTTATTCATCTCGTGATAATGGAACACAGCCCTGGAAGACTGACTCGTAGACTATTTCGAGATAATTTTGAGCTTTCAAAGGATATTACCTGACACTTATAAAAAATAAAGCATCGTATGGCAATCACGTTATGAAGTAGAATCTTTTTAGCAAGAACAACCCAAATTACATCGATTCAAACATGAACCCTTATTGACACCAGCCCCTAACCATGTCATAATTCAATTTAATGTTACAATTTCAAATATTTAGTTGCATGCAATCACCATTAGAGACACAAAAAAAAATAAAACAGCTCTTTACACATTTTATTCCTCATTTCAAATTCACATAAACATATAATCGTTTTATTAGACTTCTATTGGTCAGTTCGCGCCGTTTACAAATTAAATTGTCAATAGAAATCCAGTTCCTTAGCGCTTCAAAACCGGTTACACTCAGTCTCAAAGGTACATATAATTATTTCATTTACAATTTTAAGGCACATAAAATGCAAACTAAGTATCTAAGCACGATAGTAAATGATTTGAATATGGAAATTTATAAAATAAGATATAATTGAAATCCCATTGGGAAGTCTTTTGATACCAATGAATTTTAAAAACTTTTACCGATATTTCGGCAACCGATATTTAATTTAATGTCTTTTTGAATTGTAACAGTTTTCTTGGTGTAGTTGCTTGCTTGAATGTTTCAAGTTATTAAAAAAAAACACAGAAAATCTTATGATTTGTAGTAGTCTGAACTAAGGAAGATAGCAATGTTAAATGAATCATTTAATCCTTCGCCTAATATCTTCGCCTCTGGGCGAGTCGGATTAACACCATCGGACTATATGACTGAAGTTCTAGAGAGTGCACCTGGTTATACTCAGATATTTATGCATTACAATACCTCCTGTATAGCTGGCTCTATTGAATAGTAGTATCTGTTGAAAATGGCCGCCGTAAATGAAATTCGGTCAGGACGGCATAATGTACGTATTTACGCTGGTGAATGTGGCTTTCGGCTCGCGTGTCGTGTAGACAAATGATAATATCAACTCTAAAGCATGTTTTTCAACGCTTTATTGCATAATGAAGCCTGATAAGTTTCATTAGTTTTAATTTAATGATCTTTTTTTATAACCAAGAGTCAAATTAGAATTTGATAATGTAGGCGAACTAAGCCACTCCTACCCTTTCTTTATTTACTAGGAATAGAATTCTCATAAAAAAGGGTCAGCGGATTTTGATGGAAATTGTAATATAAATAACTCATACACTACATACGTAACCTATCACTCGTTAGGTAGCCTATGTAGCTTATATCCTCAAAAACGAGCGAAGCCACGGGGAAAGCTATTTGTCTTAAAATACTGAGCGATGACGATGAAAATAATAATTTCCATTACTTACCGTACATACATTATAAATTAATATATAATATCTTACTCAAGTCAATATTAAACATTGTTTTTTTTAATTAAAAGCTTTTATTGAACTTCGATTGAATATAACGAACTACTAACTTGGTAGAACCGGCGACAAGTGGCGGGATCAGCAAAATTACCGTTGCCTGTAGTACCTTCGGGACAGACGAATTCAACCGCTTCTTTTTCTTTCTGGCTATTTACTGTAAATGAAACATTAATTCTCCCATTAATCTCTATAAAAGAAACAACAAAAAAAATACAATTTTACATATTTTTTTCAATTCGCCGCTATTGTTTTTAAATCTTAAAAATAAATGATGTCGTACTAATGTTATAATATATATATTTTTTAATATAACATTTTTTTTAACGAGTTTGACAAATGTATTATGATTTTAACATAAAGAAGGTTAAGGTCAAATTTACGGATAACATATTATTTTATGGTAATTTTAGTATTCTATTAACATAATAAACGAAAAAATTAAAGTGTTAATTAAATATTTACAATATAATCTTCCTATATAAATAATATATGTAGAATTATAAATTCTAATGCTCTAATACTAAGATAGATAGAAGAGCCTTCCGATTTGAAAAAATCAAGCATACCGTTTTGGCGGTGACACTAAATTTTATACCTCCTTATTGTAATTTCGTTTTTATATGTAATTTAATTGATAACTGAATTTCATTCTATTGAATTTTGTGTCATCTTATAAAATACATCAAACGCCAAAATTTAAAATGCATCACTGTTTTATTTAAACGAATAGGTATATAAATCTGATATAATGTAATCTTAAATAATTATAGCCATATCCATACAAACATTTATTGTTGAATCATATATAATTATTAATCAACTATTTATGTTAAAATCTATTTCAGTATCGTCTTTTAAAATTTTTTTTTTTTGGACATTAATTGCTGTTCAGCAATAAAATCCGTTTTTTTCTTACTGAGCCGAAATACTCGCAAGAACTACCTTCCTAATAATAGGAGGTACACATAACATATAACGAAATAACAGCTGTTGCTATCCACAACATAGATAAACTACTATTTCCCCTGAAATTATGTGGTATTTTCTACTACAAGAAACATATATCTTTATAAAAAATCCTATAATCAACAACAACGGTTAGATTATAGCAATATTACATAATATTACAAAAAAATGCGTGTAAAATACGAAAGTATGATTAAAATCAATCATACAGTAATAAAAGTATTATATAAGAAGGTAAAAACTACAATCTTTACAGATTATTAACTTCAGAAGCGGAAGTACATTTAAGCTAGCCATTTCTCTTCAACATGAAATATTTACTACGCTATCCGTCATAATGCACGCTTATAATCACGTGATTTGAAGTGCACGATCGGTACATCTTTGTGTAAGCGAGTTACGTATTGTTGACTGGTTTCCAAACTTACGAGTTGTGAGTAATTATACAGAATTACGAATGCCGGCCGCGTATTTTATTCTCTCTGAGCAAACGAGTTAGAACACCAAGACCCCAAGGAGAACTGGATTTAGCGTTTGATTTATCAATGATTACTTGCCATGAAGCAGAGCATCGTCGATTAATTTGATTAAAATAGACTTAACAGCCTGTATCTTGTAATTGAGATTGGTCAAAAATTCCTATTTTAGCCTCTGCTAATAGTTCAAGTACTTTGACTTGATATTTATTGATAGTAAAACTTAACAAAGATAGTATCAGTGTTACGGAAATAGATAAACGAACATAAAAAGGGAAAGATTGTATGACAAAAAAATACACTGGCTATAGAACTTAACAGAGTATTTTATTATTTAATTTTATTTAAGAGGAAAAAATATCTGTAATAACATTCGAAACTCATATGACGAAGATTAGCTATAATTTGTTAATATGATTTTTTTTATGATAATTTGTTAGGTACATCATTGATATTGTAATCAAAACATATTAATAAAAGCGATGAAACAGATTTATTACTTTTATCTTTCTCATTTGAATTATAATTGTAGGTTTTATTTAATACTGATATATAAAATAGCATTAAAGAATAGAATATAAATTTTAATTAACAGACTGACATTTACGGCAAGGAAGTACTTACGGCGAATAATCGTATAGGTTATATTTAAAAAATGTGATACGTATCCAGTTTTTTTTTTTTTAATTGCATGCCAGTTTGATTTTTTTTCCTTAATTTTTTTTCATAATATAGATATATTAAAATAATAAATCAACACAGCAAAACATGATTGTTTCTTATGTGTGATGGTAATCGAAAAAATTAGAGCTAATGATTATAAAATAATTCCAAGTTAAGTTGTTAAATTGTTTATGTTTTTATTGTAGACATCTTTACCGAAATCAACTCCTACTATATTTATTTATAGGTATTGTGTATATTATTATGTATATATTTTTAATTATAATTTAATTATATATTAAATATCCATCGATAAGATAATATGCTAAAGCGTAATTTTTGGCTAAAAACATGTAATAAATAAATGTTTAATATTTTTGTCAATTGTTACATGTAAAATCATTGGGTATGCCTTGAATTTTAATTTATAATTAAATTAATATGAACGACCATTAGTAATAAGATTATTCAATGTATTTATTAACTTAAGTTAAGGTGAATCTTAATAATCAAATATATTTATATCCATCGAGAACTGCTGTTTGTTTTTTTTAAACTACAAGTTCTCTGAAATTTATATTGAACAACCTTGGCATGCCGCAAGCAAAATGGTGTGAATACGTATGTCAATAATATCTAACTTTATTGCCTGCTGTAACAACTTTCTATTGTGGATGACATTAATATTTTATACATATATATATATATATATATATATATACATATAATATATTCGAACTGTAGCAGCAATCATACAGTCTTTTATTTAGTTGACGTTTCGACAGAATTGCACCTATCGTGGTCATGAGTTGAAACTCAGTCAGTCGTCAAGATCGAGAAAAACAAAAAAGAATGATCGCGATTAAAACCCGTTATATTACAAAAAAATATACACCGCGAAAGGTTAAAGTGTACAATATATATACGGCTTTAGTTAAAATATACGAACTTTTGCGATATTTCGACATAATTATATTTTTAACAACTTCTTATTTTAAACAGGGTCAAAACTTTTACAATACGAATACGTAATATGTTTAATATTAGTACATAATACCTTTTAGCATTATATAATTTTTGCATATCCGTAACATTTAGTAACTACATAATAATGGAAAAGGTATAATAATAAGGTATAGAATATATTCCTGAAGAATTTAATAAATATATTTTCAAAGCAAGTAAACCTGTTTTCATTTACACATTTTTTTTTTTATTTAAGTATACGTGTTCGTTAATTTGCTTATTTTACTTCAAAGTTATTTCCTAGTATTATATAGTAACCATTACAATTTCCTTGTTGATTCTTATTCATTCTCCGTAACGCGGTTTGGTATGCGCCTATAGTTTATCGATGGAATGTAAAATTATTTTTTGTGGGAAGGTTACTTACCGACTGCGATGTCTGATAGGACACAATCAATATTTTACAGACTAAAAGCATTTTTCTTGTTTATTTTTCCGTTAATACGATTATCTTTTACTGGGAATTCTGATATCTTAAAAGTAATTATCTACCAAAGCATATTAAAATTTCCTTAAATTATTGTATCCAAAATTATTTGTAAGTAATTTATTTTCCGACTTTTGTTATATACGTTTTAAATTATAAGAGCTATGTACCTAAAAAGTTACAATGTATCCCTGCAATCGACGCATAGATGCCAAGCGCTCGTAACGAAATAAAAAAAATGTGATGTATGCAAGCAACTACACTACACAGATACTTAATAAACCTGTCAGGATACAAGCCCACTATAACATTTACATCAAGGCAAATAGTGTTGAACATATGCGTATATATTCTTTTTTTATATATGTATATGTGCGAATGAAAATATAAATTATATAATTTTGCTATTAAACAGTATTAATTATTATAATTCTCAAGATTTCCAACGTTTTCAATATAAAATATAATTAAGATTCATTTTAATGAACCAATTGATCTTGCCACTCGACGAATCTCGGGCTGGTTATTATATAATTTTCCACTTTCGAACGTGGAGAAGTACCGTCATCCTCTAATATATTACAACCGGTCACGTCCCAATGTCAAGTGAAGGAAAGGACGTATCAACCGCATAATTATTAGTCAGTACACTTAGTAACTAATCATTATAAGACACTTTCTAATTTTTTAATAATATGAACAGCCAATAATATCATTTCGTAATAGTAGCTGTCATATTTTGTCACCATATCTTACTGGTATAATAGGTAACGAAATAACGTACGCACGTTTACACGTTTAATAGAAATATTTTTAACTTCTTTTACATTAATTTTAATGTACGTTTATTGATATTCGTATAAATTGATAATTTTTTGAAACTATAAAGTAATAAATATATTCAATCACTTGCATAAAAAATACGCCCGCAATTTTAAATTTTATGTAATATTATCACAAAAGCATTTTTGCATAAATAAGCTTAAAATTAAAACACAAAATGCTTTCAACTAACCATTCACAAATATGGCACAAAAAATAAATACTCGCGTGTAGGCGGTCATGATGGCCGCACTTCGGCAAACTCAATAATTCGTTAAAGCACCTTTCACCACCGCGCGCACACTGCCAGTTTTACAAGACAGAGGTACTTCGCTCTACCACCACCCAAACTACCGTCTACTACTCGTCTGCACGGCTTTCTCCTTCTAAACCATCTGGTCTAAGGTTCTGGCTATATTGGTAATATTTTACATTATTCAAAGTGCCTATTTAATATTCATCAAGAATGACTTTGGGAATGTTATTATAAAAGTCAATAGTAATAATACTACTTAATAATACCAATATTAATAATGCTGCTCTTTCAGTATCAAAATCTAGGGTTTATTATAAGTACCAAATAGCCTTGGAGATAGAAATGTTTTGACATAAGTATCACTGGCCTATTTTATCACACATATTCAATCACAGTCATTTATTCACAACTTATGCCCACGGCGTCGACCGCATGTATTGTAGGTAATAGTACAGTAATAAGTATGGTAATGGTTTGCGAGAACATTTTGTGTCAATCAATAAAACCATATAATAAATCTTTTTTATACTCTACTTAACTTTGCAGGAACCATATTCATCTAATATGTTTAATATCTCTTTCTCTCTGTCTCTTTATCTTTAACACACAGTATGTTAATTGTATAACACTTGACCCTTATTATTTAGCCTAATATTATATAAAGCATGTAAGTATGTACCAACATATATGATGTATGTATATATAATACATAGTCACGTCAACAAATCGATGCATGTCTATTTATGGTAGTAGTTTTTGGGTTGTGCGCTACACTGTGTCATGTCATTCAATCTGAATTATAATCGATCACAACCAACAAATAATCCTTGTAAATACAACAGAAATCCAAACTACAATCTCTACAGTTAACTACAAAAATATTAGAGACTCGGTAGTAAACATCTGAAATTACACTTTA
Organism: Vanessa tameamea; assembly: GCF_037043105.1. Lineage (NCBI taxonomy): Eukaryota > Metazoa > Arthropoda > Insecta > Lepidoptera > Nymphalidae > Vanessa > Vanessa tameamea. Next base: position 7,044,413 of record NC_087318.1, on the reverse strand, counting down.
CCTTAATATAAACAAATCATTCATGATAAGATTCGATTCGATTCGATTCATTGTATTAAAAATGTTAAATACAATTGGTAAGGTCATTTAACGCCGTATAACCTGTCTGAACACTACTTATTCCGTGTCCATGGCGTGCTAAAAATAACAACATTTAATTTAAACTACCCAGGTGACCTATAAAGCAAAAATATTTTTTTCTAATCTTGTATTTTTTAATTTATATCGAGCACAGATACTTACAGATAAGATAACTACAAAAGAATACTACCTTAAATACTATTTTAACTCGTAGGTGAAATATCAAGGAATAAAAAGTTGCGTGATTTGTAATTTTTTTCTGGCGAAACTATCTCTTCGCTTCGCCGGTCTACTAGTAGAGAAGTCTGCGTAGTGACGTCATCATTCTTACCTTATCAGCTAATAATTATTATGTAGATACAATGTTTCTTGGATGTTTGTTATTCAATCATTGTTTAAAAAAAGTGATTATCAATTTTAGAAATATACATTAATTAATAATAAAATGTAAAAAAAATATTGTTTTATAAGATTCAATATGTGTAATGCAACCTTATTTGAGCTTTGACAGATTCACCGATAGAAGATTACATTATGAATGTTTTACATAAAGCGATTTTACAAACATAAGGCCAATCCATTTATTTAATTTCCTAAGATATCATTTAAATAAAAAGAGCCGAGATGGCCAATTGGTTAAAATACGTGTATCTTAACCGATGATAGCGAGTTCAAACCCAGTTCAGTACAACTGAATTTTCATGTTCTTAATACAATGGATGTTTAGACCCATCCTATGCCCGGCGGTAAAGGAAAACATCGAGAGAATATATGCACTCGTCAGTAGACACATGTGTAATGTAAAGGCTTCAAAGCTCAGATATTATTTTAATATATTCTAAAGTTGTTTTTCTTTAATTCCGGAGATTACTGTGACTTTTTTAAATATAAAAAATAACTTTATTGTACCAAAAACTTATCTAATTTTTGATGTAGCCAATGTTGATCCCATCTGTTGTCTCATTACGCTTTAATCCAGTAATCATTTGTGAACCTTCTAAAACCATAATGTCTAAACAAATATATATAAATATATACAATTTTATACAAACTAAGCATGTTTTTTTTATGTTATTGGTGGCAAACGAGCAGGAGGCTCACCTGATGGAAAGTGACTACCACCGCCCATGGACATCTGCAACACTAGGGGCTTGCAGGTGCATATGTATACGTAACGCATGTACATATTTATATGTATTCATTCTACCAAATCATTTATTCCACACTAATTTGTACGACTATTGAAAGTAAACGAATGTTATGACAACATTTTGGAAAGTATTACAGCATTTTTATACACATTTTGCAATTTTTATATTGATAAAAACGATGGTAGGCGCTGTTCTTCCAATTCAATCAACGAAACTGCATTGGAGCAGGGCGCTGGAATAAAGGAGAAGAGGAGAACACTGGACTATGCCAAGTTGGCCTTTTTTTATGGGCTGTTACTTTTTAGGTCATGAGACGTTCCTGACAACTTATTAAGAGAAAGCTATCTTCATAATAATACCGAATCAACTTCGTATTAGAAACTTGCTTTATTTTTAAGTAGGAATAAATTAATTGTACTTTTAATTGGTACATATTTTAACTTGAGTCTTAGTAAACGCTTTACGGGCTTTTACTACAAGTTTAATGACATATTTACGGAACATCGAAATATAATTTAGCCACCTATAAAGTAAAATTTAAATCGAGTGTCATTTAGGAGGGTGTTTAGTTAAATAGATTTATCTCTTCCTTTTATCATTCATTGGACAGCATTACATAATTAATCACCCTATAAGTATAATTTATAAGCAATGCCGTAATTTTCCAATTCACACCATAATCAGCTATAAGTGGTAAGGTGATTTTCCTAGTAGTTGTTTGCGAAACTAACATAATTACGACTCACACATTCACTTAACTGCGTTAAAAATCATTACAACTATCTTGTTATAGCGTATTGTTTAAAAAAGATAAATATTTTATTTATTACATCTACTAAAATTAATAGTGAAAATGCCAAAATAAATAGTTGAAGTTTTCAATTTAATTTAACCTTCTATAATGACGAACAAAAGTACTCGTAAGAGCATACTTGAATGAAGTTTAATGACTTCGAATGATTTTATGCAGATTACATACGAGAGTGAATTGAAAAGTTCGTTGCCTCATATGGCCATGATTAAAATATTTAATTCCATCTACCTTAATTATAACATACTCTTTGTCTGACATTTTGGTCTTGTTGATAACATATATTGAGGTCTTGGGTTCATATACTGAGTATTGAAAGAGACTATTGAAAAGTTATTGGGTTTGTAACGGAAATTCTCATGAAAAGCCAAGCTTCGGATAACTGACGCTGCCGTGCCTCGAAGAGCACGTTAAATCGTCTCACATCTGAACTGTTTTCGGTTGTATTCTGTGTGGGATTGACCTTCCCATTGGATTATAAGAGTATACTTGTGATTAAGCACACACGTGTCTACTAGTGTTTACTAGTAGGTACACGAGTACTATAGTGTAAGTATGTATGAAGTATAAGTATAGCCTATTCCAATAGAAGTAGGAAATAACATAAACAAACCATAGATATATGTATTTCATGCGATGTGCTAATAATTCAGCTCTATTGTGTACTACTAAGAGTTTATGATTAATATAAAAAGCGCATCAAATATGATGCGGAATAATTTGACTAATTCGGTAGTTGAGTTCTAAATTATATTTTAAATTTGTATTTTAGTTTTATTTACATTAGGTATTGTTTTTAATTAATTTTGTAAGATTTTAAAAGGTGAACTTTAGTCCGAATTCGTTCATGTTCGAATACGAATTTCCACCACCGTCCTTTGTGGTCATTTTATTTCGGTTGTTATGAAATAAGTTCCTAGTTGTTATACATTTTTGGAGAGCTGATTATGTTTTTAAAATAATCTGCAGGACAAGTTTCATAACGATTTTTTTTTTAAGGTATTTTTGTGTAAAACATTAAAAAAAATTTGAAATAAACGCTTTTTCTGTCTCGCATTTTTAAATTTGGACCGATAATTATTGTTTTTATATTGACAAATAACCAGTGTTTATTCGTTTTTATAAATCAGAAGAAAAAAATAGATTTTAATTGAAATTTGTTTTTAAATAAATTTTTCAAGTTGCATTTAAGGCTTATTTTGAAAAAATCTAAAAAACGTGATAACTCAAAAATGGTTCACTTTTGCTTTGGGTTAAAATTATCGCAAATAATCACCCCTATCACCTCCTAACGGGAATACGTCGAATTACCAATAACCCTTTATATACTGGGTCACTCTACCTTCAAACCGAAACACAACAATACTAAAAAATATTGTTTTGTAATATGCAAAGAGTACCACTTAGTACTTACATTTTTTGGACTGTTCTTAGCAATTTATTTGTGCTTATCTCGAACGAGCTTGTATAACTTAATATGAGCAACTGCCGTTATTATATGAATTTATCATTTACCGATCTAAATACAATCAAACTGTATATTTTAAACTAACAATTCAGATAATATGCACCAATACAATTGGTTGACGAATTTCATGTGGCACATATTCAGAAACACGCAATATGAAACATTAGGTCTGCCACCAATGCAGCGTTACGTTGACAACTAATTACTCTTTGAATGTGTTCAGAAACATTGAAGTACTAAACCCAATAAAGAAAACCAAACAAACTGAACCAAGAAAATGCTAATACATCTTACTACAGACCCCAGGTGTTTGGTTCAATTAAAGTTTATAGTCTCTACATAGTCTTCAGTTTCTGTGTTTCGATTTTTTATGTGTATATAGGATAGTAATAGAATAGAAACTTTGAAACAATTATTAGCGTTGACCAAACAAGATCCGATCGTACCGTACATTCAATGTTTTTTTTTATTTCACTAGTGATTATATGGTCGCGTGCAATTATAAACCATGGTCGTTCCAAATGAAATTATTACTGTCGACTCAATCACCAAGATTCCAAGCAAAGTTTTCCACGAGTGTCATTTGTCAGAGCCGACGTGTCGACAGCAAATAAATGTCAATTTGACAAACGTAAGGACATGAAATTTATAATTATTGCAGTACATATTTTTGTCATTTTTTAAATGATAATAAAAACAATAAGTTTTGCCTGAGTTAATTGTATTGTTTTAATATTTAATGGCAGTTTAATTCTTACGATACAATGACAACCTTACGAGAGCGCCAACTTAGTAAGTTATTATAGTTGGTTTTATATTTAGTAATCATTTTTAAGTATATAAGTTCAATAGTTCTATATAAAAATATGTCTGTAATTTAAAAAATCTTAACAACATTTCATCTTTACTTAACACCACACTAATATTATTTTATGTTCTCCTGAAAACTTATGCTTCGATTTTTTATGTCTATACAGTTTACTTACTCTTTTTCTTTCTTGCTATTCAAATATTATTATTATCTTCTAAAATTTAACTTTAAAATTTTATAATGATTATTACAGATGCCTTAAAACAGATGCTAAATTTGAATCAACCATTGACAAAAGCAGTGGCTACTGAACCAACATGGAAAGTGCTCATTTATGATAGAGTAGGACAAGATATCATTTCACCACTAATATCTATTAAAGAACTAAGGGAGTTGGGTGTTACTATACATGTGTGAGTATATCTATAATAACTCAAATCATCTTTGTCTTACACTCTAATAGTAGAGGAAAAATTACATATTACAAGAAAAATTGCAAATAAACAAGTATATTCTCTGATGAGATAATGTAGAGGAACTAAATAATAGCTCAGAATATGTTTAAATACATTAGATATTGATAATATGACCAATTTCATATTTTCTAATGACATATCATTTCTAACATCAAATAATCCTTTTTATAGACAACTACATTCAGACCGAGATTCTATCCCAGAAGTACCCGCAGTATACTTCTGTTCCCCAACAGAAGAAAATCTTGGGAGAATATGTCAAGACCTTGACAATGGAATATATGACCAGTATCACTTGAACTTTATATCACCAATAACTAGACAAAAATTAGAAGACCTAGCTGCTTCTGCCATCCAGTCTAACTCTGTAATGAGCATTCACAAAGTGTTTGATCAATATTTAAACTTCATATGCTTAGAAGATGATTTGTTTATAATGAAACATCAACAATCAGATTCATTGTCTTATTATGGTAAATAGGAAAGAAAATTGATTATGAATAAACATTTTAATAATTTGCTTGATGATATGTAGAATATTTCTTTGTTCAATTTTCAGCAATAAATAAAGGAGATACTAAGGATACAGAAATGGAAGCCATTATGGATGAAATTGTTGAGAGCCTGTTCTCAGTGTTTGTTACACTTGGTAAGCATTTCATTAGAAATATGTGTGGTTACTAAATAGTGTTAGGTATATTTTATTGAAATAAAGTCAATCTCTTACAAGCTCTCTTAAAACATCATTTTTAAATGTTATTTTTGATTGAAAGCTAACTACCACCAATCTGGAATGTAAATTCTTAGCAGAAGAATTAGAGAGTCTCAGTAGTTACTATTTTTATCAAAGTATTCTAAGTGAATGTCTAATAATCATACATTAATTATTTTTATGGACGTGTTATGTAAGAATGGTAAGGAGTACTTACTCCAAGCATTTCTATAATTTCTATAAACCTATATATATAGTATAATGACCCTAATTTATTAAAAATAAATAACATTACTTTTAAATTTAACTAGAACCAAATATAAAATGGTATGTGGATTACCCTATCTCAGGAATGATGTACTAAATTCATGAAGCTGAAAGTTTGCTTTTATAAATTAGCCATTTATATTTTAAAATGTCAAATATGTTACAATAATTGTAAAAGTGCTGATCTAAGTAGAAAAAATATGCTCAAAATGTATATGTAACTTATTTAAATATTAATTAATATCCCAATAAATTAATAGAACTAAAATTCTTGTATATATTTTATATAACAGCAACTACATGTACAGTTGTTCCTTTAAAGTCATCTTAAAATAACCAAAAGTAAAAACAAAAATTGTATACTAATTAAATTTAAATAAAAATGTTTATATTTTTTACAGGTAATGTTCCTATAATAAGGTGTACTAAAGGCAATGCTGCAGAAATGGTAGCAAAGAAGTTAGACAAGAAGCTACGTGAAAATCTCTGGGATGCAAGAAATAATTTATTCCACGGACAAGCTGGTACTTTCAGCTTTACTCGCCCTATGCTCATATTACTTGACAGAAATTTGGATATGGCAACACCTTTACATCACACATGGACATACCAAGCTCTAGCTCATGATGTACTGGACTTATCTTTAAACAGGTTTTTATTAAAACAGCATAAAATAGCTACAAATGATATAAAATGATTGTAAATAATCTAAACCACTGTAAATTACATTTTGTAGAGCAGTGGTACCAGAAGGTTCAGGACCAATAGTACCAGGACAAAAAGCCAAAACTAGAATTTGTGACTTAGACTCAAAAGACCCATTGTGGTCTGAACATAAAGGAAGCCCTTTCCCCACAGTAGCAGAGGCTATTCAAGAAGATTTGGATAAATACAGGTAGAAATATATTTTTTAAATTGTTTTTAATTCACAGTAATTAAGAAATTCAATTTCCGATTATGTTACTTAAAGTATCAGCCTGCAGCTCATTTCACCATTGATTGGTGACAGATTTTCATCCAACTCATGCAGAAATCACAAATTATATGGAAATTGCATTGGACCCACAACCTTTGGTTAAGATCATCACCAGTTTATCTCAGAATATTTTGCTATAAATTGATATTCGACAATTATTATTACAGGAGCTCAGAAGCAGAAGTAAAGAAACTGAAAAGTTCTATGGGATTGGATGCTGATAGTGATCTTGCACTCAGCTTAGTCAGTGATAACACGCAACGACTAACCAGTGCAGTAAACTCTTTGCCCCAACTGATGGAGAAGAAGCGTCTCATTGATATGCACACTACTATAGCTACAGGTATGCTTTGTGTGTGACAAATCCTATATGCTTCACAGTCCTTTGTTTATTAAATAAAAATTCAATTTATTACAAAAATAGGCAGATACGTATTATTTCAAGGTAATGGACAATTAAGGGAAGGAGGGGAACTAAGGACTATATAATTTTTATTTTTTTTTACATTTAACAAATAATTCAAAATGCGCGAACATTTTATCTATTCCCAATAATAATGTTCTGCATATTCCAGATCTCCTTTTGTTTGATACTTTCTACTGAAAAGTTTTTAGTATAAACCTACCAGATTGTTTGTTTTTTTGTCAAAAATATATTTCATTTATACTCCACACAGTATTATTGTAGTTGAAGTCTTCCAAAAAGGAAATAAATATAATATCTTAATTTTAAATAATTGTTTAAGCTTTAGTAAATATTTTTTGTAGCAATCCTCAATGCAATCAAATCAAGAAGACTCGATTCATTTTTTGAATTGGAAGAAAAAATAATGAGTAAAAGCAGTGGTGTGGAAAGCAAAGCTGTTATGGATTTGATCACCGATCCTAGTGCAGGGACAGTGGAAGACAAAATGCGTTTGTTTATTATATATTATCTGTGTACAACGCAAGTACTGGATGATGACTATGAAAAATTTAAATCTGCATTAATAGCTGCAAATTGTGACATTAAACCAATGACTTATATGAAACGTTGGAAGTGAGTAGATTAGTATAATTATTAATATGCTAATAATCTAATTATGATAAACAAGCCTTTTCCAACGGAGGAAGATAATTCCGAAATTGTTATCAATAAATCAGGATACATCATTTACTTTCAGAGGATTTACTAAAATGTCTAGTCAAGGTCAATATGAAGGTGGAGGAACCAAAACTGTATCTATGTTTTCAAAATTAGTATCACAAGGATCATCTTTTGTAATGGAAGGTGTAAAAAACTTAGTTGTAAAGAAACATGTAAGTAATTTTTAATTTTATGGAAAATAGAAAAATAAAGAAGAAGTTAGACTAGTAAGTTGTCCATGATTTATAAACAGAACTTTAAAAATATGTATTTTGTTTCTCACAATGTGATGTAATTTGTTTTCTAATTAGTTTTTTATATTTTACTATTTTAAATTATTTAAGCGTCGTCCGTGCTTATGTAGCACATATGTAGGTACATGCTATGTTTTTTTTTTCAAAATTAATGACAAATCTATAATCATATAAAGAAATTGCCCGTGAGCCGAACCGTGGAAGCGGCGCTGGGGAGTAGTGGGGCGGGTGATAACGAGCTGGCGTGGCTGGACCCTCGCGCCGCTCGCACGGACGGGGCCGCTCGCGCTCGTGCGCCGCGACACCCCCCTCCTACCGATGCCGTTGTGTTCCTCGTAGGGGGCGGCAGCTATATAGAATACCATAACCTCATCGATTTTGCAAAGGTACAACATACATATATGTCATTAGAAAATTACCAATAAATCGACACCTACAATTTATACTACGCTAACTTGAATTTTAGTGAAAATCGTTTTTTTGTGCCAAGTTGCTTAAAATATGTTATTTTATATGAATTAATAAAATCGTGAACAAATATACAAAATTAACGAAGTTACAAATTTATACAACGCTAACTAAAGGCAATCTTTTAAATCAATCGGTTTATATTACGCTAACAATTATTAGCGGAGTGTGCGCGCACTTTCGAGTTAGCGTAGTATAAATTGTTGGTGTCGAAATGACATTATTTTGTGACAATTTTCATTTTGTAATAAATTTTTAGGTTTGTAACCGCGATCTACTAGACATCTATTGATACTTACTTTTATTATTTATGTTTAAAATCAACTTACCATTTCACTGTTTTTATCATAGTGAAGTAGGTAGGTATAATAAAAAAAAAAAAGGTTGTTACAAAACCTTGTATTAAATAAAAATCACTAGTTAATATTAAAAATTATACGGAGACTGCAAGGCAATTGTAATATTTCGTATTCATCTTTACTTGGTATAATTTTATATTTTTTCTGTGTAGCAACAAGCGGCGAATGGAATAACAAGAAAAATCATCTATGGAGCTACAACTTTGCCAAACGCATTTCAATTTCTTAAGCAACTGTCTTTATTGGGTGAGGAACTTCAGTAACATTTCCATTTATAAGATATTTATGTAAAGTTGTAAAATATTATATTATACCAAAATATTATAAATTGTTTTAATTACACCTAATGGGGGTCACCTTTAATATTGATGTAAATAAAAGACTAGTTCAACAAGTTGGCATTTTATTTACAATGACATTGAAAATAGAGCTAACATCTAATATCTACTAAAACTTTTTATTGTTTAGAACAAGAAGTATAAAATCTAAAATCACAAGATTACGAATTCAGTATAGCATCAGATCTTTAAACATGTATTATGCCTTGTCATGACATTCTTCTTGATGGGGCAAACGATTTCACAACCGAAACTAAATAATGTGGCCAATACTAAATAAATTAGTACATAAAAAGAAACTTGTCGATATATTTTTTATCCCAACCCTTAAAACTATTGTGCTAATTAAAAATAAAAGTGTGTTACATTAAAAAATTTAAAGTAATAACATTCGAAAAATAGTGATGTGTTAGGTATGTACTTACAATTAATATACAAAATAAAGAAATACATTTTTTTATTCGACAAGGAACTTGAATTCATTACAATTAGCACTGCATAAACCACTGTCGAGTAAGAAACATATTCCATGTCCATATTTGTTTTCTATAATATGCTAACACGGATCAAGATATGGTTTGGCACAGTGAAAAATTAATAACAAGTGATATGCGTCTATCAGAGAGCAAGCTTGAAAGTAACTTAATTGCAGGAACATGCATTAGAGTATGGCAAGGTTTATTATGGTCAAAGAACACAAGGCATCTGTGTTTATTTTAAAATTTATAATCTACAAGTCTTGATTGAAAGAATTTGAAAATATTTAATATATATCATAATTATTTAAAATTGAATCAAACAATCGATAGAAATAAAGTTTATCGTGAACAATATAACTGAAATATATTGTGCGTATATTAATTCATTTTTATACGCTTTTTTTTTAATTTAGATATAACGCACAATTACTTTAGCTCTAGATAGAATGCCAATAGATGTTAATATATCCATTAATTTCGTTTAAAATATAATACATTGACAGCTATGAAAGCAAAATATAATATGCAAATTCTAATATCACACACAACAATTTCAAATATTATATAGTAATAAAAGAGTAAGCCTTATGTTAATTTATATAAAATTTATCACTTTTTAAAAAGGCTAGTAAACAATTATAATGGCACAAACATAATAGATAAATAGACATAAATATTATCCATAACTCATTAACTCCTTACTTCTAAAATCAGTGACAAGTCCTACATTATAAAAACATCGTATTTCGAAGGCGCTTCAACCGATATCTTCTATACGTATATTATTATAACAAATAATAAGTACGCTAATTTCATCATTTTAATGTACATTGCATGTTATTGTAAACTAATATTAAAAACTAGTAATTTCCACCACCAAATTTAAAAAAGTAAACAATAGCCGATTTATCGTAAAAAATAGAATATATTACAGAACACAACGTGGTTAAAATGTTTCTATTGCATTAAAATAAAATTCTGATAAACATAATGGAAATTATTTTAGAAAAAAATATAATGCACATTAAATGTCGTCTTAAGTTTACTTGTCATATTAATCTAATGATTTATTTAAATAAACCATGTTCATCAAAATGAGATTAGAAAGGACTAGTATGTCATTAATAAACAGGAAAAACTTTGTCACAAGAATAATTAACAGAGTTGAATATTATCAATGTCAAAGGTTACAAAAACATTAATTCATATGAAAATCAATTAAAACTTACTTTTCTAAATAAAATACTTAAGATATCATTAAAATAAGTGATATTGTAAAGTAGAGTGCATAACGATTACCCTGGCATGGATAACAGTGTACAGTCTTCCTACCCATGTCAGAAAAAAAGCATAAGGGAATTTTCGATTACATTTTAAAATTAATACATTAAGATATCATTCTAATTTCACCTCAATATTTTCAATTACATATTTTTAAAATCTATAAATCAGTTCTCCCGTCACAGCCTTCATGAACACAAATTACATTTTTTTTACATTTATATGTCTGATAAGAATTGTAAATATTGTTTTATTAGGTGAACTTCAGGTTTATGAAAAAATAAATTAGAATTTCAAATAAAATAGAATCATTTATCAAATATTACAATCAGAAATGGTTGATATTAGATTGTAGTATGCATGTGTTACTGTTTAATAAAATGGATTAAATCAAAATTTGACAAGGTGTTGGTCGTGAAAGATGTGGACGGAAGACACAATTACTTGAATTTATTTTTGTTTCAAAATATTTTGTATATAAATCATAACAACATTTTTTTGAGATTATAATCAACCTAAATTATATATTTATTTAAAAATATATGTAATTTCAATTTTACAAGTATAGTAAAAATATAAATATTTTATATAATAAAATATTTTAAACATAATGCAATAGTAAAAGTGCAATACTGAAAAATGGAATGTCTTTATTAAAAGATATAACATTAGAATTCCTTAACGGAATGTAATTTTTGTCAGATAGCTACATATTTAAAATGGTGTTGGAAAGTATGATAAGTAATCAAATTGCTAAAAGAATAATAAAACAGTCTAAGAGTTATTAGGTTAATAAAATGGTTACTTTTGTTATGCTTAGCATGATATGACTATCTTATAATAACATTTTAAGAATAGGTAGTTATAAAATCTCTGAACTAAAACCTATAATATACGACATAGATTGCACTGTGGTAACATTGTTGACCTTTTTTTAAAACAAATTCATAAAAGAAAATTCTTCCATTTTTTCTAAACAATTAGATTTTCACACATTCTTTTCTTACCTATCTCCTTCAAATTTAAACATTTTTTTTGTAATTAAAATATAGCATATCTCGAGATGTTGCATTAAAAATCGTGCTCTAATGTGTTTTTTCTATTATTTTTCTACATTAAATAAATGTAAACAAGCTATTTTGTGAATTTTGTATTAGGCCCACTTAAATGTTAGTTTTCTATTCTAACAGCAATTACAGAACATTGTTAATTATTTTCAGCAGTAGTTCAGAAATGAATATTGATTATGACATCCTGTTGTCATATTTGTAAAACTACTAAAAGATAGGAAGGAGTCAAATTTAGAATATAATCTTACATATTATAGCATATAATTTTTAAAACAACTATTTTATTATAATATGGTTAAATAGGAAATATGCCACATACACACCCACACACACACACACACACACATTAAGTATTATAGCTCAGCAGCTTTCCATTATATTCAATTGTAAACAATATTTGTATAAACAAAGTCAATCCAAGTAGACCCCACAGATGTTAACCATAACCTAACAAATACAACTATTGCATACAATAAATGGAAACAGCAGCTAATCACATTTCTAGCAATATTATAACTATCAAATTTTAATAACAAACTTTCAAATCCTAGTAATATTAGCTGAAAATCCGAATAATTTAAATACACTTTATGGACAGCTCCTTTTCATAAAACAGTAACAGTCAATATGCACATTTATGTGACAATATAAATTTGTCATATTATCAGCCCATGAAGCCCCAAATATCTAATGGCATTCATGTAATGATTAATTTATATTTTATATTAAAATTCCAACAAATCCTAGCATTATGGGATTATCACTTTATCTATAAGTTAATATTAGCACAGAATGTTTAGAAGAGAATGTTAACCCTAACTACTCTTTTTAATTATTCAAAAGATAAATAAAGATTCATACAAGGATTTTGATATTACACATATTATGTTATACAGTGTCATGTAAAAGGTTAAATAGAGATTATCAATGACATGGATTGAAGTATGAGATTCCAAGAAGAGTAACAAAGCATGAAGCCTACTTTGAAAAAATAAATCTAATTAAGTTCAGAAATTAAAAATATCACTTATGAAAAATATTATTGAGATATGGCCTTGCTCATGAACAATGTTCAGCGGGTGTTTAGTGAAACTCTATTTTCTCTTTCTCTCATCATTAATTTGATGTTCAAAAGAAGAAGACATGGTACTTTTAACTAATCACGCCCTTCACATTCACCGCATTTGTATGTAAAGCCAATAATGATTATAAAATGATTTGACATCTAGATTTAAAACCTCATAATTACTGTGACTAGTCCAATATTCTATTAAGTTTCGTTGATTGTTTTAATAATTAACTTCTAAGTTAATGTATTCACCCATTGAAATCAAAACATTGACAAAGTAATATAATAAATTTAGCAAGGACACATATTGCCGGCAATTGCCTCAACAATAAATATCAATTACTGTTGTCTACCAAAGTAATATTGTTGTACCAACCAATGAGTTGATTATATAAATTTGCTGGGTGATCCAAATCACATAGAAATATGTATTATTAAGTACCTTAATCACATAACAAGTCGCTAATTCAGAGGTGTAACTATTGTTGGGGCTTGGGCTGGGCGTTGGTATTACGACTTGAACTGCTGCTGCTGCTGAGAATCATTTTTTGCATCTGACGGATAACTGTAGTCGCATGATATGCTTGTTTCCAGCGAGATTTGGCAAAGTTTTTCTTAAGTTGCTCAGATACAGTACCATGTATATTCTTGTTGCTAGCTGCATTACCAGAAATCCATGGATGTGCTAAAGCTTGTCTGTAAAACATTATCATATCATTGAAATTTCTTTTCCCTTTCCCAATGCGATTTTGTAAAATGAAAAAATAAAGTGTTTTTATAAAAGTGACAAAACAAATACATGCAAAAACACTAAAGCAATTATAGATAAAATTATGTAATATATATTGCATGATTAAATAAGTACACATGAACTCAATAATGATGATAATTAAGAAAAAATCAAAGGTCAATATGATAATCTGATTCAAACATTTCACTATATTAGAGAATTAATTATTAATTATACTAAGACCTAAACAAATATATAAAGCATGTATTTGCATACTCACTTGCATGTATATCTCTTGTCCACATCTACACACATCAAATGCCGGATAAAATCTTTAGCTGACTCACTAATGTCATCCCAATAAGGAGAATCAAACTCAAAATCACCTTTGAGAATTTGGGCAAAAAGATTTGCATCATTTTCATCATAAAATGGAGGATATCCACATAGCAAAATATAAGAGATAACTCCTATGCTCCACACATCAACAGCTTTACCATAAGGTTTTTGAGCTAGTACTTCAGGAGCAACATATCCTGGTGTACCACAAGCTGTTGCCATTATTCCTGAATCTTCAATCTTAGAGAGACCAAAATCACTTATCATAATTTTACTTTCCTCATCTGCACTATAATAAAGAAGATTTTCTGGCTTTAAATCTCTATGTACCACTCCCTGACAATGCATGTAATCCACAGCCTCTAATACTTGTCTAATAAGATTAGACGCGTCTTTTTCTGTATACGATCCTTTCTCAACAATTCGATCAAATAACTCACCTCCAGTTACTAATTCCATTACAAGATATACCTTGTTCTTATCTTCGTATGTCTCTAGCAGCTGGACGATATTAGGGTGAGAAAACATTTCTTTCTCGCCACCCTCGGCTTTTGCGTTTTCGCTAAATCTTTTTAAGACCCTAATTTCATTTTCCAATGAATCTTCTTTACCTTTGAGGGCTTTTTTATCAATAATTTTGCAAGCGAACAAATGTCCATTTTCTTTGCTCTCAATGAGACGTACTTCTGAAAACGCTCCCGTTCCGAGCAGATCCTTTACAACATATTTATCCTCGATGGATGGCTGCTTCTCAGCTTCTTTACTGTCTTTTTTTGACTTTCTACCAAAATCTTTTTTGCCAAAAAGAGGCATTCTGTAGGCCTTCACTTATTCACTAGAGATTCGACTTGCTCTACTCTAAAAAATATCTACGACTACGTAGCTAAAGGCTTTAATCTATATCGATAAGCATATAAATTTAAATGTTAGACATAACACAAAGTCACAAACGCACACTACGGTGATTATAAAGCCAACGCTACACATTAGCACAACTATTCGTGGAAATATTGAAGTATATATAAAATACGAACTTATATTTACCATCTGTTAAATATAAAATGCGTAAAATTTTGTAAGTTTGCATACATGATAAATAAAAAACATAAAAATATCGAAGTAGATTTATAGAGTAATTGATACTAAGAGTTCTATAACGTATAATTTTAAATAGGATTTCCCTTTATCAAACTAAACATATCCACCAAATTAATTACGGCGATAACAATACTTTATTAACTCTCTACAGTCTTTGTTGTCAATTATTTAGGATAAATCAGTATGAGCACTAAAATTAAAAGTTGATATATATATTTAAATATATAATTATTGTGATAGCCAAGCACTATAAACTACCTTAAAAAACCTTGGGCGTAATCCACATTCGCACTGTGAACAAAACAAACGCGAACGGTTATAATACCCGTTCATGTAGAGTTTGTGGCCAAATTATGAAATGTTTGTATCAAACTAATTTTAATTTATGAAGTAATTAGTTTCTATTTAAAAAAAAAACAGTCGGTTCAATTTAAAAAAAACTTTAGATTTTTTCATTACCCTGGCAACTCTACCCGCATTCTAGCGCAATAAAGCGCATGTTGTGTATTTCTGCAGCACTGTTATGCACACTTTCAAATTTCTAGACCCACAATGTTGATTTCGCGCGCTCCATCTTCATTCCTTTTTTCTTGAATGGCAATCAATTTAAATAAGTTTTGAATTTATGTATTAATTTCGTGTTATGTGTAGTTATACCACTAAATAGCTTGCGTGACGTCATCGTAGGTCGGAAAAACATGAAAACCAGTTTTTATACTATGAAGTTATTTATATTATTTAAAAAATAAAAATCTCAAGATTAACTTGAAATAATCGTACAATTGAATATATTATCTAAGCTAGAAAGTTACAATATATACTAATTATTATTACAGAGTCCTCCATACTCATAGCGTTAAAATATAAAAGCATAGTAAATCTTCTTCTATATACAGGATTATTGGTAATTCGACGTATTCCCGTTAGGAGGTGGTAGGGGTGACTATTTGCGAAAATTTTAACCCCCATATGCATTATGCAAAAGTGAACCATTTTTGAGATATACGAACAGGAATACGTCGAATTACCAATAAACCTGTATATAAAACCGAAATACCACTCACTGATTAATCACGAAATCTCAAAAACTATAAGAGATAGAAACTTAAAATTTGGTAGGTAGGTTCCTTATAGAATGTAGACGTCCGCTAAGAACGAATTTTACGAAATTCCACTCCTAAGGGGTAAAACGGGGGTTGGATGTTTGTATGAAAGTTCCATGTTTTGGAGGAAGAAACTTTAAATTCAAAACGTATGCTCTATAGCTGGTGTGAAGGTGTATTAATAATGTATTTTTAGAAATCAATCCCTTTTTGGGGTTAAAACAGGGGATGGTAGTTTGTATGAAATTCCGATGTTATTGAAGTTAAAGTAATAATAACAATGCGAAAAATAGTGTCAATTACTGTTACCTGTATATATTACGAGTTTAAAAATGCTTATTTATTAACGTATATTATTATTTATTAACGTATTGAAAATAATTATTTATTTATTTAAAAATCCGTAAATAAAAGTGAATTTTTTAAACGTTTGTTACGTGACACAAAACTTCTGATTGGTCGGGTCTATGGTGATCACAGAATCACTTGGTTGTAAACTATGTATGTGATATTCACTAAAGATTTGCGATAAAATGGCGTTTTGAACGTCGACGAAACTGTTATCTGAATTTTGGAAATAAAATTAAAGTGAAAATAAGTAGTTAAGTGTAATTAATTGTGTTGTATTATAAATAAAGATATTTTAATCATTAACTCCAAGTAGTGCATAATTTAGCTGAGTTATTACCTTATCGCATGAAATACGTGAATCTGTGGTTTGTTTATCTTTTTTCCTGCTTCCATTGGAATAGGCTATTACTCCTCAAACTAAACAAAGACAATTAGATTTAGACATGGACAATTTTACTACTTTTTACTAATTTGATATATTCCTAACACCCAATATCTATCAATAATAATAATGTCACTAACGGTCCAAATATTCGTGTCTTATGTCAATTTTTTTTGTCCAATTTGTTGTCATACACTTGGAGTGCGATTCAACAAGGAAATGCTGCTAGCATTCTTGCTATCATTCCACGCGGTCAAGATTTATACAAGAACTATTTTTAATTCATATTTGTAATTATTTAAGGATTTATAATTCATATGTACACCCAATATCTATCTACCTCATCTCATAATGAGATGAGGTAGATAGATATTGAAATTGAGGGAATAATTAGTCAAATTATCCTAGATAAATACTTTCGTCCCACGACTCTCTATAACAGTGCACAGCACACACAGCATGGTCTACAGTGCACAATGCAGGATTCCATTGTTACCATTATACTCCTGCGCAAATTATTCACGAAGAGGACCCTGAAAGGAGAGTAATTTTTTGTAGATTCGTGCCTACCGTATTAAGCTTTAATTTAGGAGTCGCGTCTTGTTTGAAAATTTGAATTCAAAATCGATCAAGATGGGATTACTAATTACCACAATGAACATGATAGGAGTGAGAAAGTGCACAAAAATCCTATCCTTCTCGAAGAATTATTTACAGAAAGAAGATTACGAGAAAAAATATTATACACCAGAAAGACAGATGTACAGCATATTTTTCTAATTCGAGTAGAGTACCCATTCCGTGGCTTGGTAGAAGTTCGGACTAAACGCCGGTTGAGTTCTATGTCCGGGGTCACATGAAATCCCTAGTGTACGACGTCTGGCCTGTACCATCTGCGGAAGACCCCAAAATAAGAATTAAATAGCGCATCAAATATGAAGCGGAATAATTTGACTAAATCTGTAGTTGAGTCACAACTTAGGAAAATAATGCGGGCGTAATAGGGGAAGTCACTTCGAGCAAGAACTTTAATTAGGCTGAATTCCAAAATGTCTTACTTATAACTTAGCTATTGAACTGTTTCTATTTCTAAATTTTATTTTAAATTTATATTTTAGTTTTAATTACATTGGGTATTTTTTAATTATTAATTATGTGTGAATTTTAAGGAGCGAACTTTAGTCCGAATTCGTTCATGTTCAATTACGAATTTCCACCAGCGCCCTTTGTGGTTATTTTATTTCGTTTGTTTTGAAATAAGTTCCTAGTTGTTATACATTTTTAAATTTGAACCGATAATTATTGTTTTAATATTGACAAATAACCGGTGTTTATTCGTTTTTATAAATCAGCAGAAAAAAATACATTTTAATTGATACTTTTTTTAAATAAATTTTGTAAAAATCTAAAAAACGTGATAACTCAAAAATGGTTTACTTTTGCATGATGCATAGGGGCTTAAAATTATCGTAAATAATCAACCCTATCAAATTATATATAACAAGAAATGCGATTGTAAACCCTGATTAGGTGACTTTTCGTAGAGGCTCTACGGTAAAGAAATGGCGTAGATTAGATAATGCAATATAAGATACATAGGATTTATCCTTTGTATCTTATATTGCATTAACCTTGACGCGAAAGCTACGAGTTAGATACAAGCAAAGGACAAACATTGCTGTATAAACGTTAGCACTATATTAAAAGATTACTCAAAAAAAAACTGTATACACGTCTACGTATACCATAGTATACCTAACAGTATCTATAGCTGATGCAGTATGTATGTTAGAAAAACTAAACGATTTAAATTAGGAAACATAAAAACAATCATTGCGATGGATTTAATTTGTAAACCATTTTGATTACTACTACATAAATCAAGTACCTATATAATATTGTTCAAAAGTAATATTCTTGGTAACATCAAATTTATAACTATGTTAAATGTTATGTGGTTTTGTTACGTATGTTTTTTTTTATTTCTAGAACATAAAACTAACATTACCTATTTCTATGCTTTTCATATTTATTTCATCTTAAACATTATCATCATATAACATTTAGGTATTAGTTTTTAATAAAATACTAATAATTATATTGTGTCTGCGTTCACTTTAAAGACATAAAAGAAATTTACTTACGAATGTTTGCAACCCCTAACATTTTTCACCCTCGCGAATTTACATTGTCTATGATTCCACCCTCTGACGTCACAGCTGAAATCGACCAATCCTATAAGCACAGTAGTCGACGGCCCTTATAAGCGGAATCACCACCGCGTATCATTTTATAACATTGTCTTTATAATCTTAATGTTATTATTGTGTTTCTATACGTGCCGTGTAAAAATGTATTTAAATGTGATTAATATTGTGAAATGATTATTTTTTGTTACTCAATGTTCGTGAAACAGTTTATTGTTTTATTTCTTTAGAAAATAATAAGTGTTACAAATTACGTTAGGGGGCGGTACCGTGATGCCAGTTCGTAAGCAAGGTGAATATTACCAACGTAAAGTTTTAGTTAGATGTACTACGTTATTTTTGACAAAAGATTATGCAAGGGGCTGGAACGTAATGGATTTGTGCTATAACACCCCTATGTTGTTTTGCATCAACGGTGTTGCCATATTATAATGTTTTGAGCTTCTATTAATTATATATATTTCAAATTAAATCTTATATATTATTAAATTTTAAGAACAGTGAAATACTGGCTACGTCCTGTGCTTAAGAACCTCTGTTGAGAGGTATATACTATATTCATACACATTCACAACTATCTTAATAAATTTAACCGCATGGAAAATATCTCATTAACAAAATATAAATTAGTCAATTTAACTGACCAGCAAGTTTACCAGCTCATGAATATACCATTGCGACTAGTTAATAGTGATGCCATTAATAGTGTACTCAAGATACTTATTAAGGTTAAGAATTATCTAATATTTCCTTAAGAAAAACGGTTGGTCTTTGCCCAGCATGGGATATAAAATGAATATAAAACGTATTCATTATTTAGCTGCCTCCAAATCACCGGCCAAAAATTCCACCACTATATGTCGCAAATGAAAATATCCAGGCTATTACCTACGATAGAATTTAAGATATAAATGTTTTTTTTTTTCTAATAAACCAGTAAATAAAAAAAGATATTAATAATTTAAATCGTTTATGTTTATTATATTGAATAAGAACAGTGATATAGGAATTTCAGGTAAGCTAATAGTCATAACATTTTCGTATGCCTTTTACAATCACGGGTTTAAATACAGTCATATACATATTTCACCGCATACTGTGATATTTGGCGACAGTTGGGTGAATCAATGGTTCAATAAGTATACAGGCACTACAATTATATAATGGGACGCTTCATGCGATGACACAGGTCCTGTCTCTTGTCAAGAAAACAATGTTAAGGGTCAAAGATGCAGTAAAAAAACTGAACTGTACAAACTGCGCAAATATTCTAATTACAAATTACATATTTGTAATTTGTAGTAGTGCAAAAACATTTTTTTAATATATTTAAAGGCAAAACACACCGTCAAATGTGGAAATTTTTAGCCAGAGAATCGGAAAAGCGATTCCAATAGGAAAATACTGCTGTCACCGTTCCACGCGATCATTATTTGTACAGTAACCTTGTTTAATTTACATTTGTGTAGACTTATTTATGTCCGTAGTGTCAATAATTCATAAATTAAATATTGACTGTGATTATTGCGTATCGGTAATATCATAACAACCAGCGCGATATTTGTGAAATATTCAATGCCACTGCATTAACATAAAGGGTATATATATTCTATAAAAACTCAGTGGAGTTTTACCCTTTATTGTCTTATAGTTTTGTAATCCTCTTAATTATAAATAGTATAGTAAAAGTATATTTGTCTCTCTTACTTAGTCAACATACATACATAATTGTATCTCATCGATAAAAAAGTTAAAAGCGATATTTTTTATATATTTCTGGTATGTGTAACAAAAAATATATTATTAAATAATTTCAAATAAATAATCGGTCCTATAACCCTATTGAATTGCGCCGTAGGCACTAAGCTTTTGGTGTTCACTCCAGTATTTACCAATAATTATTTGTTTATTATTATTATAAAAAATAGTTCTACTTATGTATGTTATATAGACTTGTACCATTTTTTTGAAATATAATATTTAACTTAAACTTTAACTTGTAACTACATAACTACTTGATTATATTAACTGACTGATTAAATATGCCTTGTCTAGGTATATTTAAATGAAATAAAAAATATTAAATTATAAAACAATGGTATTGGAATAACTGTATAGAGTAATATTTAACAATTTCGTTATAACCTGAATAGTTGACCTGACTGCTCCAAAGATTTATATCTCTAGTCAAGTTTTGAGTCAAGTTTGGCGTAGTCAGCATATTTACCTACGACAACATTACTCGAAAAAATAACCACGTCTTACGTCACGTCTACATTAACGATTATTTTAAAACTATTAATATAAACAACTTAAAAAAACCATGTGCGTACACTGGCCTCATTGGCTACGCCAATCGAAGTTTAATTATTAACCCGAATTAGCTATTTTTGAAAAATACACAGTAATATTATAGTCTTTATTAACCTTAGCCCTTAAGGTAAGCCCGTACTTAGATTTACCAACATTTATCATTATAATATTCAAATAAATTAACTACGTAGTTTGCATACAAATAGTTAAATGTATGTTATTGATTAATGATAGCTTAAATAAAAGTAAAAATAACTTTAATCTATAAGTCTGATTGCACTAATTTATATTACAGATAACAAGAGATTTTTAATAAATAACATATATTTTATTTATTAAAAATCTCTTGTTATCTGTACCAGTACTATCGAATATTTTTGTAAACTTTAGGTAGAAGGTAGAAGGAACATATTCGTTTCAATCAATAATACTCAGACATTCATCGATATATTTATAACCTTCGTTTATAGTTTTAAAGCTCATAAACATTGTTACATAAACATTTTGTTTTTTGTCCTTGAAGAAAATAACAATACAAGAAGATTTTTATTTTTTTTGTTTTTGTTTTATGATACACAAGTATATAAAATATTATATATACATATAATACCCGTATTAAATAACATTATGATATAATCTTACTCAGACCGAATAACACATTTGTATATTTATTCCAGAGGCCCACCGAGCATTAGAACTGCTGGAAGACTATCACAGCAAATTAATTAAGCCGCAGGACCGCCAGCTTCGTCTCGCGATCGAAAGAGTTATCAGAATTTTTAAATCACGCCTTTTTCAAGCTCTTCTAGGTAAGTGAATAGGTATATTAAAATTTAATAGTCCATTTTGTAATTTGAGTTTTCACAAAATATATATTTTTTATTGTTGTAACTTAACGTAAATAAAATATAAAGTTACTTTAGGCATATCTCTTGGTCGTTGTTTGTAAAATGCAAATTATTATCTGGTATAAATTACTTACTTTGAATAAATTAAGTTCCAACGTTGGGAGTACTAGGTGTTATTGTTACAAATATAATCCTTAAATAAAATATCAAGTATCGTTAATTTGGCAGCTGTTTTAGCAGCGGATTGCACTAGGGAAATTTAAATTTTTTAAACAATTAATTTATATTATTTATGAATATAAGTCAAGAAAAAATATATATACCCTTATGTTTCCAAAGTGTCTGTCTTTTGATATCAATACAATCAAACGTTAAATAACCGAATCACGCTCCTAATGGCACGATATCAAGCAACAATATTAATAAACCGAAATAGTGTTATAATCTTGAACTAAATAGTATTGTCGTGTTACTAGGCCGCTATAAATATATATTAGCAGGCGCGTGACCGCAACTCACGTCAATATCGGTCTTGAGACCGACCACGACACTGCCATTGTTTTCCGTAGTATATTTAGACAGTTGTAATGAGCACCACGAACGTTAATTATAGTATCCACCATTAAATGATTATTGTTTAATGTTTTTAATTAGTCAATATTTTGTTATGTTCTCATTTTTTTTCTATTTAAATACCCAATCATTAGTGTCAAGTGCGTTACTACATCACCATCGCGCATATCTCATTCGTTTGGTGTTGACGCAATAATTATGTAAACTGCAGGAATAAAAACATTTGGCAGACAAATTCTGCCGTCTGGAAAATTGTCTGCCAGACGCCTTGGGAAAGCTCTTTGGTAGTGGATTCCGCTACCATACAGGTTGAGTGAGAGTACACATGATAGAAATGGTCGTATTCGATCCCCAAAATTGGCCTTTACCTGCATCTAAAAATGGCTGTTGAATCGATTACTTTTATTTAAAAATAAAATCGCCAGAAATATATTTTATCTATGTAAGATTCTGTTATGTTATTACGTAAAATAATAGTTGTAGATAAGTAGATATTATAGAGCTGTTAGTATAAATTCGACGATAATAAAAAAATAAATTGAGCTAATGGTACTGAAGTTGTAATTTATACTAAAATTAACGGTTACTAATCCTAATACTTACGAACTATTCATTTTTTAAGTGCTGATAGTGCATATATCTCATCTCGTACTCGAAGATAAACAATGTAAGGAATTCTGCACCTGTCGACATATTCTGATGCATAATGAATTCGGTTCCACATTCTCCATATCACGGAATGACCACATGTCACAAAAGTTTTTTTTATTAATATTATAATTAATTTGAAATGCTATTTAACATTTGTAACGATGTTGAATGTTGAAATCGATGTTAATATTATTGTGTCATATTAAAACTATTTTCAATATTTGTTGGAATTAAATATAAAACTGCTATCATTACGGTAAAGGTGCTCACCTTAGAAAAACCATCGAGAGACAGGTTGGATTTTGTTATTCTTTCACTAATTTTAATATTGTTTTAATTCGTTTGGATCCTTGAGCATAATTATGAAAAAGTTTGAAGACCATAATTTCATTTCAAATAAGGATAAAACTCTGTTAAGCTATCTTAACATTTACTTAAGCTACAATCAATATTCTTAATGCACAAGTTAGTTTATATGTACGTTGGCTTCTCAGAATCGACATCACACGTAGCGTAATCGCGAGCGGCAGACAATATACCTAATATTAATTTGGAGTGGTCCTTCGTTAATAAACTCTTGAAGTTGCTGAATTAAAAAAATATATCACATAACAGGATATTTTTTAAATTTAAATTATCGTTAAATATTCACTAAATTATAAGATATGCCATACGCATTGAGATAATAATATAAGTGTAGTACAATAAGGTTGGTACTTATATTGGATTAACCTTGTTAAGTTGCTTGTGCGCAACAAGACTTACACTTAGTTGCAATCATTCATTTTTTATATCTAAATTACATTATATATACTCTTGTCTTATTGTAATTTACTAAATTTCATATCTAGCTAGTGTTTTAGCTTCTAGGTCACATGAACATTATCAACATGAATTAATTGTTCTTCTATAGTCACGACCTTCTACTAGTGTTTTTGTTAAGTTAAATGAATTAGCTCATAGAAACAATAATATTATGATAATCGATGCTACCATCGTTAATACACATTTTCCACTACTATGCAATAAGAGCCGTAATGGCTCAATGGATAAAACCAATAGAACCTAAACGACAGTCGCAAGTTCAAATACGGCAACTACAATTTTGTATATAGATTTTTACTACTAATTCTCACACATTTATGTTCACAAACACCCCGTCAAACGTCATCATTTTTCGTCTAGCAACTTCGTAGGCAGGTTGTTATCTGCCGTAAATAGGTCTGTTAGTGTTAGTTGATAGTACTTATGTAAAATCTTTACAAAAAGAAAATTGGCAAAGCTCGCGTTCTCAACGCGGGTTTTATTATAAAAGTATCCATAATTACATTAATTTGTAAACAAACATTAGTAAATTGCATTGTTATTGATTGTATCTTTCTGAAGAATTATAAATATTACTTGGTAGGGTTTTATGCAAGCCTGTTTGGGTAGGTACAAGGTATATAATAAGTAGGTATTAATCAGATAGTTTTGTTATGATCTGATTTGAAGGGTAAATAAGCCAGTATATAATATAATATATTATGTATAATACAACCACAAGGGACATAAGGCGATTAAAGGAATGCTTAATATCACTTATCATCAGGTAACCCATACGCATGACTATATTATATAAGAAATATGCACACTACAGTGAAAACTAGCAGTTTACCAAATAGCTAAACTATTAAATATTTTATGAAATGTTAATTAAAAGAACCAAGCTTTAAATATATTTAACTAAAATATAATTGCTGGCAACTGTATCTTAAGGGTCTATGTGAAAAGCTTAGTTCAGATTTATATAAAACTTTACAAATACGTTTATAAAATGACACGAAGGAATTACGTACACTTTCTTTGCCTTTCTTTATTCTGACTTTCTTAATTTCTCCCTGAGGTGTGTTTAATATTTCTATATGAATTAGGTGATCACCTAATTGATTTGAAGTTATTAAGTTATTCCACCTGATTGCTACAATACTTGTAGACCTTGATATCTTCCTAAAACGTCGTGTACGATATGAATTAAAAAATAAATTAAACAAATGAACACTCTGTACTTACATGAATGGGAATCTCGATCTTTATTAGAGTTTGAATTTATTTATTTAATTTTCGACTAAATAGATTATGCCTTTGATCTTTCTTTTCTTGTTTTTTTTAAATTGTTAAGTAAGACTAGCATAGCTAGACTTTTAATAACTAAAATTGAAAGAACAATACATTTTGTAAAAAATCCTTAAACTGTTTAACAAAAACTTAAAATTCATGTTCGCAAACCGTGTAATCGTTAATATACTCAGTTTGACCTACTTATAAAGATATAGGTCATAACTCAAACTCGTAGCCTATCTCCAACACTACTTCACTATCAGCGTGCTGACGAAGCTGTGCAGCTAGACCTGTTGAAACGATTTTAATTGAAATTTTAAATAACGTAACCATTCAGGCGATAAATGGAACGTTAACTATGTAACTGTGTACTTTGTTGTAGCGAAACTCCGGGATAATCATACAACATTTTCTGAATTTACAAATGACCAACAATATTTTTATTAAATTGCTAATATTACATCATCCTCCTGCCCTTATCCCAATTTTACTTGGGGTCGGCGCAGCATGTCTTCTTCTCCCATACTTCTCTGTCGGACGTCATCATTACACATTTACATTTTTACCAAAAATTACTTGTCTATTTATTGATCTACATACTAATAATTTATTTTTGTTATTTTATTCTATAAATGCAAGTTAATAAACATCGGATGTTAATAAAAATCTGGGCTCTTAACTTTAAATAAGTACCATTTAAAAGTGATACTAACCCTACATTACCAATATTAATTTATATTATCTACCACCGATTGTAATTTAAGAAATATACTTATACAATAAATTCGTTGATCATTCGTTTTAAGTGACATAATTTGTAGGTACCTACCTGTAAATTTACAGGCTCACTGCCAACTCCAAACCACCAAATAGTTATTATCTATGAAGTATTTTTGGAGAATAAGAAATATTTTTTGGATTTTGATTAGAGAGTGGATATTATTACCCTATTACGGCCTTGAATAATGGTGTACCACTGGTTTTCGTGGTTATTCATTCTGTGTCATTTGTTTGATTCACAGACAGGAATGTTTTTGATTATAAAATAACTGCGTTGAGAGATCAGTATTGTCTTTGAGTGTAAAATTAAACGTCGATACTGCTGGCTAATAAAATGGCATCCGCCAATGTATACAGAAAATGTTTAAAAGTTTTAAATTTCTGATAATTATTTAATCAAAAACATAATATTGTTATAACTTTATTCTATTTTTTAACATAAGTATATATAAATACACATATATGTTTATTTATATACAAATTACCTTTATTTTATAGTATACATTTACTTCAGTTTTTTTGTCATTTCGACAAATTGTTTTTTCGACTAAATACTATAAAATATTAAAATATGATAGTTCCATATTCATTCTTAGATTAGAATAGGGTTTAAAATTAGTATTTTTTTACTTATGTCTAGTATTATTACTATTATATTTATTATTATTATATTATATATACTATTGTATATTATAGTATATTTGAGTAAAGATAAATGAAATCAAAAATTTTATAATCAATACTTTTGAGGAAAGAGAATGATACTAGCCTCATGACCCATATAAAGCCTAACGCATTTTAACCATTTAGTTAAAATATATAAAAAGGGATAGGTATCTAACCCGCCATCTTTTGTAGGGTTCAATTATTCGATGAACCTTGAAAGGGAGATACTATTTATAGTAGATATTTATAGCGACATTTGGGAAAGTCACGGAGCAAAGAAGACCATATCTGACTCTATAACTACAAGCAATGATAGATCTATGGTACATAGTGCATACACCACTAGCATTCTCCTCGAACCCACACTCCGTCCTATAAGTCTAAGCAATAGAAAGTCACTATCCGTCTAATATGCGGTTTTATATGTCCTTCGATTTTACATATTTTTAAATTCTTAAAATAGATTTAATATAATATGCTTTAAGAGGTAGCTGTCAACTATCAATACAACTTCCCTCTATACTCTATACTTACGTACATACGTACAATATGCCCAAAGATACATTGCACATACCGAAAGCTCTGTCCATGATGATGCAGAATTATCAACTATGACCCCATTGACTAGAAAGAATTTCGAGATATTCTATATTCTCTAGTTCCTAATAAAAATATTTCTTTATATAACGTCATTATGGCTATGTCCTTATACAGGCGCCAGGTGACCTCAATTTCAAATTTCATTAAGATTGGTTCAGTGGTTTATTCGGCAAGAGGTAACAAACAGGCATTTACTTTTTAATTTCTAATATTAGTAAAGACATCATTATATTTATGGTTAACCTAAAAATGTTGCTTAATGCTATCTTTGTTGGGAGCATCCCTAGATATTTGTTTGAGAGTGTATGAATTAAAATTTGTATATTAACTGTTCAATTAAGGCAGTATGAAAAATATTGTGTATAACTTTGTTTAACTATTTGCTGAGGAGAATGAGTCCAAACAACATGCCTCACGATCGATCCAACGCTTTATGTTCGTGCTTGTTTGTAGCGATTGGTCTTTTTGGAAGTATATAAAACTTTCATATTAACGGGTGTACGTATTTTTACCATATTTATTTTTATTAAGACATAGCTACTTCAATATACGTATTAATTTTGATACATAGACGATAGGGTATTCGATAGGATTCGATAAGCTAAACAATTATGTCGGCACGCAGCGTCGACTATGTTTATCGACTAAACATAATAAATGAAACATGGTACGATTTCGGTTTATTATATTTAAAAAGATCCTAATTCACCGTATTATATCCCTGGCTTGCTCTAACCTAAATGAAAATAAAATAAAAGGAGAAGTGTTTCATTGCTATTATTAAGTTTTAAATCTATTTAAAGAGGATATCTAGATATTGTCACTTCTGGTAAATTATTCTTGTTTTCGGATGTGAAATATATATATAGAAAATTCAACATTAATTCCACAAAAAAAAAAAGTGATCTAGAAATATGTGTTTTTGTTGACAATAATAATTATCATTGAAATCATACATTTTAACGCAGTCAGAACACGATCGACCTAAAAATTTATCAAATAGTGAAAATATCGGTACTCAATTTATAATAATTTTGTAGTTTAATAGTAATATAAACAGCAATCCCGTAACAGAAATTTCGGACATTATACAGGGTTATTGGTAATTCGACGTATTCCCATTAGGAGGTGATAGGGGCGATTATTTGCGATAATTTTAACCCCCATATGCATAATGCGAATAATCTTGCATTGATTAGGTATATATTAAACTTATTTGCGAGACATTCAAAGAGCGAATTTAAGTTTTGTTCGAATACGAATTTCCACCACCGTCCTTTGTGGTCATTTTATTTCGGTTGTTTTGAAATAAGATCCTAGTTGTTATACATTTTTGGAGAGCTAAGGAAACGGTTATGTTTTTACAATAATCTGCAGGATAAGTTTCATAACGATTTTTTTTTGTTTTTAAGGCATTTTTGTGAAAAAAAAAAAAAAAAAAAAGTTGAAATAAAATATTTTTCCGTCTCGCATTTTTAAATTTGGACCGATAATTATTGGTTTCATATTTACAAATTACCAGTGTTTATTCATTTTTATAAATCAGAAGAAAAAGTAGATTTTAATTGATACTTTTTTTTTAATAAATATTATAAGTTGCATTTTTGACTTATTTTGAAAAAATCTAAAAAACGTGATAACTCAAAAATGGTTCACTTTTACATATGGGGGTTTATATTATCGCAAATAATCGCCCCTATCACCTCCTAACGGGAATACGTCGAATTACCAATAACCCTGTATAATAACATCGGTCCGCTTCGCTGAGCGTAAAATGTCTACTTCTGCATTTTTACATATACTAACCTACTTCTAGGACATAACCTACATATAAACTATTTCTATATATTTGAAAATAATGTTTTACATATTTATAATATAAGTCTTCGATTATTTATTAAGATTACGATTAAAATAAGAATATACTATATTATATGTACTATATGATGTGCTTATAATAATGCGCATTGTGTAATAAACAATTTATAGGCTTAGGACGTTCGGCATCGATTCGTCGATTCTTTAGTGTTCATATGAACTCACGGTCTAAGACGTTTACTCAGTTTCCTTATACACTTACGATTACGCATATTAAAAGAGTACCAATTTTCCTCCCCCGGCATAGACTCTAGGTACAAGGACAATTAAAGACATATTTTCACCGATTGTTATATTCCTAATATTAATGTATTTTATTCATTTTTTATTACTGTATGGAATTGCTTATAGTGTAAAGAAAATAAAATTCTCACAACGTTACTGGTGAAGCTAATATAAGTATATTAATAAACCCCCTATAGTTGTGTTTGACATCGATCGGTTACTTAGAACACGCGATATAGGTTGTCATAGAAAGCGAGATCACACAATAAATCTAGCGACTTGTTGACAAAGAAATTTCTACGAAGTATTTTCACGTGTTAATTGCTTTGATATAAAATAGAATTGTTACACAGCCATAGTTAAATTTAAAATAAATTTAAGCTTTTGAGAATACTACATAAGTTTCAATATCATACAGAATCATTACATACACTAACAACAAAACAAAATTGTGAACCGTAAAGCAATTCACATAACCTCTCCTAGAGAGTACCTATATGTTTTAACGTTATGCCCTTATAGATATAATATGTACACACCTGTTTTTGGATGTATATTAAAAAATGTACTACAACAACAGTAGGTAGGTACACACGTGCAATGTTTTCCAGTGAATTTAAAATTCTCGGTAAAAATATACCACATTTGGGACGCTGCAATGCAATTTTTCCTGTTAACTATATTCTGGTAGAAATGTAAAATTGTTAAAGGCTGGAAAATATTTCTTTTTTAGTTTAATGTATCCCGCTTACCTTAAATTATAAAGTTTATCTAGATTTATTTATATAAAAGAAGATAATGTTTGAGTTCGATTTGTTTGAAAGTTCGATTTCGAATGTTTCGCTTGTAACTTTTTCACTAACTTACTTTTTATTACCTACAGATATTCAAGAATTTTACGAATTAACCCTTCTCGATGATACGAAATCTATTCAACAGAAGACTGTTGAAACAATTCGTATAGCAAACAAGTGGGAATCTGATGGTGTCCGGGGTGAAGTAAGTATTTTTTATGACAATTCCTTAATATAAAAGGTATATACGACTGACTAGTAACATTTTATTATTTTCAATTAAAATTATATTTAGACCAAATATATATGTAATCGATACATATTTTATTAATAGGTATATATTATTCAAACTTTGCTGCAATTGCCGCTCGCAAGCACAATATTCGAGAAATTCAATAAAAACTTGTTACTATAACTTTATTTATTTTATGAGTACTCTGTACCTTCAAGAGTACTCATAGAATAACTAAAGTTTGAGTAAACAGTCTAAAAAATTCGTGGTAGTATGTATTACATCCACTAAATTATGCCTTAATTTTTGCCTTAATACCCAAATTGCTTCGTAATTGTCTTTGTAGAAGTTATGTTATTTGAATAGTATTATATTATGATAACTTTAAAACATTATCGAAATGGATAAAAAAATCCAAGGATTGAAGGAATTGACATCCCATTTTTTTTAATTAAAATACTATGTTAACCAGTAAGGTTCCACAATCCACAGTCAATATTTGAAATTAGAATGTCTATTTAATTCAGTAGATTTTGGAGTATTGATATGTAAAACTGCAAATCATCAATACAATAAATTACAATTATTGTCTCCCGCCTAGTGTTTCTACTCAGATGTAAGAAATCTTCTTGTCACAATTATTATGTGTACGTAGATAATAGAAATCACAAGCTACGTCATGAAATTTGTACCAAATGTGTTTTTTTTTATTACAGTTACATATATGATTACACGATATTCATCAAACAATTATACAAAACAAAAAAGTTATGTGTTATATATATTAGGTACTCATACATTATAGGTTAACAAGGTTTATTTTTAAAATATTTTGCTGTTCTTAAGCAATTAGTTAAGTTGATCGGTGTAACAGATGGTGGATATAATGCTGATGTATCGAAATTCTTGGCCGTGCTGAAGCAAAGCGATTTAATGAATAGTAAATTTATTGGACTGGAATTGATTGGTCGACATTCGACAGAAATATTCCATTTTACTTTTCAATGAATAAAAAAAAAACACTTTGCGAAGTAAGGCATTTTGAAGTTTGTATACATTTTTTACCTATAAGCTGTATTTAAATTCTACTTCATGTCCATCAATGTTTAGTATTTTTTTATTACGAAAATAAGTATACATAGCCTTATTTTTTTATAGATTAGTTAAGATAAGATAAGATTTTTACATATGACGGACGAAGCGAATTGATATAATCAAAATCTAAATATACTTTAATTAAAAAGTCTTACTAACACTTTAAACCTTTTTAACCAACTTCAAAGAAGAATGAGCTTTTCGATTAGAGAGATTTTTATATACCGTATGGTATGATATTAGAATAACATAGATGTTTTGGAACATTTTTATATGCAAAATATTTTTTCAGGCACTATCAGGGGATAATGATTACAGATCAGTTTCGAATGCTTTTCTACAGGATAACAATAGAAAATCGGACAATCGCAATGTCGACACACCAGATTCAGCAAGGGTAAAACATTAATTCCAATATATTAATATAATACAATAATATATGTCACTATTCATAATTTATGGTAATGCTTAGAACATTTACGTGAGAGCCAAATTTTGAAGTAGGTATGATGGCCCTGATGCAACAAAAGGGTGAAGCCTATCAATTAGGTATTTTGCATGTGAATTGATCACTTTTTTGCAGTCGTATGTACCAAAATATAATGTAAAAAAGATGGATTAAATTCTTGTAAGAAACGTATATACTATATCAGTATTGTAAAGTGTTTTGATTTAGAAATCTCTGGGTGACCTAAATCCAGCCCTGTGTAAGGTGCTTGAAACACTGACATAGCTACTGAGAATTATTATTAGGGTATTGCATTAGATAAAAACATATTTCACTCCCAAAACCAAGATTGATCAAGCAGAATGGAAAGCGTTATATGGTCGTCATGGAACTTAAATGGTTATATCAATCCTATTTTAATACCGGAGTTAAATATTTTGTAAAAAAAGGACTACGATAATTTTATATAATTGATTATGAGCCTCGGAAAGCACCAAAAGCCGTTGGTATTACCATTGAACTCTTACGGCTTGCATGGATTGTGATATGTATTCGATTTGCCTTGCCATCGGATTATGAGAGGGAAGGAATTGAGAGCGCACCATATAACTCATAAGCACTATAATATGTCCAGTTTTTCTCTTGATAATGGCCACCGTAGCCGAAATCGATCAGCAGAACATTATACAAATTATATATTATTACTATATTTTATAAATTATTTTAGAATAATGTAAGAGTCGCTAATAATAATTTAATCCTAATACACAAAAATAATAATGTACATAGGTATTTACAATGAGTAAAGATTAATGCAATATGATTGTTACAATAACAAGCAACATTAATCTCTGCTCATGACAGAGATGTTGATTAAATATATGTAATGTAAGGTCATCTTCACCGTTTAGGCTTTAATTTATGTACTTAATTTTGCAAATGTTATAATTATTATATATCAATAAGGCGATCAAAACCCTGTTCCTAAAATATCTGAAAAAAATATTTTTTCAGGTCGGAGCGATTCCCTCCATAATATCACCAAGAGGAGACGTAGAAGAAAAAAAGGTAAATCGTAAAACATTTCTGTACTTTTTTCTTATTTTTAAAAGCGAAGTTATTTGGCTGCTGCTGTTACTGTATGAAACTTAACTAACAATAATAATTAATCCATTAGTAAAAATATAAAACAACTACCTATGAATGTAACTACATACCTATTTCTGCTTATAATAATTAAGAAAATATTTTATATTAATAATTATTATGAATAATGATTATTCTTTTAGTTTAATAAGTCGAAAAGTCAGGTGAAGGCTGTAAGAATAAACTCTGAAGATATGTTGTTAAAATTATTTCTATTTGTTTTCGTTCAAACAACAAATACGTAACGCCATCTTTCGGAAAACCTCTGAAACTCGAGGTGTTTACCGATACCGTTTTGTTTTTTTTTCTTCTTTTTTGATGACGTGACGTCTCCGAAGGTAGGTACCCGAACGCTATACAACAAGTGGTCGGTAATGGCGGATAGTTGGTGTTTCGCGTTTCGTAGTACTATTTATAACCTAAAATATAGTACAAGTTTTCAGCGATATGTACGCTAACGTTTCATGGTTGTGTGGATTTGTGCTGTTAAACTTCACAATTGTGCCAATGACTTACGAACGATACATCGACTAAAAGAAAACTTCATATAAATGATTATCAAGTGAAATGATATTGCACATAAAATTTTGACATTCACACTGCTGTTATTTCGTATTCGTCGCAAGTAAGGCCATATAATATACACTAATCTATTTTTAAACGTTTAGTAATTTACTATTTGGGAACGTTTTCAAACTTTTGGTGAGACTAATGAAACTTCTGAAATAGTTTTGCTTGTAACAATTCGCTACGTTACTCGCTAAACGATTTATCTATCTACTAAATAAAACCAAACGTCTATATTGCACGTTAAATAACGTAACACGGACATTCTAATTAAAGTTCATCGCTTTGACATTCATACCATCCTATCATTGAACACAAGTTGGTAACACCCAATTAACTACATACGCATACATTCTAATAAAATCCGCTATCTGAAAAGGGCTCGGTTCGAAAATAATTCTTTAGATAAGGACTGGTTTCATTTTAAATTAAGCTAACATGATAATCGGCTTATATTGTGGGACTACATGCAATCGTAAATCTAGGTTGCGTTTTGTTAAAAGTGGCGATACACATAAAAATGTTTATGGTGCAAGCTAGAAGTGGGTTCTAGGTAGAGAATGGTGCATGCAGGAGCGCAGCCAGTAAGGTGCTGACAGCAGGCACAAGTGTGTAACTAACATGCATGCTCTGTACATAGTATAGAACCGAAAACAAGTACCAGAGGGCTATGCACACTTGGTTAACAAAATGACTGAAAGACGGAAGAAAAAAACTCATAATGGATTCCTTCGGAAAGTCTCCTCCTTATTTAACCTTGATACGGTGAGTAGGTGAGTGCTACTTCATAAAAGATAGATTGTTCTCAAGTGAGCAATAATGTATGTGTTACAAAAACAATGTAGATTTTTTTTAAATATTTGTAACAAAAGCAGTACAGAGCTATGATAATTCTGACTGTTGAATTTTCTTTTAAAAGCATTAGCATTTTGAAAATAACATATAGAATTTTATAAAGATACCTTTTGTTTCTTAGAAATTACATGCAGCAGCCATATAACACATTTTTTATCCATATAGATTATTCGTTAAGTATATTAAGGTTTTGTAAAAATATATGTTAGAAATTAAAATTATACATAAAGTGTCTTGCTAATCCAATTATTTTTTTACCTGTTGAACTAATATACTAAGTGTGTAAATCATTACAATAGTATTTGTGAGAAGTCTAAGCTATTAAGCAAAGTAATTCATTTTTTATTCCAGGTTCACGTCTCATCACCTGAAATGAAGCAGGTAAATATTTTAATGACATTCCTATGGTATAAGTTGCCATTATACATCTCACTATACTAATTCAACTTATTTTAAATTATTTAGTATTTCCTTGTTTTCTATACATGTCTTATTACGGTTTATATAGTTTATATTATTGAGTAGGAAAATATTATTTATTATAAAATTTGTTCCTTGTTGATAACATTTTAATTAAAGGAGGAAACCAAAATTTTTTTTCCTAAATTAATATATTGACCTTTTGTGTGTAAAATTATTATTAAAAAATAAAATTCCATGTTTTTTTATACAGTAGAACTCCAATTGTGTAAACCAATTTGGACCGAGACTAGTTTGTATAATCAATATGTGGATTTTTGGGACAAGATCTTAAATAAAACCTTTTTACATGAATAAGTACACAGATGCATATATATATGTCAATATTTATTTAACTAACAAATATATTTAACAATTATATCTTAAATGCATTATATATAATACATTTAAGAAGGAAAAGTTGCTTTGGATAAATTAAGTAATTTTTCGATTCATTTAATATTCTACTGTATACATATATTTGTATAAATGCTTAGATTTGAACTTAAAATCCTTGACTAAGGTCTCCATATCCTACTTATTGGACTATCTCAACTTCACAATTACATAATAGATAAGTAATTTTATCACTTGTGGTTTTAAATTTTACAGAATTACTGAGATATTTCAATGATAACAAAATACATGTTATAAAATATTTTCTCAACAGTGACAGAATAAAATATAATATTAAAACTAAACCTAAAAATGTTGTCTTACAAGAAATTGGACGAAAACAATACAAATGTATCTACATATCTCTAAAACTTATTTTAGTTCACACATTATTAATAAAAATATACTTGAAACCGTAATTCTCTCTTAATTAGTTTCTGCCAATTTAATGACATCAATATTTTTGTACTATTATAAAAGTAAATCAAATTAAAAATGAATGCTGTTGAAAGTTGCAGATAAATGGAATAGAAGGTGGTTCGGAGCGCACTGTCGGCGATGACGGCTTTTTGTACTTAACTGTGGTTTTATCTCGCGCGGGCGGCGCTGGGCTCGGGTTCAGTATCGCCGGCGGCTCGGACAATCCTCACGTCGCTGACGACCCCCTCATCTACGTCACAAAACTTATACCCGGTGGGGCGGCGGCGGCCAGTCAGTTGCAAATAAATGATGCAATACTACAGGTAGTTTTATTCATAAAACTACAATTATCATATTAATATTGCTAAATGATTAAAATTATATTAACATGTACCATGGCATTTTCCATTAGGAATACAAAATACACTATACTTGTAAATGTACTTATGTGTATATATATTGATATATATTATTAGGCATGTGTTCATTTAACTGTTAGTAATCACAATACAACATTTTATGTTAGTATATTTTGATTAAAGAACTTTAAAATGAGACCTATTTCATTCAGGTTAACGACACATCCGTCGAGAATGTATCACATGCTGAGGCAGTCGACGCGTTAAAAAAGGCAGGAAGCACAGTAAGACTGGTAAGCATCATACATAATATATCATATAGTCAAAAATATTCATATTTCTGACGCATATGTTGTCGTTGCAGAAAATAAGACGTCGGCAAACGGGAGAAAACACATTAAATGTTTCTCAAATATCAAACAAGGAGGAGGCTGTAGAGATAGAGTTGGTTAAAGGCGGCTCCGGGTTAGGCTTCAGCATAGCAGGCGGCCTGGGCAATCAGCACATACCGGGTGACAACGGCATATACGTCACCAAGATCATGGCCGGCGGGGCCGCGCATCGGGACGGACGTTTAAGGGTCGGCGACAAGCTGCTAATGGTGAAAAATACATCAGTAAGTTGAAAAGAAACACGTGATACGTGAACTTGATCCTTAAATGTAGCAAGATATCATTTTAATAACTCGTCTGCAGAAAGGTGACGTGAACTTGGACAATGTGACGCACGAGGACGCGGTGAGCGCTCTGAAGGCGTCGGGCGAGCGCGTGCTGCTCGTGCTCGTGCCCGGCCCGCGCCACGGGCAGCCCTCGCCGCGCACCTCCAGGGCCAACACCCGTGAGTACTACCTGTTTACAGTTTGACACGTACGTTACATTAGGCATTATTACAAGTGGTTACTAGTAACGATAGATTACACATACATGCAGTATGTGAGACATAGCATCTTCGTCGATTTTTATGGATGGAGGTGACCATCCATCATTATGCAAATTAGTAAAAATAGGAAATATGATATTCAACCTAACAATGCATACATAAAATACACTGACTATATAGAGTGTTACTTAAAAATATCGTACGAATATCACGCACATTACCATCTGAGTCGACCTCGTATGACCGTACGTAGACAGTAGAACGAAAGAGAGTAACAGTGACGTAGCCATCCTCGCAGCTTCGAGCACGGCCAACTCGTTGCGGCGCGAGGACGCGCAGGACGGACCGGACGGACCGGACGGGCCGGACGCGCCAGACGCAGAGGAGCCCCGCGTCGTGGAGCTGGAGAAGGGCCCGCAAGGGCTCGGCTTCAACATCGTGGGCGGGGAGGACGGGCACGGCATCTACGTGTCGTTCCTGCTGGCGGGCGGGCCGGCCGAGCGCTCGGCGCGGCTGCGGCGCGGCGACCGCCTGCTGGCCGTCAACGACGTGGACATCACGCACGCCACGCACGAGCAGGCGGCCAAGGCGCTCAAGGTGCGTATTGCGATTGGTAAACTTGCAAAGAAAGTCTTCCAAAAATCATCCAAAACATATTTACCCGCCGCGCGATACGAATCCGGACCCCATTATTTCCGGTGTACAAAATAACTATTGCACCTACGAGGCATTAATTATAATCAAAACACATAATTTTTTTTATATAAGATGATGATTAAATGAAACAAAATTAAAATGTATGCACTAAAATTACAAAAATTAAGTAACACAATACGATATCATAAATTATATAATCTAAAAATTTAATTACATTGTTGTCTAGTCCAGTCTGAAACATACGCAACGTTTTATAACAATTAGGCTCTTCATGCCCATGAACGATGTGATTAAATCTAGCTATGAATACATACGTGATTGACAAACGGACGAGATAAAACTATTGAATTGCGTAACAGGTCGATTAAAAAACCCCATTAGTCACTGTATATTATTAAATGTCTCTATATATGTACTACTTTTAATTAAAATTTGGCTAAGCTCATAAGGATGCCCATGTAGAGAATATTGATAATAACAATACCATTATTATTATTATGATACTATATTTTATATCGTAAGTATTATATTTGATTTTTTTTTTATGTGTTAGGATATAACGTAATTATTATATAATATAATAATTATATCATTACGTTATAATAATTTTGTAATCTGAATATGTTGCTAATACTAAAATCTAATTATTATTATTTTTGTGATTATTCAATTTATGAAATACTAGTGGAACACACGGTTTTACTCGCGAAAATTTATAGCACACAACATCCATGTAGTGTTATTAGTAGTTTATCTACTACAAACTAATCCCTTAGTGGTAAGTACAGATAGACTAGATAGGTAGGCGGATATGATATACAAAGTTCCCTAAAAAAAATTAATCATCTTCTAACTAACCTGTTTATTCAAAAATGCACAAATTTTTACATCATATAAATCAGCGAAAAGTTTTATTTCAATTACTGAAGAAATTAATGATTTCCCATACGAAAATTCCACACCCTGTTCGTCCCCGGGACTCAAACTATCTTCGTAACAAATTTAATCAAAATCGGTACATCAATTTAACCTTGAAGAGGTGGCAGACAGAGTTACATTCGCATTTATTATTAATAGGGATAGATCACCTTATTCGCTAATCCGGTTACACTTACGTTCTTCGATTAATGCTCGATGTGTTTCGAAGGTTCAAATATAGCCTATTCTAATTGAAAAGGGAGCAGTATTGTATAAACAAAAATTACATGTACACATTCCATGGGAACAGATTTTGATTAATAAATATTTAATACAACACTATTCCAAATAACTACTTACATTTATACACATATACTTAATCCTAAATCAAATTTCCTGACCAATATATTAATTTATTTATTTTACTTAAAGTTTTAAACTGCCAATGTAATTATAATAATGTGAAATTATTTTATTTTTTACAGAGTACAGGGCAGAATGTAAAATTGACTGTAGTGTACAGGCCACAGGAATATAACAAATTTGAAGCTCGAATCAATGAATTGAAACAACATCACACACTGCTAAGGACATCTCAAAAACGATCACTATATGTAAGGTAAAGGAAATAAGAACATACAATTGGTAATAATTTTAAAGAAATTATCAAACTAACATTGTCATTTTGACTTCCAAGAATTCCAATACAGAATAATGAAAGTATTCTTGCAGTACAGAGACATTAAAAATATACAAGCACAATACATCTAACCACATAAATTGGCAAAAACGCAAAGTTGTAAGCAAAGTAAAATTAATTTTAATTATTATATTTATGTAATAGTAACGTAGATTTATTATTACATGTTATTATTATTGCTTACATTAAAATTATCTAAGATCGGTGGGCCGTTTAGATGGCTTAAATGGCCTTTTGGGAAGTGTTGAATGGAAAAATAAGGTATATTAACTTTTGAGGATAGCTTTATGTACATAACTTAGAAAATCTGAAATTGAATAATTCTTTTAATTTCAGAGCACTTTTCGACTATGATCCCATTAGAGATGATGGGTTGCCTTCCAGAGGCCTTCCCTTCCGCTACGGTGATATACTACATGTCACTAATGCCTCTGACGATGAGTGGTGGCAAGCGAGGTGAGTAACTTTTCTTATAGAATTAATGGATGAACAATTAAATCGACAAACATTTATGACACGTCAAATACCAAACTTCCTCGGGAATCCATTTCATTAGTGGGTTGATGCGGGAGCTAAAAAATCTTGGCTTTCTCAAATACGCTTAGCAAAAATATTACGCCTAGTCGACTCTTAGAGACCCTCGTGGGTCGGGCTATTAGTGAGTGGCAGTATGCTACTCTGCCGAGGTAGAGTAATGACCATAGCGGGCCGTCCGCAGGCGACTAGACAGCACGGACCCGGAGGCGATCGGCATCATCCCGTCCAAGCGGCGCTGGGAGCGCAAGCAGCGCGCGCGGGACCGCCAGGTCAAGTTCCAGGGGCAGGGCACGCCCGTCAGCACGGTAACCACTACACATTTCCCTTGCTTACATCTAAGACTCAAACCTCGGACCCGAAGAACTGGTAACTCACCAAATGGTCTCATCTGTGTATGTGATATTTTTGGTTTTTTAATCTGTACTTTAAATTGTATGAAACGTAATTCTTTAATGTCATCCTAATACTGAGTTGTATCACACAAATACTGAATACATACTGAGGTGTCACAAAAAAATCTAAGGTCTATCATCAAAAACGATTCACGAACATGCAGTTGTATTTCTTGAGTCTTCCTCTGGAAATGTTTATTTTTCTAAGCACAGATTTTGGATCCATGATGCAAACAATTAATATTAATTTTATCTATGTAAATGTAATAATATTAAATTATTAATTTTAGAGTCAGTCAACGTTAGAGAGGAAAAAGAAAACATTATCATTTAGCAGGAAATTCCCATTCATGAAGAGCCGAGAGGATGGCAAATCTGAAGATGGCTCGGACCAAGAGCGTAAGTATTTATTCGCTGTAATATTCGCTTTGTGATATATAAGTTAATTATTTGTATAAGTCTACTAAAAATAAATCGCCTCAAAACGCAATATAATTGCAGAAAATTGGTCTAGAAGCAATTCTGTCTACACACTACCATTTAACAGAATAACAGAAAATAAAACCTCAACATATTATGTTCTCAATGAAAAAATAACTCTATATAAGAAAATATCTCAATGAGAAAATACCGGTTTAAGAAATGTTCACGATTTTTAAAAAAAGAACCAATACTTTTTTTTTAATCGTTAACGTTTGAATGGAATCTATAAAAATTTTAAGCTTCCAATAATCGAATTAAGTTTGTGAGTTAAGTTGGCCGAACTGAAATTGACTCCGAGAAGTTCATGCATATACAGTCAAAGAAGGGTATCGAGAATAGAGTTTTTTTTTATCGGCACCTAAGATTAACCCCAAAGCTCATCTAAGGAGACCTACGTAAACTATACGGAGTATCTCCATAGATAGTGCGTATAATTTACATAGTTTAAAAAATATATATATATAATCGCATATGCTTAGTGTATAATAATATATGACCGAAATCAATTTCAAGCTCAAGAATTAATATGTTTCTCTTACTTATATTTATATTAAACTTTATTGATTCATGATGGAATATCTATTTATGATTTTAAAATTACTATGTAATTATAATAATTTACTTAAATTGTGTTATTAGTATTTAGTAATAATTTTAGTATTTAACTTTTTTTTAATCAAACACTGCGATTTATAATAAACAATAATCACGAAAGATAGTCTCTAGTCTCAGTATTAGAGCACTCCGAGCATATCTCTTCCTAAAAACTGTTTCTGCACACCCATTGGTGACTAACTTCAATGCGGTCAACTTACATTGCGCGTTATACAATAAGAAATAATTAAAATATTCCAAACTACAACCATAGTCTTGCACTAAGAGAGAGAGAGATTAATTATATCACTCACAGGTTTTATGAAAACAATATAATCAATGTACTACTCATGGATTGACCATAATAACAAAATACAAATATTTGTTATATAATAGTATCATGTTACAAAGGCTTGTCATTATAAAAATAAATTTAACACATTAATAATAATAATTATACTACAATGACATTTCATGTCTAAACTAGTTTAGTAACTTTTTTTGTTATTCTTAAGATGATACAGATTTGATTTTTTTCGTCTATGATAACTTTGTTCAGTTGTTCCATCTTCGTGAATCTTAGTATGTCTTACGAATGGTAAGAATAATACAATATATAGTTCTATCTCTCTCTCTGTGTGTTCTCTTTCACCCTTACACAAAACGCGTATACCCTATTCACTCACATCATATGGGATCCATGCTAGTTGTATATTTTTGGAATACTTTATTCCACGACCGAATATTTATTCGTCTTATATATATAAAATTTTAAAAAATAAATGTTTATAATTATGTGTAAAAATAAATGCACCAAACATAAACTGACTAATTTATCGTGCCAAGTGGTAAAATGTCATTGGAATATAACAGTTACACAACCATAAGTCACACCGAAACTGTTTTATTGCTATTAAAGATAGAAAATGGACT
Organism: Vanessa tameamea; assembly: GCF_037043105.1. Taxonomy (NCBI): domain Eukaryota; kingdom Metazoa; phylum Arthropoda; class Insecta; order Lepidoptera; family Nymphalidae; genus Vanessa; species Vanessa tameamea. The sequence goes on along the minus strand of NC_087318.1, from coordinate 7,001,508 downwards.
AAGCGGTTCTCGTCTGTGATTTAAATACTTTACTATTCTCTCAGTAACTGCCCTTTTGACATAACAGACTTGTACCAAGAAGACTGACTGATTGGTCGTACTGTCTTGTTTTTGTGCTTTGTCTCTTTCTAAAGATATTGTATATTTGTGAGAGTACTGCTCAGTCTATTCTCTATCTGATAGAGATAATAACATTGCTGGAATACATGTGTCTCTACTAAAGGATCGAAAACTTTCTAAGCTTCACCTTCATGGTGTGCGGAGTCATATAAACGTTGTAATATACAATTTTGTTACAGCTTTCATGCTTTGTTACACACAAGAGGACACTAACGCAGACGGTGAGTGCACAATATATCCTTCATTAATATCAATATTATTTTCGCTATTCCGCTGTTCGTATTTAGGTCATTATGCCCGTACGTTGTCTTATCGATCTCGAAATGGTTACAGGCACATACTATTATCGTTATTATTTTTAATAATCAGACATCCATTCTCATAATTTTACAGAAATGTTACTTGTACCCTAAATATTTATTTAATGTTGTGAAATAATGTGTAATTATCAAGTATTAAAATTATGAAAAAGAAAAACCGATAAATAAATAATAAAATATATTTTCAAACGGTTACGACGCTTAATACAAAGAGCGTCCGCGTTATGATCATCCAACACAAGTTTATCGCAAAATCTTTATTATTAAGAAGAGAAAAAAGTGTGTACCTAAAATTATGAATAAGCCTTTAACTGAGTACTTTTTTCTACGATGACAGCTTGCTTATTGACTTTTATAAATGTAAACTCACGATATCCCGACTAAAGGGCACCAGATCGATAAGATTTCGACGATAGTGTACGCAACTTTTCATTCGGCTGCTAATGTTATCACTATAAAAATGTTTTAATTGGAGCTGTGTGCTTTTTCTAACCGTTAAAAATGACGCATTGTCTATACATGAATTTCTTCTAATTATATTACGTACATATTTTAAAATGTCCTTCCAACTTTGGTAAAAGGCAAGATCGTGCTCGGATTGTTTCGTTTGTAGGGTAATTATTATGTTGTATTGACACTGCTGATAAAATTATTTTTATATCGATCGTCGAATCGACAAAGATTCAACAGACAAAATATATTCAATGATTTTTTGTAGACGTACGAATTTATGGAATCAAATATATCGATCGATATTTAGGATGTATTTAGTGAATTGATTTTCTACTACTTTAATGTTATTTAAATTGAATCGGTGTGAGTAAATTAACGCTTTTAGTGTCCATGGAAAGCATGATAATGCTTCATAATTAATTATAGTAATTTTAGTAATATAATTTGGAGTAGGTAAATGCGTAATATGATTGTTGCTTCACTAAATGGCGTACCGGACGCGAGAAAATTATAATACACACTATTTTGTGGTTAGAATTATTGATTGTTACAAATCTGAAAATGTCTTAAGTCACATAACCGTTCAATAAACCTAATTAAAATCCAATTGCTTTTGATTGTAATAAATCATATGTCAACATTACACTCGTAGTAATTATTTTGTTTTTATCAAAGTTGTAATTCTTTCTTAATATGACTTGTCAAAAAATTGCCAATTAGAACGTTTACCAAATTTATGGTACGGTTGTGTGATGTCTGGACATGTCGGTTCCATGTCGCTAGGTGTGTAGTGCAGCGAGCACACGGTTTGGTTTGACACCGTTCGGCGTTCGGCCGCCGTCCTGTGCTTCTAGTTGCCTGACCGGAGCGAACGTGTCGCACCCACCATCGTATCTTATATACCTACATTATTTTTTGTTTACCCTTTGTGTTACGTGAGCTGCTCATCAAGTAGACCGACGTATGTACTTACGCTAAAACCTCACGAGTACTATCGGGAGCTTTGATTATTAATTTCAAAATTTACAAATCCGAAAGATCGTTATATGAAACAAGTCAATAAACAATTATCTTCTCCATGACACGGACCATTTGAAGTACAGAATATTTTCCAATATGTATGTAACGTGAATTTTTCTACGTGTAGGGGAAATCTTGTACCGAGTGGAACTTCCCATGATGGAGGAGATAACGCTCATATATCTCGAGGACGAGAGTAAGTTTTGGGAGTGAGGCGTAGCTTGCGAGTGCCGTAGTCGATACCTTACCTCCCGCATTCTGCCGCATTCTGGTTATGATCATCAATTAGAAATGTAGTTTTCATTTCAATAACACTCGACTTTTTATATTATTTGTCATATTTTTATGTTTAGTTTTTTTTTCTAATTCATACAACGCGACGAATCTAATAGCCTCTTCGCACACGAATATATCCATCGAACCCACGAAAGTTTTTTTCACTCACAAATAGATGTGACGTCGCGCTCTCTAGTCTTAACGACGGGTCGCCGGCGTAAACTTTAAATATGTCATTATTAACTTGTGAAGGGGGAGTGGGCCACTGGAAGCACACGAGGACACTAGAGCCGCCTCTATCACACTACTTGATGCTTGAGGCGCCGCGCATGTTCGCACGACTATACGCGCTTTGCCTTAGACATACATACGTCACGAGCATGACCACAATAATGTATCGACCTACCGACAAACACCATTCGGGCTTAAGAATGAATCTTCAGATTTATTGTGTTGGTTTATTTCAGAACTTAGATTTTGTGTCGCTTCTGATGTTTAGATACGCTATAAATATATTTTTTAGCCTATTAGTTTCAGGTTGTATTTCAGTGGTGTGAAACATGCTTATAGTTAAGCAGGAAGCTCGAGCCAGAATTAATAATATTACGTATTTCATATTTATTAAGAGTAAACTGTACTGTATCACCCCATATCATAATAATACTTAATATTTCTTTTTAATTCTGGCCGATACGAAAATGGTTTATATAGTTGCCATCATTTTGTAAAGCATGTCTTTTATTCGCTGATTCGTCTTATGTTATGATTACATTATTTCAATGTCAAACATTTTTTGTACATTAAAACAAAACCATATTACCTCAGATAAGGTAAGGAACGCGAAAAACCGGAGACAATATACAAAATATGATTTGTAATAACTTTGGTACTTTATACTGATATGGAGATTATCCGTAGTTAGTTGTATTCTATTTTATATTGTAATATAGTAAAGTAATATTACTTAGACTGTATAGAATAATGCTAAGAAAAAAGGCATGCAGTTTAATCATTATTTGTAAGTGTTTTCCTTGACAGTACGAATAATGATTAAATCGCAACTTTATTTTGCTTTTTTGTACTAGCACTGAAATTAGTTATGAAAATTATCTGATTTAGTTTATAATAAATACTGCACATAATATTGTTAGTAACGTTGTATAGCAATTAATCATAGAGCACGTTCGCACGATTAATCCAAAGATGTATAAAATCAAATTATCATTGAAAATATTGTATATTTTAAATGTAAAGAAAATTTGCTAGAGTTCTTATTCGAATAGGTTAGTCGCTTTAAAAATATGCTCAAATTAAAATTGTAATCCTTAACCATACAATCCAAAGGTAAATTGTTAATAATATAGTTAATAATACATTCAGTAAATATTTCATTAGTTTGCAGAGAAATAATGTAAAGAAAGAGGTTTTATATTATTTATTTTATGTTTTCAGGTCAGGACGAAGCCGTTTTGTCATACGAAACAGTTCAACAGTTAACTATTAGTTACACGAGACCAGTTATAATATTGGGTCCGCTCAAAGACAGGATCAATGATGATCTTATATCAGAATTCCCTGACAAGTTTGGAAGCTGCGTACCTCGTGAGTAACGTAACTGTATTCATTGAATAAAATTAAGTTAATATATCTACGGTTTCAAATTATATATTGCGTTATGGGTCGAAAAGATTTTACTTTAAAGTATTAATATCAGGTAACAATGTCATAGGAGTACTTTTTTAATCGTTATTTGTGTATCCAGCATAATACAACCAGCGATACGGACAACACGTATCTCATTGCTTTACCATATTTAGCACTTAAAGAAATGTGATTTAAATACACAAAACACCTCAATTGGTATCAAATCGTCCTCTTAATGTGGAGCTATTTTTTTCTTTCTTTTTAATATTTTTTAAATCAAGTGTTCAGACTACAAATCCGTTGCAGTGTTGGTGCGGATTTGGGCACCAATTCCTTAGTAGGTGCTAAATATGTAGACGCAATATTGTGTACAAGTGTATGTTGTTTTATTATGTTTCCATGATCATACAAAAATGTATGTGTATAGTAAGATTAAAATATAATATACAAAGATATAATTTTTGACGATTGCATTGACTACCACCAACAGATACGACCCGGCCGCGGCGAGACTACGAAGTAGACGGCCGCGACTACCACTTCGTGGGCAGCCGCGAACAGATGGAGCGCGACATACAGAACCACCTGTTCATAGAAGCGGGCCAGTACAACGAAAACCTGTACGGCACATCCGTGGCCTCCGTACGGGAAGTGGCCGAGAAAGTACGTCACGTTAAATCTCCCATAACAACAACAACACAAGTTATTTGTTACAAAAAATAATTAAAATACTTGCTTCATTTTCAGGGCAAACATTGCATTTTGGATGTAAGCGGAAACGCTATTAAGAGGTTACAAGTTGCGCAACTCTATCCCATTGCCATATTTATTAAACCAAAGAGTGTAGAGTCTATTATGTAAGTAGAACCTTCATAACAGTTATCAATCAAAAACATATTTAAAATAATTATACAATTATATTTTTTTGTCTATGTAGGGAAATGACGAAGCGAATGACCGAAGATCAAGCGAAGAAAACGTACGAACGCGCTCTAAAGATGGAGCAAGAATTCGCCGAATATTTTACTGGTAAAGCATGAATTTTTATACATCTTACTTGATGCTAGGGCTTGGAATGCAATAAAGTATTAATTAACCTCTTCAAAGGACATTGCGTGAACGGAGGATTGTGAGATTTGCCATAGTTAAAGTTTATATGGAAAAGGAATACAGGAAGATAAAATTTATACAAAATAATTATCTGTTACAAATGCATATTAATAATTAATAGTTCATACTGTCAATGACATTACTACTCTTGGCATTGGGGATTGAGGTTAGTACTTACTAACGTATGGCCTGTTTCAGCTGTGGTGACGGGCGACACGCCGGAGGAGATATACGCGAAGGTGAAGGCGGTGATCACAGCGGAGAGCGGGCCCGCCGTGTGGGTGCCGCGCCGCGACCCGCTGTGAGCCGCACGTGCCATACACGCACTGTTTGACTCTAATTCCTTTACCGTTTAGGGTATTGCACAGAAACTAGGCCGAAGACCGTAATGTGAAACTTTAGATTATCCCTTATTTATTTCCTTCAAACTTGACTTTTCCCTGAGGCGTACGATGATAAAAGAGATTTTAATAAATTTATATATTAATTAGTTATGACAGAAATTGACGAAGTTCTGATACCGACTCGTTCGTCCGCTTTGGTACGTAGATTATCGATTAGTTAAAAGCAATACGTTCAATGAATTTAGAATCTCCTGAACTTCGTGATCGGGTATTAGCCGTGGAACGAGTGAAGCAATATAAAAGCCGAGGTCGATATTCGTCTCATCTAAGCAATATATCGTTTCTTAGGATCGAAGCGCTATAGATAGTCACGTATTTTTAAAATCTGTTAATATAACGAAAAAAATTATAAAAATCGCTGGATTCTATCAATAATCGTAGAATAAATTACATCTCCAGAAACGGTTCCAGCAATTTAACGTGATAACAGTTTTATAATACAAAGCTTTCACTGTAGAATATTATGCTTGTGTTTATTGTGCTAATCATTAATCTAGCGTTTATATTTCATCAAATAGTATGTTTGCATGGTGTAATAAAAATATTTATTGACAAAACAAATTATATGCTTCAATTTAATGTAAATGAATTGTATATTGTAGAAATTAAAAATGATATTGTTCATGTTAATTTGTTAAATCAGATTGCTAGAGTAAATTGTGAATTTTCGCCAGCATTATCAAATAATATATTAATATCTTTATTATGTACACAGATAATAAAATATAATTATCGAATAAAAAAAATGTGCACTGGATGATACAGTAAAATATGACATAATATATATTAGTTATAAAGATTATTATGATACTATAGTCGAACCCACCTCACGCGTCCTGCATGGCTAGGCTAAGAAGTATATAACCAGAATTATTTGCTCAAGCAGCAATCTATAATGTAGCCATTGAATCTCATGACATTGTGCATACCGAAGTCCTTTTAACACTTACTTAGACGAGGTGCGAAGTTGTTTGTTGATCATTTTTATAGTAAGAAATTGTGTTATACGGCGTGAAATGTCTCACCAATCGTGTTTGACATTAATTTACTGAGAATTTTATTTAACAATAGTATGCCCATCTGCAAATATGGCAAAATACGCGAGCACTTTCTACTTAAGATAATCTTTGAACACCAAACTCGTTTATTGATAAGTGCAATAAGTATTTTTAAAAATATTACAATTGATTATTATCGCTTGTACTTAAATTATTAAAATAATAGTATAATATTATTTTTACTTTATAATAATGCCATGTTAACGCGATTTAGAAAATATTAATTTGCATGACAAATATTCATTGATTTTTAATTAATGAAATCGCGACAAACTTCCGTTTTACCTATATGACAATCATTGTTTTGTGCGTACTTTCATACTACCAAAGATATTCAGCAATTTGTTGCATGGAAAATTGACAAATAACTACTTAACAAATGTATGAATGTGTCTTCGTCGTTATAGTTTACTTCAAGATCTTTGTAAATAAATAAACATTTTAATCACTGTATGTAAAACATACAACAATAAGTTATGAAAGTCAATTTATTGAATATATTATTTTGAATATAAATTCTTAATCAATGTGTATACCTGTCAAGTTATAATTAAGTTTTTACACTGATTTATTAACAAATGAGTATGTTTTAATAGTTATTTATTTTATTGTGCTAAGTAGGTATTCTATTAAATTAATGGAATGTGTTAAATTTGTGTATATTAATAAATTGTAAGTATTAATAATGTTTTAACACCTATCTAACTGAAACATTATCAAAATCCATATTTGCAGATGTACAATGTTTATCAGTTAGTGATGTTCAATAGACTAGTTTGAATAAAATTATTTACGTTGAAAATTCAATCAATGTTTTTTTATGTCCTAATGTACTCTTTAACCTTATATACTTAACGATATGATGTACAAAATAAAAAAAAATTACTGTATTGATAGTACTACACATCAAATATTATCTTTTTGCTCCTTTCCAGTACCATATTATACTTATTTTGATGGGTTTCCTATCTGAAAATGGCATGATACATAAGTAAAAATGCTCATTCTTGCTAATTAAATAGCTAGTACATATTATGAACTAGGTATTTAAGAAATTTTATTTCTTGTTTTTGACTTCGGCCTAAATAGAGAAATCAATTAAGTTTACTTAATTATTGAAAGCATTTGATGGTTTTTGCAGAGCAAGCACGCACTGAGCTTTCCGTTCCTCAGACAAACAAACACTGATGTTTCAACAAAATTAATGGTTTTTAATTTTTTTCTCTACTTGTGCTAAAATATATTTACTTCTTGGCAAATTTTATGATTCTAGGTCAAAGGGATGTACCCTAAATGTGTCGATTCCCTTTGCAAATACATATATGGGAAATGCGACGACTTAAATGGTCATGTTTTGATTGCGTAGATTCAAAGGTTAGATTTGTTCACAGCGCCAAGGGACCGCAGACACAGTATTTAAATTTCAACTACATGTAGAGGTATAGTTGGAGTTCCTGAGAAAAAGGGCCATGTCGGGCAAACAGATGGACAACGAAACTCAACTCAAACTCACCGATATTAGTGAAGAGTGGGGATAGACATAAGAAAGCACTTGTTAAAACATTCCGATGTGCTCCTGACCTAATTCGGCCACGGAAGTTATTATCAAGGGAAACTAGCCATTTTCGCAGGAAATGTTATTGACACAGCGGGGGGAGACCAGGTTATGTGGAATCCTACCCACTAAAACCACTAATGGCCGTCCTAAACCTAGTCCTAGATGGCAGGATCGTGTCGATTAAACGCATTCGCGGTCCCTTCCGTCACGAGCACACCTATATAGGGAAAAATCTGGGATATAAAAACAAAATCTGACAAAGTACTTTTTAGGTATTATTTCATTACTACTAAAAAGGCCATTTTCGAATACAATCTAAGGTCCTAGTTGGATAATATTTATTTTAACTACTGACGGATTCTTTAAAACTAGGGCTGTAGCGAAATATAGAGTACATAACGTAACTGCTAATTATTATTATTGCTCAGTTTTGCCAGATAGTCAAAAACTCATTTACTTTTTAATTTTATTTGGCCCGGGATCCGTAAGTCCTAATAGCAAGATCGTTACATGGTAGGACGACAAATGCGATACAACTGGAAGGAGCGCAAGCCCAACTGCTTTACATGAAATTCAAGGCACGGAATGTTTACTGTCGTAATTCGTCATAAAAAAAAATTGTTTGTCATGATTTAAACTAAACAAATGAATAAAAGTTTTAAATCAAATAATAATTTATTTGAAGTGTATATTATTTAGCTTATTAAAAAAATATATCATTACAAAATATGTTTACGAGTCCTGAAAGCTTCATAAAAACATAAAAGATTGGTAATTAGCATTAAACTTATTTGAGGATGCATTTTTTTTATAAGTTTTATAAGTATTACTCAAAACTGTTACTTCATTTTTTGACTATTTCAGAAGTTGATAATTGGATTATTTCTTAAGAATTATTATAGAAAAATATTTTATTTATTTGGACAAGCACATTAAATAAAACAAATAATATAATTTTAAATAGATTAGCACACAATGTATGCTAAGTCTTTTGTACACTACTCTCCCTCACCTCATATTGCAATAACAACAGCAACCCTACATGACAGAAGACTTGTAAGTGCAGGACAAGCAACTGACACAGCAATACTTGCTTCAGAGACACAACAGTGTTAACAGTTAAAACAAAACATAGATGTTAGTCTGCCACATGCACCATTCAAAAGTTTGGCTATCATTACTCCTTCTTTGAATAGGATATATTGAATTAAAACATTCTTTCCACATGAAACACTAATAATATAGTAAATATTTCAATTATAAACTCATTATTGAATTAACTTATAACATTAAGTAGAAATCTATTATTGGAATCAAAATATAATTTGTAAATAAAACAATTTGTTCAGCTTAAAACTTTAATGATCTTATATCTCATCCATTACAACAGTAGTCTTCTCGGACACGTATAGACCGTCCAAGAACTTTCTGATGTCCTTATTTTTGACAGTTGTGGATTGTTGAATGAGTGCTGCTGAGCTAGAAACATCTTCGAGTGAGTTACCTTCAATGATAAGTTCATCTTTCTGTTTCGGGGAGTTGACAACAGTAACACCTGGAGCCATCTTTACCCTCCTGATGTACTTCTCTCCAAGGAAGTTACGGATTTCGATAACTGAATTATTTTCAGTGGTGACACAGTTAATGGGGAAATGGGCATATACAGCACGCATTTTGTACTGGAATCCCTTAGTGACACCTGCAAAGAGAAATAGATGTGGTTAGGAGTTGCAATAACTTTGATCACTTTCAAATGATTGTGTACATACAGTAAACACTATTGTAATAATTAAGTGAAACTTCATAGCAGTGATTGCTTTTAAACAACTATAATATTCTTATTTGTGACTTGGAAATAACTTAATATACACTTTATAACCTAATTCTAATTCATCTTCAGATCATATCACTGAAGGAATACAGAACAAAATATTAAAAACAGTCAAGCTGATTATAACAACACATTGTAACATATAGAAATATGTTAGATTAAATTTAAATTAAGGGAACTTTAAAATTTGAGGCTAAATTAAAAACAAATTCTACACTACGTACCTTTAATCATGTTCTCAACGTGGGAACATACTGTTCTTACTGCAGCAAGTTCCTTCTTGGATCCGAACCATTTTTCCACTTTCAATAACCGAGAGTTTACCATGCGAATGTCCACAGCTAAATGTTTAAAGTTTCTTTTCAGCACTCCTCGGGGGCCTTTCACTGTCACTAGTCTTGATTTCACATGAACAGTCAACCCCTCAGGGATTTTCACTTTTTGATTAGCAACGATTTGCTTCATGCTGAGGCCTAAAAATATAAAACATAGATCAACATAACCTATCCGATTTTGTCATTGGAGAATATTGTTTTTATTACAAAACATTGAAATATTCCCCAAAACTTATGTGCGGTATATAGTTTAATTGAAATCTGCATCACAACACAAAATTTAATATAACTTTTAAAGGATTCTTTTCGATTTTTTCTTTCAGATTATAGAAATAGCTTACTTTCAGTGACACAGAGAGCCGGAAAAGATCGTAAGATGTTGCCAGATTGACAGTGTTCTAAAAATAAATCGATTATTTTAAACAAATCGAAATTTAATCGATTAATTTCGAACAATATTAAGTGTTTTATATAAAAAAAAAATTAATTCATTAAAGTTTTATAAATTATAAAAGGAAATTTTTTTTTTCAGAGTTAAGAATTTTTCATAAATAATGTTTCTTATAAAATAAATTTACGTAGTAAAGCCTTTGGATCTTAATCGAGTAAGCTTGGAATAATCAAAAGACGCTAGTACAAGACAAAGTAATCACATATATGTATATATGAATTGAAAATCACCTACAAGCTGAGTCCGACTTCACATACAAATTATATGAACTGAGTTAAACTGAGAATTGTAGAAACTCACGAATAATATATTAGTTAGCTTTCACATCAAGCAAAAAGTTATCAGTACTGCTACTTTAAATAGTCTCCTTTTCTGTCTGGCCGCAAAAATTTGTACATTATCCATAGACGACGTATGAAATAATTACTTTTATTTACATATACAATAGAGTTAATTTTATAAAAACCAACTTCATTGTATACTATTAATTGAATACAAACTCATTCGAATAGTAGTAACGATTCCGACGTAACTCGATGTTTAATATGAATAACATTATTTACAATATGACTAATTATTTTTTGGTGGTAGAGTCTTATGGCTTTATACAAGTCCGTCTATATAGGTACCACTCACTCATATTGTACCGTCGAGCAGCAATATTTAGTATTGTTTTATTCCAGTTTGAGGGAAAACGAATCAGTGTATCTTAAATTCGTCAAGTTAGTTGAATTTTCATAATATGTAAAATCCTATTGACTTAAAAAAATCACAATATAAAATAATATTATGTGTGAGTATATGTGTTGTGTGAGAGATGTAAGCCAATGTGATGTCTGTTTTGTGTAATTGTTAGTTTTTACAATGGAGTTTAATCGTCTCCTTTATAATTGTATTATTGTCGAATTAAATAAGTCTAGAGTAAATTTAAAATAATTATAAAATATGGATTAAATGATAAGACTGAATTAATATATTATTCTACGATATATGTGTAATATTTTCAATTCTAGCAATTCTTGAATCTTATGTCAATTTTGTCAGATGTCAATGTCATTATTATTATAATTATATAGTTTTTTTTTTCTAATTTTTTCATATAAATATTAAATATATAGGTTAAGATAGCAATACGAAATTAAGCAATTTCCGTATTAATTAAGATGTTTTTAAGAAAACTATTTCTTTCGGAAATCTGTTTAAGTCATAGAATATTGGTTCGAGGTAATGTTAATATTGTTATATTTTCTGTGTAATTAAGCGACAAAAGTAATGTTAAAATATATCTGAATGTTGTTCGCAGATAAATCGTCTTGGGATATAGTAGCGGGAGTATGTGTCGAAAGGCTACCGGTAGTTACCCCACCACTCAACGATATTCAAAAAAAGTTCAAAAACATGCTGGGGACAATTGAAATCGAAAAAAGTCTTAAATCAAACCACGAAATTAGAAAAGAGAATGACAAGTAAGTTAAAAACAAAATTAATATAAGTGATCATAAATATGATTGGCTTAAAATTTACAATAAAAAATCTATTTTAGAGTACAAGCAGAACTCCTTAAAAATGACTCGGCAGATGTTGATTTGGATATTGTCAGTAAAATAACAGCTCAGGATTTTGAAGATGCATCTAAGGAAGAATTTGATAGTTTTAAGTTTGCCAATATTGAAACAGGTATTTAGAAAATCTTGTCTACATATTTAAGTTAAGTTATTTTTTTGATCTATAGTTTGTTTATTAGTGGTAGTAGTAGTAGTAGTTTAGTTTCATGTGGCATATAATTGGTTACAATCTGAATAATTTATCATGTCATTTCCCTATTGAATTTCCTTCTTTTTTAGTATTGTTGTTTCTTGGTAAAATAAATATTTAAATGTTAATAAATGATACATAAAACTTGTCCCAGAAGATGCATGCTACATTTTTAAGAAAGTTATATGATATAAAATAATGAAATAAGGTGTGCTTTGTTGTTGTATGTGCTTTAAATTAAGACAATTGATGTATTAAGCAGGAATTTCATGTACCTTTTTAATTACTCTTGCAGAAGCAGATGAAAAAGGCGATAAAAGTACTCATGATAGATCTCTTCAAAGGCATCTGGTGCTTGTAACTCAAGTCAAATTAGGGAATGATATTAAAACTATTCTACCTCACGGAGTATGGACAGAAGGAGAGACTTTAAGACAGGTAATATTATTTAAAATACATTAATAATTACTTTTTATTAATTTTAAATTGATTGGAAAAATATGGCGTGCAGCTAGATTCTTAAACATTCATGTACCTCTTTTTTATTTCAGACAGCGGAACGTACCCTTTTAGAGCACTGTGGTTCCAATATTAAAGTAAAATTTCTATCAAATGCTCCAAGTGGTTTCTATAAATATAAATATCCTTCAGAAGTTAATGGCAAAATTGGTGCTAAGGTATGATAGTTTTTTTATATGTGTATGTAAGGTAAACCCTTCTAGTTTGATATACATTATTGACATAGTATTCGAAATACTATTATTTTGTTATTATCACTATTAGTTTATATAAGACTTGCTTAACCATTCACTATACATAAAAGTAATTATATTCTGCCTAGTCACTATTCTCACATAGATAGTAACTAAACAAAGGTAGACACAGACTGGTAGACATAAAATTTTACTACTTTTCCACCATTCAATGATACAGACTCCTAAGGAACAAATTATTCGTTCCTCATTGATCTATGCGCATGACTAGAGTTACCGCGCTGGGAAACTAATCCGGCATGTAAGAAAATTCTAAGAATTAATTTGGCCAATGAGTGCCCTCTAAAGTATTTCCTTTGGGAGTTTGTCCTGTGCAATGGAAAGTTCGTATAATTTTGATATGTATTAATTTAAACTGTATTTCCAGGTATTCTTCTACTATGCAAATTTTGAATCTGGTGAAACTGATAAGAAGTCAAAACCCAATTGGCTAACAAGGAATGAGTTAGCTGAAGTATTACCAGAAAAGTACAATAAGTCTGTCCAAAGTTTCCTGATCGAGGAAACATATTAGATTAATTCGAATTATTAGAAATAAATATTAGTCAACAAATACATATGTCTTTTTATCCAAGGAAAAGTATTTATAAGTCTGATAGTATTTACATATTCTTCTTCATACGCTTTATTAGTTCACTTCGCTGATGTGAAGACCTACAGTAAACTTACAGTAAACCTAAGCAGGTCAACTAGTTTCCCCATACCACTTTATCCTCAGCTTATCTCAGGGCAATCGGACTATTAAGTCCCATTATATTTTGAATCTGGCCAGACCAGCAGGTTGAAGACCGCGAGATCTTTTACCCTCGATCTAGGATACAACAACCAGTTAATCCAGATTGTCTGGTTGTCTCCGGGCTATATGACCAAAGTAACTAACGACTTGTTGATAGCATATAGTGGATAATCTGAGTAATCTTTGGTTGAGAAAGGATTTTTTGTTTCTTTTTGCTGTTTACAGTATGCACAATATTCTTCTATAACACCAAATTACGAAAGCTTCGATTAGCTGTACGGATAGACCATGATTCGAAAACGTACAGAAATATCGAGAATACCAAAGCCTGCACAAGTCTGGTCTTGGTGGTATTCAAAACTTTCCTGTTTTGCCAGATTCTTATTAACTCATTCATTGCTGTTTTGGCGTACGTCTCCAGTTCTTATTTCTCCATCACAGGCTAATTGCTTATATTATGTGATCCTGGGTACAACACTCATTTACAAAATCAAGGTTCTGTTCGTGTAAGAGATTCAGCTCGAATTACTATCATGACTTAATTCCTTATATTATTTACGGAAAGACCAACCATTTCACTTCCGCGCTCGACTCTTCCAAACAGTTCAGCCATTTCCTGCTATGAGGAATCAAACAGTGAGGTGAATTGGAGGTTGCTGATTAAGTTGCTGCCAAAGAAAAAGCCTCTATTCCATTCCTCTAGGGCTTTGCACATGATGTATTCGCCGTAGATTTTAAAAATAAGAGGGAATACGATTCTTTTTGTAGTTTGAAAGGTGCTGACACCATGTCATTTACCCTGATCGTTGACTCCGCTTTCACATAGGCTGCAATCTGAAATAGAAGTATTAAATACGCAGGAAAACGTGTGACCCCAAGCGGCACACTTGTGGTAGAGTGTCACCTTCTTTCTAACTATTCGTAAGAAACTTAAGATGAAGAATTCAATGTTTGGCTTGTTGTTTATGAGTAAAAGACCATCATTACAGCATTTTTGTAAATTCATCCCATACAACTATATGTAAAAAGGTATTTCGATGTTATAAATACGATAATTGTGTCTTAGACCTCGGCAGCATGAGTAAAAACGAGTATTAACAGAGTGAACATGAAACAAACATGAGTTGAACATTAGAAATAAATCTCTAACGATAGGCAAGTTGTGCATAAATATTTGATAGAATGGAAGTTTATTAGCCAAATTAATTTCATATTTTAATAATAATATTAGAAGTAATTAATTTAAAGATTCCATAATATTTCCCTATTTATTACTATTGTAGACTAGACTCTTTACTGCCACAAAGTCAAAAGAATTCTTAGCAAAAAAAAATACGACTGTTTGTACTCCCAAAACCATACGGCCACGTGTTTCTTGAAAAATATACAACATGAAACAAACAAGGTATACGGTAAAACGAGCAGGAGGCTCACCTGATGGAAAGTGACTAACACCGCCCATGGACATCTGCAACACCGGGGGGCTTACAGGTGCGTTGCCGGCCTTTCAGGAAGGAGTACGCTCTTTTCTTGAAGGTTCCCAAGTCGTATCGGTTCAGAAAACGTTGTGGTTGTGCGAGGCAGAAAGTGTCTTAAAAATCCCGCTGTTGTGGATTTTCGGACATCTAGGTGGTGCGTGTGACATCATTTACAATTAAAACCAAAATTGAAAGTTGTTAACGAATGGACGATTAAATAGATATTAAGCTTATGTTTGACCTGAAATTTTAATATGAGACTTTTATATCAAGTGTCATCGCTCGTACTTAACGCCGTAACGTACGTAACGTGTTAACGCCGGTCGCCGATACCGACTCTCACGGACCAACGATCGAACCGGCTGAACCAATATGTAATAAAAATAAAAATGGTTCCTGCTACTTATCTAAAATAAATAAATATGCTGTTGTGGAAATATCCGTCCTGAAAACTACTATATTTTACAGGACAATTTTAATTGTTTTTTTATCAATCTGTTTAGTAGTCCTTTTTGTAAATATGGAAATTCAAACAACAAATACCGTATTTAAAAATATTTAATTTCAATTAAATTATTATTGACTAGCTGTGCCCGCGATTTTATTACATCAACGATCTGCTAGTGAAAGTCCCTTCAAAATCGGTCCAGCCGTTCCAGAGATTAGCCGGAACAAACATACAGACAGTCAGACAAAAATTGAAAAAATGTTATTTTGGTATATGTACCGTGTATGCATATGCATTTAGTAAAAAACGGTTATTTTAATATTACAAACAGACGCTACAATTTGATTATATGTATGTATAGATTACTTAATGAAATAAAGATTTATTCAATTAGTTCTTAATATCTGGAAGCCGATGTAGTGGGTGTGGGCGAATTCCATTTAGGCCCTCATTCATTGTTATTAACCTAGAGTATATAAAAATACATTAACCGTTATTATATTAATTTAAGGCCCAGTAACATATCAACATAACTATATAAATATTAATTATTAAGAATTTACATATAAGAAAAGTAACAGTCTACAAATGATCGTTTGTTGGACAAAGGCCTCCTTTATGGATGATAGACTTGAGCTTTTCCACCACGGTGCTTTAATACGGATTTGTAAATACACGTTAGTGGTGGCAGATTTTCATTAAACACATGTGGGTATCTTTATTATGAGAACAGTTGTGGGATTCGCGTATTGTAACCACTGGATCATATCCACTCATTCATAAACTACATGTAATTATTAAACAACTTACATGTAAGTAATTAATTAATATTGGTAACATCCATGAAACAAAATCCAATATAATAATTGAAATTAATTTTCAAATTGAAATAATGGTATTTAATGAATTATACGCTTATTATTTTTACATCACATATTATTTGTTAATATAATATTTATGTGTCATAATTATGTGTGTTTGATTCTTTTATTTATAATATTTTAAATTACATAGCAAATTCGAAATAAACACTTCCCTTTTCTATTTTATAATAGCTAATTAGATTATATATCAGCAGAATATCCACATCAAAATGAGGTATGAAAAAAAAGATATATTATTTTGTTTTTTGAAGAAAGTTTTTTTTTAAATATATGTACAGTAATAGAAAAATTTCCATAAAGATTAATAAATAACAATAAGCTTAATAAAATAATGTAGTACCCTATAGAATTATTATATTACTTATAATATTTTAAAAATATTGAATTAAACTCTTACGTGTGTACAGTAACTAAAATAGAGATATTTAGTTGTTTGACTTCCTTTATGTTTAGATTAAGAAACAATTCTAACAATATTATATTATGATGGAAATTGTTATTACACAAAATGTTCTTAAGTGCGCATTAAGCTGGCACTTCCCACGTTTACGATGAAACAGTGTTTAACGCGAATCCCGTGGCAAATGTTTCACGGTAATGCTTCGAAATAGAAATTTATTCAAACAATGAGCGTGATTTATCGGTAAACAAATTGGATGCCCAATACCGAAGTTTCCAGGTCTATATTGATATATGATTCTAAATTGAACCTTACTAGTGACGCTATAAAGGTCATTTATATACTATATTTAGGAAGAAATAAAATAAAATTTACTTTTGAAGTTTAATTCTATCGCGTTGTGATGAAAGTTTAATTTACCTTGTGTAAATGGGTTAGGATGGAACATGTTGGCTGCACTTCTCAAGGCTCTTGGCCGTCTTTTCGTATTCGTTTACAAACATCGCGGCGTGCTGTTTTTCGTTTTGCACGATGTAAGATTAAATAATTCTCAATGAAAACTAAATAAACATTTACAAGTTTATTCGACATTGCATCAATTGGTCACTGCATTGTTTTAAGACGTTTTGAGAGTGGGAGATGTGATGGAAGTAAACATCAGAAGGAATGTTTTAGTTTCAAGATGTAGAATATAAACAGTTATAAAAAACAGCCGCTGTGCTATTAAAATATATCTGTAATGAGTACGTACTACTGTTTGTTCATGTCTGCATCATATGTTTGATAAATAACAATAATTTGTTTATATTTCTTCTCTTTATTATTTTTCTCTTCCTGTCATCATTTAGTAATGTTAAGTCCTCCTTTTAGACTAAAATTGTCTATTTCGAGTAATATTCACCTGCATACTAATTCATAGTTAAAGCTTTGTTGACTAACATTTCATTGAATCATGCATTGAATCATGTGTAATTGAAATGAAGTATTTACATAATTTTATTATTCCTTCATAAAACATCTCACTCGTTAACGAACTTAAGTAAATGTATCTCATTCGACCTACAAAGAGGAGCTATTTCCACGTTAGTCGGGCAGACAACCTGCTGTGGCTGCCTCCCGTGGCTTTGGACTAACATAATTGATAAAATTCTTACAATAAAGCAATAATTATTTCTTTTACGCATTCCTTTGTTTTAAGATAAGAATATCTTTATAATCTAAATGTTCATCATTCAGTTTCCGGTGATATGTTAACCGTGGCAATCATAATTGTTAATAGAATCATGCATATCATACAAAAAACCTTTATTTATTAATTTGAACATAAATCGTAGAACTACGATTAAAAAAAAACCTCATGATAGTTTGGATATGATTTACTTGTAATGAAAAAAATTCCATATACAGTTCAACAATAACTCAACAATAAGTAATATTAAAAATTACTATTTTTGTTTCAATGGTTATGTAAATTATTAAGATTTGTTTGTTTGGAATGGGATTGTAATCAACGTAATGAATAAAATTATGGATTATTTGGACCAATATTTTCTTTTGAATGTATCAATTGATAAGGTATCGGGCATTCCATAAGATATCTTCGTTTCATTTAATTACATTCTTGTAATTTAATTATGATCGTGTCAAAGACGATTATATTTAAAGAAAGATTATGGAATAGTCATTGAAGCCGTTAGGATTAGGAAACAATACAATCTAGAATTACAATTACCTACGAGAAAACATTATCTTGCTAATGGCTACACATCGTTAGCTCAACATAAAAAAACACCGACAGAACTCACATAAGCTGCGTTAAATACAGATAAAATTGGTAATAGAAACTGAGTGGGCCATTGTTCCAGTTTTAATGGACCACCCGACCGATATGAAGTGGAATTTCTGCAAAAACAACTCTGAAACGTTGATGCCGAAAAAATAATAAGAAAAACAGTATACCAACTAGTCCCTCAAGGAATTCCGTAAAGTATTTTATCTCTGCCTTTCACAGGTCGATGGCGGTCGCAGTGTCAAACTGTTGACAATATAGACTTATCATTTAAGCGAGCCCTTTTTTAATGTGATGATAATTAGAATAGTTTCGTATTCATGTAACTATTCTTAAAATATTTGTTTGCTTTTATTTTATTTAAAACCACTTATCAGTTGTTAATAAAACAACAAGAGTTATTTTTAAATTCAAGTTCCTATCGAACTTTTCTAATGCTTTAAAATCAGCAAGATATTTTTTATCAAAATTCATAATTAATACAAATATTCTAATAGATAATTTTAACACTGTAACTCAGCTTTAACCTTATCTTCAACATATTGTTGATTATAAGCAAATAGTCCTTGGTATTTTTATTGTAACTAAAATACTAAAACTATGTACATAGTATATATCTAAAAAAATAATATAATTACGTATTTTTTGTGTAATTTAGTATTAATTACGAAAATATACAAAACTAAGTTTAAATTCATTAATAATTTTCTTTCGTGATTGAAGAACAAAATTTAGGTAAATATACCTTATACTGAAAAATAGCAATATTGCTGTTAAATGTTATCATTGGCGCTATTTAAAAATCAAAAAAATATCACAGTCCCACGCCTCTTATTTTAATGCAAATACAATGAACATTGTTTTGTTTAAAAAAGTACCGTAAAAATTATCCCTGGTTGAACATTCTTAAGATAAAGTAGCGGCCACCTTCGATAACTTAAACTTGAAGAAATATATATTTTTTGCCATTCATTGTTGTTTATTCTTTCTCAGTAAATAATAAGTAGCTAAGTAAGTTTTACTTGAGAACTGTTTTCGATAATTTGCTTATATGTTGTTTTGATTTAGTTAAGACTATTAATCCCAATTTAAAGCCATAAGCATAAGCATTTTTTTATTAAAATCTCGGATGTTGCATACGGTTGTGTATACGACAGTGATCAGTAATGAATAAGTATTAATATAAGTTAATACTAATTATTATTATAAACAATAATAATAATTATTATTATAAACTTCTAGCTCATTTAGTAGTAATAAAATTTATGTTTTAAATGCATTACAATATAACTTGTTGTTCCTGGAAACGGCTTTTAGATAATATATCATATCTGTTGATTTGAAATTAGTACCTAATGAACAGAAATGGCTTCCCTTCGTCCAATCATAAAGTTACAAACATTGCACGGTAACAATATTCTTGCAACTACATAATATACTATGATAAACCATATTTTTATAACTATGGAGGTGACCATCTTTCAATTAATAGTCAAAACTAATTCTTGGGTTAAATCAGCTTAATTATGAAAAAGTAGAGGAACTCTTAACTGTCGATAAATGAAATAAACGGACATATACACGCTCATCCAAAAACATTAAACAGTTACTTACACAATCATTTAAACTCACACAAACAATGTTTATATTAATTTATATTAGTTATAGTTAATATATATTTTTGAAGACTTACCTCTTTATGTCATTATAAACTTTATCTAAAAAAATATTGGTTGTTCGGGAAGGAACTGATTTATGACGCACGGTTTATAATAGTTCAGAAATCAGCGATTAAAATATGCATAAATAAGGTACTTATTATTTTATTTTTACATTAATTTTACTCCGCTAAGTAGTCGGAAAGAACTAATGTCACTGGCCTTTTTCACTCTGTGACTTTCAGAAGCCCTTTTGGTGCTCTGCTCCACTCATTGCTTAGCGGAGGCTCTCCTGCATGTTCGGAAAATTTTCTATGAGGTAGGTCGAAATAAGCTCTAGTATCTGCGTCTAATGCTTATTAATAATAATAATTTAATTGAAGGTAAGTGCGTATATTACTATTATTAATACTAGTCAAATTAATCTCTGTTTATTTTGGAATGCTCTGAAAGCTCTGAATTGGATTTTATTTCACGATGCTGCCCAAACACAGTTTAAGATGTACACATGTGAAAGAGTTTTATTTAATAAGCAGATTTCATATTTATGATATTTGACTGCACTGACGTGACTTCACGAGATGTATAGATATTATAAACATAAATTAAGAAGATAATAACTTAGTGTTACTTGCCCGACTTGAGCCCGCGACTTTGGAAAAATCGAAATGTTTTTGTTTAGTTAAGATTCACCAAGCCATCTCGGCTCTGTTATCTAATAATTAAATGGAGTACTATAATAAGTACTATAATAGCATGTCATATACAGAAGTTATAATTACCTTGCGTGGTATAGATATTGTTCATCATTAGTTTTACATTGATCATCTTAAGTAGGTATTTTTGATCAAAAATGTAATATTGTTCAATAATATAATACATGGGAATTGAAACTAGACGTACATCTCCATCGTATTTTCAGTCAATTTACTCATTAACTCTTTAAATTCCTATTTTTTTGTCGTTATGTAGATTCATTGTTTGTGTTCTTTCCGCCTGAAATTAGAAATAGGTTGTACCTATTTCTAATTTCAATTTTTAATTGTCAGTTTTAATTTTAAAACTTGCTTAATCAACTCAATAACTTATCCTATTTACACACGACCCTAAAGGTTGTTTTATTATGATTATCTTATATAATATTTCAATTAAATTCTTTCATTTACTTATTCAGATGACTACTGGTAGTATTATCGACGTGTGTTGAAGGGCGGCAATTAATTTGTTATTTTTTCTTAAGTAGAAAATCAATCATTCATATTTACCTACCTACTATTTTTGCCTAGATGTGGAAATTAAAAATAAGTACGTTACCTTGTATCTCATGATCATTCTACTTAATAACTATTAAAGATAAACATACATATCTACTTGTGTTGTAAACACAGCTTAAACTAGGGTATATCACCTAATTAAAACATTATACTCGTACAACAAGATATTCGATTCTATTAGAAAATCCCGAAGACAATTTTATATTTATTAATAAATAAATTGAAAGCTCTTTTTAACACTGTATTAATAAATAATACATGAAATATAAATGACTAGTTTTTGCCCGCACCTCAAATATATAAACATTTTTATTAAACAATACGGTAACATTTACCGAGAAAAAAAAGAATCAATGTAGCTCAAATGAATGACGCCTGTAAGAGTAAATTTTCAATAACATTACACACATACTGACTACCTTATACTCGTAAATGAAAGACAAAACAATGATTATCATTTTTCAAATACAGAAAATAGCGAATTTATATACGAACTTTCATCTCCAATTATACCATCTTTAATGTTCAAAAATGCTGTAACAGCTGTGTTTTGATCATAGACGAGAACTTAAACATTTATTTCCTTTTATTAACTTAAATAATGTCGTTCTTATGTACAAAATTTCGTCTCCAATTTCATCATCTTAAGAGGTGAATTGTCAAAAACTCTATACCGACTATCTTACATAGTATAAAGCAAAGTCGCATCCCGCCGTATATGCTTAGATATTATAAACTACGCAACGGATTTTAATGCGGTTTCATCAATAAACAGAGTGATTCAAGAGGAAGGTTTATCTGTAAATGCATATTATAGTAGAAAAAGGCGAGATTTTCAACTTTCCTGGCCGGAAATTAACAAGAATTTTTCTTTTTATGTTTATTCTTTAATCTTTGAAAATAATAAAGTTGTATATATACCCTCATTATACCCGTATGAAGACGAAACATAATTCTAACTTGCAAACATTACAAACATACTTTCAACCTAAGTTCTTGAATTATTTTCATATAAGAAATATGAATTTCATCAGAAATAATAAATTTCCATACAAACTTTCACCCCCAGTTAAACCCTTAAGGAGATAAATTTTGAAAAATTCTTTCTAAGAGCTTAACTACGTATAAGGATTTATTGTGAATATTTTTAACCCGTTAGACCAAGGGCTTGGGCTGTGCTGCGCCGAGCGTTGTATGTCAGTCTGTCATTTTAAAATTGTATTCAGTAGTACATAGATACGTCAAAGAAAGATATATACGTCCTCAGAGGCCCCAATAATTCAAATAAAGTTTAAATCATCCAGATCATTGTAGTCGTTTTTGCCTAATCGGTGTAAACATCTACATACTTAAATAAGTAGATGCGTCGAATTTGGAACTCCTTTTTTCCAAGTCAGATAATGAATTAATATTAAATGGCGTTTAAGCTAATCGCCATGTCCTACACGAATAACGTGTAGATCTAATTAAAAAATAATATATTGTTGCATTCAGGACAATTTAATAACGAATATGAAGAGCAGACTGCAATTGCAATTAGTGAAACATTATCAACTAATATTTTTTATAATATATTAAGATTTAAAAAATTGTAATACAATTTACAAGAATACATTAAATATGATTGTAAATTACTACAAACAAAAGAAGTCTCGTATCAAAAATCAATCACGCCTTTATTCCTTGGCGGAGATGAGTTGACTGGATGGCTATGTAGCATGTGGTACGACATGGAATGTGTGAGCGTGTAGTATGTAGAAGGGGCGCGGGGCGCACGCTGCCAGGTGGGCTCCCATTAGCAGCGGCGAGGCTCGAGCGGCCGCTCTTCATCTTTATGATAATTATTTTCTGTTTGTTTTCGTCGAAGAATCGGCCCGCCTCGCCAGCCAACGCTTCTCAGAACCATCTTCCATTGTGGTAAATTAAAGCCGCCCGGACCCCTGCCACGACGAGAGATAATTCGACAGGATGCCGTATATTATTAATTGCACTATGACTTGTGGAAATGGAGCTTCGAGTTCAGTGAGTCATTCATTCTGGTAGAAGCGACGCAACGCCGCGTGGGAACGAGCGGCACTCGTGATTTACACTCGCCTCCATTTACGAGCTTTTAAAATTCTGTATAAAATAGATTCTTAAGACTTTTCCTTTTTTACATTCCTTGTAGTTGTCTGAATGTTCATTTACGAATTACATTTTACTGATCGTTTAACTCTCAAATCAATTTAGCTTCGTAGGGAAAAAGCGATAAATTTTCAATTAACCGCATCGCAAACGCCGAATTGGCACCGAGAGACGAGTTCGTTAACAACAGTTAACAAGGTAATAAATAGGGGGTTTTGATGTGGGCACTAGCGACCAATAAAAAGAAAAAACTGTAAATAAGCCGAAGCTCGCAATAAAAAGAGGAACCTTATAATGTTTACAATCTTGTGGCTTTATTCACTTTGTGTTCCAATTTCATGCTAAATCGAGCGGATAAAATCCTTCTTTATCAGGCAGACTAACCGTCTCGGCGTAGTCCTCTCCTCCGACCGATCCCCTCCCGCGCCGCAGCCGTGCCTCTACCGTGCTGCTGTCGGATCAAATCAGTCTGTGCTTTGAGCCGCTATTAAATTCAAATTTAAAACACAACAGCCTGAATGAAGCATAACGCGTTGAAAGGATACATTTAATGATAATTCCATTTGTAGAAACTAACGGAATGGTTGTTTACTATTAACTCTTCATCAGTGTAAATTACTTTTAGTAAATGCGATTAAATATTTGAGCTAAAGTCATATTTATATATAAACATTGCGCAATCTTGATATTAGGTATAGGAGATGGAAGCACCGGATGCATTGAGCAGAATTAACTTTAAAAAAATGTAGAAAAAATTCAATTACATTCTTTATTATAAAGAGACATAACTCCGAGAACGCAGTAACTTAAGCAATTCGATAAGACTTAAAAGCCTTTTCATACTAATAAATTGTTTTTCCTTCCTTAAATTTTAATTATGTCATCACCTGTGATTTTATATAAGGTAAGGTTAGGATTCATATAAAATCAAGCTTTATACTGTTTGTAAAAAAAACGTTTTATTTAATACAAAAATATATAAGAATTATATTTATAAAGAATTGACATTTGATAGATGGGTTTTTTTAATAATGTTTACATCCTCGTATGCCTCAGTCAACAATTTGATAACTCAGATGAAATATAGGTCACGTAAACAGTTACAATATTAAGCGGTAAACGACCGTTTTCCTCGGCATGTGTGAAGTGCACATGGGACTCAAGAGTGCATTGGTTAGGAGGCTCGACGGGTTATTAATTTTATGGTGTCGATGGCCGCACGCACCTGGCTGCAGCGGTCACTGCCGCTGTCTCAAGCCACCTCGCCCTCCCTACCCCTCACCCCGCACCGGAATCAATCACGTATTTGTGTACACATGTTTCGTTATTGTCATTCGTGTAAACGTTTCGTGAAGATGTTTTAAAAGACCCTTAAGTAGCTAACCTTTATTTTTTTATTTTTTCGTCCCGTTAAGTTTTTCTTTACTTAAAACTTTCATATCAGACCGTTAATCTTGTTGAGACATTTAATTATACATATTTTATAGTGTCAAAAATAAAACAAGTCAAAATTAAATCAATTTGCACATCGTTGCACATAAATTAGAATTAACCAACATCGGATAATTCAAATTAAATAATTATTATGTTATAAACAAAATAAAATAACATATGTATTTAACATAAGAAATAATTCTTAATCTATGAGATTCAAAAAACAAATGAATACGAACAGTTAATAATACCATACTATTTCATTTACGCATCACGTATTGACAAAACTTAATCATTTACAGAGCCCAGAAAGTATGTAGACAGCATTCCCCTCCTAATCGAACTGGTTGGAGGTTGTACGTGCATTACAATGTAAATGGCACATTCGTCTGCAGGTGCCACTGAGAACTCGAACGCTCACCAATATACTACTTTTTGAAAATATTTTTTCATGTCCTACACTATCGTTTCTGGAGTAAAAATTTTGAGCAAACAATATCAATTAGAACCGCTCGAAAACATATTAAGCAATAGTAATGGTTTTCGGTGTTTTAACAGCTTACGAGACACGCGGGCGACGTACCGAAGAAATGTTGCGGACGCGTTATTGTATTTTATTACATTTACCTTAACACTTGACACCTATTCGACTTTTAAACACGTCGATGTAAACGACTGTTAACGTACGTTCGAAAAAGAGTATTCTTAAAAAATATTTAAAAAACCCTATACTAGAGACGACTTGATCATGATTGGTTTGTGTCAATTATTTATTATCTGTGATAATAATTAATATTTTTTCATATAGCAAATGCTTAATAACTAATTTGTAAGAAAGCACTTGTTATCAGCATTAAGTTACATAAAGTTGTGACAATCTTTAAACATATTACTAAAATTAAACATTTTCCATACATTTAGAATGACTTTAATAAAGACTGAACGTGTTTCGCTCAATGCAAATCAATTGTTAACGTGTTTGCGGGGTATTACTTATCATATTAGCAATATAATTTATCTATAATAATTTACATTATAATTAATTACTATATTATTTCCCTTTGCGCGTGTCTAAGCGAATTAATGAACCTTGTCATTGCTGTTTGTAATTTATATATACGTCGTCACAACATGATTCTATAGGCATTTAATCAAGGTTTTCATCATAAAAAATTCCATGTATAGTGATTTTCCGTACTTTTAACGAATGTCATACAATAAGTGAGTTTGAAAAAAGAACATACGTAGTATTGCTTGAATACTGGCTAACATATACACTGTTTTGATCTTTGGTTAAACACAGCTTATAAAAAGCTAATAATAATATTTATTAGGTGACTTTTGTGTTGTTTATTTTCATTTGGCTTGGAAAATTCATATATGTATATAATAAACTCTTGTTTTGAAAGAAATTAGTATAATTTTTTATTCTTTAACATCACGATCACGTGAAAAATTGTCGAAGAAGTGTCTAAACAGTATTTATAATAGGAACTTTAAAATGTATTATACGAAGCGAATCAAATGTATTATACAATTATATAATAATAATTATTTTAAGTATTTCATCGTTCGTAAATTAAGCATTAGCGTCTCTCTCTAGCTTAGTGCGTATACAATAATATATTTTCATCAAGATATATATTTTTAATTAGCTACTGATACTATTTAAATAATTTATAGCCTTTCATATTCAGCCTGAACTTTTTTAGTAGCGGCATGGATTTTTCCAATTACCCGTGTTTACACTTTCTCGCCGAAACCACATAAAGATGTTGGTCCTACGCCTAAACTTACTGAAGTCAGACTGTAATTCCATCGCATTGAACGCACGAAGATTGAGGAAATGAAGAGCGAGACTCTGTTTAGGCAAATGCTTGTCTATTAAAATATCCCCTACGCTTGCGGCAAATGGCTTGAGTCCGTTGAGAATAACCAAAAGGCCCAGAAAATATCGTAATTTCATAACATACTCGAATATCCCTGTTATTTACTAAGCAATATACTAATGTGTCGATGGTATTTTTATATTATATATATTTTAGGCGAAATGTAATAACAAAGACTATTTTCAAGTGCGATTAAGCAATCGCGCAGGACATTGTATTTCATAAATATGCGCGGAAACATATGTAGTTTGTGTATTCCCTAATTTTCATAATCCAATTCGACAGCAAATTCGACGCGGCTAGAGAGTTTAGATGCAGAACCAACGGCTTTACGTGCTTCTCAATGTACGATAGTGTAAAGGTTGCCAACTTTCAGAATCCGGGATGCTACCGAGGATTTCGTTATAGAAAGGCCCAATTTTTGGCCCAGAAATTTCAACCCAGGATATCGCGATATGTGGTCTAATAATAATATACCACTATACTGTTAAGGCAGTTGAAAACATGAATTGCAAATTTGAACAGATTAATTTTATTGTTTGCCTCAGTGTAAAAAAAAATAATTAAAATAATAAGATGTCTTGATCTTATTACTAAAATGTTATGAATGTCAACATTTTCAAAA
The DNA here is from genome assembly GCF_037043105.1 of Vanessa tameamea. Taxonomy (NCBI): domain Eukaryota; kingdom Metazoa; phylum Arthropoda; class Insecta; order Lepidoptera; family Nymphalidae; genus Vanessa; species Vanessa tameamea. Next base: position 6,973,661 of record NC_087318.1, on the reverse strand, counting down.
AACAGTCTTAATTACCAGTCATAAACTTAACTTTTATTAGGATTATCCTGAAAACAGAAGTTACCTAACCACACAGTTGATTTGATGTGAAATTAGTATTTATCGTATGAAGTCGTTATTTTTGATGCGAAACAATATTTTTGTTCGTTTTCTGATTTTGTTTGTTTTTTTTTTATTCGTTTATTGTATGTACTTGTACAAGTTTTGTTAGTAGGTTTAATTAAAAGATAATAGTAAAATGGTTTATTTGTTACGTCATCATATAATGTGTGATATATTATATGTAAGATACTTTTTGATGTGCAAATAGATAGGATTTCCCGTTTATTTACATATTCCATAATAGTAGAGTACTAACGACAACAACAATAAAATAGCGGTAATCATAATGTAGATAAGAGATTTATATTGTACATTTTGATAATCAAATATTTACAAACAAACTTGCATAAACTATTCTAAAGTAAATTAAAATTATCATTAAATTTGTTGCGCAAGCATCCTAAAAAAGACAAAGGCTGAGCATGACGAACGTTTTAGCACTTCAATAAAAATTTAAAAGAAACTGTCAATAAACGTTCAATAAATTAATAAGTCATCGTCAAATGCCTTCAATTACAAGACAATATAAAAGCGAAGTCAAGCAGGTAAACTAAACAGAGCTGTTATAAATTTTACAAGAGCGGCCGAAGCCCACACTGCCTCTCGACCGCATTATTCAGTTTTTTTCGTCAACTTTTTGCTCGTTGGTATTTGCTTTGTGAGCTTACTTCCGTCGGGACTTTTTTATGGTGGCGCTTATTTTGAACACAGAGATTGTACTATAAGAGACGAAATACCGTGTCAGCACCACCATCCTTTACACTCTATGGTGCGACCCTGCGCGGTGGCGCTAACTGACCGCGCGTCTGTACCTACCTGCCGTGCGTCAGCACATCGGTATGCTGTAGCTGTTTTGCATTGCTATTTTATTTTTGATGCTCCGTAACAATTATCGCAAATGTATATACAGACCATTTTTTATGTAAACCGATTTGTCTATTTTTATATAATTGTCGTCATGATAAGAAATAATACCTTCGTCTTAGTCTTATAAATGTAAGTAAGTAGGTATATCACATTTTTTTTTCATTTCAGTATAATTTTCATGTAATATACTTCAAATTTGTCAGACTAATTAAGTCTTTGAAATTCCGAGCATGACGCACATCTCATGCACATCTATGATTATTAAACAAAGATACCGTGTATTGAATAATTTGAAAAAAGTGTGCCCGCGTTATCTTAAAATCTTACATCTCTGTGCGTTCCTTAACTTTCTCCGAGTGTCAGTGTCATTTTTTCACTATAGATTAATGTCGAGAAGCCCCGTGTTTGTGTTTTGTCTGAAAATTAGATAATCGCCATTGTCCTGTAAGCGCCAGCGGCGCTCTCAGAGAGCTCCTGTACTCAGAACCATTAGCCATTGTGTATTTATTTACAAAGAATTGTTTTAAGTATTTCATGTCGTGCTGAATATCTAAATCCTCACGATATGTTTTTTGTATTTCTCATAAAAGTAGCACCGCTGGAGCGCCCTCTTCTGCGACGCACTATTGTTTGACGTTTAATGTTATCAACAAATTATCAGTGAAACGTTAGAAGGTAGCGGTTAAGTATTGTGATTCATGCTCTCAGTTTTAAATGACTCATTTGTTTTTTATTATCATAAACCCTTGGGCAGATTCCTTGTAAGATATATTTTAGAAAGGATAGTTACCTTTCAGCTTAACTATAATGTACTTACGGTAAATGTATGTACATGTTTGAACTGGTAAAAAGACAATTCTATTCATTGATGCTTTCATAGCAACCGATCAATTCGGATTGTACATTTTATATTAAGGCTGGGTATGGAGATTGCGAATAATTTCAAATTAGGATATTTTATATAAAACGGTATTAAGCGACGATGAATAAATTATTCAATAGTTATTCTATCATGCGTCGTAGTTTTAGGCTTTAAATGTTGTTTTAATATCTCGAGTTACGCTTAATTGTAGATATCGAATTTTTTTTTCTAAATTCCAATAAAAATATAATAGTTATATTATAAAATAGGGAGAAATAAGATCCTATTCCAAAAACTATGAAAAGTCTACCAACCAAGCGTTCTATGAACCATTATAAACTCCATTATATTAATAATTAATGTTTAATAAAAATAAGTACAAATACTAAATATTATGACTATGGAATATATATTATTTTAAAAAACAAATTTCAGATATCGAAGGACGAAACTTACACGATTTTATTGATACTGTATGAGATCATCATTAATTTTCGACGCATTTTAGAGTGGAACGTATAAATGAATCAGAGCTTCGGCAGGGTACCAATTAGATACGTGCGTGGCTCGTTAGTTGGGAAGAAGATAATTTCTTTATCGCCAAGCCTGCGTGCGGTCCGCCTCATCTTCGTCTTTGGATTCGGCCGCTAAAACCCCAAAGAAATCGTTGAACTTCAACTAAATCATACGTTCTCTATTATAAATTAATATATTTGTCATTTCAATAAAAACTTTTTTGAATTTGAAATAACCTTGCATAATTATTTTAAAAAGTCTAACTACTCGTACATTTTATTGACCGGTATAACAATATTTACAAATTAATTAATATACATACGTCTATTACTAACGAAGAATATCAATGGATATCTATAACATATATTTCAAACACTTAGTCTTAAATAATGTAATAAGTTTTGTATCAATAGTATTGATATATATTATATCCTGGCCCGACTACGTGCGGGTACAATTTATAAAAAGTTATGCATTTTCTCTATTTAAAGCTAAAATTTCCAAAACAATCCAAAAAATAATTTCTTAGCGTATTATGCTTACGATATCCAAATGATTCTAAAGTTCAACTTTTCAGACTCGCTGGTTTTACCTGGGCATTGATCAGTACAGTCAGTCAGAAAAAAATGATTTATCTCTATATATAAAATAAACTAACTCTGAGTGGTAACTAACTATCTTCGATAAAAATGCAACAATTGATAGCTTAAGACTTTAGTATGTAGTAGACAATAGTGTCAAATATAATTTATTTATAAAACTACATTAATAGTTGGTATTTCTACTTAAACTTTAATAATTTTAAACCGTTGTATTTGTAAATTTTGATATGGAAAGATATAAAATTGTTTAAATTACTAAGTTCAAAACTATTATTATTTAAAAACTTAATTGATACGTATACCTAGGTAAATAAAAATCACCTTCAACTACAATATTACTTACCTGTTGAGTGTTATTTTAAGAAAACACTAAATATAATCATAGATATTCATGATTTTTTTCAAAATATAAAAACTTTTTACATATACCTAAGGCTTCAATCAGCTCCTAAATAAAGTGTAAGGGGCCGGCTACTATTGTATTATTTATAATAGGTTAATCAAAATAATATAATAACTATCTGTCTAAATATAATATTATATACGACCTTTGTGCATCAAATTTCCACATTATTGCAAGAATGATACAACACGATAATCTCTATAACGAATCATTCTCCAAGCTGGTAGTATGATAATAAGATTTTCAAAATCGTGAGTAAATATTTGCCCGTCTGACCATTTCTTAAGGCAAGATGAGAGGAACAAAAAATATCTTAACAAGAAGGTCCTGTGGGAGCGGCCGTGAAACGAAATGGACATATGCAGTGACCCTGAGTGTGAGCAGACCAGAGATCGACACGCCCACAACCACCCACGAAGTCGTAAACAGTCCAAATCCTTTGCACGCATTCATGTATCCCAAATCGAAATCGCTCCAAGCATCATATCGACCTTTAGCAGAGAATAAGTATCTTTTATTCCCCTTTTACAGAGTCCACACTCCTTTGAAGCATTTTAAATAAGTTATTCTGTCTTTTTCATTTTATGATCGAGATTATAATGATAAATAACTCAAGAGATAAATCCAATTCGAGAATAATAATTGATTTTGATGTCTTAAGTTCGACACGATTTGATAGGTAAATATAGATTTAGAATAGAGATATGTGTATTGTTGTTTATTTACGTTAAAATGTTTTATATTCAAATTGATTCAAGAACTCTTTCAATCTCTTTTTGTTTTTATTTTTAAATCGATTCTACCTAATTATGTTCATCTTACGACTAATATGTAGATATGTCTTTGAATGGCCCAATCCTTTGTTTCGTTGAAGATATTTTTCATTGTTATTAAAAATAAAGCTTTTCAAAAGGTACTTAACCCAAATATCAAATAGAAAAAAAACATCGATATAAAGATTAGCTTGAAGCGAATTAGAACAAAATAAAATATACAAAGTACCTAATTGGGCCAAAAGGTATAAAAGTTTTATTCGTTTTAACTTCGAAGTCGGCATCGAAAAGCTATAATTTGTGCATCCACATCGACATTAATAATTAGAGGGGACGTGACGCAATAAGTTGCACATTCCCATATGGACACGCCAAGGACAACTCATAATAATTTTGACCCATTATTTTAACCGCAAATTGCTGTCCCTCACACCGTGATGGGTGCCTTAACATATAATAAATTTGTAACAGATACGGCCACGAACAAGTGAAATTCGTGAAATATTTTTATTTAAATTAATTATTGTGTGCAAATAATAATAAGTCTAATCAGCATTTTGATTAATTTAGGAGTTTATTTAGGTTAAAAAACAATTAATGTTTTTGTGGTAATAATTTTACTTTAATTTTAATTTAATTTTAAACGAACAAATCTATTGTAGCCTTTGTTGAAATTGGGTCCCAATGATTTCTCTACAAATTTTCTCTCAGCCGATTTTTCCATCTTGGAATATATTTTTTTATCACACTAATAAAATATTGATACTAGTTAAATTATATCTAAGTAAAATACCAACCGAGTCTTAGAGTTTAATAAAAGAATAGAATTTATTTTAACATAAATGTTATGTAAAATTAATAAGATAACGAGTAAGAGTACAATTTAATATGGCAAGTTATTTTAGCTTGTTGTTTATATAAATATAGAATTAATTTGAACTATTTTTTTGGTTTTATCGGGTCATTAATAAAACAAATTTAAAACAATTAGTATTGTGAATTATTAATTTGAGCGCTGAAAAGTATGATTTCTGCATACCTATGGGAATAAATAAATAAGTCAACATATCCAAAATGTAGTGGCAAATTACACATTTAATTAAATCAATACACGAATTGTAAATAATTTTTTTTTTTTTGGTACTATATTAGAAGTTATTTTATTTTATGACTTGCAATAAGAAAAAGTTAATGGTATCTTAACTAAATAACATAATGATAGATTTTTTTTATTTGACAATCACTGAGTAGACACTAGTAGACATATTAGATTAGTGGTTAAACGTGGAACGTTTCCATATGTAGCAGGGCAAGTACGAATGTAGGCGCTTAAAGTAACTATAAAATTAACGGTGCGTAAATACCCCACGGTTGGGCATGGGCCTTCTATCCGCTTAAAGATAATATTAAGAACTATTTCCTATACGGTATTCTAATGCTGGTTGTTGAATATACACGTGGCAGACGTAGATGACGTAATCAGGTTTCCTCACGATGTTTTCCTTCGCGATTTAGCGCGAGATAATAATATATAGAATTTAAATACATGAAAAGTAATTTTTTTTCCGGACTTGAACCCGTGATCCTTGCTTAAGATTTTCATATTTCTTATATTAAGATATACGGTTCGTTGGCACGTTTTATCTATGGTTAAATTTTTAATATATTTGCGGCTGGGATTGATTTTTGTGATACGGATTCCAACTTTCATACCCTATAATAATTAGATTTAGTATTAAAACATGTTCAATCCCATAATAGATATTATAGATCAATGATTGGAGGAAACATTAAAAGTTATGAGTTATGTAAATACTATAATTTAAATAAAGCTTGGTAAAACGTAACATTCTGTAATTGGAAAACTAAACTTTGAAACGAGGCGCAATTTTAGTTTTATCATTTAATAACGGACGTAAGATATTACCTGCTAAATAGAATTACGACAAAAAAGAACTCAAACAAGAAGCCGACGTTCCGTCTGCCTCGCTCGCATAAAACAAATAAAATGTAAAAAAATGTGAGCGATGCATTAAGTGCATATAAACATGTTGCTGTAGTGTCAATATTTGCGGACGTTTTCCCATGGGAACCCGGGCTTGGCTCTGCGCCGAAGACGTGCTAAATCATTGCCGTACGACCACTCTCGCCGTTGCAACTCCTTTCCTTTTTTGCCATTGAAATGTCAATTTCTTTACCATCTCCAGAGAGCCCGTTCGCCTAAAATCAATTAAAAGTCACCTTTGATCTGGTCGCGGTGGGCATGCGGTTTTGCCTTATATTTAGTTCTTTTATTTTAGGGTCATAATGAGTTACGGTAGGAATGGAATTTTGTATTTCATTTTACATTGAGGTTTTATATTGTCGGTTAAAAATAAGCGAGATTCTTTTGTTTTTATTTAATTTATAAATTGTATATGCAGCATTATGTTTGCGTGAGGTTGATCATGACAGTGAAAAAGTTTTAAGCGTATTAATATTTACGAAAAACATATTTGTATCCTTTATTTACTTATTTTAATAATCACTTTATCGTACGTGCCAGAAAACAAAAAAGACGTAGACTCGAGAACTGAGAATTTTAATATTAATACTGATAAGTATACCTTTTGGTATAGGTACCCTTGATGAGATTTATTTCAGCACATTTCTTCGTGCACATTAAAAACAAACAAAATAATTATTATTTTGTCAGTGTTACATCATTTAAAAAACTTTCCTTAGTGTTAGTTAATGTTACTTGTACGTTAACACAACTTCTCCATCATGTCCATCACCTTAAAATAATTAGTATTATTTATTAAATTCGGATATAATATTGTTAAAATGATAAGGTGATAAGTTTTGTTCGTTTGTTATATCCGGATTCACACAAAAAACTTATAATCCGATTTATATTGAACTTCCGTAGGAAAATCTTATGCACACGCTCTACAAATGACAACGATGTAAAAGAAAACTTTGTATTTGCAATTTGTAAAATTCCAAAAGTCAGAAATGAAGTCCGCGAAAACAATTTTTTGTAGATACGTCACGGTAACTATTTTTTAAGTTTTAAAAAAAGAAAAAAATTACTTTAGTTTACTTTTTTGTCACACGGCATTAATTCTTATCTTAAGAAAAGAACAAGCAACAGCGGAGTGTGCGGTAAGATGTATTACCACAGTCACGTATCGCCTGACTCGGCCATGAATGTATTATAATGTTTGATATATCTCCTTATTTTAAATAGACTTTAATTTTATCTGCGCGAATTTGGATTGTACAGATAGTGAGTTTACTATAAGTATTTTACTTAGTACTGGTACACTCTACACTCAGCTCAGTAGTGTACTACAAATATGTTGAAAAAACGCAGACAAAAAAAGAAAAAACACAAAAACCATATAGTTGTTAGCAGGCTGTAGAGTATTAATACTAGCAATCTAGGAAGACTAGATGTGGCCTTCGGGTGTAGTGTAGGGGTCTGTTAAAGTAGATACTGGTAATGTTATAAAATGTATTCTTTATATATTTAAAGAAAAGATCCAATATTGCGTGAAATGGGGGGCACTTCAATAATTAGGCGGTTTGTTAATACGTCCAATAAAAAACATAATTTATGTACACACATACATATCGTAATACTAAGAATTTTAAATTTATGTGAATAGAATATATATGTGTATATAGCTATTAAGCCTGCGGACGGGTTGACGTATATAGCGATTACTTGTTACCAATAGTGGTACTGGGCAAAAAATCATAAATGTTTTGCATATCCCAATAAGTTTGGCTGACGATCACGAATATTTGTCCCGTGATGTCAGGAGCCGAGTTAAAGCGAGATAAGGTAATTGTAAATACGTGTAGCTGTCTCTCGGATATATTGCTGGGAAGCCGATGCGGGCGCGGCCGCCTCGCTGACCCTTCTACTACCAACTGGCCTACACAGATAATTATTCATTTTTTTATTCTGACATATTTCTTATATCTGTTCTCTGACAAACCAAAATGACTGAATCTTTTTTTCATTTTTTCTAAAAAAATATGAAATAAAATAAAATTGACAATCATTAAATTACATAATATTTTTTAGTTGTGTTGAAAATAGCTGGATTAAACTTGTAACAGAATAAGTATAATCTGATATCCATAGGTCTAAATCAATGAAACCAGGAGCATCGAATGTCGTATCAAAACATCGCGATGTTCCGACATGTGTATCTATATCTACGCTCAACGCAGGTACCTGTGATGGAATGCCCGATACACTTCTATAATGACGTTAAAACAAACTGTTAGGCTGTCATTAACGCGGCGCTGAGACCAAATGGGGGAGGCCCATTATAAAAATTTGTCCCATCCGTTTCGGCTCAAATTTATGGTTATCGTGATGCTCCGTTTTTCTTAGACCTTTGAAATTTTATTGTTCCGTGATTTGAGTGGGAATAGAGATAACGATGTTTTTGGATTCGATTCCATGTTATTTGGAAAGGCGGCAATTAATGAGTTGGGTAAGTATGCTACAAATTTCTAATCACTATCACCTACAATTAGTAAACTTATAAAATTCCTGAGTAACTATTTATTTTTTACACGAGCAGCTGGTCCCTTGACTCAATTTGTTTGCTGGGAATATGGGTTACGTATATTGGGTTTTAAGTATCCTTTGGGCTCGAAAAAAAATGTCATCAAAACTATCTGTACATTTAATATTACATAACAATTCCAAAGCGCTTCTAGGAGCCTAGTTAAAAATATATTTTGATTTACATAACATTGAAAATCTTCTCAGAAAATACATGTAGGTACTTAGTCTCTTTCACGGACGGAATCCTAACGCCTTTTAGTTGATGGAAGTAACTTGACAGATATTTTGTAAACCCCTAATTTAAGGAAATATTATCCAAAATATAAACAAAATTGTTTATATAATCATAGCCAACAAACTGTACCGTTATGTTCAAAAGCCGTTTCTCTTACTATTCATCGTACCACTACGATTCTTATAGGTGTAATATAAAAATTATAATGAACTCATTTTTAATAAATATTTGAATTCAACGAAAAAAATTTATTAATTCCATGGAATCATGCTTTGATTACTTAATAAAATATAAATCAAATTTTATACAACATTTACTACTTTTTTAATTTTGTTTTCGCATACAATTCTCGAATTTTGAAGGCAATGTAATCGACCAACAATAAAATAATCATAAATAAGGCTTAAGTTTATTAATTTTTTTTTTAAATCCAGAGTTATTACTTTTTTTCTCAGTGCTGGTTTTGAGCCTTTTATTAATCGAATATTATTAAAACTGTATATACACGTAACACGGGAGCCATTGATTGCTCGTAATGTATTGTATTTTATAGACATGGCCTGCGGTATGCAAAACTTGCCTTCGATAAAATCTGACGTGCAAATACCTGTTCCACTTTGCTGGACACGAAACAAGATAAGATTCATTCCAAACCGTAATGCCTTTACCATAAAATATTTTTAAAAGTAACATATTTAATTAATATTGTTCTAATAATTTAGTAACGTAAAGTAACCATATGCTCCTTATTATACTTAATCCTTGAAGACTGATTACCAAAAGTGATTTTTATAATAAAAAAGATAATATAGACACAAAAATATTTTTTTATATTGACCTTCACACGTTAAATATCCCATCTTGCTCTGCTCTCAAAATTAAACAATTATACGATATATATTTATTATTTTTTACGAATTACTTGGCTGGTCCAGTGGATAGCTTGTACGGCTGAGAAAGTGTTGGGTTATTCGGTCAAGATATATCCCGAGTTAAGAAGTTTGTAGGGTTACATAGCACACATCCCGAAAGTTGGGTTGCCGACTGGGGCACTGTGGGTTCGAGGTCAGGAACAAAACAATTGCTTTCGGTCTAAAAGACTCCGCCCATGCATGCTCGTCTGGGTAGGTTATCCATTTATCACATAATCTACCGCCTAGCAGCAATACTTAAAATTGTTGTATATCGGTTTGTGTGAGCCAGCCTAATTATAAGCACAAGTGGAAGTGACATAACATCTCAGTTTCCAAGGTTGGCGGCGTATTGACGATGTCTAGAATGATTTATATCGCATACAGCGAAAATGACTAAGGATAGTGTGTGTGCACCACATACCATCAGATGGTCTATTTTTTATATCATAACATTATATGAATTGACAGTAAAATTTCGTTTCTTGTTTTAAATGAGATACATACGAATTCAAATATAATACGTACATTATTACTATTAATTAAAAAAAATGTATTTTATGAAAAAGGAAAAGTTAGATACGCGTAATTTCACTTATAATAACTTTCTTACTTGTTAGTACGTCTAGATGTCATCTTGCGACTGCCCAAGTAAAAGGCTCACTGAATGGCTTGGAAGTGACTACCACTAGAGTTGGCTTGCAGGTGTTTTGCCGGCTAATGTATTCTTACGGAGGATTAAGGAGGTAGGTCACCGTTAAAGTTATTCGAAGCCTTTCCACGTCGTTTACAAGCAGCGCCAAGCCAGATGCCAAATGTATGGGAGCAAAGCAATCAAAATGTAGTTTTAAGTATCTTGTCGCATATTGCTAAAGAATGTAAAGCGGTTTGGTCAACAAATAATTCCAAAAGTCGTACGTAATACTACGCCAAAAAATATTCGAGAACTATGTAGTTGAGTTGTTATTCATATATATTTTTTTGTTTTTGTAAATATTGATAAAATATTTAAATCTTATAGAGTTGTTTTCGAAGTAATAATACTAAAAATGACGATATCTAACGAATAATATGTATTTAATAAGTTTATTTATTTTTATAGCTTCTAACGATTACCGATTATAACGTATCGGTAATATACACTTACTACTAAATATAATAAATTTACATCAAAACGGATATTAGAATACATCAAGCAATCGAACAAACGAATATTTTATTCGCATTAACCACTAGAACCGATAGACCGTGATGAGCCATCGTTTTTATCAAGCGGGTGCTTTGATTGTTTCGTTGTGCCCTGTCTTAGTGACAGTATGACGAATGGTGTGATACAACCTAAAGATAAAAGCCGAAACTTGTCCACCACTACCCGCTCTGCGTCTTGTCACCGTCAAAAACAAATAAATTCTAATGATCGATCGGCAGACCTCCGTTTGGAACCCTTTAAAGTTATCTCGATTCATACTTTGACTGGCCAGACCTGCTACAAAGTGGAAGAGTGAATCATTATGTTATTTAAAGTTGAATCTTATCTTTTCACAGCTATGTATACCTAAGATCATTTCAGTAAAGCAGAAAGAAATAATATATTTATGTATATCATCATAATCGTTGTTTTTATATTTTGTTTTACATTAAATCAATATACACAATATAAATAAACTAATTTAAAACTTTTAATTTGCTGCTCTCGTTGGTCGAATTTAGTATTAAATGTCATACTTGGTGATATACCAGTTATATATATTATTACTGTTTTTAAATATATGTATAGATATTATAATTGAGTATGGATATGTATAATTTAAAAAAAAATAACATCCGATTTTGCGTCCACTGTCTCTTAACAGAAACCTTCAATTTTGTGAGATCTAAAATTATTTGTGAGATCTAATTCTAATATTTGTTATAATGTACTGTAATAGTAACTTCACTGTGATATTAAGGATCATTACAGAAAAAAAAAAACAAAGTATAAGAGTTAAACGTAATGCGTTTGTTTGGTTAAACGCTATACTTAGTCTGTAGATTTAAGGCAGAGTCGTAAAATAGCTGATGTGTCCAACACCGAGTAATAGCACCACGAAAAGCTCATTTTGTATTATTTATCACTTGCGGTTACTAACCAGTGCAACGATCGCGGCTAAAAATAGACAAGCTCATATTACGGTTATTATTGTAAACTACTTCATTATGTGTTATAACGAACCTTTGGTTTAATTAGGTATTTAACGGATGTTATCTTATATGACAGTGAATTAATATTTAACGTGCCGTTTTTCGTATTAAGTATATTTTATTTGGAAGAAACGCGTGCGTAACATACTTACCTATACAAACTTAATTATTTGATTTATTATGAGATTCAATCGCCATATTTATATTTGTATTATGTACACACAGAAACAAATATTAAATATTTTGAGCACGGCTTCAGGTGTTTAAGTGGTTTAATGTATTTACAATTTGCGCAAGTAATGGCGATTATTACTAAATATTTGCATGTTGATTTAAAATAGCAATGGAATGTAAAAATGATTTAATTTTATTGCCATAAGTTGTAATTAGAAGGATCATTTAGAGAATATGAAATATTGCGTTTATATATAAATCAAAGCTTGGCATTATACGCACTATCAGTTTTATTAATAGACGTTCTTCTTATATACTGTAATAGTTGCACTTGTTTGATACAGATTGGTGTCATTCGCACTTGCAAATATGTATAATGTTATAAAGTTTGGTAGAAACTTAGAACATTGGCTGCCAATTGTAGGAATAGTGTATCATCTCTCATTACAATTAGCCCTTATTTTGCAATTACTTAACAATAAATTAGAATAATTTAAATATGCCTTATTATATTTTTATACAAAGATAGATAAAATTCCTTTTTCTTACCGAATGTTTCCAAATAAAATCCGAAGAGTGTAAACGTAATCCAATACCCGGAGTTCCGTGCATTAATATCAACTGTAAATATATTCCACATTCAAGAGTATCGAAATTCCAAAAGATTTACCTATTTTAAAAAAAGTGTTAATGGATACCTCAATTATGTACGACGATTGACCAAAATTAAAACCGTGTGAAGATTTGATGGTCGATGGTCGCTTAACCTTATATGGTTAGGTAAGGCTATATATAACCTTTCATGGATTCTTGAACAGTTAGTTACGTTGACTGCATTCGCGGCGTTTCAACTATGTGGCCGAGAGTGTATCAAATGTTAAGTCAGGCTATCAAATGATGGGGGCATTCCTTCGCAAACGAACCGCACGCGCGGCGAGGTGGAGGCGGCGAACGGCAGAAATGTGGCCGCAAGTCTGCAACTCGACACCACGTCCGCGCCGTCGCCACAAGGTCGCTACTGCACTGCGCGTGCTTGTGCCAGTATTAGGGCTAACACCACCATGGTTAAACGAAACCAAATAACCGTATAATGTGATACCGACGCTGGTAGTAGCTAATTAATTCAAAAAATCAAATTCTTTATTCATGAACTTAATCGAAATCAATGATATTTTATCGTTAGATAATACTTCTTAAAATTTTATCACATTCTAGTTTTTAAGGCTAGTTTTTATTTTTTTCATTTAAAAATAAGATGGCATACTGCCAAATGGGCCACTTGTTGGTAAGTTGTCACCACTACCAAAAGACATTGGCATCAATGCGCCACCAACCTTGGGAAATATTATGTCCCTTGTGTCTGTAGTCACAATGGTTGACTTGTCCTTCAAACCGGAATCCAGCAATTCTAATAATTAATGTGTGGTGGTAGAATATATGAAAAGTGGATGGTATCTACACATACAGGCTCGTACACAGCACTACCGGTGATTTAAAACATATTATTATTATTAGAAAGTCGTAACTTAGATTTTTATACAATATTAACAAACCATTAATATGAGCTTGCATTACTACGCTATATTTATATATTAATAATTCTTACTGTTTTGTCTATTGATGTTAAGATAGTTTTAGATTTTATAATTTAATTTATTATTAGCATTGCTATGATAATATTTTAACAATTTAAATATAAAAAAAAATATCTTAAGTGATATCGAAACATAATTATGAATTTATATTCACAGTATTTTAAATAATATATATATTTTTTTAATTATTTGTGATTTTTTCCTTCTTGGTTGTCAACAAAGTGAAACTTTAATATTATTAAGTATATAAATATTATAATTATGACGAAGCGTTGCGGTTATGTCACAGACTTCAATCGACGAGGAAATAATATATACAGAACTAGTGTCAAACAAGCTAATTTACTTTTACAAAGCTGAAATTTAAATCGTTTTACATATTTAAATAGGAATCAAAATATGCAGCTGTGAATTGACATTAACTCTAGTTCATATACTTGAAAAGTCCTAGTCCTAGAGAACGACGGTTCACTGTATTTCGGTGTATTTTCTCCTAAAACAATTGATCAAACTAGACTTGTTACCAATGCTTCCGCTACCTACTCTTGTTTATAAAGAAAATTTCAACAAGGTATATTATTGTTTAGATTACAGAATTCCAGGAGTACCTGGTTCTAATCTCCAATGTATAAATGTCATGATTCGCTACAGAGTCGTAAATATTTATGTTAATAACTTGTGTCGGTACTAGCATATCATAGTGTTGATTTTATTGCAAAATGGAAACGCACCGCGAGCTCAGGTATGTCGTACTTGGTGCATAAGTAATATTTCCTTCGCTTCGTTTATGCAAATTAACTATATTGACATACAAATATACATGGTAATGTATGAAGTAGATGCTTAAAAGTGACAGCGTCCAGTGCAACGCTACACCAACCGGCTGCGACTTGTAAGAAATTTAGTAATAAGTTAGATTATTCGTTCACACAATACAATACGATTGAATTCACTTCACTCGTATAGACTGTACTTTATAATGTAATATATTAAATTTAATGTCCATAACCTTTACTGATAAGAAACGGGGAAAGTATAATCATGCGAATATCAGCTAACTTGCTACGTTGTTTAAAGGAATGAAATATCGAGCGGGGTATTCGTTTGAATATAATAGATCGATATATAATTATTATGAACGTTATAAACAAGCGTGTCAGTCGGTCATGAGATAATAATAATTTACGATTATAATCGAAACATTACCGAGGTCTGAGGCAGACACGATGTCGTTTCGCGTTAGCCGATATGCGAAGACCTTTAGCTTATAGCGGGGTGCGGCAGCACCTGCAACTTACGATAATGCTCCTCGTAATGTCTAAGATTTATGTCGATGAATTAAAATGAAATGTCACTTAATATAATCAACACTCCCCGTAGCGCGGGCGCACATCTGGGCGGGCCGCAGTAGAATAAACGTGGATGAATCACTTTGTTTTGCACTTCATTCTCGGAATCAATTAATAATTATAATAATTTATCTCGTCAATAAAATAATAATTAACAGCATCGGTAGTCATACGAGACATCGTATAAATTTCCTAATGTGAAACCTAGTGTAACATGATCTCGAGATCGAACAGGTTGCCGCTACACCTGTGAAGCTCACG
This sequence comes from Vanessa tameamea, assembly GCF_037043105.1. Taxonomy (NCBI): domain Eukaryota; kingdom Metazoa; phylum Arthropoda; class Insecta; order Lepidoptera; family Nymphalidae; genus Vanessa; species Vanessa tameamea. Next base: position 6,958,257 of record NC_087318.1, on the reverse strand, counting down.
TCAACTCTGCTAATAGACCATTCAAATTAGATTTTTATGTTTTTCTAGAATCGACTATTATTATAAATCAGCCGATAAAAATGCGTAGTTTTTAAAAAAGTAGAGTTGCGTGATAAATAAACGAAACAGTTTATTTTTATATTACTTTTAATTAAAGTGTGCTATCCACGGAGTATGTTTTGGAATATATTCATATGATGCGTTTAAAATTGGCACTGTACCTGCATTGCTCATACACAGTGGACTGCTCAGCCTGCGCAGCTTCATCATAATACGTTGCCTTCGCAGTTAGCGCTGACTCCTCCAAATAAGGGCAGGTCGTTGCTCCGCGCTCTTTGTTGAAAAAAATACATGTCTCTTTTTACGTGCATGGAAAGCCAACTAAGGTTTAATAATGAGTTAAAAGACCTAATTTGTATTAAAAGAATGCGAGGTATTGAAATCTTTGGTTAGCTTTACAAAACTTAAATACGAAACAAAGAAAAATTAAAAGTCAGTAATTATACGTAGAAATTTAAACATACATATATAATAAATAGTATCGTTAACAGAGAATATGTGATAGAATGATTATATCTCGATCGGATATCATGAACTAGTTGAAATATAATACTTATGTGTAAAGAATATTGTTCTCATAGTAAAACGTCTTTAGGAAATTCGATACGTCGAGGATCAGGTCTTAATATAATTAAAATAATATTTTTATTTCGTGTTAGCAAATGCTAAAAGCGATTAATTTGTAAATTTGAAATTTATATCGTTTTGCAAATATATTCATAATTGTTATAGTCGTAATTATTAGTAGAATATGGATTTTGAACAGCAATATTGATCGTAAAGGTATCGAATGTCATACCAGCACGGGGTCTGCCAGGTGTGCTGGGAACATTAATCGTCGATCCACCTTCTTATAGATCACAATCAAAACCAGTTTTATTATTTTAAAGTTGTAACTTGTAAATGACGCAAGTGTTGGTGGTGCGCGGCTCGCAGGTGGGTGCGTGTACGGTAACTCGAGTCGAGAGACACACCGTCGCCGAGGACAACGAGCACCTGGACAGACTAACTAATCGAATATTCACTATGTACATAATTAATGCAAAACAACCTCTCGTTTCTATTCGATGATCGTCCGTACGATTTACAATTTAAGTGTTTTTAATCACTAACAGATGGTATTTTATTATTGACTAGGTAATTTGTTTATTTTATGGCGTTGTATTTATGCAGTAATGCGTAATATTGACGTAAACTATTATAGTGAAAGTCAACTGCGACGGGTCAAAGCACTATTTGATATTATCATATAAAATTAGTGCTCGCGCGTCGTGCTATACTTGATAATACAAATTAATATTTCCTAGCTAACATCAAGCAGCGCTTTTAACGCACAATTCGAAGTTTTGCAGCATTATCTTTTATTTTTATATATTGTTCTTTATAAATACAAAACTAACAATGTTCCGGTTATAAGAACTGTATATACGATGGAGTATGGTAATTAAACGTCTCACGTATGAATGACCTTTGTTTATATTCAATGATATTTTGTAAACACGCAGTTAATAAGCGAATGTTTACGTACGTAGTAGATATAAGATTTTAAGTCGAAATTCCACTAGCTAATGTTTAAAGCAGTATGTGCGATACGTAATGCGACACGGTCAGGCGGCGCGGCGTCGTCGCGCGGCGCCCTATCGTCTACCAGCCGACTACCACTCCCATCCAAATGTGTACCAGTCGACCTTTTATCCTGATATTTTTGTACAAGATCACAAAAAGTAAAAAATGGTTCTTATAAATACGAATATGCCTCAATATACCAAAAACTACGTTAGATTCAAAGTGCTTACTACTCTTTTGGTTACGTTTAAATAAGTTTCATGAGTAGACGTGCGAAGAAAATAATAAAATCAACAAAACTTATGTATAATTTTTACACGATTACATAATATGTAGTCTCTTTGTAATGTGTAATTCTTCAGTAGGACAAAGTACTACGGCTTTTTCCATATTTTTTAATAATAGGTATATATAAATATAAAAATGTATTAAGATAATAATAGTTACATAAAGTATGCTTCACGTTAACCGCATAATAAAAGGTGACTGATGAATTGTTGATATTTTGTTGACATGACTTTAGATGTATGTGTCCGACTAGCTACAGATTAAAATATCGACAACATGTACGTAATTTTCCATCTAATTTACTTAAAATAATTATATTCCATGAGAATCGACTTATTTGTGTTCCAGTCTCGTGCGTTTTGTGTAGATATAAATATTTTATATATGTACATTCCGACGGACTTGCGTTGTAATTAACTAGCTGTTAAGGTAATCCATGCTAGCTAGAACATCGACCCGATTATTCCTTAAACAAACAAGCCTCACTGTATATATAATAAGAGTAGATTCGCAATCCTGCTCGCGATGTTTGCTCGGCAGATTCGTGGAAGCACGGCGTCCGCGCGTCTGCCTGCGCGGCTGCACCTGCCCTCGCCGCGGGCTATTTATAAACCAGATCGCACTTCGTACATAGATTAAAAATATACTGTTAGGTAAATGCAAACTTAGTAAACGTAACACGATCTTTTATCATTTAGGTTAGGTAAGGTGAGGTGTGATACGAAAGTAAAATAGCTTTCAATCAATGTAACAATATGCAGGCGCCATTTCCGTGGATTATTGTCAATATACAAAAACATATTTATTTCTTAATTTTGTGATTTTAAGAATATTTATTTTAAGTTAAATTAATATTTATTTCATAAACGTATCAAATTAATGAACACTTATGTATGTATCATACATTCAGCAATATTATTATATAATATATACGTGTATTATACGTGCATATATGTCTATATTCCTATGTAATTATAATTGAAATATCTTTACATATTATTTTTATTGTAGCCGAGATAATCCTAATGACACGACTTCATGATATTTTCTTGTAACAGTGATCATCGATCTTATTTTCTGGCCCGGCATTAATTACTATATCACATCCAAGACAGCCTCATTTTATTATTAATTAGTAATTTTGGAGTAAAGCATAGAAGTATAATACCTTCCTCTTTCGCCTAGGTTTTTTGAATAACTCATTAGTTTAAAAAAGCGTGTTGGTTCGCGCTAACAGAATAAATATTGTTTTTAACGATCAGTGCAGGCGGTGTTTGCGCACTGTGTTCAACATGTTTACGTAACAGTTCGACTAGGAGTCGTTTACGCAGCGCTGGTAAACACGAATCGGCTTCCGAACTCGACTCAGAACCTTTGTTTGTTCTCGGCTCTTTGTTCGTATGAACGGGTGCTTAATCTACATATATGAGACAACACTGCTTTAAAATTAAATATACGATTATTGATTTTAATTAAATTTTGAGCGTTTTTTTGTGACACGTCATTATAACCATATTTGCTTCTCAAAGCATTTAATGGAATTTATATTTAAAGATTATTAACGATTCAGTTTTGTAGTTGGACCATTAGAAAACGTGGAATACGATGTAATATATTACGTGTTTTTTTTTTCTGAACTGTAAATCAATTTAAAGTAATAATCTAAACCTTTTAAATCTGTCACCCGTATCTGTTAAGAAACGTAATGACCAACTTATAAATAATCCGCCCGAGAAACAACTTTAGTTGGTTTCTTGTGAGTTGAGAACGAAGGAAATTGATATCTATTAAATCTAATATCTGTGTCTATAGGTCACACAAATTTTATCACGCAATAATTCGAATACGCAACGTGTTCTCTGCAAAACGGACACGTCCTTTGCGGAAGGTCGAGCGAGCGAAATAACAAATCGTCTTAACGATCAGTATTTAAGCTACACGTATAGGCAATGTGAATTGTTAGACAAAGGCTCATCGTATAGTGGGCTAATTAGGCTTCACGTCCAGCGGAATGCGCCGCAGGCCACTGCCGTAATTGCGGCGAGCGCGAGCCGTCGTTCTTCGGGGTTTTAGGGTTGCCATTTTAAAATTGCCCTATCATCACATGTATATACAGACCATTCTAGCTTAAATATATTGAAGTAGAAATTAATTTGGGATCAGTCGTCTTATTACAGTAGGTATAGTACATATCCGTATCAATATTAAATATTGTGGTTTATTTCAGTCTTCGTATTTTAATTTAAGAATGTGTATTAAATATTTTTAGATAAAATGTAATTAAAAAAATCATAACTTAGTAAGTGATTGTAAAATTTCTCCCAACCCTAAGTCGAGCAAACAGTGCATGATCATTGCGTACGCTCATGCTCGAAGATTTATTTACATCCGGATTCTCCGTGTAATAAGTATTCCACAAATATATTACTCCAAACAACTCCGATAACTATGCACTAGCTAAACATGTTCATTTTTATTTCAGCTTAGTGAATCTAAATTGTGCACTTTATCCGTTAATTTTTTATCTAAGTTGTCTTTGACCGACTCGTCTACGTTTATAACCATAACCATAGACACGTAATTCCTTTTTTGATACTAACTTAATTACTACGATTTCAATATAATTTGCTTTAGTTCTCTTACAAATTTCCATAACTTATATTCGATAACTCGTATTCAATGATAAATTATGAATTCTACAACACGACGTTAAACGATAATGTAAACGTCACGTCGTAGGAAAATAGTTCCAACCGGTATTTTATGATTAATATCATATAAAATAATTACGCGGAGAATTATAGAAACTTTTTATTATTTTTTGTTTTGTTTTTTTTTTGGAAGTCGAAATAATCTACTTACCTAATAAAACTTTAAACTGACTGATAAACGACGCGCAGCTTAAACCGGTGTATCTAGAAGCATAAAATTATGCTCAGGAATTCCTTATGGAACGTAGGTGAGCCCTAAAGGGTTAAATATCTGGGTATATAAGTTTGTATGGAAAATGAACATATTTTTTACATTAGAAATATGGAAATCTATATTTTCAAAAAAACATGAATTTGGGTGAAATTAGTGAACGATGTGTAGGCATCTGTTTAGGAGTTGAAAACAATCGTTAAAGCAGTTTTAAATGTCCATCCCATAAGGGATCGCAATTGGTATTGATAATTTATATAGAACCGGAGGCGGAGTGATGAAATAGGCAATCGTAACCGATAAAACATTAATATTTAAAGAAATTGGTAGGTTTCTGAATACATTTTCTACTGGGATATCTTATTGGGTATGCGACTACTGGGATATAAAATCTATTCTACAGTCTATTAATAAATATGAAAGTCATCACGATAAGTAACATAACTCGCAAACTCTTCACGAGGCGTGGCGTCCGTTGTGCGTTGAGTGAGTAAACGGTAATTACAGGATCATTAAGATATATAATAACACCTTTTGTATTATGATATAAATCCTAAGTATTATTGAAAATTACAAAACATAATTTTTGCAATTATAATAAAATAGAAATGAAGACCGAGATGGCCCATTATTTAGAACAGATGCATCTTAACCGATGATTTCGGGTTCAAACCCAGACAAGCACCACTGAATTTTCATGTGCTTAATTTGTGTTTATAATTCATATGGTTTATTGGTGTATGTAGTGTGTTTATATTTTGCAGATTTTTTAAGATGTAATTTATTATGTCATCGTAATCAGAGAAAGAATTGTCTATTATCGTTATTATCACATTATTATCGTTACATGAAAACTATGTACGAATTTTTATATAAATTTTGTAAATCTCTAGAATTTCTGCAGAAAAGTCATTTGTGTATCCTCCATAAAAGTAACAACAAACATAGTTAATTTCCAATAAATGAGAAAAATTGTTTCAACTTCAGTTTAATTTGATTGTCACAAAATGCAAATCCTTATCAAAATAAAACTCATCCTATTTAAAAAAAAAGGTTGTAATGTTTTCAGAGTTAATTTTTATATATGTGAGTTCCTTTTTTCCACCATAACTTATAATAACTTAATAGAATTGAAAGAATGGGGTATTCATTAATTTAGTCATCCCCTCGGAGTTATCGGACTTTTTTAATTTTTCTATGGTAAAATATTGTTAATAATTTTGTGTAGATAAATATTGTCTCATGCGCTGAGCAATTCGATCCTTTAGTTTTAGAAAAATTATGAGAATTTTAAATAGCGTGACAAAATACACGTGGCTTGTTTTACGATACATTAACACAGCACAGGCGAATAGATCGGTTAGTGAGTGTTTATATTTATTTAAAGGAATACAGTTAAAGTTATTTTCAAATCAAATCAATCAGTTTCCAATGTATATAAATAAATATGACTATAACTGTATGTGCACACATAATAGATAATATTCAATACAACGCATACGTATTGGTACGTATGATATTATATTACGATGTCATCCAAAAAAAATATCCCAAGAGGATAAACTAGAAATTTAATTTACATTAATAACGAGATAAAATAAGCGAGTAAATAGAGTATGTGGATCTTATTGTTAGCTTCAAGTTAAGTACAATGTACATTTTATAAGTGACGTTGAGCTCTAGAATAAGAAATGAAACTACCCTTCAAAACTACAGGGAGCTGCGTGGTTGATTACCCTCCGTAAAGCAGTGGGGTATTTGCGAACTATTCATGCGTAACAAGCACACTATTCCTCTTCCACGGGAACACTATGGAACTACGGAAAGTATATGTAAAATATTAGTGATATGTTTGTTTTTTAGATATTTTTATATAAAAATAATATTTAAGCAATTTTCTTTTTTCTCTACTTTTATCGTTAATTCTTTCGAATACTCATTAATTAATTCATTCGTTCCTATATAGGAATATCACATCACATATATATATATATATATATATATATATATATATATATGCAGCTTTTTTTGTATTGTGTATTATATGCATTGTAGAATCGTGATGGAATAAGCTCCTAAGCTTCTTCTCAAAGAGCTCAATTGTGACACAGTTACAGCCTATTTTTCATATATTATAATTTTCACAAATATTGGTTATTATATTCCTTAAACTATGTAGGTCTCTACTAGTATTTCGTGGACTTCATTTCTGTTAATGATTTTGTTAGTGGTACGAAAACTTTATATTTTAAGAAAATCTTTATATTCAAAGACCAAATTATGAAAAATTGTGCTTTTTGTTATATGAATTAAGTAAATTCCAAATTAGATTTAAATCCAGCCTTATCGTGTTAAGGATTAATGATTTTCTTCGTATATTTAGAAAATGCAACAAAACTTAAGAGAAAGTAATTCAAATTATATACCAACACCAAAGACTATTAAATGAAAATTTGTCAATATAGAATGAGATAAGTGCTTACGAGTAGAGGTAACGTACGTAAGTATTATTTATCGTAGTATATTTATAAATGGTTTTGGTGTATATTATTTACGCTTGGTGCGACGCGCGTTGGCCTTCGCTCGCCGAGAGCCAAGGGGCTTGCTGCCACTTTCACTCTGCCGCAGCACAGCGCAGCTACGAATCGCACTGATACGATTGGATGTGGCATTATACACAGAAGATGCATAACAATTCATAGTCAAGTTGATTCATTTACAATTCACTACACTTTAAACAAGTAATTCTAATTATTAATAAGTATAAATAATTTAAAATACCGAACATAAATATATTACAAATATATTATTACGAGAACGTGAAATTCACGGTTGTCACGTCAATAATTTAATTTTAAAGGAGGTGAAACTGCAAAGCGAAATACTTATATAATAATATTATACAATAAAACCTTCTCCAAAACGCGCTGCATCTTCTGGTATAAGTTTTATGTCATGTGGCTTAGTATTTTTTTTAGTTAGGCCTTACAAAAACATCTTGTTTATTAGTAGATATGACACAAATTCAATGCAACCTCGGAATTTCGGCTATTCAGTATAAGTACATATGCGTTTGTAAAAGTAATAGTAATAATAAAAATCATTTTCCGTAGATTTTTATAAAATAAAAAAGGTAATTGAATTTCTATGCAATTAAAGTTATTAGTTATCACATATTATTTTTTCTTCAGCGGAATAATATTCCAAATAATAAGGACATGAATATTTGTTTGAGCTTTTGTAATTGTTGGCACAATTCTAATTGACAATCGACGTGGTTATACAATTGATTGTAACAATAGGAAGCTCTTATTAAGGAATTATTTTTGGTTCGTCCTAACATAATAATTGTTCTTCTTACACTAATACTCAAAATAAAGGCCTTGAATGAGTAATGGTACGGTAAAGGATACGGTAAAGAGAAAATATAAAATATACACTTATTAGAATGATTTTTGTACTTATACTATTTATATACTTTTTTAAAAAATAAACTTGATTTCATACTTTATATTCGGATTTCAACCGGGATTGCACTATTTTCCTTATCACTTTAATGGAAGTTTCGATGAAATTATACCTGCAGTGGAATCTCATATCACGAGCTGACTGAGAGCTCCACACGGCCTCCGAAATGGACTGTCCGATTTCTGCATGTATCTTCACTATACTTTTATTATCTTTATTATACTGTAAAGCTGCGAATGTACTACACAACGAACGTTGATCTAGGTACTTTAATCTTAGTAAGTTGGAGCTTCCAGTCAGCTCGTGTCCGCAACAGAAGCTGCTCTGTTGAAACAACAGACAAAATAATAATAACAAAATATGATCGCTGTTAAAACCCAATATAAGATGTGAAATTGATAGCGCACATTACGAAAGTTTAAACCTTACCTGAAGGTAAGGTAAGGTAATAACCTAGGCTCATGAATTTGGACGCAAATAAAATTATTTCTGATCAGTCAGATCAGATCAGTATTAAGAATATTTTGGGATCAAATCTTGTTTCCATCCAATAATTAAAATAATTTTAAAGGATACGGTGAAATAAAAGTAAATGAAAGATTTACGGAAACACTGTCCCGTAAAAATATTAAGACGAGGATTACATAATCTTTAGTAGTCATTTTAATTGCTAGCAACTGATCCTGACTTTACACGGTTAAATAAATAAAATATAAATAAATATTATAAAATCAGTCTCAAATCAAGCGATCGTACATCTTACCACACGCCCGTATTTTTTATGCGTTTATGTTCAAATATCTTGTAATATGTACTTTCAATAAACAGATAACGCGTATGTTTTTTTTTTAATCGTTGGTAACCTCAACATATGTATGTTTATATTTTAATTAGTAGATTATAATTTAATACTTTTAGACAACGATTGTATTAACATATATGCTGTCGTGAATTACCTGCAGACATTGTAGAGATTTAAAAATCTTTCATACCAAGGTTTGGTACTAAAATTGGCAGCATTTGTTTAAAAGTGACTACTAGAAGAAGACTATATTATCATCTATACTAATATTAAATTGCGAACGTATCTCTGTCTGTCTTATACTTTTTCACGGCCAAATCGCTAAACCGAATTGATGAGTTTTGGTATGAAATAAGCCTGAAAGGAGGAGAAGGAAATAGGCTACTTTTTTACTCCTAACACCAAATCATAATATGAAAATTCTAGAGCAGTCAAAGTCGTATTAGTTGTTATAAGCAACAAACCTAAAACGGGACTATTTATAAAATAAGTATGTTATGATAAAAAATATGTGTTTACATAAGAAATAAAAATCGTTTAACACCTTGTATTTCTGTTTATATATGTTACCTCCGTTATTTGCGCATTTCGTAAGAACGAAAAAATGATATCGACCCCAAACCAATTTCATCCGACGCGTGAAAGCATAACGAACGCATGAAAACACAACAATAAAAAGTGTTTTTTTTTCTTTTATAAAAAGTTAAAATAATACATTGAAATATATTCTTAAAGTTTGCTAAACTGTAAGTGCAGGCAGACCAAAAAGCTCTCAGAGCAATTTTATAATATTACTCTGAAATTTTGTATATATATTTTTTAAAATTTCATCAAAACTTCTTATGTTATTTTTTAAATGAGCATAAAATTTGCACCTGTCTCGTTGGTGTAGTGTTTATCTTATAAGGATGTTAATTGACCGGGTCCCAAAAGTATATTAATTCATGAAATTCTCATTAGCAGACCAATATTAATTATATGAATTATTACAGTTTTCGTTCATTCGAAATTTATAACGTGCCTAATTTCAAGCTAGTCCAGGGTCCTGGCAAGTCTTCGACTATTCCTTACAAAAACAAACCTTAGCTGAATCCTTTTTTTTTATCGTAACATCCTGACAGAGCTAATTATTATTTTTATTTATAGCGGTTGTGATACTATACCGATTATATTATATTTCGATCTTACTTCGACCGAACCAACATAACATACAGCATAGCATACTGCTCCTGACCCAGCTACCGCTTTGTTGCAGAAGTCACTATTCATCATGTATTATATAAATTCACGTATTTAGAATTAGATTAATTTATATCGTATAATATGTTTAACAATCTCATGTGACATAAAAATGTAAGAAGAATTATAATCTCTACCTTTACAATAGATTGCCAATTGATGCAGTCATATACTTAATATATAGATGTCTATAGTATGTAAATAAGTTAAGTCTGTGCTATGCTATTTATTCATGTGTTAAGGGTTTATACATTATGCATGCTGCACAAACTCCTACAAGTTTCAAACAAACAGCTATTTGATTCAAAATTCCTTTTAACATTTTACATATTTACATGCCTTCATTAAACCTTTTTTTAGTTTAATATATTTTTTTAAAGATATTCTTAGAGTCATTTTGTATATGGAATAATAATACAATAATATATACGAGTATGATAACTGCTTTTTGATGCGCAATACCTTCGTTATATATTCAAACGTCATATATTTATACATATTTTAATTTTATTTAAAACGAGATTCTTTACAATCATGAATGTACATGGTATTTTATTTAACTGAATGACATCCTTATTCAATAAAAAAAGCCTTTTCATAGACTTGTCATCGCTTGTCATTTAAGTAATACAAGCCTACATAGATCGTGCGTGTGCGCATTTCGAAACCGGTGTTGCGCAATAATAAGGTCGACGCCAAGGACGCGGGTTCGTTGCCAGAAATAAATTACTGTTTATATCTGTCTAATGTACTCGAGAAAATATAGGCTATAAGAGTAAGCAGCATTAAAATACTTTAAAGTTTTGATCGTACTCGTATTACACAAATTGATTGTGTAGATTATTTTTTTAAATCAGATAATGATTGGAAAAAAATATATCAGTGATATAAAATATAAAAGTAAAATAATAATGATGTAAGTAAATCTTAATATACATCTTAATATATTTTAAATATATGTACAGTAAGATTAGTATACAGTTTCCAACTATTAATAATTTATATTTATTTGAGATTTGAAAGGTCATGTGTCATATTATAATATATAATAATTAATTTAACTTTTTAAACATGACTTGTATTATTCTATATTATAAAAGAATGCTCAAAACCCTTTAATAATATATTTTTGTTCTAGGACTTCACGCAAAACCTAATCAATTTCACATACATATTGCTTTCACATGACGAAAGCTCTTAGATAGCCACTGGCTACGTAGGACGTTAATATGTTGTATATTTTATGAAATATAGATGTCGTATAAGTATAATAAATAGGAAAATTGCCGTTTCGTGTTTTGTTTTGAATACTATCTTAAACCAAAATTGGTGAGAGCGAATGTATATTTAAAAAACTATTTTTAAACATAGCCAATTTAAAAAAAAGATTTGTCTTGTATTATTTACAAAATATAGATATGACATCAACTTTAAAATAGATATAACATTTTTTACGTTTATAATTTATGTAAATTGTACAGTAGTAGTGTCAGAGATATCGAATTATACCTACTTAGAAACAGATAAGAAAATAAGCTCAAGAGTCTATAGCTTTGCGAATTACGAGTGTTTGAACATATAATTGTTAGTTGTATAGAAATATCAATTATTCAATTTACCTGTACTAAAACCTAGTTTATACTCAAAATTAATTAATTGCCCGTTTATTTTCACGTAAATGAGAAGATATTTAAACTTAAATACGTAATAACTAAGTTAAATTTGTATTCATTAATTTATCTTTATGTATATAGTCTCATAAAGTGGTTAAAGAAGATTAAATGACTCGATGAGTTGATAATGTTGTTCGATAAATAGCGCGGATCTCACGGTCTCCGAGCGCGCATCCGATCGCGGGGAGCCGCCAGCCGGTTAAATATGTCACCACCGTTATATGACCAATACATGTGACTGACAAGTTGCATTACAAGCCACAATCCACCCACATTGCAATCCATACACATCTATTGTTTATTTCTTCATCCCAACCGCCGGACAAGAATCACTTGATTCGAGTTCTACAATTATTTATTTAATTATTGATTTAAAAAAAAAAAACAGTGCCAAATGATACTAAAAATAAATAACGTTAAACAGAGTTTTGAACTTTTTACACAATTTACGATACTTATACGTAAACGTGTTCGTTAATATATTCATGATGTTGAATAAATAAATGGATAGAGATATACTCTACTATGTTCAGACGACACATGTTAGGTTAAATTAATAGGGTTTCGCGATTTGAACGGCAATGTTTATAGGAATTTTCCGCTGATAGGCCTAACGAATTACCTTATGTGACGATGCCCTTTCGGTGAAAGTAGATTGTTATTGAGGTGTGTACGAGACAAGCACGTGGCTTGCGATCGTGGCACGCGACTGCCGAACAATTTTACCAAAGTATGTATATTTTGTGCCACTCGATTTGCCCTCGTATTTATTATTTATATTATATTATTTCTTCAAAATAAAATATAATATAAAAAAAAAAAACCGTATAAGTTTATCTGATAAGTTAAATAGAAACTTTAATTATAAAAGAAAATAACAAATGCTTAAAATAAAAATAATTGCCTTAAGTAAAAAGAGAATGTTTTGTTTGTTCGTAGTGGTGTATTAGAATTATATTGCCACGTCAGTCTTAATAATGTATACATATTTTATATATTAAACATTTCGGACTTTAAACAGTACGCATAAAGATGACCTATACCACCATCGAGTGAATAATGACTAATGTCAACAATGCTATTAAAAGTTAATTTAAAAGAAAAATAAATCATAGAAAGTATGGAACATTAACAGAAGACTTTTGATATTTAAATATTATAAAAAATGCAAATGTTCGCTGAACACAAGAAACGGCACTAGATAGCTAGACTATTTATAGGTCCACAACTTTCCTTACAAAGTCGCGAACTTGTCTGCTGTATGGAAGTGCATCATGTACAAGCGGATTCGCGAATCGTATCCGACAAATACCTTCTAGTATAGAGTAATAGTGAATACAATTTCAGTTTACAAATCGATATTTAGGTAAAAGTAATGCAGGGAAAAACCTGTTTAACTTGTGCATACTTTGAATATTTTGAGATGAGGCCCGAGTTCGATGGCCGCACGTCGCCTCTCTGCCTCACGCTACACATAATATGCGAGTGACACCTAATTATGCATTACACACTTTGCCTTATCAACCAATCATTATTACTATCAGATATCGACACCTTTTCTTCGAGGCATTGATAGGGCTTCATCAAATCAACACCTTTCACCATACACATTATCATTTGGTACTTAAAACAACGTATCTGGTTGTTGCTAGGCTCAGTGTTTTATTTAGACGCTTAACGTAAAATAAATCTAAAATAAAATATAATCGGGTACCGCAGATTGTAGAATTGTTTATTTAATAAACATAAATAAATTGATAGTGGCATTGGCGATGCTAAAGTTGAAAAAGAAATCGTTAATTTAAACCCTCCTTAAATTAATCGCGGCAGAGTTTTTCGTTTTAAATATTTTTTTTTAATTTTCGCAACATTGTTATGGCAACTCACCCAGCTATCTTATAAAATATCAGGTTGTTGCTATCGCGCTTCGAAAGCTTTTGCTGAAGCTTACCTACTCCGATTCATTCGTAACTTTTTGTCTCGAGGGAATGCGAGTCGTCAGACTTTGGTCTGGTCTGTAAGACCATCAGCGCGGGGGGCCCGTACCTCGCCCTTTTGTTTTTGTACTCGTGCAAGAATGCAAAACAATTATAATTCCCTCAGGGATAAGTCGCCGCACTCCTTGAGAATCGAGCCCGTAATCGCAAACGTTTCGCGCTCTTCTTGTATCTTATTTGTGTTGTGGTTTAGAGAGACGTAGGCTTAATTAGATTACATTGGCTTGGTAAGTATTGCAGTTGAGACAACTTGGCTCAACATAAAAGCATAAGAGAATCATTTCCAAAGCCGCACTCAGTGGTACCGACACTGGCCAATCCATTTACGTTAATTACGTCGAGATGGGGATAAATCGGCGTCCAGCCGTCCACTGTCGAGTTACGAGCGAGCCGACTATAAAATAAATTATACCCACTTCGTTCGCCTCCACTCAGTTTTTTGTTGGCTTCCATGGCAGAAAAAAAAACAAAAGCAATACCTCGAGAGGACGAAATACGAGGCAAAGACAAAGCTTAAATTTATCTACTGATAATATAGACGTAGGGTGGCGGGCGCGGCAGACGTGGAGTTGCCGGGTGGCCGGCCAAATTATACAGGCGGGCATTCCTGCGTCTGAGCAAAAACATGATATATCGTCGCGTTGTGACGAAATATTTGAAATTTGGAGACCTGCCACACTCTAAATGGAATTCACTTTAAATATTATCTTTAGCATTCTTTGTCGACGACTTTATAAGTGTTTGCGTGAATTTTTTACTAAGCAGTTCAGTAATTTTTATTTGTTGGCCACTTATATAGTTCCTTTTTTAATACTTATACGACCTTATTAGTTAACAAATAACGCAAAAAAAATTAATTCAAACAATGCAATAAACCGCATATCGGAAAAAACTATATTAAGTTAAAAGATCGAAATATTTAAAAGAATTTCGTTTAATTTTAGAATACCAACAAATATGTTACTATTGAAAAGCGAAGTAAATATAAATCGTTGGTGAGTTTCCACGATGATGTTATTTACCTAATATTGGTCTAACAAATAATAAACTTAATTTTGTTTTAACTTATTTCTCATTTAAACTTAGCGAGTACCAACCATTCAGTATCCACTTTATACTTTCACTAAGTTAGACTTGAAAGATTATAAAGAAAATTGCTAAAATCTCATGGTTATAGAACTGGTTTTATGAATATTGAGTATGTATAGGCTCCTGATATAGATGTATCTAATCAATCAGCCATTGTAATATTATATTAAGAGAGGACAAATACAAATATACACACACATATTCACATATATAGATAATAGTAAAAATAAAACATTTTATTTGATTCTTTGCCGAGGTACAGTCAGATTTTTTTTTAGAGACGACTTTGACTTACTTAATTGCTGTCGTAAAAAATAAAAGTTTTGACGTATTAGGTATTATTTTTATTAACTATTCGTTTAGCCCATATATCTATGAAACATTGTTATGTATTTTATATCACGTTACATAGACATTAGCATTGAAAGAAGTACATTAACAGCCTGTAGATTTCCCACTGCTGGGCTAAGGCCTCCTCTCCCTTTGAGGTGAAGGCTTGTAGCATATTCCACCACGTTTCTTCAATGCGGGTTGGTAGAAGAAGGTGGAAAGAAGTACGAGTACTATAAATACAATGACTACTTTACTTGGTGGTAGGGCTTTGTGCAAGCCTGTCTAGGCTGATACGACTTAGTAATCAGATATTCTACCGCCTAAGAGCAGTACTAATTGCTGTATTCCGGCTAGAAGAGTGAATGAACGCAAGTATAAGGGACATAACATCTTAACTCCCAAAGTTGGGGACGCGTTGGTGTGATATAAGGAATGATTAATATTTCTAACAGTGGCAATTTAGATGGGCGGTAATGGCTTCTTACCATCTGGTGGCCCATTTGCATGTCCATCTACTTATAATATGTATAAATAAATCAACATTGACATTGACCAAAATATAAAACCTGCCGTGTTATTCTGAAAGAACACACTTCGTATATCAGTCATATAATGTGAGAAATCGATTTAGACTGACACACTGTTTTCATGTGTGTATGTTTTAAGTGTTATAATTATGAAAGTCAATGTAATTTATCACTGTCTGACATTTCACGATCGTGGTATGTGTTGAGTGCTAAGCTTATTCTTACAGAATAGCTCTGTTGCTGTACTAAACAACAAAGTTACTGATTTGCCACTAATAGTATTTTTTTATATCGAGATAATATTATTGATCATAGTTTATAGATATTGGTAACAGCAATGTCGCTGAAGTACATGTGATGTAAATACTTATCTATTGACTTTTTTTAACAGCCTTGTTGTTCTTAGCTTATTTAAGAACAGATCCCGAGGTACTGGGTTCTATCTTTTTATTGGGCGACTTATTAAGTTTTGCTGTCAATAAATTCTGAAAGCCCGGAATATAGAAGTTGGAAAAGTGTACACACCCATGCCCAGAGAGATATGTAATGCATGATCGAGTCATTTTTGCCATTTCGTCGGATTATGAGGGCGACGGATGACAGCGTAAACCGATGTTTGTGAACAAATTTGTACACTGTTCCCCTTTTAGCCCTTGTAGTCGGATCTTCCTGACAATTTTTATATTTCGTGGCCTTGAGTTTCAGATTTATAGTATATGTACTTCTATCACGAGCTAGAATTTCTATTTAATAACTAAAAAATCAACTATCCTACTATTTCTTTATTTAAAATATTATTAATACCTATGTCCCATATTGACCGCGAATAAAAGATTTCACGTTATTTTTTTGTTGATGTAGAGTCAAAATGTAAGTATTGACGTGTAATACTATCCAATAAGGCTTTACGCAACAATAATAATTAGATTTAAATAAAACATTCACCTTATAACAGTTGTTTTTTTCATGATATAGATAGATGGTTAAATTAGGTCAATTGGATCATCTGATGGTAAGTGGTCCCCACCACCCACAGATATTGGCGCTGTAAGGAATATTAACTATTCCTCATATCGCCAATACGCCACCATTCTTTGGAACTATTATGTCCCTTGTGCCTGTAACTATACGGGCTCACTCACACTTCAAACCGGAATACAACAATACTAAGGATTGTTGTTTAGCGGTAGAATATCGGATGAGTGTGTGGTACATACCTAGGTTAGGTTGCACAAGCTCTGCCAAAAGCTTAAGATAGGCGAAACATTTAAATCTTATGAGCAATAAGATAAGCAGTATTTAACTACAAGTAGAGCTTTTTTTTTAATTCATTCCTTGAGTAGGTAAAGTACAGCATGGAAGAATTTCTTCAATTTTGAAACCGAAAATGTACAAATCTATGTAGTTAAATTATATAGTATTTATTTAATATACATAAATAAATGTACTTCATTTAATGACGCGTTCTCAATATTTAATTAATAATAATAGCACCATTTCTGTTCAACTTTATGTTGTATGTGTAGCACTTCTGAGCACGGGCCTCTTCTCAGTCCCAACAAGAAGACAATAATTCAACATACTTGAAAGCGGTAGACTCATTTTCTAACTCTTAACACACAATAATTCTGATGATGTCTAATTTTACTGTTAAAACTAATTTAAAAAATCAAGAGTATATGAGGGATCATACTTTTATGTTGCAGTCCAACAGACAACACTTCCTAATAATTTAAATATTAAATATTTTATAACGACAATTTTAATATTATTGTCTAATAATAATATCTTACCTGGCGGAAGAAGCTGCGGCTTCAGCTGTATGAAAGCAGACGTATGAAAATGAAAAAAAATACAATTAATTTTTCGATTATTATTATATTAAATTGGACAATATGGATAATAGAAAACTAATTTTATACATAGCTACGAAATCATTTTATCAAAATAGGTATACTTTGTTTTGACTACATAAAATTTTATTTTGGCTACATTTTAACGTCTCGCACTCGTCTGAAAGCTGTTTCTGGGTTGAATGAAACCATTGATAACATTAGGAACAACGTACGTTGTCATTTTCACTTCAAGGTCAATATTTATTAAAACATAAGCTTAAACTTCCATGCCTTAAAATATTGTTTAATAAGATTTTACTTGGTGGTCCTGTTTATGCCATCCTGGATGGGTCCACCCATTCACCACCTATTCTACCCTTTCTTCTAATGTAGAAGGGTCAGTGCGCCAGTGTTACTACAGGTACAAGAGACATAAGTCTTCTTTCTAATGTTCATTCAGAACTAAGAGAGAGAGAGAAAAAATTGTAGTAAATATATAAAACATGCTAACAATAAATAAAGACTTGAAATCTTGTTTAGTTAGCAACTTACCTATAGTTGTGATTGTGATTTTCGTAATCAGATTGAATTTGATTTCATCTTTAATTAAAAAAGAGGTAGTCAGAGAGAATAAAGAAACAATAATCATTGGAGGACATAACCTGTTCAAAAAGTAAACCATTTAATTTTAGCATAATAGTGAAAATTCGAAAACATTATCAAAGACAGAAGACAAATCCTTCTAATATGAATAAAATAGATTTTATAAAAGTTCATTTAGTTTTGCAATATAGCTGTCTATTTTATTTAGCATATGAGAAATATGAGAAATTTTGTGGAAGTTTCTAACACGGTTGAGAGAACTTAGGCTCACGGTGTAAGAATAATTTTAGTGTCATTTTAGTCCTAATCATTGTAGCAATCATATGGAGCCCGAAATCTTTTACATGAGATATTCGAAGAATTAAACAAGAGAATATAGTCAGTTAGACAAATTTTAACAACCAGACTATTTACCAGTCACAATGCCTGACACATTGCTGGGTTATGCCAAATTTACTAGATTGTGATTCATTTTAAGTATAGTTTCATTGATATCATCCAATTTAGTTTGAATATTCAGTTGCAAATTCACGGCATAAAAATGAGAAGAATAGTCTAGATTACATAAGCAGTGAGAAAATGAAATAAATTGAGAAAATAATTTGAATTAAGAGGAATATATATTAGTTAAAAATAATGGGTAAGACATGTAATTAAATATGTTCCTTGTCACATGCACTTATATTAACTGGTTTTTGTTGTACTTTCTTACAGTAATGGATAAAATATAATAGTAAACTATTTAGTGTTAAGGAAAATCCTTATTTTTTTTTGTCTTTCAATAAATAATTCGTCACTACTTCAGAAACACATGGACATTAAATAATAATCATTATTAATATTCAAATCTTTTATTAGATCAGTATCCTTTCAATAAAATAATAATTACACGATTATATATACAAATAGAATATGTACAATTTTCGAGGCCACTACTATATGTACACTGGGTCCACGATTTATCACTAGGTCCGCACGAGGCCGTGTCGCCTTCATCATCGGCAACCACAACCAACTACCATCATGTCTTGATAATTTTTAAGCACCACATTGTTCACTTCGTCCATATATAACATTGATATAGAAGAAAGTTGCGTAGGAACGCAACACGCTTTTGGCACCGCTGCGGGGTTCACTGAGTTAACAAGAGTCTGCACGATCGCATGATTTGTGCCGTTTAAATGATCCGCCAACGGGAAGGGACAGTCTCCTTGGCAGTAATAAGCGTCGTAACCTTGTGGGGCTACGATCCAATCACTCCAGCCAACATCAGCGAAATCAACAAATAGTGGTCGTCGCTGGCAAATCTCACGAGCCTCTTTACGCCGATGATGAGCCCGATGACCTTTTCGCTGCGCAGCTCGTTTATTTCGCGTTAATCGCGTCTCGCCGAGTTCTCTTGCGGCTCTCGCTCTTTCATCTTCAGTGTAGAGCATAAGTAATGGCTGAACTGCTCGCCATTCTTCGTTCTCCTCTGTTGTGCGTCTTCGAACTCGCACATGGGGGAATTTTGCATTTGTATTTATCGAGTCTTCCTCTAAAACACGCACTAATAGTCCATGATTGTGTTTTGGCTCTTTCAGCCATCTTCGAACCGCCCCTAAAGCATCTGCAGTTACGATGCCTTCAGCGGGCCTAAGAGGTATAGAGTCTAAAAGTCTTAAAATGGGCTCAGTTTGCCCACGCCGCCCAGGTCGTACGACATCATACAGCAACAATCTTTGCTTGCCCGTCGTACCGACGGCCCTTTGGAACTTGAGGTCCGCGCCACGCGCGACTTCATCGGATGGCACACCGCTTATATTAAAAAATAGGCGGAAGCGATGCTCGCCCGGGAAGCGGTCATCGAGATCGGTGGGCGTATGGTAGAAAGACCGCGCCGTGTTGGCCGCTGCGGCGGGAAAAGCGTTTTGTTCATCATACAGCAGGCGCATGGCGCGGGGCACAGGCGGAGGCGGCCGATTGCGAGGCGGCGGCCGGCGTGGCAGTCCCAGCAGCGCAAGCAACTGCTTTTCGGCGGCGGCGCGCGTCGCCTCGTCCAACCCCGCGGCCGCGCAAAGCGCCACCAACGCGCACACCACCGCGCACGCGCACGCCCCACGCATAATTCTCCTCGACCCACCTGCAAAGAAATGAACGCACTGTTAGTATTAGGAAATAAAATAATATATATACTTAAATGAAAGATGTAACGTAAGGAACTAAAGATTTTGAGTCCATACTATCCGAATTACGAGTAATTTAACAAAGGTCAACATTGTATATAACCGGTAGTTGGTTTATCTCATTTCTCATTATTCCTAATAAATGCGTCGTCTCATTGTAATGTCCGCTAACTATTATTTCAAGTGCATATATAATAATAATGTAAAATAATGCTTTATACCATACTCAGTTTTAAATTGAATAATTAAACAACGGTTAGGTTTTTTAGCGTTTTGTGCACCTTTATTTTCCTAATTTGATAGATCATAAATTAATAAATGTTTGCATTTATTCTATCCCGTATATACACTTAAAATAAAAATTTAAATATCAATAACTTTTGTCTTAAGAGATATGGCAGTAATTGATAAAAATAAAATGATGACAATCTTGTGCGTTACATCATAGGTACATTAGTATTTCTTCCTTGCCGGCATTACTAGAGCGAGCCATATAAGGCAATTTAACGACACTATGACATAAGGATACCTTATAAGACAAAAGCTAAAAATAAAAAAGGCAGTATCTATCTAAATATGTAATATTTTTAGCCATATAATTTTATAATCTAAATTATTAGTTTTTAATATTGTGGATTGGTCAGTTAGCAACATTCAGAATACTCAATATAACATGTTAAATGTAAAAAAAACTTTTGTATAGAAAAAAAAGACAAGTTCATTTAAAGTAGTTCAATAAATATTAAAGTTACGGTGGTTTCCCGCGGTGTTGTGCAAAAGTTGTCCCTTTATTACTAACAGGCCTCATAAATCACTACACATTCTTACTGAACGTCTGTTTACTGGTTTTATGTAAATTGTAAGAGATTGTAAGATATAATATACATCTTTTGCGAGTTTGATTAATAATTTCTTTCGCTTGAATATTACTAAGTAGGCGTTCAATATTTCTTTACTGTCAAACAAAAATTACATTAAGGATATCGTTTATCAAAATCTTAATGTAGTTACTTATTTTTTCTTGATTCAATAAAACAAATAAACAATAGCGTTTAATAATTATTAAATTGATACAAGTTGTGTAGATATTAAACGTACTTTAAAAATGAATTAATCAGTTTTAATAAAGTTTAAGTACCTTATTTTTTAAAGTAATGTTTAAGTTATGTACAAGATGCGATCTCAATAAAAACGATAATAAATAAGTAGACACTTAACGTAGCGTAACCTTTGCTACCTACGCCGTTGTGCATAATTTGTTTATTTACTAACAAGACGCTTGTTTATACGTCTGAAATATTATCTGTTTACGAATTCTATGACCTATTTATATTTCTGCGTTATTTCGTATTATTCTTAATATTCAAAAAGTTTTTTCACTCAAGTATTATTTATTAAGTTAGTATATTTTAACACCTGTTTTGGGTTTATTCTGTTTTAATTATGTTTATAATTATCTGACCTGATTTAATTTTACAAATCGTTTTTTACATACAATATATTATTTGCCAATTATTTGTAAGCAATATTTTAGCATTCAATTCAATTCAATTTATTTAAAACATTGGTACAAACATTGGTATAAGTATTCAGTCAAATATCTTTACAGATATTGACTGTTATTTTTATGTAAAATATAAGATGACTGTTTCTCAAATCAGTCCGCTTTTCAAGTCATCTCTCGACCCGTAGTAGATGCATATGATATTCATAGAGAATGTGATATTTGATTCGTCCATTTATATTCATAATAATGACTCTTAAGATAATGCAAATCATATTTTATTATCTAGGAATAGATGAAACTAAGCTTACTCATAGAAGCTTATATTTCCAATAATAATAATTTTTTGCTTATGTTATATAATATAAATGTTAAAAACACTTTAAATTTTGGAATTGGAAGAGCCTAAAAGTACTAAATTTCCAATTACCACAAAACACATTGGACATTTAACATACTAAATAATGTTATCCCTCGGTAGTATATGGATTATATATAATATTAACATAGTAATACCAAAATAGAGAATTTAAATATAAAAGCATAATTTAATAGCCTTAAGCAAAAGACTTCAACGAGACGCGATTCTGTTACAGGCATGAAAACTATGAAAGATATTTATTTCCTGTTCGTTTATATATTTCTTTGTTTTATAAATTATAAAGTATTTTTATATAGAGTCTGTTATAATAATATTAGAAAATACTATCAGGTCAATGTTCCAGTTTAAATAGCAAGTGTAAAAATTTTAGAGCATCAAATGATTAGATAGTATCGAATACGTATTTTTATAGTGTTTTGATCGCTCTAGCACGGTCGACCGGATCATGGCGTACGTATTTCGAAAATAATGCGGTCAAACCAGCCGCAGGCGCACGACCACTCGGCTCTCTCACTCACCCGAAATTTTAACGCATCCAACGTCGATAGTTACACAAAATCCGCAATCCGTGATATCTCCGCGAGCGAGAAGCGCGTACAGTCAACGCTTCGGGAACAAATGGAACCGCACTCGTTCACGATCGAACCGTTGGCACATAACAACAGAGCGGGCGGGTAACATCACTGGCGCGTGTTGGCGCTCGGGAGCGGCGGCGCGCGCGGCGTGCGTGTGCGGCGGACGGAACGACAGTGTATGCACGCATTACGTGCTCGCGGCGCCGGACTCGCGGCTGGAATGAGAGGCCGCTCCAGACGCGGCGGCGTCGCTGCGGGCAGGCCGAGCTCGGCCCCGCCCCGCCCGCCGCCCCACCGCCCCCCGGCCTCCTACTGCACCCGCCGCACCCACTACCACCACAGCCCTTCCTACCCTTCGACCTCTGCCCTGAACTACCTAACCTCTCCGAACCTATTTAAACTCAACTCGTCGCAATTTTCGCTTAACTATTAATTGATGTTGATATGAGTTTATCGCAAGGCCACTTTTACTTATCAATTTCACATTCATAAACATCAGTTGCAAACATATTGTTGGCACAAAGCTTGGCTATCGTTTCAATTCAATTTAACTTCAATAATTCTGATGTATATATAGTTAGTCTGTTATTTCAAATTGTCAAAACTTAATCAAACAGCGTAAATATTTTATTAAAATTTAAATTACCACGATGTTTAAAAAGATATGATAAATAAATTGTAAGTTATCTGGCTTAGCGAATTTTAAAGAACATTTATTTATTATTTATTTAAAGCTCACATTGTTCTTTGGAATAACCTGCTCCTTACTTGTTAAAATAGTACGTAAGTAATTAATATCGATCTATAATTTTGTGAAAAATATTTTTTTAAAAATAAGAAAGGAATGCAAAAAAAAATGTCGACATCGAAACTAAATTAGTACTTGTTTTTACCTAGTTATAATGTAATATGATACTCAGACTCTACTAATAAGCAAAGGACATTAGTAATAAATGTATCTAAAAGATTTTAATAAAACTCAGTAACTACTAATATTATTATTTTTTACCGAAAATTACAAGTACTTATAAAATATTATTAAAAATATATTATTTAAAAATATTCTTACCTATTTAATAAAAAGCAATGCGTCCTAAAATGTTCTGTACACAATTATTATCAACTTATCACGTATCCGTCACAATATTCAGGCACCGAGCTTTCAAAGCGCTTCTTTTGACGCGTATTTATGTCACATAAGGCGCGTCTCAGAATAACTGAGCTGAGTTTAAGTAAATAGTCGTAATTATAAGTGGGCTAGACTATGCGGCCCCGACTCATCACCGAGAGTGGGGGAAGGGTGTTGACGAGACTGTGCGCCATTTCTTGACACTTGATTTTCCGAGAACACCGCCCCACCGTTATGGTAGATAACAGTAATAACCCCATCGTCAAAAAAACTATCGCCCTTAATAACATGAAACGTATGAGTAAGATGACTTCTGTTTCTAGCCCAGTGTGACCCTTTATAATAAAATGTATGTATAACAATGTACCTAAAACATAAAAATTACTTTAGTTACGTATTTGACTCGGATTTTTATGTATAATAAAGTTATCATTCAATTTCGTATATAACTACATTATTGTTTTTCTAAGCTGTTATAAAATCACAAAACTAAACAAATTTATTATAATGATGTAAAACTCTAGAGCTACTGTATTTCGTTATATAACTATAAAACTTTACCTGAAAGTAGGAATTTTGTAATAAAATACATAAATTATTCTTTCGATATATGTGTACATAAAGAGACTAACCAGAAAACCATATTATCATACCTAACTGCAAATTAGGAGCAAACTATTGTAAATTGGTCAAAGTATTGTTTAGAACTGATTGTCAACTTAACTCCTTTGAACTATTATAGTAGCGCCATACTAACAGTTTATTTCACGAAACGATTAGTCACTAGCCAGTGCACTATTATAATGTTACAAGATAAGAAAAAAACAAAAGTTATTTTAACACAAAAATCACAAAGTATTTCCTTTTAATTTAATACTTTTGTTGTAAACTTTTTCACGTTCAGTAGATGATTGAACGTAATTGTTTTTAATCTCATTTCCTGTTCGCTTCCCACGTGTTTAAATCCAAGATAAAACAATTTAGATAATGGAATAAAAGTAAATATTGCAAGGAAAAATTGTTCCTTATGAACGCTGTGCGCGTTTCAGCGATGAATGTGCTCGTTAACAATGATAGGATACTTCGAGCAGGTGAGACGTTTTATTTTGATTACAGTCGACGCACGTGCCGTCGCAGATGGTAAAGTGTAAACTGAGACTTTCATGAAATATCCGATCATAATTTAATGTAATTTTTACCAACATGTGCAATAAGTATTTTTTATCCAATTATTACATAACAAAATACAAAATAATGGAATGGTACCTTGATGAATATGAACAAAAAGTTCAGTGCAAGATTTTATAAACAATAACCATTTAGGTCATTATATGTAGATTCATTTATTTTAAGTGTACCTAATTAAAAATTAATTTAGAAAATTCATACTTAAAATTAAGAATTATTAGCTCTACAATTATTATATTATTATTTTTATTATTTTTTTTAGCCCAGAGGATCTGAATTGCGATTCAACGGGGAAATGCTGCTAGCATTCTTGCCACCATTCCACGCGGTCAAGATTTATACAGTAACTATTTTTAATTCATATTTGTATATATATTTAAGCACTTAATGTTATCTATTTTTTATCAGTATTTGTTAAAATAAATTTATAGTCTTTATTTTTAATACTTTAAATATTTCATAAAATATTATATACATAATTATATATTTGAATAAGTTAGAAGAGATTATAACCTCTATAATGAATGTACAAAACCACTTGTAACTGTCATTCTGGAGTAGGTACCTCGGAACGTGCAGTTTCGAGATGATAATTGAGTTTGAGTTTCTAGTGATTTATATGGTCACATGTGTTAAGTTGCATAATTTTTGATATTTTTCATTAATTTATTTTCTTAAATTCCTTATATATTTCATAAAAAATGGAAACATCTAGAAATTATAGTGGTAAGTTTGTCTTAATCAATAAATAAACTCAATTCGTTGGTTTAGACAAAAGTTGACCATAAACACGCAAATAACACAGAAGGATCGATTTTCAAACTGAGTTATATTACGTATAAGGTATTAACGACTTACTAAGCATAAAAAGTCAACGTCTGCTTATAATAAAGTTCAACCCGTGGGTATAGATTTATCTTATTATTCGTCATGATAGCGACCATAGTATAAAATTATTATGAGCATTTCAACTAGCGAGCTCTAAAGATACAGTTCTAAGACGAAAAGACAAACAGACACACGACTGAGTCTTAGTTGAGATTCACATCGCTTAACCGATAATTATGGCTTCAAGCCAAGCAAGCACCACTGACTTTTTATATACTTAATCTGTGTTTAAAATTCATCTCATTTTCAGCGGTGAAGGAAAACGTCGTATTGAAACCGGCATGTGTCAAATAAAAAATGGACATATATTTATCTAAGCATTGGAGGCCTTAACCCAACTCTAACATATTACACGTAAGCAACTGCCTGTAAATGTCTTATTGGACTTTTGCGGCGGATAATTTAAAAAAATACAAATATAATGTGTTATTTTTTTTTCATATTATTATGTTTAACTATATACTATTTAACTATTTTAACATGAATTATTTTGTGACAAACGCTAGCTAATACAATAAAGATAGTATTTGAATGGCGCCAATGCTTAAATAAAACCATGCTAAGTTGTCATAAAGCAGCTTCCATTAAATTAAAATTACCGAGATGGCTTATCATTCTTAGCAAGCTACCGGAGCCGTTACGCGCAAATAAAGAACTGTTGTTCTTGTTTTTTTTTCCTTTTTTTTGGCGCGTGTCTCTCGCGATCCGTTATATGCTGCCAGCGAAAGTTAGAAGTCGCTCGGAATTTTATACCAGTTTTTGTTGAGGTTATAGAATTTTAGTTACTTATTTTATCTCTGAATATCTGCTGCGTCATTGTCGTAGATGATTACTAACACATCATAATAGAATGATATTATTTTATTTCTAATTGCATTAATAAAAGTTTAGCGAAAGGAGTTTTTTGTATTTAAAAAAATTGGATACAGAAGAAATTAAAAAATGAACCGAATGGTTTATTTTTTAATTTATTCTGTATCTGTACTATTTATTTTGTATTATGTATTTCTTCTTTGATTTAATGTAATACTATATTCATATTGAAAATTAATACTCTTAAACACCTATATTTTTAATTGACTTTCTAATTCCGAGTGTATGGATAAGCTTATAAACCAATTATCACGGACGAATTATTGTTTTCTTATCAAAAACCATTATATTGCTTTCTGTACTATTATCTTCAAATAACCAGTTTTTAAATGCTTAATGTTTAACCTTTATAACCTGAATGAGCTTGACTTATCTATATAGTATATTCAAAATTATCGTCTTATTTAATAATTATAATATATTTTACATTAACTATAATATTAAATTGATTATGCTAGGATGTTTTAAATAACCTAGCGAGAATACGGCACATTGTAAATTTTTTCTGCAGACGATTAATTTTTCATCTAATTTTTATATAGTTGAATATCCTTTAGAAATCATGTTGCATTTTATGTGATTCTTATAAAAAATATATATTTTTATAGACTTTCCGTATACATTATTACATTTATAGTTTTGTAAGAATTTCTTATCTATCATATCATAGGTAAACCTACCTGGTTTAGCCTACAGCCGGTACGTTTATAAATTTGTTTCACACTAAAATTGTTCAAAAAATGTTTTTTTCCGTAGTTTTTTGGATCTATTAATTACAATATTTTGTTAGTTATCCGATAAAAATAAATTATATTTACATTACGAACATTTTTAAACAAAATTTAATAATTTTAAATACTAAGAAAATTTAATGAATTTAATGTTTTTGTAATGATTATAGTTTATTACAATTAATTAGATATATACATGATAAAGTTTGCTTTTTCTATGGGAAACTGTCATTGTGCGTACTATTGGTTACCCATATAAATTGTAAGCAGATTTTTTTCTATTTCTTATAAGAATCTGATTGTAATATTTATATATAATATAATTTATTAATTGATATATAATTTGTTTATTCCATATTAACATTTATTTATTATGTTATATTTATGTTATTTTATTTAATATTACAGCATAGAATATAAGATGGCCACTTCGTATTCTATGAGCTAACCTTACCTACACCGTTGGTTGCCTGGAAGAGATCGCTATGTAGCGATAAGGTCGCCAAAATTGTACGCCTCTTTTATTTAGGCTGGATCCATGTTGTATTTATTTATTTTCTCTGTGTGGTGTACAATAAAGTATAAAGTAAGTAAGTAAAGTAAGTGATATTATAAATGCCAATATCTATTTACCTTTTTGTCTATTTGCTGGTTAATTTATTACGAATTATCCCCATAATAAACCTTAACAAAATTTGACATAGAATCGAGATAGAATTTAATCTGAACTGAAAAAATAATAAGCTATTCAAATACGGTATCCACGGGAAAATTAACATGGGTAGAGTTGCAGTCTTAATATATTTATATAAAGACGGAATTACGTTTTATTATGATCTAAAAGTCTATTCATATTAAGGATCATTTTTATATTTACCCATTTTTAATATGACGTCACTTCTAAAAAAAAATCGATCAACTTTAGGCTAAGAAACATACACATAGTTAGCCAATATACAGTTGGAACTAATTGTTAAATAGTAATAATACTTTTTAATTTTGAGTAAATCTTAATTTTGCCGTGCAGAAATTCAAATCAAAGATTCAGACTCAATCAAATAGACACAAAGCTATATATCATTCTAGATAAATCTATAAGATTATATCATATAGGCGAAGAGGAGTTTAAAAAAGCCGCATTTAACTAACTTCTAAGCCATATTTTAAAACAATAAATAAAACATAATTGAAATTAAATTAATATGACATATTCATGTAATTTATATATATTCACATGAGTATTTATGTTAAATACAAATATTTCATGTAAATTGCAAAAACGGACCTATCCTATATCTATTAGCGATTACCTAAACGAATAACTTTACATGGATCCCGAATACATTTGATCATTGTGGCGAAATCTAGATATAGGGATCATATTCTATAGTGCTAGTGCACGACGTCAACTACTTATCAATACCCTGTTCAGTTACAACAACTAACAAGATATACAATTACTAAGCTCACAAGAGAAATTATTAAAATATACTAAGTATTTTAACATACAATATAGTTTGAATTCAATCCAATTTGTTTTATTGTTTCAATTTATTTTAGTAAAGTAATTGTTACTCATTAATAATAATAGTATAATATCTGTATATATTGTATTGAAACACTTAAATGCTACATTTCCTTTCCTTCCATACCTAATAGAGTCGAGTATATCGCTTGATAATTTTATTGTTAAAAAATATAATTCTTCATCTTTTTAATAAATAATTGATTACAGTAACTTTTTACTTATACATAGTAAATGAATCCTATTGGTGATCTACCGTCAGATCAGCATCAAATACAAGATTTGGTGCGACCGAGATTCTGAGCGATTTGCTATTTTTCGGCTTAGAGAATTAAAAAGCCAATGTAAAAACGGACAGAAACCTTACGTCTTAGATCATATAGTCAGCAGTACGATGACGATGACACTAAAGAATGGTTTACGTGTCTTTCAGTGAATGTGTGTGTTAGTGATTTACCTTACCTTCAGATGGGCCAATGTGCACTAATTAACAAAATCAAAATATTATTAAAATAAACATTAAGTTTACTCATAAATCGCTCATGTTATAGATGTTAAATTGAAGTCTGTGAAAAATGTAATTAACAATAACTAGCGACCTGCACCGGTTTCGTACGGGTGCAATTTAGTAATTAACAAAATGATAAAGGCGCTTAACAAGAAAATATTTTTTATTCAATAACTTTTATTTGATTAATAAAAATATGTCATAAATCTGAATAATAGAAGAGATAGAGTTGAGTTGAGTTGTAATTTTATTGTAAAACATAGATCAAAATTTGTTGAAGGATTTAAATACGGATAATTTTAACTGCCATGGTAAAAATTGAGTGTTATAGGCAATTATACGACCTCCCATTTCGCAACGAACTACTGTTTTGGTTGCTCGTAATTTGGAATCGGTGACATATTCTAAAGTATTCATTCTTTGTTTTGATTACCTACGGCCTTTTACAAAGTCATGTAAAGCCATGTACAAACCTTCCTCGTTTATCGATTTTTCTCTTGGTGAATTGTGCATCAAGACCAGTTAGTGGTTTAGATGAAGTTAGCGGCCATATAGACGGGGGCAGAAAGTGACTTTGTTTTATATTTTATATAGATTATGAATTTTTCGATTTAAGCAAATTAATACCTCAATTTCATGTACTGTATACTATCTATCTACTTGGCACATTTGGTTTTTGTCTCCGATAAGGCCGTTCTTTTAAAAAGATGTCACCATTTTCGTTTTACGACAATATACAAACCGGTTAGTACTGGTTACTAAGTATAATGTCGTTTAAAAGAAAGAGGAAAAATCTATAGATAATGTAAAAGAAAAAAAGTTGGAAAAGAGTAACTACTGAGTTTCATGCCAGTTTTTCTTGGTAGAATTTGCATTCCGAACCAATATAAATATACCGAAATATATAGTTTAAAGTTGAATTTTATTGATATATATAGTATAGTATAGTATGGATTTAAATAATTATTTCATCAAAAATATACATTTTTGACATCATTGTATTATAGAAAGTGTGTGTGTATAAAATCAGTGAAATAGCCGAAAGTCATGAAGCGGCGGTAAAGCACACTTATAACTTTCGCGATTGAAGTGTGGAATATTAAAAATATACGTTTTCAAAAGGAACGTCAAACGCTTACTGGTTTTTGTGCATTAAAAATCGACTTAATGATTACTATTTCTTATATGTTTGACAATTATTAATCTATTTTTTTTTAAATCAACGTATAAACTGTTGGAATATCGAATTATAAACGAGTTTCGCTCAAGTGTCTGTTCATATAAAACCATAGTAGTAAAAGTATAAAACCATATTGAATATATTTAAATGCAACTTTCCCGAAGGTAACTGTTACGTTTCTATAAGATCTAACAGATATCGATACAATAATGATATATAATACAAGTAATGTTTGTACCTAATTATTGTTAACACGTTTAACAATGTGTACAAAAATGAGTCGATTTTCCACAACGAACTATGGTCGCGGTGCCATGCCGTCTGCCACCCACGGCCGTTCGCGTCCTGCGTTACTCATCAATTCTCTCCTCATGTACGTAATTAGCCCATTAGCACGCACGCACCACTCAAATGCTCAATTAGATCAACGACCGTCGGGAATAGCTGACAGGATTATGTTCCCCGGTTTCAATGAAACACGGGACAAAATATATCTAACATTTGACTGATTTTTTTCTATTTTTTAACGCAATAAAAACGGTTAATACAATTCATTCCTTCAGTTTAGCATTCGCTTGGAAACGCCAGCAAAAAACAACGATTCCGAAGCTATTTTCTACTCATCCTGTCAGGTGTACCTAATGTACAGCTATTTTATACCAGTAATAGTTTGCCCGTCTTTCCCAGCCCACTTATGTCTGTCTTCGTCAGAGACGTAACGGAGAGGAAATCTGGGTCTTAGAAATTTTATTTTAACCTACTTCTAAATTTGTATGTTTATATAGATAGCGAGTTGTTGAATGAAATTATAACATTACATTAAATCAATCAGTTTTAATATCAATATATTACGTTTTTACTTATTTATCTTCTAAATCACTATCAAATTTAAAATATAACTATTAAAGTTACGAAACTATCCTTATAGATAGATACACGTGAGCATTTTTGTATAATCTTTATTACTTAAGAACAGCATGGATTCATATTTCAAACAATTAAGATTTGATTTCACTTCCTTGTAACGAAGTGCAGTGTGAAAGCAGATTGTCTTATGCAATTAAAAATAGTGACTGCGTGTGTTTGATGGCCATTAAAATGCATATGCAGGTTCCGATTGCATTGGCAGAAGCCTACAAATGCAGTGATCGCTATCATAATGCGATACTGTCAGCTCAGCGTGTCAAATTGAAGGTCGTCCATGCATTCCGGAAGATCTGTACCGAGATACATGCTAATATGCCTTAACATTATATTTATGTCGTAAAATATTATCTTTGGCTGATTTACGTCTGAGCATGTTTATTGTGTTTACATACAACTAGTCGTTCTTATAGAATTGTTTACTAATAAAGCATCATGTATAAATGAAATACTTTTGCACGCAAAATTTACCGACAACAAAACAGTTTTATGTTAAATAATATTTTTTAAATACAGAAATACGAAATTTCTACTGATTTTACGGAGCACTATAATACACCAATAAGTTTTATTTCTAATAAGTGACTTGGACTTGATCATATTCTGAGAGAATATATTTAAAAACATATATTTATTATTTAATAATTTGCCTATCATATAATGCAGATATAAATTGTAAATATATGAAAAATAAAAAAAATGGCGGATTGGTTCTTTTTAAATGCTTTTTAAAAAACTCGTACATGCTATTGTTACGACTAAATTCCTTTTAAAATTTGCTTTAGGACAACTTATTTTTTGTTACACTTATATGATAATGTTGACACCATGGTTCAATATTCCGAAAGAGTTTTACAAGGCATACTTCTATAATTGCGATAATTACAACCTGCCTACGCAACTACCTCGGTTAAAGAATTCCTGCGAACATTGCTTAATTAGTGTAATGACTTGTTAGTTCACACGTTCTATTTGTAAAAGGGTCGTTGGAGGAGTCTAACAATTGTCTACTTAATAAAAATAATGCATGTTTTTTTTTTAAATTTAATTGGTACTAAGAAAAATCATTGCAGCTCTTTTATTTATTTTTAAATTGTTTGTGTATGCTTTTATTGTGGTGATAGAATAATTTCCTGTTATTTTATTTTTTTGAAAATATTGTTTCAGTTAATATTATATGGTTGTAAATTATTACATTAATTATTATGTGTCCTTTGGAGTAAACTTATTTTAATAAAAACCTCTTTCAAAGGCAAGAGACAATGCTCCAAAGTAATATACCATGAGTTATGACATGATATAAATAATAAGATATAATAATTGAACAATATCAATGTCAGTTATTTGATTTATTTATTTGTTATATTGTTTACTGATCGTGTATATATGCCACGAAGCTATCTCCGCGGAAGACGACAAATGTTTTTTCGTTCGTCATTTCGTATCGTCCTTCAGATTCAAGATAAAGTTGTATATATTATATGTTACATGAATGACAATTCAAGTAACTGAAATGCTTAAGCATATAATAAAAAAACCGTTACCTACGAATTTGCGAATCCGAACAGCAGCTTTTAGACGCTTATCTTCAAAAATATCTATTGAATAAATACGACATTTAAGTAGAATAGCTTTTTTTAATTTTAGTCAATTGTGGTTAATGATAGTTTTTAATACCTGTTTTCCATAGTGTACATTATGCTGTTTATTTTATTAAATTTGAATTCGCTGTACGCAAATTTGAATAATTGCCATGATACCTACATGAGTCGAAAAAAAATCTGCTACAAGATATGTAGATAAACTCGCATCGGAGCAGCGCGGTGAAAAAACTAAAATTCCTTGCGGTCAAACGAATACAATTATAAAGTCCAATAAAAGCCTTAGCCATAAAAATATAACTGTAAATAAATACTGGTCAGATAAAGTCCATAAAGGGTGCGCAAAACTCCCGGTTCTCCGTTCTCAGGACCGAGTAGTGTACCGTCACGGCCATCTTTAGATCATCGGTCTACCTCCTGAAGGACGCCCTACGATCCAGTACTTAGAATCACCCAGCTACAACAGCAATCAGCCCCTCCACATGTATGGCATTTTAATCTGATTTTGCAAGTTTTGTCGGTAGCTCCGATTTTTTTCCACATGATTTAATTTCTAATTAGGTATATACTTCAAAGATATTTCGAACTTAGTTCGCTACACAGCACGCATCTTCAAATAATTATTTTTATCGACCCTGGAATCTTTATTTTTTTTTACCATGATTACCATTTTTTTATATGAGTATGTTAATAGACAAGGAAATAGTATTATTTTTATTTTTTTTACTAAGTGCATATACAGCTTTCAAGTGACTTACAGAATCTAGTTAGTTGTACATTTTAGCGACTACCATAAAATTTTGATACTAAGTTCTATGAAAAATTGTATGGGAATAAAAGCACTTTAATTTACTAATTATATATTATTAAAGTTTCAAACGGTTCTAACGACTTAAGAACCATCGCTGGTCCGCGAACTCTACCAAACTATTCGCAGATTTGATTGGTAGAGAGAATTTAATTAACAACACCTCCACTAGCCACCATTCAAGTGGCTATCAGTATAAGACCAATCCTGAGGCCTTGAGGCCCCGGGGTCCAATCCGGGGTCAGACAAATAAAGTCATTGGATTTTTTTGTCAAGAAATTCTAAGTAGAATCCTGGCATTAAGAAGTTTGAAATGATACACTCAAGTGCCTCGAAAGGCGCATAAAGCCATTTAGAGCATAGTCTTGTCGGATTGCCATATTGAATGATGAGAGTGAGAAGATAGACTGCACTCATATTTGCACATATTCTTTTTCTAAGTAATCGGCAAAGCTTTAAGATTGTATGTATATAAATGTAAAAAAAATTGGTGCAGTAAGTTTGTTTAGTAAATTAGAGCGATTTACCTTAGCGATCTTCTCCCTTAAAACTAGATTAATATTCGGCCCTAACATTAAAACAACGTAGAAGGTCATTAAGTCAAATAATTTAATTTAAAATGAACAGTATCTAAACAGAACAGCAGGGATACATTCATAGTTTGCTACCAATATTGCTACTTAACCTTGGAGAACTTGTTATGCTAAACATACAATATCACGAAACAAAAATAATCTTTTTTTATGTATATATATTCTTATATTCATATATACAGGGTTATTGGTAATTCGACGTATTCCCGTTAGGAGGTAATAGGGGTAACTATTTGCGATAATTTTAACCCCCATATGCATTATGCAAAAGTGAACCATTTTTGAGTTATCGCGTTTTTTAGATTTTTTCGAAATAAGTCAAAATTGTAACTTCAAAAATTGATTTAAAAAAAGTATCGATTAAAATCTTTAAAATTCCCACAAAATTGATTTAAAATAATAACCAATGTAAAAAAACTTACTTATTTACTTAACTTACTTACTTAATACAAATTTAAAATAAAATTTAAATACATAAACATTTTTTACATTGGTTATTATTTTAAATAAATTTTGTGGGAATTTTAAAGAGCGACCTTTAGTACGAAATCGGTCTTGTTCGAATACGAATTTTCACCAGCGTTCTTTCTGATCATTTTATTTCGGTTGCTTTGAAATAAATTCGTAGTTTTAAATAAACGATTATGTTTTTAAAATAATCTGCAGAACAAGTTTCATAATGTTTTTTTTTTGTTTTTCAGGCATATTTAAGGGAAAAAAATAAAAAAAATATTGAAATAATATCGTTTTCCGTCTTGCATTTTTAAATTTGGACCGATAATTATTGTTTAAATATTGAAAAATATCCAGTGTTTAATCGTTTTTATAAATCAGAAGAAAAAAATAGATTTTAATTGATACATTTTTTTAATAAATTTTTGAAGTTGCATTTTTGACTTATTTTGAAAAAATCTAAAAAACGCGATAACTCAAAAATGGTTCACTTTTGCATCATGCATATGGGGGTTAAAATTATCGCAAATAGTGACCCCTATTACCTCCTAACGGGAATACGTCGAATTACCAATAACCCTGTATATATATGTATTGATACGAACAAAAGAAAAAATAAAATATATTTAAAATTTCGTCACAAGCAAAAGACAGACGTACATATACAACAATGTATAAATAAGTGAAAAAACATTCTCGCATTTGCTTTAAAATTTGCGAAATGTGTGAGAGGATGTTTTATGCAAAACCTGTAGTAGGTATGCTGTTTTGGTTAAGTAATCTACTAAACTAACTAACTGACAATAAATTCTTGTCCCATATAAAACCTGTTGTTTACTTTTCAGAATGTATTCTCATTACCTTCATTTTCAAAAGATGATTTTAAATCTATATTAATTTTCATTACAGTTTATTTTTTATTAAAAACTACCTGATATCTGCCTGCTTTACTCGCCGTAAATTAAAAGCTGGGATTTTAATTTATATATAACTATACTAACCATGTGGTGCGCGCCAGTAAAGCTCTCAGTTACCATGATTATTTCCAGCATTTTAAGCAATCATCGTCATATAACCAATTTACACAAAACCATAATAGTTATATAACCACCTTAACTTGTGCATCCATTTATCTACTATACAACTATTGGTAAAAACCGTATGAAAATGTTTGGTAGTTTTTAAGTTCAGACTGCTAGCGTGGCGGGGATACTTTGTTTTATAGTATTAAAAAGTTACCCTTTGTGCTATTCCACGGAATCGACTTAAATGACAAGTTTTATTGGAATCCTTTCCGACGTTCAACTGTTATTGATTGCAAGCATTCGGATAAAAATACTTTCGTATGTAAATATTAAATGTATTTGCCGATATTTATGTTTTAGAATTTGATATATGTTATTCGCAAATAATCACGACACAGAACACGAACCGAGCGCATGCATAATTTGCTTATTTTTATCTTACGTACTTAAAAAGTATACGTATTTTATTAAGTTATCAAATAATTTTACACAAATATTTTTGCGTACACTCTATGAATATGAAATTCAAATGAAAACACCAAAATAAACTCCCCAAAGAATAAAAAAATACACATTGAAAATTTGTTATAGTGTTAAATTTATTATTCATATATTTTAGTTAAGTAATTTATCTAAAAACATACCGGAAGTGAATTATCTCTTTTTAATATTACTGCAAATCGTGTCGTAACCTTCGAAATGAACATTAAACTATTAAGACGGAGCCAAATACGGGCTAAATTATTGAAACTGTAAGATTATCCAATACTTCAGATTCATTTTAACATTTATGACATAGTACAATGTTTTAATATTTATCTCTTAATATAGTTACGTTAACTAACACAGTATTATTTGTAAAACGCTACCCGAGACCTTATCGTTTATTTAAATTATGTGACCGTATCGTCATCTGAGTTTATAAGACCGGTCTACATGACAGCAGAAATTCACACATGTATATAACTAGCTTATTATGTTTAACCTGCTTAACACTTAGAATGGTTGATAGTTCAAAAAATAATCAAGTTAAAACAACGACTTCTCTAGTTTTATATAGTAAGAAGTCATTCTAATTTTGATATGTTTGAAAATTACAGTGAACAATCTTACGAGAAACATACATAGGTACATATATATATTGTCTGGACTATTAACTTATTTAAACTTGATTCGGTTAATTTAAATTATTTACCCATCAAATTAGCATTTTAAAATATGTCATGTAATGTAACATAAAAAATATTATAGTTCTATTTTTTTATTTCATATAGATTTATAAATGATTTTATTTAATAGAACTTGATAATTTATATTAGCATCACTAATGCGTAAGAAGATGATGCTTAGGGCGGCGCGAGTAAAACCAGCTCACCGTAAATATTGCCGGCCTTTTTATTCCTTGCTTCGATGATCACCAATCCTAACACGACATTTTACTTTACCTAAAGCTTTTTTTATAAAAGATCCGAGTTAACTACCTGTTTGTATAATATACAATGTTTATTGTTACATTATTTATAAAACATGTTAACCTAATATATAGTCAATGATGTAGCATAAAAATTAAAATATAAAATAATGTATATTATATCACAAGGAACAAATATGTTTTTATTTAGAATAATTTTCATTTACCAAGTTTGAGTCAAGCCAAATACTTAGTATGGACTGCCGCTCTAAATTTTAATATTAAACGACCAACAAGCACTACATTGAGTACCTGCATAACAAAAGTGGTAACATGAAATAAATAAAAGAAACCTCGACTTCATAGCAAAATAACGTTTGAATAATACTGGTACTATAGACGATTAAACAATACAACTTTACGTGTAGAGAATATAAATGAAAAAGTTGTTGCAATTTTAATGAAGTGATACCTATTTTCATGTAGATAGATTAAAAACTAAAACTTGAAGGTTGATTTTAGAATAGACATTATAAGTTTTTAATATTAAATATTTTTCCCAAATATAAAGTAATTTTCAACAATAATGTATAAATTAATAAATGGTGGCGATTCTCTAGTATATACATAAACTTATATGGTTTATGTACATCTTTATAATTTAATAACTTAAAACTACCGATTCATACATATATAAGCTAATTTGATAGGATTACATTTATCTTTCTCATAACAAATATCAAATAGCAAAAATAATTAGTTTAGAGAAAGCAATAGGTACATAGTATAAATAAATGGGACATAACAAATATGCAATAATTAAAAAAGACTTAAAAATGGAGGTATATATAATAGATAAATACCTCAATCACAACATTAATGATTAATAGCAATGCGGAACTTTCATTATCACGTAGTATACGTACGAATTATGTATAGTGTGTGTTTGTATGTGTAGTCTAAGATTTTCGGCCAAATTGTTTCGTGATAGAACTTGAAAATCCACGCGGTCTAGGTTGCATGTTTGATTTTTTTGTTGCTATAGACACTAATATCACAATCGAGACTATCGACTAAATCAATCTTTATTGACATGTCAATGTTACGGAAAATTATGATATCTTTTTTTTTTAGTATTTTCCTGTTTTTTTCCGCATAACTCTCATTAATTTAGCGCATAATAGAGACAAACATTACCGGGAAGTAAAACAATTTAGTCACATACTACTGTTCTTAATACATTAAACGTTTAATTAATGATACAATAAAGTCGAGATGACCTTTGCATTCTAGTAAGTAATCCTAGAGACCGCAGCGGTCAAGACCACAATATGATTTTAAACGACTCCGAAGATATTATGACGATCTAGAACTGGATCTTATAGAAAATCTTTGTTATATTTAGTATCCAACTAACATTGGTAAATAAATTAATGGAATACTGCTAATAAAATGTCAAGTATGGGTAAATATCATTAAGAAATTTATGAAATTTACATAAATATAAAATAGAAGCCTCTTCTACTCATAAGAAAATGAAGGTGACTGCAAAACAAAACTCTACAGGTTAATTTTATTGTATACTATATGTTTACTATTGTTTTTGTTGTGTGTGCACTCACATAGGATATATTTAAACCTTTTACTGCTTTTGCTATGAGTTACTAACTCATAGCAAAAGCACTACCTACTAACGCATACTCTTAACAATAGTAGGATTTCGAATAAAGGTTTAAAATAATATGGAATTATCTAATATATTTCTGAATAAAATAAACGAGATCGCGTTCTTGTGACGTTGTTAGGTTAGCGGAGATATAACAGGTTAGACTAGTTAACTTAAGATAGAGCTAAGAAACGGTTTTAACTTTTAGCACAATACTATTAAAGTATTTTTATACTTGCAAAACATTATTACACAAAAAATATTATAAAACATCTGTTACAAATACGATAACGAATTATTTCTAAAAGTAATACTAATAATAACGTAAATGCTTTTATTTTTTCCCTTGTTTTAGCAAGATAGTTATATGTAAATACAGTGCGTCATAAATTCATGGAAACAAAATAAATATTGATATAAAGGAATCATTGAAGAAATGTTTAGTGATTTTTCGTTCAGCACTAGTCTATTGTTTCATAATAATTATAATAATAAGTTCAAAACGCATCTACTTCTAAGACGCTATGCTTGCTAAGATGATAAGAAAGTAGATTTATGTATTTTAATGATGATTTTGTAGTCGCTTATATCATGATGTATATTGAGAGCATGTTAGATTATATCTTAACTGGGTATTACGCAAGTAGAAACTCATTTAAACGTGAACAGGTTAATGTGGCACAGCAGGTACCTAGCAGAGGAGAATACCGATTAATAAATGATGCGGAAAAGATATAGGCAATTTAAATTGTAACGTACGTGGATCATCGCACGTTGTGCAGGAGATGAGCGCGCTGGGGCGGCGGCAACGGCGCAGGCGCGCCGGCGACCTGCTCGCAGAACACACCAGTTGAGCTACGGGCGCAGATCGAAAGTTCGATGCAAGATCGAGCGCGCATATGTAAATATCGCCACATTTACAAGCGAAAGGGTTCACCAGAGCGGCGTACTAACGCAGCGTTGCGCGGGAACCAGTTCGGTGAGATTCCTTCGATGTCCGATACAAAAATGTCGAATGAACTTCAGGTCCATCACTTGCCGCGAATGTCTGATACGCGACGCGGCCGCCACTCGACTGCCGTCCTCCGCTCGCC
Source organism: Vanessa tameamea (assembly GCF_037043105.1). Lineage (NCBI taxonomy): Eukaryota > Metazoa > Arthropoda > Insecta > Lepidoptera > Nymphalidae > Vanessa > Vanessa tameamea. The sequence goes on along the minus strand of NC_087318.1, from coordinate 6,917,632 downwards.
GCCACTCTGTTGGTATATTTATCGCTTAATTATTGAACTCGTCTCTAAAACAATTATGAGGCAGCTCGGCATGTGGCTAAAGGCTGGCAGAGGACGTGTGGCGATCGGCGCTACCGCGTCTGCGCTCTAGCATTGCGTCACAATCTGCACAGCAATCGTATACGCAGCCTTCAGATTATTATTATCACTCGGCTAATCCAATGCTCACCTATTGATCTTTTAAGTGTTAACCTCCAACCTTTCTTGATTAATAGCTACACAGTTTTTACCCATTCATATTAAAGTGCTAGTGTATTAAGACCAATTTGAATAGTATTGGTTATAACTTGGTATCAAGAATAATAATTAAAGCGAATATTATTATTTAGTTATCGAAGACAATTATGAAGTTATGATCAAATAAATGGGTACTATAATTCTCATCTTATTTCTAGATACATTTGATGTTTTAAAAACATTTAATACTTATTTTGTGATTTTCTACTAACCTAGTAAAATTAAAACAATAATAATTATACTTTAATTGTCTATCTTATTTTTTGATTACTTTATGTTCAATAATAATATAAGGCTATGAATGTACAGAAGTAAAATTAAAATTGTCTATGTTTTGAATTTTAATGTCTATTAACATATGGCATACGTCAAAATTTAAACGTCAATGTCCACTGTCATTGGTTCAAGAAAATAATTTTAAAAAAGTATGTAAATATTAATATAATGTTAAAACAAAAATTATGCTTTAACTAAAGACGTAACACTATAATTCCAATAAGTTAATTTCTAATTCCATTATGTATTGCAGATTTAAAATACGGTAAGACTTTAAACTTTTAACAAAATGTTTATTTGACATAATATAGCAAATTATAACCGTAGAAGTATTTTTTTAGATGTCTAGTTGGAATGCTGAGTAGGTCTTTGAGCTCTGCAGAGGTGTCCACTGCATTAAGGCCATTCTATTTTAGTGTACATCCCGACTTATTTGGAAAATATCCAGAACAAAGAGTAAGCAAGTATAATTATATAAATTTCCTATGGTAAGGGTTCGTTTCTTATGCGTTCTCACGTTGATGTCCAAGTTAGATACTGTTATTACTTACTCTTATTGTTAGAAATTAAAAGACTAAATAATCATTGACTATTCTTATTTATATACTTTTCTAATATATTATTCAGCTAGACAATTAAACAATGATCATTACATGATAGCAGGTGCTGAACGTTTAGGCTAATAATTTACAAAGACTGTATTTTATATTTACTTGGTGGTAGGGCTTTGTGCTGTCTGGGTAGGTACTACCCGCTAATCAAATATTATAATCTTTGAAAGGTGAGTGAGCCAGTGTAATTACAGGCACAAGGGACATAACATCTTAGTTCCTAAGGTTGGTGGTGCATTGGCCATGTATGGAATTTAATATAAATATAAACCACTTACCATCAGGTGGCTCATATGCTGGTCTGCCAAACTATACCATAAAAAATAATAATATGAATATAACACTTATTATATTATAGATAGATAGAATTATATATAAAATTATATATTCTGTTTCTGTAGAAAATAAATGAGAACTCATTGCAATTACTAAGTGCTTTAATAGAAGCTCAGCAATCTAGTAAAAGCATGGCTGTACCTGTTCTGCCATTCTATTTAAGACAGAAAGATATGCCAGAAGGTAAATCACATATTATTTGTTTTATTGTCACATAAGTGTGATGACCAATGAAAAAAATATATCTAATATATGTTTTCAGGTAATTTTAAATTAGTACAAATTCATCTAAATAGCAAAAATGTTAGGGAAACAGTAGTTAAAGTTTTAAGTGCCTGTAATATATCAACTCATTATGTGGATAAAATACCAAGGAGTTCAACTAAGTCTGATAGCAGGTAATTTTATAGAGTAAAAAGTTATTGGTTAACCTAGATTTTATGAATACTGCTTCTTTTATATTTTTATAATTAAAATTATATTTCAGTAAAATTGATTTTACCAGAGCATATGAAGAATACAATAGGGACTTTCAAAAAGCCACAGATATGAAACGAAAAGTAGAAAAAAAGAGAGCAATCACTAATATCATGTAAGTCATAACTCTTAAATCAAAAATTATGAAAATTCTAAGTTAATTAAAATTTGAAAGAATATTTTTTCTTTTACTCTAAAAATAATTCTTTTCTTAGTATGATATATTTTTTCAGCCGGTAATAAGCATTAACATTATTTATATAAATAGTTGCTTGTTTATGCACTAATTCAAAGAGCAATTCCAAATTGTCCCATATGTATAAGTAATATTTTTTTTATGTATATAATTGATGTGTTATAAAAAATATTTAAGTAGTTTCTTAGGTGTAATTAAATGTACCATTACACATTACCATACACATTGTATGTATAAATTTTAAATTGTAATTTAAAAAGTGCTTTAATTATTGTAAAGCAATGTTGGTGAAATTGTTCTAGCATAATTTTATATGAATAATAATAATACCATAAGCAAATAATTATATTTATAGAGATTGGGTGTATGAAAACAGTGATGATGCTAAAGAGAAATATGAAATGACAAGAGCGACAAGAAATCAAGTAAAAACTCTCATAGAAAATCTCTGCAAAACATATGGTATAAAAGAAGTTGGTAAAGTCTCAAATAAATATATCTAATTATATCTTGCTCTTATGTGAATGTATTTTGTGAACTGATATATTAATAGTAAATAATCAAACCAGTTAATTACATATAAAGAACCTAGTTGTTAGGTTGTGTTCTGTTTATATTTACAAGTTATCTATAATGTATAAACACCTGGCTGTAGGAAAAAAGGTCAGTAAAATAAATTTTTGCTACTCAGCTGGAGAAGGAGTATATAGAAATAATTGCTTCATTAATTCTATTGATGCAGCCTGTTATATCTTCTTTTAAAATAAAGATAAAATATATATATTTTTTTAATTATGTTATTTGTTCTTATTTTATGGTTTGGGCATGCAGGTTAAATATGACAGTGGATGGAATATAAGTCACATAAGAGGAGCACTTCAAAGTCTCACAGCAATGGCATCTCAGTATTCGAAATACATGGGCAATTTAAAAGGTTAGTAAAGAGTAGTACCTACCTTATATGTTATTTTTTTATGTTAATGCATTTTTTTTGTTCCAGGCAGAACAATTGCATTAGGTCAATTTACGGGTGTCAGCTTAGATGGAGATGTGTTTCTTAATATTATTGATGTTAGAAATGAATGGCTATCAGTATGTTATTCTGATATATTACCACATATATTTTTCCAATTTATTGGATGCTTTCGTAAATTAATATTGATTACATTTGTTGTTTATAGCTCATTAAAAAAGTCAGTCAAGAAGACACTGCCTTAACAGAGATTCCCAATTACGAGAGAGCTCTTTCTAGTATACTTAGAGATATACACATTTGTAGAAGGTATTTTAATTGTAACTTATAATAATAAATTTTAATAAACTTATTTATTTATTTTCCAATAAATAAACACATATTTTCTATAATAATACACTATTTTTTTTTTAGAAAATTCATGCCAAAAGTATCAGCAGCTCAATACTGCAGCCATCTTAGGCAATTGATTACGTCTATTGGGGATTTTTATGGTAATGGAAAGAAAATTCCCGAATCTGTACCAGAATCCCTAGATAAATATGAAATAGTTGTTGAACCGTAAGTACCTAGAGAATTTAAAACTATAGTTAGGCTCCATATACATAAACTGAAGAGCCATGATGGTCTGTTTAGAATATACGAATCTTAATAATGATATTGAATTCAACTCCAAGCAAGCTCCACTGAATTATCATGTGCTAATTTTTGTTTATAAATCATCTTGTGCTCGGTGGCGAAGAAACTATTGGTTAAAAAACCTGTTTGTGGTGGATGAAAATTTTCCACATGTATCTACCAACCTGCATTGGAACAGCCTGGTGAAAAAAGCTTTAGGCATCAAAAATCTCAAAAAGGAGACGAGGTCTTAGCCTAGCAGCGGGACATTTCAATGTTGTTACTTAATGCATGAGCTGCATAAAATCAGCTTATATATGTGTCAGTTAAACTTGTGGTTCACACCATATTTTAAAAAAAATGTCAGTTCTTAAAATAAGAAGCATTAAACAAATATAGGATATTATGTATATGTACAGAAAAGTAATTATGTAAGTTGGAACATTCTATTCCACAAACTGTTTTATACCGATAATAATAGAGCGCCGATACCGATACCGATAGTACTTCGACGCCACGCAATGTGTAAAAATAGCTTAATTATTAGCTTAACTCGAATTTCATTCTGAGGGCTTTACCAAATAAATAAACCAACAAGAAATTTCTATATAGAATATTTTTATTTAAAAATTCTTGATTTGTTTCGTTTTGCTCTTTTGAATTAATAGGAGATAGAAAACTTTCTCGTATATTTTTTAGTGCCCATTATCCCTTAACTGTAGAATTCGTAATATAATTTGGCAAGAAATTAATTCTGGCACACATGCGCGTATATGTTATGCGAAGTGAATAGTCTGCATACTCGTTAACCACGTGTGACTATTTATATACTATTACTAACTACGCGTCCCGGCTTTACGCAATAATACTTCTATATACAACTTCTAGATTAAAGAACAAACCCAAATAGGAAAATACCCGTTGTTTCCGGCTAGAAAAGTAGATTTTTTTGTCTTTTCTCCAACAATATAATACATGTATTATAATAGGTATATTATTCCCCCTCTGTTTATTGATGAACCTACCGCATTAAAATGTGTTACGTAGTTTAGAAGATCTCAGTGTACACACGGCGTGAAGCGAATTTATATTCTATAGAGTCTAGAGATTCTAAAGATAATCAGGTTAAGACCATTTTAAATATATATTATCTTTTTTATAGTGAAGCAGGACCTCTGATGGTTTCACCTACAGGTCAGTTCATAACGCCTTCGTCCTGTCCTGCAGATGAACTTATACCGTTTATCGCTAAACATCTTGACGAGGCTACTTTACTTCTCACAGAATATAGCATGTAAGTAAAAAGTTACATATAAAATTCTGATTTTATTATTATTAATGATGAATTTAAGAATTTATTTATTATTTTCACGAATGCTTAAAAATATTTGTGTTTCAGAAATAAGCATATAGAAAAGGCATTATGCAAAGAGGTTAAGGAAAGATATGGTCTATTAGAACTTCATAAAGACGACAGCATAACCCCGGGCCTCATGATTCTTTGTTGCCAAAGACTTCTTACTCGAATTGACAAACTCGAAATGGTGAGTATATTTTTTTACATTTTCTGATACAACTTAAAAATACTAAAATAATAAATTTACTATTTTTATTACAGAAATTGCGTGGAAATATTATTTATGTGACCCACTACTATTCAGTGTTGACCGAAGGCGTGTTATGCATACCGTGGAACTTTAAATAAATACTCGAATACATAAGTTAACACAAAGTCCAAGACAATACAGAGAAGATAAAATGAATTTATTCACAGAATAAACAAAATGAAATAATCTACAAAAAAAATGTATTTTATTAAAATTTTATCGTAGAAGTCTTAGTAAATATGATAAAGTGGTAATAAATAATTAAAATTCTATAAAATATAACATAGAAATTGATTTATATATTTTTCAGTTTATTTATTTTAAAGTACCTATTATATTTATTAGACACGATGAATCTAATGATGATATAAAATATAACTGTGAAACGAAATTTATTTTTCTTATGCGTTGTATTAAATAAAGACAAAAGAACTAACTATTAATTTATCGAGACAACATAACATTACATATGAGATTTACACTATAGCGATGGAAAATTCTTCAGCATTGGGAATGACTTCACGAGAAATCCAGATACTAAATACTGATTTCTGAGCCTGTAAGTGAGGATTATTTAATGAATTGTAATGAATAAGTTACACATTATTAAATGATGTTGACATATTGTTCATGTTATGAATAACGGTAACAGTTATAAGATATTAAATTTGGATGTTCGATGTACAGTCAGTGTAAGAAAAGGTTCGTCACCTTAAGATCTATTTTCGTGTGCTCAGTATGAGCGATAACCTGCTTTACCGATTGAGTATGACATATTGCGTCACAATGTCATTATAAGTCGCATCTAGCAAAGAGTATAATAGCGTTTAGAAGCTATAATAATAATAAGAAGCCGTCAATCGGTATGATAATTACCAACTTTTCATTAAACCTCATAGCCCTTCGTGAATGCTCGTGTAACATCGGAGATTAGGACATTAGTCTTGTCTCTCTCATAAAAGAGAGTGCATAGTAGTAATCCTACTTCCTACTAATATTATAAGCGCGAAAGTTTGTGTATGGATCTGGCTGATTTCTTTGAGGTATGGATGGATGTTTCTTACTCTTTCACGTAAAATTTACTAAACGTATTTGGATAACATTTTGCACACAGATAGAATATCAACTTGAATAACATATTGGATACTTTTTATGCCGGAAAAACATAAAATCTTCGGGAACGCGGGTGAAACCGCAGGACGGAAATAGTAAAGAAAATAGTAAATCTAAATATTAATTATGGTAAAATTTATTCATTTAAACAAATCTTATTTATTTTATTAAAAAACGAGCCCTCCCAAATACTTCGGAAATGCTCTACGACAGCTGTTTTGGCTCTATCGTTATTATTTATCCACCGCTGCATCATCAAACCCCATAGATTTTCGATAGGGTTAATATCCGTCGCTTTTGCAGGCCAAGGAATCACCACCACTTCTCGGTGCCGATGGAACCACTCATCACACGTCACGTTAACCGTCACTTTAAATAACGGCCGAATAATATTACAAGCGTTTTTATTCTAAGATTGCAAGATATTGCAAGAAAATATATGCCACTCACAGACTTTGACAATTCAGTAGAAGATATCATATCTAATTTTAATCTTGTAATGAGTAATTTGGCCATAAAAAAGTTTTTATGTTGATATGACACTAGACGTTGTCCAAAGATGTTACACTATTTTGAACCAAGTTATCATACCATGTTAGTTTAATTTTATATGCAGTTGTCTGTTTAGTGCTTTAGATTCAAAAGGTACTAAGAGTTTACGAGTTGATAAAGGAATGAATTTGAAAACTGACGAAGGTTTTCTTACTCTGACTGTACATTATTAAGAAAGGGAACTTAGGATGTTATATTAATGTAAAAAGTATGTACAAACATTTTTATTGAGACTTTTGTTATATTTAATAAAATTATCATCTACAGTCTACTAAGAAACATGCAGAATTCTATATTGTAAAATATTAAAACATGACCTAGAACTTAATTCCTATGTGCAAAAATTTACAAGGAAATTATTGATATATTATACAAGATATATATAATTATATTATATAAGAGAAAAAAATTATATTACATTAAAAATTATACGAAATTTTTCTAAAGCCGAATTTTAAGTAACTTGAGATCATTTATAATATTGAATAAAGATTTTTGAGTTTGACTTTGATACACACATAATAGATATAAATTAATATTACTAATCAGTTATTACATGTATTCATGTTTTGTGAACGGTCACGAATCAGATATCTTTGATAAAATGACATCAATAACTAGCTAAAATGTTATATTTAATTTTACGTCCAACCAGAGAATAACGTATAAATTGAATTAATATAGTCAACATGTAAATAAGCACCATTTGTACTACTGATAACCTTTATTATTGCTGTCATTGTAATATGGAATAGGTACTAAAGATATGTCTATATAAAGACCTAACTAGCATTGTGTGCGCGCGTCAAAAACTACTGGATACTATATGAAACATCTATATAGGGGTCCGTAATATCGAGGGCTTTAAGCTAAATTTCACACTAATAATTTGACCCTAGAAAGTAACTTAAATATACAACTTATAAATGAAAAAATCACATTGTCCTCCGTAAGATACGACGATAACCAAGTTAAACACGAAATTTCTGCATTTTTACTGTTTTAAATATAAATGTTTAGCGTGAAACCTTATGGGGTAATGAGTTAAACAATGCTGTTTTCTTATTTCGAAAATCACATCTATGATGACCGAAAGAAAGATTTCAGCAATTAACTTTACACCGCCAAACAACATTTATAAGTGAGGCTGTATATTATTATTTGTAATGTCAGGCTAATGTGAAAATAAAGTTCAACTGTTTATTTAAATATGGAATTTGTCCCCACGCAATGTAAGTGACTTATAGGAGGTATTTACAAGAATTTATTAATCTTTTAAAAAATCGATTAATGCAAATCGAACCGAAGGAATGAATAAATAGCGAGTATCAAAATTATATTGAGCGGTAAAAATAAAAAGTTCTCCATATATCAGTTCTTCTTGTTCTGCTGCACTATCACTAACTTGTTCTTCTCTTTTGTGACCTTCGCTACCGGAAGATTGGTGGCTGGCATTAGCTGCCTCAAATTTTGGCTGGGAATTACAGGAGCCTGCAAACATTGGAAATTAAGCTGTATTTTTTTGAATTTTGTGATATGTCGAAACGTATATTATTGTTATATATGTACATATTTCTACAATTACTATGTTAAGTAACTCACCGGAGGATATCTAGCGAGTTGTCTTACTCGATCGACCAATCGTAAGGCATCGTCCGATGTGTCCGTATCCGTAGTCATACCAAAAGAAAGAGCTCGCTCTGCATTACCACCGTCCAGACACCTTAAAGATAGAAGGAAAAATATTAAAATCATAAAATATTTTCGTTGATTTAGTGACTAGATTATAAGGTCGTTTACCGGTCTGTAATAGTATTAGATTTATGCCAAATATTTTTCGTTGGTCCTACGCCTAACCTCTACCCGGTCGTGTCGGTTTTCCTGTCATCGGATGAGAATAGAGTGCACTTTCATTTGGGCACACTTTATGTTTTGCGCAGTTTGTAGCAGTGATGAAAATGGCGACCGTATCTAAGAAATTTTCGATAGTAAACACCAACAGTTTTATATCGGCCACACCTTAGGGGGTGGGTTGAACCCAGGAATCTGTGGCCATCGAATTATATCTAGCCACTAGAACCAGGAGGCAGTCGAAATGTAAAACCGTACTGGTAATAGGTGAGCGACTCGGTTATGAACTAATCATGCGACTCATCATGTCACGGACCTGTGGTGCGCGGGCGGGCGCGCGCGCTGCGCGTGTCGCCACGCCTGCACGGCGCGGGCGCGCCACACGCCCGCCTCCTCCGCCGCCGCGCACGCGCCCGCCTCCAGCGCCGCGCACGCGCCGCGCAGGTCCACCACCTGCACATACAAGCGTGAGCTAGCCTAACGGATCCGACTGTATCTGCATGTTAGTTCGTTATGTTAGTCTGCATTATTAGTGCGTATATCCAGTAATATGAATAATAATAAAAAAATCGAATTCGAGAATAAAAATTACTTTCGGATGTTGACAGATTGGAAGGTAAATACGACGTTTGTATATGTCTGCAAAAGTGGTAACCACGTAAATAGTAAACACGGGTCTCTTTGTCATGCCATTAGTATATATTTTATGTAATTATAATTTTTGTCCTGTTTTTTATCGAATGCGAATGAAATTAAGTCAGTTGTACCACTTTGTGATATACTGAGTGTGGATATTTAAGGTTTAGATTATTTGAATATAATGTACGAACCTTTTGAAAATATCTGTATAATAAAGTTTTCATTTCGTCGTGTGATAATTTATCCAGTCTCGCCATTAACATTTGCTCTCCTCTACTTCTATTGTCTTTATTATCTTGTGAATCGGATAGAGATGCTGATGGAGATTTACCGCAAATCAAATTGTTTTTATATTCGATTGCGGTGTCGATAGCTTCTATGGCTTCTTCACATTCGAGCAGTTTGCGTTCCTGAAATATAGAAATAAGTCATTGTAGCCAGATTGATATAATTATGTCACGAAATTTTATATTAAACAAGGGCAATTACTAGGATAGAAAAGACCTGACACAAAAAGGAGTACAAATTCGAGTCTTAAATAATTATTTTCAAACTTGCTTACAACTTATTATTATTATTACTAAGTAACAATAATCTATTAAGTTGGGGTATGTGCTATTTTTGTTCCAAATTTCATACAGATTGCCATCAAGCCGTTTTTGCGTAATCGAGACACTTCACATTTATAATATTAGTAATATAGGTTACTACTTCATCTGGCATTTCGTTATTTCATACATGCATGCAATTAACCATCCCTTAATCTGTCAATGCACCACCAACCTTGGAAACTAAGATGTTAATTGTTATGTCCCTTGTGCCTGTAGTTACACTGGCTCACTCACCCTTCAAACCTAAACACAACAATACCAAGCAGAATATCTGATGAATGGGTGGTACCTACCCAAACAGGTTTGCACAAAGCCCTAACACCAAGTAAAATAATATTATAATAATCCTAATATTTATTTAACAACTTGTACAAACCTCTGTGTCCGAAAGAGATTTATACATCTTTCGTTTGTGTCCCAAGCTGCAGCGCTGCTCATGTAAGCATTCTCTAGTTTTGCGTAAATTTTTTATTTCTTTTCTTAACATAAGTTCTTTCTCTTTTGATAATTCTAATTTAGCTAAATCATTAGTTTTTTCTTTTAATATACTATCTAGCTGGGTTATTCTATGAGTAAAATGTTTTATGGTATGAGATTTTTTATCTTTTACATCAAGAGATGATTCTGAAAGTTCATCTAATTTTAATTTATCTTTAAGAAGTTCTACATCTAATGTGTTTTTCCGTTTTTCATCCTTTTTTATTTGTCTCTTGATTTGATCTATCTGTTTCTTGTATGTTTTCAGATTAATTTCATGTCTTTTAATTTCTTTTAATGTATCTTGATCTACAAAACTTGACTCACTCTTTTCCGAATACAATTTACTACGTGAGTTATATGATATTCCTCTTGAAAGGTCATCAATTAATCTCTGTTTTGTAATACAAATATTTATTAATTCTTTTAACTGAGTCTGACTGCTACTTATTTCTTTTGATAACTTTCTTGCTAAAATTTGCTTTTGTGTGTATTTTTCTTTAGTAATTTTATACTTTTTACATATTTCATTAGTCTTTGGTGAGTCAATCATCTTTAATAATTCTCTTTCTATTAACTTAGGCTCTGGATCTATATCTTTTTTGTGAGATTCTATTATAATCTTCTGAGATTCAGGTGAAATGGCTTTAGCCGCTACCTTTCTTAATAATTCTAATTGAGCACCAGATAAGCTCTCCCCGGGTTGAATAGTTCTTCTTCTACCAGAATTTGACTGAGATGTCATTATTGGTAATGATTGTGAACCACTTGTTTCTGATATTGTTATATCATCTGAATCAATATGATTTAAATATTCTTCACACCTATCTGCAAATAATTGATCATTTTTCTCCCTAAAATATTCCATTAATTTTTCTAGTTTGTCTTGAAAAAGTATTTCAGAATCACTGTCTTCGGAGTCAGATTCCACATCTGACTCACTAAGTTCACTTGGTTCAGTGTCCTCAGCTATCCTAGGTAAGCCCTGTTTTGTGCCACTATCCTTATTGTCAGTTGTCATGTCGTTATTTAAGCATTCATCACATTCGGCTTTTAAAAATAACCATTCACTTACTTGATTCATATCAGCTTCAGACAAAGACTTTGATTGTAAAATTTTATTAAAAAGGCCTTCTGCATTTGATACTAATTTGATCCATTGTGTAGTAGCAAATTGTAGATTAAATGTATTGTCAGTAGGAGTTTTGTCTGTATATACAGGAGTATTATTGTCTGCAAATAAATTAACAGTAACAAAATTCTTTATGCCTCGGCAACACAAGCTCAAATTAAGTATCTTTAGAGTATCTTGGTAATCATCTGGCTCTGTACTTATACATCCAATAACCCATGTGAATGCTCTACCACCAAATGAGTCCCTTAGCATGGCTGTTAAAATACACCTATCATAATTTATTTGTTTTGCTGGGTTTCCTGCTACTAACTCTTTAATTATGCTCTCTAAAGCAAAGATACCTGGTTCTGGATAAGCTGCTAAGTCACAGAAACTAGCAGTGGACATTCTATGGTTGAGAACACCATTAGTACCTACCCACTTCTGTTCCATACTCACAGTAAAAACTGTATGATTGTTTCCAAGACATCTTTGTCTCCAGCCTAACTGTAGATACTGAAAAGCTTCTTCAACATTAGAACACCTTACCAATCCAGCACCCAATACATCAAATATATTATTGTTGACTACTTGCATCCAGGTTATATGTAAAATATATTCTCTTTCAGGCATTTGTCCAAGCCTATGAAAAATTTCTGTTAAAAATCGTGGTACTATTCCTTGATCGCATTCACTATGAATACATTCAAAACCTAAAAAAAAAGAACATTACATATTTCCAAAAGAAACTAATAGCTCTTTTACAGTAATTTAAAAAAATGTAATATTATTTTGACTCATTGAACACACTGATCCACTGATATAATATAAGCTTCTTCTGCACAAGAACATGTAATAACTTAAGCACCTCTTGAGTTATTACATCTTCTTGTCAACATGGATGCATTAAGTTTAATTCCTTTTAATATTTTAAAAAACAAACCTAACTTTGGAACTATCAAATTTTTGTCATTATAAAAATATATTTACGAAAACAATGTTTGTTTGTTTATTCATACCTGGACCAAAGAGGGTATAAGTTTTTCCAGATTTTGCCTGCCCGAAAACGACCACAGACGTATCGCACCCATCTAAGAAACAGTTGATTTGAGGTATCATAAACGAGTTGAAGAGGTGAGCTTGCGTGCAATCTCCTGGCAGAGCTCTATTTACGTGAAATGTTTGACCACTTTCGGTGATGACGATCTGTGTTACTGGATTACTGAATATGCATTGCATAGAATCAGCTATACTTGGCGGCTTAAGTCGAATTGCTATTTGTACTGGGATATCCATATTCACAAGTTATTCATCAAATTCAGGGATATGATATTTTATAAACTAGTTACATATTGTGTATTTGTATAACTGCATGTTGATTAAGCGAATCCGACAAATTAGCAGAAAATTATGTGAAATGTCAATTTAGAATGAATCTCTCCAAAAATATTTATTTGTAAATAATATGTAGGTATAATATAATCATTTATTATACATAATAATTAATTATATAGACAAATTTCATTAATTTGACGAGAAAAAGAACTCAAGAACAAGAAGTCAACAGTCAAAACACATAAACAAAAAACCACAGATGTCAGATACCATTAAGTTACTCGTTTGTCGTTACTTAAAGTGAAAGCTTATTTACAGACTATATAGCAACTCGATACATAATTAAAAATAAGCTAACTTGTCAGTAGTTATAATTCAAACGATTTTGGTTTTTGGTATCATGTTTATTAATGAATATTCAGAATAAATTATTTATATATTAAATCAATTATAAATCAAAAATAACTTTAGAAAGTTAAATATCATTAATGTGGCAGCAGTTTTATAATGTCCAATATTATCATATTTTATTTTCAGCACGATAGAGCTATAAGTAATTTGTTTTGTCAGCAATAAGTAATCTTTATAAGTGTTCTGAATAAATACTGATCATTCGATCAAAGAAATATTTTGTAAGGGCTACTTATTTACTTAGTAACATTACTATTACTTATTTAGTAACATTCAAGGTCCTATTCTGGGAAAAACTCTACGCTACTGCATACCCCAATATTTTTTTTATTCAATAATTGTTTTTTATATTAAGATTTTAATTTAGTAATTCGTATTTTTTTAAGTTATATAATAATGGTTTTAATACTTATTAGTTGGTATCAATTGCTTAAAATCTGTGCAACTGTATTTTTATCAAATATTTTTTGTTAAAAACATATATAAAAGCACTAATTATTTTTATTTTTTTTTATACTATTTTGAGCTGGATGTTTTATCCTGAATCCTGGTTTTGAGGTATTTGTCCCACATAATTATATAAGATAATTCAACGACTATATAGTCGACAATCGGCATAGATATATTCTGTGGTGATTGATGATGTGATCGACATTCGGCAATCGGCAACTTCACTTCTAATTTTCAGACAGTTCTCAAATCTCAGTTAATCGGTTATGTTCTAACTTCAGTCTTCATACTCAGTTCTGTTGACTGTTCATTCATGTAATTTTTAGTTGTGAATTCTTTATAGTTTCTCTTCAGTGAATCGTTTGCCTTGTATTAAAAAAAATTATATATATATATATTTAGTATATTGAAAAATAAAATCGGTAATCTCTTTTTAAGATTCGTGTAACTAGCAACAATATAGTATTATTTGTAGAAATTTTATAACTTATGTCTTTTCTATCTTAGAGTGATCGACAGTCACCGGGTACCAATATACTTCAAAACTATGCTCTAATTTTTTATTATAAAAATGGATAAAGAAATTGTAGGTAATGTGACTATGGATGAACCTCCAAAGTATGGCCTAAAATTTGCATTAAATCATGAATTTCCTCTTAAAAGCAAACAACTTATTATACCAAGACCAAAGCAAATTTTTGAAATGATGCCTTTAACAACAAGGTATAATTTAGAATAAATTTTATTCTGTGACCACTCCATATTGTATATATTATTAATTTTATTTATCAATTTTAGGTACCTTAAATACTATTTAGCTCGAAAAATGCAAAAACGGAAGCCAATAATGGATTACATTCATATGATATCTGCACAAAGAATGTATGGTATGTAAACATTATAATTCTATAAATAAATATTATAAAATATTAAATATTATAATTCTATAAATAAATTAGGTTGTCCAATTGGAGGCATTGGTGGTGGTACCATTGGCAGAGGATTTAAAGGGGAATTCTGCCGCTTCCAACTTTACCCTGGCATTTATGAATATGTCACAGTACCAGAATGTCAATTTATTGTAAATATTAGGAATGCAAAGAAAGAGACCATATTTCAGTCAGTTTTATCTACCTACAAGTAAGTAAAGTATTCAGTAATGTATATTGTTGACTTGGTTGTTTTAACTTATTATTTTGCTAATAATTGTAATTAATTTTAAAACAATATATTAAAATATCAAAAAGAAGTAACCTATCAAAGTAAAACGATGTAGTTTATTTGTAGTTTAGTCACAACTATCAAAATAAACTTAGTATGTACTTGCCTATTATTTGCAAAACAATTATATTAGGTTTGAAGATAACTTAAATTTAAACAATAGATTTGAAAAGTAAGTTCTTATTTTTGTTCTGCTTTTATCAAAAAAGAAATTAATGTGGTGTTATGGTTCCGAAAAATGAACTTTTTAAAACATTGTTGTGGTTTGCCTGCCAAATTTCGAAAGTGCTTTAATCAGGCTCGATAGTTTGCCTCGGCAACATGAAATTTATAGAATATTTGGTCTGGAGTCGAATAAATTTGCCGATACACTGCTTGTAATTTTTAATAAATTGCAATGACCTGTAATCGTTGAAAAGGTAGTATGTGTGTATTTTTAATTGTCTGTCAAGTCTAAATTTATATCTGAGTGGGTATTATGATTGTAGGTCTTTACATTTTGTTTAAAAATCTCTAAAGTTATGCATTGTTATAACTTTTTAGTATATAAATTACTAATTAAACTGTAGTTAGTGCTACTAAGTTTTTTACATTATACAGTAAATATATTCTGCTTGCCCTTTTTTAATTTATTCGGAGTCAATATGATGTGTTCATTAAATAGAAAGTAGTCTTTTATGGCACTCTCATAAAATTTTACTATCTATGCTGGCCACGAGCTTGTTGCTCTTCTTTAGGCTTGCAAAGAGCTTATGATATTGATAGTTTTGCTAAATGCAAAGATTTCAATTAATGGCTTGTATGTGACCCAAATATGATAAATGATGGTTCAATTTAATTCTACAAAAACAAACTGATTAAAATTATATTGTTTTCAGTTATGGATACCAATTAATTATATTTTGCATTATTTGTTATTTATATAATTCAGTAAATTAATTATTGTATATATTACAATCTCCAAAGAAAAGTGGATTTGGAAACAAATATCCACTATAATATTTTATGCAAATAAATATGTGTACTAATTTTGCAAAGACGGTTACTTATTAGCTCTAGAAATATAATCACATTTACTCATCTCAACTTGTTCAAAGTATAATCAGTAAAATAATTTTTTTTTATTTGTTTCACATAGCAAACCAAAGAAAGTACTTCAATCATGGGAATGGAAAATTAATGGCTCAGATTGTGAATATACAGCTTTATATCCGAGAGCTTGGACCACTTATGACCTCTCAAAATATGGAATTAAATTAGTTTGTCGTCAAATATCGCCCGTGATACCTCACAATTATAAGGTTAAATTCTTTATACCTATTAAAATATATTTTATAAGTTAACAGTAGGTATATTTTATCTAAACTAAATAAATTATATTGTATAAAGTAATATTGTAGAAACCAATAATTTTAGCAATAAGAAGGAATAGCCCGTAAATGTAATACTTTCTGGGCAAAAGTGTTTCCTATTCAAATGCATAAACAAAATTAGTACATAATGAGTTTCATTGTATTTTTTCAGGACAGTAGTTTGCCGTGTGCTGTTTTTGTATTTTCAGCTCAAAATGTATGTAATGAACAAAGAGATGTTAGTATTACCTTCACTTGGACTGAAGTTCTGGGAGAACCTAAAAAGAAAAAAGCAACAGGTCAGTTAATAATAATACCTCATCATTTTATTCTATCAAATAATTATACGAATATTATGAGTAGGGTTTTTTCCGGATTAACAGTAAAACTAGCAATGTTATAGACATGTAATGTTAGGTTATATATTAAGGAAGGAGATATAAAATTTAGTATGTTCATTTATCATTTTATTGCACAAACACCGATTTCCAACATGTCCTCCATTTTTGTTTTTCCTGATATAGGCGACTGGACGCAACTAGAACTATGAGCAAATAACTTTATAAATCTTATATTTTTTTGTTGGAATTTTTACAAGGTCCTGTAATGTCTTTCCCGTGGATATTCTGTTTCTAGGATTATATTGATCAATCTCAGATGGAGACATGAACAAATATTTTAATAGACCAGTTTTATTTTTACAAATTAAAGTAGCGTAACTCAAAGACCCAACTAAAACTTTAATTAACTGTATTACATCGCTCTCTGAACTACTGATATTTTCGGAAGCTTCTTAGCCACGTCTTACAATAATATTTGGTCAATAAAAATAAGTTCTACATCAACTGTAACTGTCAATTTAAAGAACAGAGAAAGTACATTTTTTGATTTTGTTGTCGTAAATAGAAAGAAAAAATATGGGGGTGAAATAAGAATTATATTAATCGCAGTGCAAGTTCTGCTCAAATACACACAAAAGCAACATACATACATATTTTAAAATAAGATTATAAGATCTATCTTCGTTAGGGTCGATGAGAAATGTTAATGTTTTTTTTAAGAATTTCATTTCTAATTATGAACGAAATGCTTCGCAATTTTAGAGAGTATTTTATTTCTAAAACATAAAAAAAACAGTTGTACATTTTAAAGCTCGGACGAAATATCTCACGTTGTCTTTTATGATTCATTATCTACACTTCTCTAAATCAGAGGGTAGACCTAATTTTACGCATTTGAAGGCATTTGAATTATGACATATTTAATTAAACAAATAAGGAAGTTTGTCATTGAAAGGATATTTAAAATATTTTTCGCGAAAAATTCCTATTGGTGCATTTTTTTGCTGCGCTGGCATTAATATTTAAGTAAAAAAAAAATAGATTACACAGTAATGAATAGGGAAATTATCGAGAAATGTTATCTTCATATCGTTTTAAATTTTTCGTTACTTATAAAAAAAAAAAACTGAATTATTGGCACACTATCAACGATGTCAGAATGTCGATTACATAGCAGAATATATGTATGTGATTCAGAACTAATGATATCTTGTTGGCAAAAAAAGCATTTTCAAGATTATTTCTGTATTGTTTTTTTTCTTTAAATACTTGTTCTGTCACCTCACTTCGTGCTAATTGTAAAGTTGTGTTTTTTCTATTTCTCAGTAATTTTATTGATGAACGGATGTTTATAAATCTATTCTATCTATATATATAAGTAGTATTTAGCACTCATTCATTAATCGCGAAATCTCAGAAACTATAACACCTACAAACTCGAAATTTGGCAGGTAGGATCCTTATAGGTTGTAGACATCCGCTAATAACGATCTTACGAATTTTATGAAACGGATTGTTACGAAACTCCATCCATAAAAGGGTAAAACGAGGTTGAAAGTTTATTTTTTATAAATTTCGCGCGAGTCAAGCCGCAGATTCGTCTAGTTAATAATAAATACGTTAAATATTCGATAAAATACGGATTATCTACCATTTTGAGTTATTAATATCGATTTGTATGGTTATCATAATTATATAACATGGAACACATACAATAGTAGTGATATCAGCGATCCTAATCAAGTGAAATTTATGTAATCAGCTGATATGACACGTATCCTTCGTATACAAAATTATATTCACTATATAAACTGAGGAAGTAAAATAAGTTTAACAAAATATATACACACAAACATGCAAAATATATGCACACATGCAATCTTCATTTTATGGGGGTAACAAACATTGATCGATTTCACGTACAACCTTTCATCAATCTTTTCACACCTCTAATGGTCTTATCCTATATCTTTCTCCGGGACTCAAACTATCTTCATATCAAATTTCATCTAAATCGGTATAGCGGTTTAAGCGTGAAGTGCTAACAGATATAGTTACTTTAGCATTTATAATATTAATATAGATTATAAATATAAAATCATAGATTTTAGTATTTAAGAATCGCACGTATAAGTAGTAGATAGTAATAGGAGAAACGATCGACGACCTCAGCGTTAAATTATTGACGTTTATTAGTATTGAGTGACGATCGTGTTTACGAAATGCCTTAGTGTGTGTGAGACGATTGACATAAGAGTAGTGACAGCAAAAAATGAACAAATTTTATTATAATACCTTTACCTTACCTTTGTTTTTAAGTTTTACGTGTAGTTTAACGTGGAGAGGCGCGCCTTTGTAAGTGAAAAGATCTCTAAGGAATAACGAATTCACATACGAAGCTGGTCAAATGAATAATGATTTATATAAAATGGTAGAAAAAGAAGTCGATTAATATTTATTGCAATACACATACATTTAAACTACTCTTTCCGTAGTATTATTTATCTAAAATATATTTAAAATTGTTCTTTAGGCTCTTTATTATATAATTAGAAATTACTACACGTACTTATACAGGACCTATATTTGTAGGTAAATTAGACTTGGAAAGATATTCCGAGGAAAATACGTGCGGAGTGACTTTGGAACAGAGAATAGTTGACCAACCGTGCACATTCACAATAGCTAAAAATAAACAAGAGAATGAAACAATCCACGATGGTTACTGTCTTTGGAATTCTGCAAAAACATCTGGCTACGTATGGGAATGCTTAAAGAAACACGGAAAATTAGAGCCGGATCCGAGTCAGACGCCGTCTCCTCCAAAAACGGACGGTAAAAAAGAGAGCAAGGAGAAAACGAAAAAGGTTTACAAAAGTAAGCTACCTTAAAATCATCATAAAAATAATATAATCTGTGCAGAAATAGGCAAAGTCAAAACAATTCAGTATCTGTTTCTAAACAGAGTATGTGTTTTTTTATCTTTTTGAAATTAAGCTTTACAATTAACCTAATTCTGTAACTGTACTCTACTGTATTGTAAGTGTACTGCAATTCGATTTAAAAGTGCTTCTACAGTGCCAGTACTTGAATATGGAATATTTTTGATGTTTTGAAAAAAAAAGAATTGGAAATTGGTGACAAAAAAATAATATTTATAACAAGAAAAAAGAACTTTTCAATATTAGACAACTTTGTTAAAATATGAATAAATTAACGCACTTGTTTTAAGAACTTTTCCTAATACTTTCAGATGACTCCATAGGATTGTCAAGTGTAATATCTTTAGAGCCGGGAGGATGCGGTTCAACCGAATTTTGTCTTGTATGGGATATGCCTGTTATTAAATATAAAAAAGATTGTAAAATACATAAAAGGTATTCTTTCATTTAAGGGGTTATGTTACTGTAAAATTAAGAGAATGTATCATTTTTTTTTTTTATTTTAGATATTATACAAAATATTTTGGCAGCGATGGCATAGCTGGTGCCAGTATAGCGGCCTATGCGCTTAGGAATTATAAAAATTGGGAACAGCAACTCGCAGAATGGCAAGAGCCCATATTAAATAACAGGTATTTTATTGAATATTTAATTTGTCATCAGCTAGCTATCGGAAGAAATTGTAAAACTTTCTTCTGAAACATGTGTTGTGTTTTTTACTTATTTATATTTAATTTTACGTTTCATTATCATATAATCATTTGTAATATTAGTTTAGCTTCTGTATTCATATATATAAATAAACATTAATATGTTTTTTTTTCTCTTTTCAGCAATGTACCCGATTGGTTAAAAAGTGCCTTAATGAATGAGCTTTACTTCGTCGCAGACGGTGGAACGATTTGGTTTGACGTCCCCGACGAGTTTCCTGAGACTGACCCTCGGTAAATATGTCTTGAGATTAGTTGATAAGTAGATCGGATATTTGTTGGTTAATTAAAGTTGTTGTGTATTTATTTGTTTGTATATTTCCAGCCATGAATTTGGTGTATTCGGTTATTTAGAAGGACACGAATATAGGATGTATAATACTTATGATGTTCATTTTTATGCATCTTTTGCACTCGCACAGCTGTGGCCTAATTTACAAGTAAGATAATCCTTTGGGTGCAGGTTGAGTAAACTATTATTTTAATGACAGATTATTATAATTTTTTATTTTTATATTACAGGTCGTTTTACAATATATGTTCCGTGACTCGATAGCAGTAGAAACGACTAAACACAGGCAGTCGTTATACGACGGAAAATCTTGTAAGTTCAAAATTAAAGACTCCATTCCGCACGATCTAGGCGACCCGGGTGCGTATGAAACTTATTTTTTTAAAAAGTAATTCGCTCAGCTAGCAATCTCATAATATATGTCGTCTCGCAGAGGGCATACCGTTCACACAAATAAACGCCTACAACATCCACGACGTGTCCGAATGGCGGGACCTGAACCTCAAGTTCATCCTGCAAGTGATGCGCGACCACCGCCTGCTGCGCGCCTACAGCGCGCCCTTCGGCGACGAGCGCTGCCGCTCGCTGGCCTTCATCGACGACGTGCGCGACGGCACCGAGGACGACCTGTACTCGCGCGCCACGGGGCAGGCCGACGACGCCGACCGCTCGCCGCCGCCCCGCTCGCCGGCCGCGCCGCCCGGCCCGGGCGAGCCGGCCGCGCCCGACCGGCCCGCCGGCGTGGCCGACATCCTCGACCTGCTGTACCGCAGCTCCGAGGCCGTGGAGGAGGGCGGCGAGGCGCTGGAGCCGCGCGAGGCGCCGGCCGCCGTGTGGGACTGCCGCCGGTACCTGGCCGACATGTACCCCGCCTGCGCCGCGCTGCTGCGCCGCGTCGCGCTCTGGGACGAGGACGGCGACGGCCTCATCGAGAACGGCGGCTTCCCGGACCAGACCTACGACGCGTGGATAATGACCGGTCCGAGGTACGACTGAGACTCGAGCTCCTCGGTTCGACGCGTTAATGTTTTGAGTTGTACATAAACCTCGTGTTTTAGCGCCTATTGTGGTGGATTGTGGGTGGCGGCGTTGAGCGTGGTCCAGACGATGGCGCGGCTGCTCGGCTTCGAGGAAGACGAGCGAGAGTTCTCGAAGTTACTGGAGCAGGCGCGCGCCTCCTACGAAAAAAAACTTTGGAACGGCTCCTACTATCGATTCGATACGAAGCCCTGTAACTCTGAAGTAGTTATGGCCGATCAGCTAGCCGGACATTGGTAAAAAAACTTTAATTAAAAAAAATCTGATAATAGTTTGAATTTATTCAGTCTATTCAGTTAGGTTTAATAATACAATGTTATTTACCTGCTCTGAATTTTAAGGTTCCTTCGAGCATCCGGTTGGACAGATCCAATATTCCCTGAAGCGAACGTTAAAAAAGCTTTGCATACGATATACGAGAATAACGTACTCCGTTTTTTGAATGGTCGAATGGGTGCTGTAAACGGCTTCGTGGGCGGAGCACGAGGTCACATTGACACTACCGCCATACAGAGCGAGGAGGTGTGGACCGGAGTTACATACGGATTAGCTTCCCTCATGATTTATGAAGGTAAAATGATATATATATTCATTATATTCAGTTAAGGCTATTTATAAAAACAATTTAATAAGTCCTGCAGTTACAGTTTATATTTTAAGTTAAAATATTTGTAATTATTAAATAATGCCAACAAAACTCATTACACTAATTACGTTTTCTGATATTTAGTACTTAATACTGATGACCACAAAGTTTATAATGCTAAAGTAGTTTCCTCCCGAGTTTGGCAAGGTGACCGGATTTTTCCGATGAACGATTGACTAGTTAAGAGGAAAATGCGTAACAAAATAAACAAACTCACTTTCGCATTTATAATATTAGTCAGGATGAGCCTCATTGACCATGACTGCAAACTACTTTCTTCAAATCATAATAGCAACACGTGATTTTTGTAATTGGAAACATATTTTTATTGTCGTTGATAAGCGCTATCTCACTAATCGTTTATAAAAATCATATCTATTGGCAGGTGTTCATAATAAAATCGAACAAGCTAACAAAGATTTCCTTTATCTTACGCTAAAGCTATTAAAATCAATATTTTGCGATAAGAAAAATAGTTATATATCTAAATCATGGTTTCGATGTTGAAAATATAATTGATATTGAATTGCTAATATTTCAGAAACCGTAAAATCGTTTACATCGTACATTTAATATTAATTTGCCTCGAGCCCCTTAAAATTATCTAAAAGAGACTGCCACTTACTTTCGGCTTAATGTATAAAAAATGGGGTGTTGGAGAATAATTTAATAAAAAGATATAATATTTTTATTAAAAGTTTCAAATGAATTGAAATAATAACAAAACACAAGTAAATAAAATTATGTATATAAAACCGTAGGTAAGACAGAGACGGAGAAAGAAATGAGAGGGAAAGGTTGCGTAAGAGAACTTCGTTCAAAAAACAAAACGATACATAGTAGAACCAAAATCTGCCGAGAAAGATAAACATAATTATGACTTCTTGTTACAGGTATGCACGAGCAAGCATTTGTAACCGCTGGCGGATTACAGAGCACCTTAGTAAAAATGGGATTATCATTTGAAACTCCCGAAGCACTGTATGAGAATGGAAACCACCGTTCAATAGCGTACATGCGACCTCTAGCTATATGGGCGATGTATCAAGCTATATTGACCAGGCCTTGCCCAATAGTTCCTATTACTAACGGTCAAGCACTACACCCAAAAGAAAATAATTTATAGTGTTAGCGAAAATTTGATTTGCATTGTAAAAAGAGGACACATTGAGTTTTTAAATTTTAACATCAAGAATATAATTGTGCCAAGTGGTTCCGTTTCATGTACAAAAAATATTTTGTTAAAACATTGTATATTGTCTTGAAGATCTTGTGAGATATTTAAACAATGAAATTGCCTTATAATTTAAAAAAAAAACGCTTAATAGCATTATGTCAAATTAGGGTTTTTGACGTCTTGGACGAATTAATATGTATGTACACAGTATTTTCAATCACGTAAAAAATTGTTTTAACTTTTTTTTGGCATACAAAGACAAAAAAAATTGCTCTAAAAATGTCATGGCAAGTATGAACTGCACAAAATAAAATTTATTTCGAATAATAAGATTAAATTTACCATTTAAAGATCATACTTGAAACAAAATTTCACTTACTACTTTGTTTACAGAACTTATTGATAATAATCATCAATCAGGTTAACCACCAATTTAATTTTTTTTTTTTACTATGTTAAGAGTTAATTTATAATAATTGCAGTATTCCTACATCATATTAGATATATTTAATGAATTATTGAAAAATTCTATTATTTTTAGATAACAAAATGAAAGTAACTTAAAATTGGTATCACGGAATCTAAACAGGTTGGAAATTAAATTAATCGCAATCTGCTTATTATTACTTAAAGATTTTGTTTGCTCAGGTTATAGCTTTTTTAACCGAGTACAGTGTAGCCACGCACAATATCGTATGTTTACATATGACAACATCGTGCTAGATATAAATAGTCCGGTAAATATTAGTATTTGAAAATATACCTTTAGTTTTGTATCTTTGTTGTGTATGTGATTTTTATTTCTTCCTTATGTATACATTTGGAAGTTGTTTTCATTTAAATAAAAATCCTTTAATGATAGTTCTAAAAGACAACATAAGATAGTAAATAAATAGAAAAAATTAATATTAATGAATAAAATAAAATATTGTTTCAGCGTTTTGTTTTAACTTTTATGTTTATTATCATTACTTTGAATATATTTTAGTTGGTAATTCGATGTGCAATAGATGATGAACATCATAACTATATGCCAAAGATATAAATGTAATTTATTGCATATTGAGTCTTTAAAATGTAATACTATGTTTTTAATATTTAAAGCAAAAGAGAACTGAGGACAATTACTAAGTATTATTACATTTATATTAGTAAAATTTATATGGATGCTGGACCCTGTAACAATGATTATTGCCACTAGAGTAAAATAGGTATATATTTAATTAAGTGGATTTGAATACAAAAATACATCTGATTTTACATTTTTATTTTCATGTATTATGTATTATAAATGCATTTTGGGAAAGATAATACAATTTTTTATTCAAAATATCTTGTTTTTATCTATTATTTTCTAAGATTCCATTATAAACTACACATTTATTTGATTTTCTTTTTGGCTTCACTAAAATTACATTTTCTAATATTTTGTACTATTAATAATAAGGAAGTAAAATTTGTAAAAATAAATAGAAATGCTTAAAAAGTTATCTTTGCTTATTATATATTTACAAATATTTACAACATGGTTTCAAGAATGGTTATCAGTCTTCAAAAATTTCGTGATGTTCTCCTAATAAAAAATATTACGTAATCATAAATTAAAAAGAATATCCCCGACATATTTTTTATAGTCCAATACAGAATTATTATTCGTCCCGTTCAGAGGCAGTTGAAGTATAGTCACAAGACACTATTAAATATAGTGCGATTTACCATTTACATTTATTATTAGAAACACATATAGACTATATAATATCAGATCGAGTCTATGTACATTAAATCATATTGGTTAATACATTACCAATTTCACATTGCTAATAAAAACTTGCATTTTTCCCTCATTTTAATAATCTTACACTATCATTAATATATAGGTTAAACATAATCTAGGGATTGATGATTCACACTATTTATTCAATGTATTAACTATTAATTCTAATATGCACAACACTGGCCATTTAATGTTCGTTGAAGTATCTTTCAAATCTCGCCAAATAAGGTTGATTGCCGTCATATATTTATCATGTATTCCATAATCGTAATTACTCGTAAAAGGATCGGACAAGTATAGAAACAATATTCATGTTTTATATTCACGACAAATGTTTATACGAATCGAAACATTGCATTGAAATGTACACGAAATAATTATCATTGTAAATTGGAACTTTTTTATGTAACAATACATGTGATATATTTAGTAGCAAGTTTATTGTGACGAGACAGAGTATTATTTTATTTTTATATTTTTGTTAATACTATCTGAAACTACGATGAAAACTACTCAATCCATTACGGTAATTATGTGTGCGAAGCTGAAATATTCATATACATATGTGCTCCATCGCGATCATCGCAGCGACTTATCGCGTGAGATTTATCGCGTGCGCCGAAGTTTAATCGCAGATGCGTGGAACTTGTGTCCGAATCACAGTCTAGTCGTTCTCTTGACGCAGACGCTTCTCGTTCCACTATTGTAGCCATATGTTGCCCTCTGGTAAAATAAGAACAATAACAAAATTATTATTATTTCTTTACTGTTAATAATTATTTCTATATTCAAAAACGCTTCGTTGTGAAGTTTACTTGAATAAAATTGATTTGATTTGATTTAATTATTTTTTAAATGATGGAATATTCAAAAACATAATAAAATAAAAAACTAATTGAAATTACATGACGAAGATACTTTGATTTAAGTATCGAAGTTGAAGTAAGAATTGCTAATAGAAAATAAAATATAACGAGACACAGAACAATGTTATTAGATGAAAACTATAATATTCTAATAATAGTTGGGTTATCCTTGTAATTTATATTTACCTATTTTCGTGCTTAGGATGTCCGAACGTGGTAAATTGAGGACATCCGTTGAGGGGTCGCGGCGGCGGCGGAATCAAGTAGTCGTCGAGACGATTCTCGCCGTCACATGAATTCATTGTCAAAGTACTCGCCGATATCTAAAAATAGATTAAATCATTTATCTACGATTGATTAATGATATATTTATTTTGCTTATCACATTAAATGGTTAATAAATTAACCTTATAAATAGCAATACGATTTTTATGTACATATATATTATATTTATTAAAAATATTTATATTTTAAAATAGTAGATAATGAAACATGATTGTCAAAGGTTTTTTAAATGATTTGGTTTTGTTAAAATGGTATTTAAAATACGTAGATTAAGGTACTTACCACTGATCTAGCTTTATCATCCAATTCAGATTGAACACTGTTAGTTTCTCCAACACTCCCTCCACTAACAGTACTCAGACGGCCTGATGATGAGGAGCCTAAAATAATAGTTAATTATTAGGTTCATTTCGATACGAGTAAAATAAAAAATATTCAGTTATTTTACCAATAAATTGTTCATAGGTACAAAATAAAAATAGAAAAAAAAAACTTACTGTCACTTAAACTGCTATTCGGTCTTGTGTTTCCATTCCTTTTTTCAATTGTCCCAGTGTTGTTATCGTGGTCTGCAAAACATTTATACATATAATGAATTAAGTAATTAACGATGTTCAATTATCGGTCACCAAATTAATTCGTTTTAATTAACTAGGCGGTTTCAATACTTACGTTTGTTCTTACTCTTCGAAAACATTTTCTTTACTCTTTCGAACGGTGTTGGACGTTTCATAGTGTCTTTTATTTTCAGCTGAATTTTGTCGTACTCTTCACGCATCTTATTCAATTGCTCTTGCTTTTCTTTGAGGGATTGCTGTGTTTCATTTCGGTTCTTCCACTCCATGACTAATTTTTCGACTTCAGAAATAGTAAAGACATTATTTTTAAAGTCTGTTATTATTTCTGCTAGCTCTTCTTGCCCCGTCACATCCTTACCAGATTTTATGCTACCGCTATGGCGGATATCTTTAATGTTTAGATTTATTTGACTAATGTCACTCGTTGGAGTGTCAATAGTAAAAGCCTTCGATTCTTCGGTGGGAGAGTATAGGAATATGTCTGTCTGTTGCGGTAGCAACCTTGAACTATTTGCATACAAATTATTAGGTCGAAATTTTGGACTTTCTACTTTTATGTTTGACGGTTGTACGAGGTAATCATGCTCAATTGCTTGTTGTATACGGTCAACTCGATTGTCGTGAAGCTGGAAATCGTTTTGGTAAAACTGTTCCTTTACCTTTGGTAATTTTAAATTCGGTCTTTGTTTTTTTTCTTCGCGGTTAAGCGGTGTTTCTTCTAAATTTTGAGTGCAGACCTCACTAAAAGGATCGGGCATAGTCTCTTTCTCCGAACCTTTTTCGTTTTCATTGCTCGGAGAGTCAACCGTGTCAGAGGTTTCTACTATACACAATTCTTCTCCCTGTTTGTCTTCCTCTTGCGAATCTTCTTTGTCGTTGTCGGACATATTTTTCAAATAGTAATACATGTTGGAAAATTCATTTATTTTCTGTAAAGAAAATATATACTCAAAAATCTGCACCGTCATACATGACTAATAGCCGAATTGTATGGAATTTTGAAAGCCTTGTTAAACACTGGTACTATTATAATAGGCATGAGATAATAAATTAAAAAAAATAATACGATAAAAGGCATGCGAGGTAAAGGGGGCGCTCTCACAAGATGGTCGGCCAGCATGTCGGCGAGGCGCAGATGGCGGTGATCACGCGCGAGGTCAGCCGGCGTGCGGCGGCGCGCGTTGCGCAGCGCCACGGCCGCGCCGCCGCCCGGGCACTCCAGCAGCTGCCAGCACACACGCTCCAGTCCGAAACGCGCCGCCCAGTGCAGCAGCGTGGGGTACTCCTCGCCACCTGCCACGTTGCTTTAATGAAACGATACGAACGCCTAGCCCACACGATCCTGTCATTACCACAATGATTGCAATAACCCACAAACTTTACATTTTGATACTGATTTAACATACAAAGTAAGACCTTGAAGATGATCCGAATGAGTGGATATGTTCAAGCTAATGTGAAGGCTTTCTACTTATTTTTTCGTATTCGAATATCCTTATTGATTATTGAATCAATGTTTTGTATTATCTAACTTAAAAAAAAGAACTACTAAACTTATATACCTGTACAAAACGTATACTAGAAGATGCAGTGCGTTTGGGAGAAGGTTTAAATATACTATAAATGGCACACGTCTGTCTACGGCTTTGCATGTATAAAAAATAATTATTTTTATATTAATAATAAAATTTTAGTTATAAAATTGACTTACTCGTCATGTCAGATTTTGGGTTGTACTGCTCGGATGAAGAGAGCAGATTAAAATGAGGTGGAATATTCTTTTGAAATGCATTCAACATCCAACTGTCTAGTTGTTCCTTACTCGTAGTCTTAAAACCTAAAGTCTGAAATAAAAAGGTATTTTTACTAAATAAAAATATTTGTACACGCTTGTAATATTGCAGTGCCTTTTTAATAATAGTATTGGAAATAAGCAATAATTTTATACCTGGCACATAAATTCTAGAGGATGGTCCGATGCTCTTAACAGTTGATCCAATTCTCTTAAACGGCTCTCGCATTTAATTTGTCGCCTGCCTAAAGATTGACCATTCTTGCTCACGCGCACCCAAACTAACATCGAAACTTCTAAACATGATTCTGTAACCAATTTTTTTGTAATTTAATGCTTTATTTTTTGAAATACACGTTATTTGCATAACATTTAATCGTTTAATACTCTACCTGGTATATCAAATTGGAGCGTGTATGGGTTCCTCTTTTTGAATGTTGGTATGTGAATAACTTCACCCTTTTTGTCGACCATTATTTTTATACTGTCTTCTTCTCTAATAGGGTCGTTGAGGAGCGCTATCACTCGACTTTGACCCTGTGATAAAAGGAGAACATTGTAACAAAAGTTTCTACTTTCATTTTTATTATTTAAGTCAAGCATTTTCTTATCAATATCGTCAGTAACAGTTAAGTAATAAAGTATGCTTGCGATACATTTTATACTGACATTGACTACATGCCTGGTATTACGATTTCGTTTATACGTACTATTTTAACTTTTTTTGGTACAATGGAGAAACTTGTTCTATCTGTGGCAGTGTCTTTGCAGTCTTTTGTCCTGAGGATACCAACGGCAGCTGTCAGGAATGTGTCCACGAATGAGGTATCCTTTTCGCGCACTGACATCATCTGCCACTGCTCCATTGATGGATAATCTACAAAAAATTACATCATATGAAATTCAAAGTAACCAAAGATATCTCAATATCTATAAATTTTTAGCAGCTTAAAGAAAAATATATGTCCACGTGTCCATAAACAAAAATTACCCAAGCTCATAAAAACATTTGGTGAAGGAAAATATATATAACAAAATAAATTTTCTATGTAGTAATTTATTGGTATTTGCAAATTCACAGTAAAGCCACGACGAGCTAATAATACGAATGATTAAACCGAAACAGATACATATGAAGGTTTTTTCAATGTAATTATTATTATTTTGATATTTATTATTTTGTATTACTTATTATTTTGAATTCCTTAGTCATTTTTAGACTAACAAACTGTAGTTGTTTTTACTGTTTTTGAATGTAGTGACTAGTAAGTATCCGAAATATAAAAATACGTGCAGTTGACCTACCTTCAAAATTATTAGCCACGACATGATTTTTTTCAACGCCAAGAAGCATGACTAACACTTTGTCGAGTTTAAATAAATTCTCAGAATGTAGTTCTCTTTTCAGATCAGATAACTTTGAAGCAAGAATGGGACATAAAATTACTATTTGTAATTGAGCTTTTGAAAGTTTCTCTAGTTTTTCTTGAGAGTCTGAAGACATGAGCTCTTCCGCGGTAATTGGTGTGACTCTGAAAATTTTTTTACACTTTTATGGATGAACAACGACCAAACACAAACATTATAACGCGGCCAGCAATGCAATAAGACAATTACGAATTTTAAACGGAAATGTCTAGTTACATAATATACCATAGTTAAAGAGGAAACAAAAGTTTAAGCAATAATTTTTATGTCGACAGAAAAAGGGCATCAAATGATGTTTGCCTGATGCAAACGGACTTAAATAATGAGGCAAATATTTACCTATAGTGATGCCTAGCCCGTTGTGACATAATTTTGTCGAAACTAGCCACCAGATAATCCGACCAAAGTGCGCTTTCTGGTGATCCGGAACTCCACAGAATTGCAATATCTTCCATTTCTATAATTAAAAACATCCTTTTTTAATGAACTTTAAAATGTACAAAAATATTATTATTCTATTTCTTCACGCCACATTTTAAATGAAAATAACCATACTCAAAAGAAAGTAAGTATTTTTCAAAAAAGACTAAATTCTATAATAAATAATTAATAATAATAAAACAAACACAATGGCGACAGAGTAAAGATAACAGTAAAGAGGTTTGATTGATTCTACGAATATTGTAATGACGATTTACTGGTAGAAGTAATTTATTAACTAACTTATGACGACGTTTTTATCTAACAAGGAAATGCCCTAAACATTAAATGTTTATCAAGTAAAATTGACATAGTGTCAAGATGGTGCCGTGAAGTTGTTGTATTATCCCTAATGTTTAAAGGAAGCGTTGTCAAGGGATAATCAAGGCATGAACGATGTCGTTCACTTGATATCTTTATAGGTCGTTGCCTGCAACGAAGTTCACGGGTCATCATAAAGCTCTACTAATAACTTTTACCGTCGTTATGTAGAGTTACGTTTGTGTATACAACTTTAATTCAGTATAACACTTTGATATCTCTGATTTTTAATTTTGTTTTCCTTATAATAATGATTGTATTGCTTTAAATTTAACGATTAAATTGTTAACTAGTGAGGACTTAATAGTAAACTACATCGATTCAACTTAAAAATAAACGTAAAACTGTATACTAAATACGAAAACTGAAATTCAAATTTCGAAATGTCATTTCAGCATAAATATTTAATAATAAATTATTGCAAAAACATCTGCGCGCGCGCTTACAGCTGCACGCCTGCGTCGCGCCGCGCTGGCCGCCCGTAACCTGACCGCCCGTCTTTAGCCCTTGGCTTACCATTAGACCGTTTATCCTTAATGATACTTGAAATCAATTACTGCAATTTAAGACAAGCTTAATGGATTTAAAATGAAACTTTAATTATTGGTATTGGAGCGCTTCAAAGTTATTTTAGGATTACTTTGAAAATAGGCCGCGGACCTATACCACCAAGCTCCGAAATCACATTTCTCTTAAATGTTCAAGTTTAAAAACACGCGTTGGCTGTAAAAGTTTTTATTGCTTCCAACGGTGCGCATACGCATCGGCTGCTTACAAAATATGCTATGCACCGCGCGCACCGGAAACTCATACGGATTTATACTTACCCACCTCTGCCGCCAAATGAAGACCCAACTAAATGTAATATCCGTTTCCTAAATAGACAAACGTCTATCAGCGTGGCTCAGAATAACTATGGCCGATTATATGCAGCGGGAAGGCGCGCACTTAATAAAAGGTATGTATGAATAACAGGATCGCTGTTATTACTTAATAAAGTAATATAAAACAACTGATTCCTTAGAACAATTAAACAAATTTTCACTAAACTAAATTCACGCAGACACTTTGATATATTTTTTTAATTAATATTTTAGAAAACTTCTAAACTCACATTGATATGTTTGTACAATGCCGATATAAAGATTCATAGACCTTAGTTACTAGTTTTATAAAAAACGATTATACATTTAAGGCATTGAGCGTACATCGTCCATTTTCAGTTCATTGGCCGGCGTCTTTGATGTGCCGGCTGAAATGTTGCAGTTTCCTACAACGGATTTCAGTTTGTCAGGTCAGGTGCCTTTTTGATCTACCGTTTTCTATCACGTAAATAATATCGGTTCAAAGACAGTTTATAGTAAAAGTGTTTTGATTTAAAACTGGAACACCGTTTTAAACTCGCTTGAGTAAACAATAATTGGGTAAAAAAAACCATAAATCGAAAAAAGAGACACGGTCATATA